>NW_028123865.1:0-600000 GCF_965194805.1 Balaenoptera borealis
CAATTTACATCCCGCCCATCAGTGTAGCAAGGCTCCCATTTCTCCATGGCCTGTCCTGCATTTCTGGTTTTGACACTTTTTTCAGCATGGCCCTTTTGACCGATGGGAAGCGAGACTTCTTTGTAGCGCTGATTTGCCTTTCCAGGTTGCTTGGTTGGCCAAAAAGGGCGTATGCGTTTTTTCCTGAATATATTCAGGAAAAAACGCATACGCCCTTTTTGGCCAAGGGCATCATTGTCAACGTTTTGCCGCTTTTCATGTGCTTTAAAGGCGATTCGTATCTACCTCCTGAAATCTGTTTCCTGCAATTCTGCCTTGATTTCAAATCCTCTTCTTTGCCTTCCCTCAATATATTTGTGGACGAGAGTTATCATTAATAACTCTGCAGGTTTGTGAATTGCAGTGCCCTGAACCTCCATTTTACAACTCGTTTTTATGGGAGCTGGCCGCAAAATTGCAGAATGGCTTCAGGCCCTGTTCTGGTTCCGGGGGGCAGGCTGAGCCTGTGGTTAATTCTTCTTTCTGATGGGAAAATAGAGTGACCTGTGCCTGTCCCAACACCAAGAGCTAGTCTCTCGTTGGTTCCACGTCTTCCCGTTTATCCTCAGGACAAATTGCAACCTGTACGGAACAGGAGGTTAAAGGTGCTGATGCTCCAAGTAGGGAGCTTGCTAGTAAAGCGGCTGGAATGGCGAACCCGGGCACAAGGAGATGAGAAATGAGGTGCGTTTTAGAAACCTTTCCCCATCACACGGTGTACCATCTTCTGGGTTTCTCATGCATGTTTTTGATGTAGGAAGATGCCCTTGAACCTGGAGATTTGGGACCCATGCGATGGGTACCACGCAGTATTACTTTAAGGGTCTGCGTTTGCTCACCCAACCTCACCAAACCTCTCATCCCCAAGAGTGTCCACCCTTATGTCTCATCCAGCTGTGCGTCTAGATATGGTCAATCCAGGTTGCATCACAGCCCCTGAACACATTGTGTAAGAATTTCTCTCTCTTTCACTGTCTTTGTTTCATGGGTGTTTCAAAGTAATTTATTTTTATAATGGGGTTTAGCTGCTTTTCACTGCTGTGTTTATGCTGCTTTACACCCACTTGACACACTAACAGAGAGATATCAATACATAGGTTTTACGATTATTATTAGTCAGATATATTCTTGTGTGGTGAATAGGGCGTGTTGAGTCCAGTTTTCTGAGCAAGGAGTAGGTCTTGTCTATTACATATTGGGTTTATGGAACGGTATCTGAGCTAATTTGATACCCTTGTTTTATGTATCACCCCACCTCACCTTTCCCGTTAAGCAGCCATAGTGTGTTTTCTGCATGTGTGACTCTGTTCTGTTTTGTAATTCAGTTCAAGTGTAACGGTTTTTACATTCCCTCTATCAGTGATACCTTATGAGAAGTGTCCTTTTCTGTGTGACTTATTTCACTTAGAATCGTCGTACCTAAATCCACTCATCATGCTGCTACTAACCTTACGACATTGATTTCATGGCTGAGTGATATTCCATTGTACATAAGGACCACAACTTCTTTATCCATTTTTCTCTTTCCTGGGATATTTAAGGTGGAATGAAGTGGAGGTCCTGGTCAACAGAGCAGCCCTAAACTTTGGGGTGCTTGTGTCTTGCTGATTTTTAATTTTCCCAATTTATACCCCCATGAGTGGAAGTGCCCTATGCTCTCTGAGCTGTGTTTTTCAGATGTTTCAGGACTCACCGGACACTTCTCCAGAGTGGCTCTTGGCAATTTACATCCCGCCCATCAGTGTAGCAAGGCTCCCATTTCTCCATAGCCTGTCCTGCATTTCTGGTTTTGACACATTTTTCAGCATGGCCCTTTTGACCGATGGGAAGCGAGACTTCTTTGTAGCGCTGATTTGCCTTTCCAGGTTGCTTGGTTGGCCAAAAAGGGCGTATGCGTTTTTTCCTGAATATATTCAGGAAAAAACGCATACGCCCTTTTTGGCCAAGGGCATCATTGTCAACGTTTTGCCGCTTTTCATGTGCTTTAAAGGCGATTCGTATCTACCTCCTGAAATCTGTTTCCTGCAATTCTGCCTTGATTTCAAATCCTCTTCTTTGCCTTCCCTCAATATATTTGTGGACGAGAGTTATCATTTATAACTCTGCAGGTTTGTGAATTGCAGTGCCCTGAACCTCCATTTTACAACTCGTTTTTATGGGAGCTGGCCGCAAAATCGCAGAATGGCTTCAGGCCCTGTTCTGGTTCCGGGGGGCAGGCTGAGCCTGTGGTTAATTCTTCTTTCTGATGGGAAAATAGAGTGACCTGTGCCTGTCCCAACACCAAGAGCTAGTCTCTCGTTGGTTCCACGTCTTCCCGTTTATCCTCAGGACAAATTGCAACCTGTACGGAACAGGAGGTTAAAGGTGCTGATGCTCCAAGTAGGGAGATTGCTAGTAAAGCGGCTGGAATGGCGAACCCGGGCACAAGGAGATGAGAAATGAGGTGCGTTTTAGAAACCTTTCCCCATCACACGGTGTACCATCTTCTGGGTTTCTCATGCATGTTTTCGATGTAGGAAGATGCCCTTGAACCTGGAGATTTGGGACCCATGCGATGGGTACCACGCAGTATTACTTTAAAGGGTCTGCGTTTGCTCACCCAACCTCACCAAACCTCTCAGCCCCAAGAGTGTCCACCCTTATGTCTCATCCAGCTGTGGGTCTAGATATGGTCAATCCAGGTTGCATCACAGCCCCTGAACGCATTGTGTAAGAATTTCTATCTCTTTCACTGTCGTTGTTTCATGGGTTTTTCAAAGTAATTTATTTTCATAATGGGGTTTAGCTGCTTTTCACGGCTGTGTTTATGCCGCTTTACACCCACTTGACACACTAACAGAGAGATATCAATACATAGGTTTTAAGATTATTACTAGTCAGATATATTCTTGTGCGGTGAATAGGGCGTGTTGAGTCCAGTTCTCTGAGCAAGGAGTAGTTCTTGTCTACTACATATTGGGTTTATGGAACGGTATCTGAGCTAATTTGATACCCTTGTTTTATGTATCACCCCACCTCACCTTTCCCGTTAAGCAGCCATAGTGTGTTTTCTGCATGTGTGACTCTGTTCTGTTTTGTAATTCAGTTCAAGTGTAACGGTTTTTACATTCCCTCTATCAGTGATACCTTATGAGAAGTGTCCTTTTCTGTGTGACTTATTTCACTTAGAATCGTCGTACCTAAATCCACTCATCATGCTGCTACTAACCTTATGACATTGATTTCATGGCTGAGTGATATTCCATTGTACATAAGGACAACAACTTCTTTATCCATTTTTCTCTTTCCTTGGATATTTAAGGTGGAATGAAGTGGAGGTCCTTGTCAACAGAGCAGCCCTAAACTTTGGGGTGCTTGTGTCTTGCTGATTTTTCATTTTCCCAATTTATACCCCCATGAGTGGAAGTGCCCTATGCTCTCTAAGCTGTGTTTTTCAGATGTTTCAGGACACACCGTACACTTCTCCAGAGTGGCTGTTGGCAATTTACATCCCGCCCATCAGTGTAGCAAGGCTCTCATTTCTCCATGGCCTGTCCTGCATTTCTGGTTTTGACACATTTTTCAGCATGGCCCTTTTGACCGATGGGAAGTGAGACTTCTTTGTAGCGCTGATTTGCCTTTCCAGGTTGCTTGGTTGGCCAAAAAGGGCGTATGCGTTTTTTCCTGAATATATTCAGGAAAAAACGCATACGCCCTTTTTGGCCAAGGGCATCATTGTCAACATTTTGCCGCTTTTCATGTGCTTTAAAGGCGATTCGAATCTACCTCCTGAAATCTGTTTCCTGCAATTCTGCCTTGATTTAAAATCCTCTTCTTTGCCTTCCCTCAATATATTTGTGGACGAGAGTTATCATTTATAACTCTGCAGGTTTGTGAATTGCAGTGCCCTGAACCTCCATTTTACAACTCGCTTTTTTGGGAGCTGGCCGCAAAAGTGCAGGATGGCTTCAGGCCCTGTTCTGGTTCCGGGGGGCAGGCTGAGCATGTGGTTAATTCTTCTTCCTGATGGGAAAATAGAGTGACCTGTGCCTGTCCCGACACCAAGAGCTAGTCTCTCGTTGGTTCCCCGTCTTCCCGTTCATCCTCAGGACAAATTGCAACCTGTACGGAACAGGAGGTTAAAGGTGCTGATGCTCCAAGTAGGGAGATTGCTAGTAAAGCGGCTGGAATGGCGAACCCGGGCACAAGGAGATGAGAAATGAGGTGCGTTTTAGAAACCTTTCCCCATCACACGGTGTACCATCTTCTGGGTTTCTCATGCATGTTTTCGATGTAGGAAGATGCCCTTGAACCTGGAGATTTGGGACCCATGCGATGGGTACCACGCAGTATTACTTTAAAGGGTCTGCGTTTGCTCACCCAACCTCACCAAACCTCTCAGCCCCAAGAGTGTCCACCCTTATGTCTCATCCAGCTGTGGGTCTAGATATGGTCAATCCAGGTTGCATCACAGCCCCTGAACTCATTGTGTAAGAATTTCTATCTCTTTCACTGTCGTTGTTTCATGGGTTTTTCAAAGTAATTTATTTTCATAATGGGGTTTAGCTGCTTTTCACGGCTGTGTTTATGCCGCTTTACACCCACTTGACACACTAACAGAGAGATATCAATACATAGGTTTTAAGATTATTACTAGTCAGATATATTCTTGTGCGGTGAATAGGGCGTGTTGAGTCCAGTTCTCTGAGCAAGGAGTAGGTCTTGTCTATTACATATTGGGTTTATGGAACGGTATCTGAGCTAATTTGATACCCTTGTTTTATGTATCACCCCACCTCACCTTTCCCGTTAAGCAGCCATAGTGTGTTTTCTGCATGTGTGACTCTGTTCTGTTTTGTAATTCAGTTCAAGTGTAACGGTTTTTACATTCCCTCTATCAGTGATACCTTATGAGAAGTGTCCTTTTCTGTGTGACTTATTTCACTTAGAATCGTCGTACCTAAATCCACTCATCATGCTGCTACTAACCTTATGACATTGATTTCCTGGCTGAGTGATATTCCATTGTACATAAGGACCACAACTTCTTTATCCATTTTTCTCTTTCCTTGGATATTTAAGGTGGAATGAAGTGGAGGTCCTTGTCAACAGAGCAGCCCTAAACTTTGGGGTGCTTGTGTCTTGCTGATTTTTCATTTTCCCAATTTATACCCCCATGAGTGGAAGTGCCCTATGCTCTCTAAGCTGTGTTTTTCAGATGTTTCAGGACACACCGTACACTTCTCCAGAGTGGCTGTTGGCAATTTACATCCCGCCCATCAGTGTAGCAAGGCTCTCATTTCTCCATGGCCTGTCCTGCATTTCTGGTTTTGACACATTTTTCAGCATGGCCCTTTTGACCGATGGGAAGTGAGACTTCTTTGTAGCGCTGATTTGCCTTTCCAGGTTGCTTGGTTGGCCAAAAAGGGCGTATGCGTTTTTTCCTGAATATATTCAGGAAAAAACGCATACGCCCTTTTTGGCCAAGGGCATCATTGTCAACATTTTGCCGCTTTTCATGTGCTTTAAAGGCGATTCGAATCTACCTCCTGAAATCTGTTTCCTGCAATTCTGCCTTGATTTAAAATCCTCTTCTTTGCCTTCCCTCAATATATTTGTGGACGAGAGTTATCATTTATAACTCTGCAGGTTTGTGAATTGCAGTGCCCTGAACCTCCATTTTACAACTCGCTTTTTTGGGAGCTGGTCGCAAAAGTGCAGGATGGCTTCAGGCCCTGTTCTGGTTCCGGGGGGCAGGCTGAGCATGTGGTTAATTCTTCTTCCTGATGGGAAAATAGAGTGACCTGTGCCTGTCCCGACACCAAGAGCTAGTCTCTCGTTGGTTCCCCGTCTTCCCGTTCATCCTCAGGACAAATTGCAACCTGTACGGAACAGGAGGTTAAAGGTACTGATGCTCCAAGTAGGGAGATTGCTAGTAAAGCGGCTGGAATGGCGAACCCGGGCACAAGGAGATGAGAAATGAGGTGCGTTTTAGAAACCTTTCCCCATCACACGGTGTACCATCTTCTGGGTTTCTCATGCATGTTTTCGATGTAGGAAGATGCCCTTGAACCTGGAGATTTGGGACCCATGCGATGGGTACCACGCAGTATTACTTTAAAGGGTCTGCGTTTGCTCACCCAACCTCACCAAACCTCTCAGCCCCAAGAGTGTCCACCCTTATGTCTCATCCAGCTGTGGGTCTAGATATGGTCAATCCAGGTTGCATCACAGCCCCTGAACTCATTGTGTAAGAATTTCTCTCTCTTTCACTGTCGTTGTTTCATGGGTTTTTCAAAGTAATTTATTTTCATAATGGGGTTTAGCTGCTTTTCACTGCTGTGTTTATGCCGCTTTACACCCACTTGACACACTAACAGAGAGATATCAATACATAGGTTTTAAGATTATTACTAGTCAGATATATTCTTGTGCGGTGAATAGGGCGTGTTGAGTCCAGTTCTCTGAGCAAGGAGTAGGTCTTGTCTACTACATATTGGGTTTATGGAACGGTATCTGAGCTAATTTGATACCCTTGTTTCATGTATCACCCCACCTCACCTTTCCCGTTAAGCAGCCATAGTGTGTTTTCTGCATGTGTGACTCTGTTCTGTTTTGTAATTCAGTTCAAGTGTAACGGTTTTTACATTCCCTCTATCAGTGATACCTTATGAGAAGTGTCCTTTTCTGTGTGACTTATTTCACTTAGAATCGTCGTACCTAAATCCACTCATCATGCTGCTACTAACCTTATGACATTGATTTCATGGCTGAGTGATATTCCATTGTACATAAGGACCACAACTTCTTTATCCATTTTTCTCTTTCCTTGGATATTTAAGGTGGAATGAAGTGGAGGTCCTTGTCAACAGAGCAGCCCTAAACTTTGGGGTGCTTGTGTCTTGCTGATTTTTAATTTTCCCAATTTATACCCCCATGAGTGGAAGTGCCCTATGCTCTCTAAGCTGTGTTTTTCAGATGTTTCAGGACACACCGTACACTTCTCCAGAGTGGCTGTTGGCAATTTACATCCCGCCCATCAGTGTAGCAAGGCTCCCATTTCTCCATGGCCTGTCCTGCATTTCTGGTTTTGACACTTTTTTCAGCATGGCCCTTTTGACCGATGGGAAGCGAGACTTCTCTGTAGCGCTGATTTGCCTTTCCAGGTTGCTTGGTTGGCCAAAAAGGGCGTATGCGTTTTTTCCTGAATATATTCAGGAAAAAACGCATACGCCCTTTTTGGCCAAGGGCATCATTGTCAACGTTTTGCCGCTTTTCATGTGCTTTAAAGGCGATTCGTATCTACCTCCTGAAATCTGTTTCGTGCAATTCTGCCTTGATTTCAAATCCTCTTCTTTGCCTTCCCTCAATATATTGGTGGACGAGAGTTATCATTTATAACTCTGCAGGTTTGTGAATTGCAGTGCCCTGAACCTCCATTTTACAACTCGCTTTTTTGGGAGCTGGCCGCAAAAGCGCAGGATGGCATCAGGCCCTGTTCTGGTTCCGGGGGGCAGGCTGAGCCTGTGGTTAATTCTTCTTCCTGACGGGAAAATAGAGTGACTTGTGCCTGTCCCGACACCAAGAGCTTGTCTCTCGTTGGTTCCCCGTCTTCCCGTTCATCCTCAGGACAAATTGCAACCTGTACGGAACAGGAGGTTAAAGGTGCTGATGCTCCAAGTAGGGAGATTGCTAGTAAAGCGGCTGGAATGGCGAACCCGGGCACAAGGAGATGAGAAATGAGGTGCGTTTTAGAAACCTTTCCCCATCACACGGTGTACCATCTTCTGGGTTTCTCATGCATGTTTTCGATGTAGGAAGATGCCCTTGAACCTGGAGATTTGGGACCCATGCGATGGGTACCACGCAGTATTACTTTAAAGGGTCTGCGTTTGCTCACCCAACCTCACCAAACCTCTCAGCCCCAAGAGTGTCCACCCTTATGTCTCATCCAGCTGTGGGTCTAGATATGGTCAATCCAGGTTGCATCACAGCCCCTGAACTCATTGTGTAAGAATTTCTATCTCTTTCACTGTCGTTGTTTCATGGGTTTTTCAAAGTAATTTATTTTCATAATGGGGTTTAGCTGCTTTTCACGGCTGTGTTTATGCCGCTTTACACCCACTTGACACACTAACAGAGAGATATCAATACATAGGTTTTAAGATTATTACTAGTCAGATATATTCTTGTGCGGTGAATAGGGCGTGTTGAGTCCAGTTCTCTGAGCAAGGAGTAGGTCTTGTCTACTACATATTGGGTTTATGGAACGGTATCTGAGCTAATTTGATACCCTTGTTTCATGTATCACCCCACGTCACCTTTCCCGTTAAGCAGCCATAGTGTGTTTTCTGCATGTGTGACTCTGTTCTGTTTTGTAATTCAGTTCAAGTGTAACGGTTTTTACATTCCCTCTATCAGTGATACCTTATGAGAAGTGTCCTTTTCTGTGTGACTTATTTCACTTAGAATCGTCGTACCTAAATCCACTCATCATGCTGCTACTAACCTTATGACATTGATTTCCTGGCTGAGTGATATTCCATTGTACATAAGGACCACAACTTCTTTATCCATTTTTCTCTTTCCTGGGATATTTAAGGTGGAATGAAGTGGAGGTCCTTGTCAACAGAGCAGCCCTCAACTTTGGGGTGCTTGTGTCATGCTGATTTTTCATTTTCCCAATTTATACCCCCATGAGTGGAAGTGCCCTATGCTCTCTAAGCTGTGTTTTTCAGATGTTTCAGGACACACCGTACACTTCTCCAGAGTGGCTGTTGGCAATTTACATCCCGCCCATCAGTGTAGCAAGGCTCCCATTTCTCCATGGCCTGTCCTGCATTTCTGGTTTTGACACTTTTTTCAGCATGGCCCTTTTGACCGATGGGAAGCGAGACTTCTCTGTAGCGCTGATTTGCCTTTCCAGGTTGCTTGGTTGGCCAAAAAGGGCGTATGCGTTTTTTCCTGAATATATTCAGGAAAAAACGCATACGCCCTTTTTGGCCAAGGGCATCATTGTCAACGTTTTGCCGCTTTTCATGTGCTTTAAAGGCGATTCGTATCTACCTCCTGAAATCTGTTTCGTGCAATTCTGCCTTGATTTCAAATCCTCTTCTTTGCCTTCCCTCAATATATTGGTGGACGAGAGTTATCATTTATAACTCTGCAGTTTTGTGAATTGCAGTGCCCTGAACCTCCATTTTACAACTCGCTTTTTTGGGAGCTGGCCGCAAAAGCGCAGGATGGCTTCAGGCCCTGTTCTGGTTCCGGGGGGCAGGCTGAGCCTGTGGTTAATTGTTCTTCCTGATGGGAAAATAGAGTGACCTCTGCCTGTCCCGACACCAAGAGCTTGTCTCTCGTTGGTTCCCCGTCTTCCCGTTCATCCTCAGGACAAATTGCAACCTGTACGGAACAGGAGGTTAAAGGTGCTGATGCTCCAAGTAGGGAGATTGCTAGTAAAGCGGCTGGAATGGCGAACCCGGGCACAAGGAGATGAGAAATGAGGTGCGTTTTAGAAACCTTTCCCCATCACACGGTGTACCATCTTCTGGGTTTCTCATGCATGTTTTCGATGTAGGAAGATGCCCTTGAACCTGGAGATTTGGGACCCATGCGATGGGTACCACGCAGTATTACTTTAAAGGGTCTGCGTTTGCTCACCCAACCTCACCAAACCTCTCAGCCCCAAGAGTGTCCACCCTTATGTCTCATCCAGCTGTGGGTCTAGATATGGTCAATCCAGGTTGCATCACAGCCCCTGAACTCATTGTGTAAGAATTTCTATCTCTTTCACTGTCGTTGTTTCATGGGTTTTTCAAAGTAATTTATTTTCATAATGGGGTTTAGCTGCTTTTCACGGCTGTGTTTATGCCGCTTTACACCCACTTGACACACTAACAGAGAGATATCAATACATAGGTTTTACGACTATTATTAGTCAGATATATTCTTGTGCGGTGAATAGGGCGTGTTGAGTCCAGTTCTCTGAGCAAGGAGTAGGTCTTGTCTATTACATATTGGGTTTATGGAACGGTATCTGAGCTAATTTGATACCCTTGTTTTATGTATCACCCCACCTCACCTTTCCCGTTAAGCAGCCATAGTGTGTTTTCTGCATGTGTGACTCTGTTCTGTTTTGTAATTCAGTTCAAGTGTAACGGTTTTTACATTCCCTCTATCAGTGATACCTTATGAGAAGTGTCCTTTTCTGTGTGACTTATTTCACTTAGAATCGTCGTACCTAAATCCACTCATCATGCTGCTACTAACCTTATGACATTGATTTCATGGCTGAGTGATATTCCATTGTACATAAGGACCACAACTTCTTTATCCATTTTTCTCTTTCCTTGGATATTTAAGGTGGAATGAAGTGGAGGTCCTTGTCAACAGAGCAGCCCTAAACTTTGGGATGCTTGTGTCTTGCTGATTTTTCATTTTCCCAATTTATACCCCCATGAGTGGAAGTGCCCTATGCTCTCTAAGCTGTGTTTTTCAGATGTTTCAGGACACACCGTACACTTCTCCAGAGTGGCTGTTGGCAATTTACATCCCGCCCATCAGTGTAGCAAGGCTCTCATTTCTCCATGGCCTGTCCTGCATTTCTGGTTTTGACACATTTTTCAGCATGGCCCTTTTGACCGATGGGAAGTGAGACTTCTTTGTAGCGCTGATTTGCCTTTCCAGGTTGCTTGGTTGGCCAAAAAGGGCGTATGCGTTTTTTCCTGAATATATTCAGGAAAAAACGCATACGCCCTTTTTGGCCAAGGGCATCATTGTCAACATTTTGCCGCTTTTCATGTGCTTTAAAGGCGATTCGAATCTACCTCCTGAAATCTGTTTCCTGCAATTCTGCCTTGATTTAAAATCCTCTTCTTTGCCTTCCCTCAATATATTTGTGGACGAGAGTTATCATTTATAACTCTGCAGGTTTGTGAATTGCAGTGCCCTGAACCTCCATTTTACAACTCGCTTTTTTGGGAGCTGGCCGCAAAAGTGCAGGATGGCTTCAGGCCCTGTTCTGGTTCCGGGGGGCAGGCTGAGCATGTGGTTAATTCTTCTTCCTGATGGGAAAATAGAGTGACCTGTGCCTGTCCCGACACCAAGAGCTAGTCTCTCGTTGGTTCCCCGTCTTCCCGTTCATCCTCAGGACAAATTGCAACCTGTACGGAACAGGAGGTTAAAGGTGCTGATGCTCCAAGTAGGGAGATTGCTAGTAAAGCGGCTGGAATGGCGAACCCGGGCACAAGGAGATGAGAAATGAGGTGCGTTTTAGAAACCTTTCCCCATCACACGGTGTACCATCTTCTGGGTTTCTCATGCATGTTTTCGATGTAGGAAGATGCCCTTGAACCTGGAGATTTGGGACCCATGCGATGGGTACCACGCAGTATTACTTTAAAGGGTCTGCGTTTGCTCACCCAACCTCACCAAACCTCTCAGCCCCAAGAGTGTCCACCCTTATGTCTCATCCAGCTGTGGGTCTAGATATGGTCAATCCAGGTTGCATCACAGCCCCTGAACTCATTGTGTAAGAATTTCTATCTCTTTCACTGTCGTTGTTTCATGGGTTTTTCAAAGTAATTTATTTTCATAATGGGGTTTAGCTGCTTTTCACGGCTGTGTTTATGCCGCTTTACACCCACTTGACACACTAACAGAGAGATATCAATACATAGGTTTTAAGATTATTACTAGTCAGATATATTCTTGTGCGGTGAATAGGGCGTGTTGAGTCCAGTTCTCTGAGCAAGGAGTAGGTCTTGTCTACTACATATTGGGTTTATGGAACGGTATCTGAGCTAATTTGATACCCTTGTTTCATGTATCACCCCACGTCACCTTTCCCGTTAAGCAGCCATAGTGTGTTTTCTGCATGTGTGACTCTGTTCTGTTTTGTAATTCAGTTCAAGTGTAACGGTTTTTACATTCCCTCTATCAGTGATACCTTATGAGAAGTGTCCTTTTCTGTGTGACTTATTTCACTTAGAATCGTCGTACCTAAATCCACTCATCATGCTGCTACTAACCTTATGACATTGATTTCCTGGCTGAGTGATATTCCATTGTACATAAGGACCACAACTTCTTTATCCATTTTTCTCTTTCCTGGGATATTTAAGGTGGAATGAAGTGGAGGTCCTTGTCAACAGAGCAGCCCTCAACTTTGTGGTGCTTGTGTCATGCTGATTTTTCATTTTCCCAATTTATACCCCCATGAGTGGAAGTGCCCTATGCTCTCTAAGCTGTGTTTTTCAGATGTTTCAGGACACACCGTACACTTCTCCAGAGTGGCTGTTGGCAATTTACATCCCGCCCATCAGTGTAGCAAGGCTCTCATTTCTCCATGGCCTGTCCTGCATTTCTGGTTTTGACACATTTTTCAGCATGGCCCTTTTGACCGATGGGAAGTGAGACTTCTTTGTAGCGCTGATTTGCCTTTCCAGGTTGCTTGGTTGGCCAAAAAGGGCGTATGCGTTTTTTCCTGAATATATTCAGGAAAAAACGCATACGCCCTTTTTGGCCAAGGGCATCATTGTCAACATTTTGCCGCTTTTCATGTGCTTTAAAGGCGATTCGAATCTACCTCCTGAAATCTGTTTCCTGCAATTCTGCCTTGATTTAAAATCCTCTTCTTTGCCTTCCCTCAATATATTTGTGGACGAGAGTTATCATTTATAACTCTGCAGGTTTGTGAATTGCAGTGCCCTGAACCTCCATTTTACAACTCGCTTTTTTGGGAGCTGGCCGCAAAAGTGCAGGATGGCTTCAGGCCCTGTTCTGGTTCCGGGGGGCAGGCTGAGCATGTGGTTAATTCTTCTTCCTGATGGGAAAATAGAGTGACCTGTGCCTGTCCCGACACCAAGAGCTAGTCTCTCGTTGGTTCCCCGTCTTCCCGTTCATCCTCAGGACAAATTGCAACCTGTACGGAACAGGAGGTTAAAGGTGCTGATGCTCCAAGTAGGGAGATTGCTAGTAAAGCGGCTGGAATGGCGAACCCGGGCACAAGGAGATGAGAAATGAGGTGCGTTTTAGAAACCTTTCCCCATCACACGGTGTACCATCTTCTGGGTTTCTCATGCATGTTTTCGATGTAGGAAGATGCCCTTGAACCTGGAGATTTGGGACCCATGCGATGGGTACCACGCAGTATTACTTTAAAGGGTCTGCGTTTGCTCACCCAACCTCACCAAACCTCTCAGCCCCAAGAGTGTCCACCCTTATGTCTCATCCAGCTGTGGGTCTAGATATGGTCAATCCAGGTTGCATCACAGCCCCTGAACTCATTGTGTAAGAATTTCTATCTCTTTCACTGTCGTTGTTTCATGGGTTTTTCAAAGTAATTTATTTTCATAATGGGGTTTAGCTGCTTTTCACGGCTGTGTTTATGCCGCTTTACACCCACTTGACACACTAACAGAGAGATATCAATACATAGGTTTTACGACTATTATTAGTCAGATATATTCTTGTGCGGTGAATAGGGCGTGTTGAGTCCAGTTCTCTGAGCAAGGAGTAGGTCTTGTCTATTACATATTGGGTTTATGGAACGGTATCTGAGCTAATTTGATACCCTTGTTTTATGTATCACCCCACCTCACCTTTCCCGTTAAGCAGCCATAGTGTGTTTTCTGCATGTGTGACTCTGTTCTGTTTTGTAATTCAGTTCAAGTGTAACGGTTTTTACATTCCCTCTATCAGTGATACCTTATGAGAAGTGTCCTTTTCTGTGTGACTTATTTCACTTAGAATCGTCGTACCTAAATCCACTCATCATGCTGCTACTAACCTTATGACATTGATTTCATGGCTGAGTGATATTCCATTGTACATAAGGACCACAACTTCTTTATCCATTTTTCTCTTTCCTTGGATATTTAAGGTGGAATGAAGTGGAGGTCCTTGTCAACAGAGCAGCCCTAAACTTTGGGGTGCTTGTGTCTTGCTGATTTTTCATTTTCCCAATTTATACCCCCATGAGTGGAAGTGCCCTATGCTCTCTAAGCTGTGTTTTTCAGATGTTTCAGGACACACCGTACACTTCTCCAGAGTGGCTGTTGGCAATTTACATCCCGCCCATCAGTGTAGCAAGGCTCTCATTTCTCCATGGCCTGTCCTGCATTTCTGGTTTTGACACATTTTTCAGCATGGCCCTTTTGACCGATGGGAAGTGAGACTTCTTTGTAGCGCTGATTTGCCTTTCCAGGTTGCTTGGTTGGCCAAAAAGGGCGTATGCGTTTTTTCCTGAATATATTCAGGAAAAAACGCATACGCCCTTTTTGGCCAAGGGCATCATTGTCAACATTTTGCCGCTTTTCATGTGCTTTAAAGGCGATTCGAATCTACCTCCTGAAATCTGTTTCCTGCAATTCTGCCTTGATTTAAAATCCTCTTCTTTGCCTTCCCTCAATATATTTGTGGACGAGAGTTATCATTTATAACTCTGCAGGTTTGTGAATTGCAGTGCCCTGAACCTCCATTTTACAACTCGCTTTTTTGGGAGCTGGCCGCAAAAGTGCAGGATGGCTTCAGGCCCTGTTCTGGTTCCGGGGGGCAGGCTGAGCATGTGGTTAATTCTTCTTCCTGATGGGAAAATAGAGTGACCTGTGCCTGTCCCGACACCAAGAGCTAGTCTCTCGTTGGTTCCCCGTCTTCCCGTTCATCCTCAGGACAAATTGCAACCTGTACGGAACAGGAGGTTAAAGGTGCTGATGCTCCAAGTAGGGAGATTGCTAGTAAAGCGGCTGGAATGGCGAACCCGGGCACAAGGAGATGAGAAATGAGGTGCGTTTTAGAAACCTTTCCCCATCACACGGTGTACCATCTTCTGGGTTTCTCATGCATGTTTTCGATGTAGGAAGATGCCCTTGAACCTGGAGATTTGGGACCCATGCGATGGGTACCACGCAGTATTACTTTAAAGGGTCTGCGTTTGCTCACCCAACCTCACCAAACCTCTCAGCCCCAAGAGTGTCCACCCTTATGTCTCATCCAGCTGTGGGTCTAGATATGGTCAATCCAGGTTGCATCACAGCCCCTGAACTCATTGTGTAAGAATTTCTATCTCTTTCACTGTCGTTGTTTCATGGGTTTTTCAAAGTAATTTATTTTCATAATGGGGTTTAGCTGCTTTTCACGGCTGTGTTTATGCCGCTTTACACCCACTTGACACACTAACAGAGAGATATCAATACATAGGTTTTAAGATTATTACTAGTCAGATATATTCTTGTGCGGTGAATAGGGCGTGTTGAGTCCAGTTCTCTGAGCAAGGAGTAGGTCTTGTCTACTACATATTGGGTTTATGGAACGGTATCTGAGCTAATTTGATACCCTTGTTTCATGTATCACCCCACGTCACCTTTCCCGTTAAGCAGCCATAGTGTGTTTTCTGCATGTGTGACTCTGTTCTGTTTTGTAATTCAGTTCAAGTGTAACGGTTTTTACATTCCCTCTATCAGTGATACCTTATGAGAAGTGTCCTTTTCTGTGTGACTTATTTCACTTAGAATCGTCGTACCTAAATCCACTCATCATGCTGCTACTAACCTTATGACATTGATTTCCTGGCTGAGTGATATTCCATTGTACATAAGGACCACAACTTCTTTATCCATTTTTCTCTTTCCTGGGATATTTAAGGTGGAATGAAGTGGAGGTCCTTGTCAACAGAGCAGCCCTCAACTTTGTGGTGCTTGTGTCATGCTGATTTTTCATTTTCCCAATTTATACCCCCATGAGTGGAAGTGCCCTATGCTCTCTAAGCTGTGTTTTTCAGATGTTTCAGGACACACCGTACACTTCTCCAGAGTGGCTGTTGGCAATTTACATCCCGCCCATCAGTGTAGCAAGGCTCTCATTTCTCCATGGCCTGTCCTGCATTTCTGGTTTTGACACATTTTTCAGCATGGCCCTTTTGACCGATGGGAAGTGAGACTTCTTTGTAGCGCTGATTTGCCTTTCCAGGTTGCTTGGTTGGCCAAAAAGGGCGTATGCGTTTTTTCCTGAATATATTCAGGAAAAAACGCATACGCCCTTTTTGGCCAAGGGCATCATTGTCAACATTTTGCCGCTTTTCATGTGCTTTAAAGGCGATTCGAATCTACCTCCTGAAATCTGTTTCCTGCAATTCTGCCTTGATTTAAAATCCTCTTCTTTGCCTTCCCTCAATATATTTGTGGACGAGAGTTATCATTTATAACTCTGCAGGTTTGTGAATTGCAGTGCCCTGAACCTCCATTTTACAACTCGCTTTTTTGGGAGCTGGCCGCAAAAGTGCAGGATGGCTTCAGGCCCTGTTCTGGTTCCGGGGGGCAGGCTGAGCATGTGGTTAATTCTTCTTCCTGATGGGAAAATAGAGTGACCTGTGCCTGTCCCGACACCAAGAGCTAGTCTCTCGTTGGTTCCCCGTCTTCCCGTTCATCCTCAGGACAAATTGCAACCTGTACGGAACAGGAGGTTAAAGGTGCTGATGCTCCAAGTAGGGAGATTGCTAGTAAAGCGGCTGGAATGGCGAACCCGGGCACAAGGAGATGAGAAATGAGGTGCGTTTTAGAAACCTTTCCCCATCACACGGTGTACCATCTTCTGGGTTTCTCATGCATGTTTTCGATGTAGGAAGATGCCCTTGAACCTGGAGATTTGGGACCCATGCGATGGGTACCACGCAGTATTACTTTAAAGGGTCTGCGTTTGCTCACCCAACCTCACCAAACCTCTCAGCCCCAAGAGTGTCCACCCTTATGTCTCATCCAGCTGTGGGTCTAGATATGGTCAATCCAGGTTGCATCACAGCCCCTGAACTCATTGTGTAAGAATTTCTATCTCTTTCACTGTCGTTGTTTCATGGGTTTTTCAAAGTAATTTATTTTCATAATGGGGTTTAGCTGCTTTTCACGGCTGTGTTTATGCCGCTTTACACCCACTTGACACACTAACAGAGAGATATCAATACATAGGTTTTAAGATTATTACTAGTCAGATATATTCTTGTGCGGTGAATAGGGCGTGTTGAGTCCAGTTCTCTGAGCAAGGAGTAGGTCTTGTCTATTACATATTGGGTTTATGGAACGGTATCTGAGCTAATTTGATACCCTTGTTTTATGTATCACCCCACCTCACCTTTCCCGTTAAGCAGCCATAGTGTGTTTTCTGCATGTGTGACTCTGTTCTGTTTTGTAATTCAGTTCAAGTGTAACGGTTTTTACATTCCCTCTATCAGTGATACCTTATGAGAAGTGTCCTTTTCTGTGTGACTTATTTCACTTAGAATCGTCGTACCTAAATCCACTCATCATGCTGCTACTAACCTTATGACATTGATTTCATGGCTGAGTGATATTCCATTGTACATAAGGACCACAACTTCTTTATCCATTTTTCTCTTTCCTTGGATATTTAAGGTGGAATGAAGTGGAGGTCCTTGTCAACAGAGCAGCCCTAAACTTTGGGGTGCTTGTGTCTTGCTGATTTTTAATTTTCCCAATTTATACCCCCATGAGTGGAAGTGCCCTATGCTCTCTAAGCTGTGTTTTTCAGATGTTTCAGGACACACCGTACACTTCTCCAGAGTGGCTGTTGGCAATTTACATCCCGCCCATCAGTGTAGCAAGGCTCTCATTTCTCCATGGCCTGTCCTGCATTTCTGGTTTTGACACATTTTTCAGCATGGCCCTTTTGACCGATGGGAAGTGAGACTTCTTTGTAGCGCTGATTTGCCTTTCCAGGTTGCTTGGTTGGCCAAAAAGGGCGTATGCGTTTTTTCCTGAATATATTCAGGAAAAAACGCATACGCCCTTTTTGGCCAAGGGCATCATTGTCAACATTTTGCCGCTTTTCATGTGCTTTAAAGGCGATTCGAATCTACCTCCTGAAATCTGTTTCCTGCAATTCTGCCTTGATTTAAAATCCTCTTCTTTGCCTTCCCTCAATATATTTGTGGACGAGAGTTATCATTTATAACTCTGCAGGTTTGTGAATTGCAGTGCCCTGAACCTCCATTTTACAACTCGCTTTTTTGGGAGCTGGCCGCAAAAGTGCAGGATGGCTTCAGGCCCTGTTCTGGTTCCGGGGGGCAGGCTGAGCATGTGGTTAATTCTTCTTCCTGATGGGAAAATAGAGTGACCTGTGCCTGTCCCGACACCAAGAGCTAGTCTCTCGTTGGTTCCCCGTCTTCCCGTTCATCCTCAGGACAAATTGCAACCTGTACGGAACAGGAGGTTAAAGGTGCTGATGCTCCAAGTAGGGAGATTGCTAGTAAAGCGGCTGGAATGGCGAACCCGGGCACAAGGAGATGAGAAATGAGGTGCGTTTTAGAAACCTTTCCCCATCACACGGTGTACCATCTTCTGGGTTTCTCATGCATGTTTTCGATGTAGGAAGATGCCCTTGAACCTGGAGATTTGGGACCCATGCGATGGGTACCACGCAGTATTACTTTAAAGGGTCTGCGTTTGCTCACCCAACCTCACCAAACCTCTCAGCCCCAAGAGTGTCCACCCTTATGTCTCATCCAGCTGTGGGTCTAGATATGGTCAATCCAGGTTGCATCACAGCCCCTGAACTCATTGTGTAAGAATTTCTATCTCTTTCACTGTCGTTGTTTCATGGGTTTTTCAAAGTAATTTATTTTCATAATGGGGTTTAGCTGCTTTTCACGGCTGTGTTTATGCCGCTTTACACCCACTTGACACACTAACAGAGAGATATCAATACATAGGTTTTAAGATTATTACTAGTCAGATATATTCTTGTGCGGTGAATAGGGCGTGTTGAGTCCAGTTCTCTGAGCAAGGAGTAGGTCTTGTCTACTACATATTGGGTTTATGGAACGGTATCTGAGCTAATTTGATACCCTTGTTTTATGTATCACCCCACCTCACCTTTCCCGTTAAGCAGCCATAGTGTGTTTTCTGCATGTGTGACTCTGTTCTGTTTTGTAATTCAGTTCAAGTGTAACGGTTTTTACATTCCCTCTATCAGTGATACCTTATGAGAAGTGTCCTTTTCTGTGTGACTTATTTCACTTAGAATCGTCGTACCTAAATCCACTCATCATGCTGCTACTAACCTTATGACATTGATTTCATGGCTGAGTGATATTCCATTGTACATAAGGACCACAACTTCTTTATCCATTTTTCTCTTTCCTGGGATATTTAAGGTGGAATGAAGTGGAGGTCCTTGTCAACAGAGCAGCCCTAAACTTTGGGGTGCTTGTGTCTTGCTGATTTTTCATTTTCCCAATTTATACCCCCATGAGTGGAAGTGCCCTATGCTCTCTAAGCTGTGTTTTTCAGATGTTTCAGGACACACCGTACACTTCTCCAGAGTGGCTGTTGGCAATTTACATCCCGCCCATCAGTGTAGCAAGGCTCTCATTTCTCCATGGCCTGTCCTGCATTTCTGGTTTTGACACATTTTTCAGCATGGCCCTTTTGACCGATGGGAAGTGAGACTTCTTTGTAGCGCTGATTTGCCTTTCCAGGTTGCTTGGTTGGCCAAAAAGGGCGTATGCGTTTTTTCCTGAATATATTCAGGAAAAAACGCATACACCCTTTTTGGCCAAGGGCATCATTGTCAACATTTTGCCGCTTTTCATGTGCTTTAAAGGCGATTCGAATCTACCTCCTGAAATCTGTTTCCTACAATTCTGCCTTGATTTAAAATCCTCTTCTTTGCCTTCCCTCAATATATTTGTGGACGAGAGTTATCATTTATAACTCTGCAGGTTTGTGAATTGCAGTGCCCTGAACCTCCATTTTACAACTCGCTTTTTTGGGAGCTGGCCGCAAAAGTGCAGGATGGCTTCAGGCCCTGTTCTGGTTCCGGGGGGCAGGCTGAGCATGTGGTTAATTCTTCTTCCTGATGGGAAAATAGAGTGACCTGTGCCTGTCCCGACACCAAGAGCTAGTCTCTCGTTGGTTCCCCGTCTTCCCGTTCATCCTCAGGACAAATTGCAACCTGTACGGAACAGGAGGTTAAAGGTGCTGATGCTCCAAGTAGGGAGATTGCTAGTAAAGCGGCTGGAATGGCGAACCCGGGCACAAGGAGATGAGAAATGAGGTGCGTTTTAGAAACCTTTCCCCATCACACGGTGTACCATCTTCTGGGTTTCTCATGCATGTTTTCGATGTAGGAAGATGCCCTTGAACCTGGAGATTTGGGACCCATGCGATGGGTACCACGCAGTATTACTTTAAAGGGTCTGCGTTTGCTCACCCAACCTCACCAAACCTCTCAGCCCCAAGAGTGTCCACCCTTATGTCTCATCCAGCTGTGGGTCTAGATATGGTCAATCCAGGTTGCATCACAGCCCCTGAACTCATTGTGTAAGAATTTCTATCTCTTTCACTGTCGTTGTTTCATGGGTTTTTCAAAGTAATTTATTTTCATAATGGGGTTTAGCTGCTTTTCACGGCTGTGTTTATGCCGCTTTACACCCACTTGACACACTAACAGAGAGATATCAATACATAGGTTTTAAGATTATTACTAGTCAGATATATTCTTGTGCGGTGAATAGGGCGTGTTGAGTCCAGTTCTCTGAGCAAGGAGTAGGTCTTGTCTACTACATATTGGGTTTATGGAACGGTATCTGAGCTAATTTGATACCCTTGTTTTATGTATCACCCCACCTCACCTTTCCCGTTAAGCAGCCATAGTGTGTTTTCTGCATGTGTGACTCTGTTCTGTTTTGTAATTCAGTTCAAGTGTAACGGTTTTTACATTCCCTCTATCAGTGATACCTTATGAGAAGTGTCCTTTTCTGTGTGACTTATTTCACTTAGAATCGTCGTACCTAAATCCACTCATCATGCTGCTACTAACCTTATGACATTGATTTCATGGCTGAGTGATATTCCATTGTACATAAGGACCACAACTTCTTTATCCATTTTTCTCTTTCCTTGGATATTTAAGGTGGAATGAAGTGGAGGTCCTTGTCAACAGAGCAGCCCTCAACTTTGGGGTGCTTGTGTCTTGCTGATTTTTCATTTTCCCAATTTATACCCCCATGAGTGGAAATGCCCTATGCTCTCTAAGCTGTGTTTTTCAGATGTTTCAGGACACACCGTACACTTCTCCAGAGTGGCTGTTGGCAATTTACATCCCGCCCATCAGTGTAGCAAGGCTCCCATTTCTCCATGGCCTGTCCTGCATTTCTGGTTTTGACACTTTTTTCAGCATGGCCCTTTTGACCGATGGGAAGCGAGACTTCTCTGTAGCGCTGATTTGCCTTTCCAGGTTGCTTGGTTGGCCAAAAAGGGCGTATGCGTTTTTTCCTGAATATATTCAGGAAAAAACGCATACGCCCTTTTTGGCCAAGGGCATCATTGTCAACGTTTTGCCGCTTTTCATGTGCTTTAAAGGCGATTCGTATCTACCTCCTGAAATCTGTTTCGTGCAATTCTGCCTTGATTTCAAATCCTCTTCTTTGCCTTCCCTCAATATATTGGTGGACGAGAGTTATCATTTATAACTCTGCAGGTTTGTGAATTGCAGTGCCCTGAACCTCCATTTTACAACTCGCTTTTTTGGGAGCTGGCCGCAAAAGCGCAGGATGGCTTCAGGCCCTGTTCTGGTTCCGGGGGGCAGGCTGAGCCTGTGGTTAATTCTTCTTCCTGACGGGAAAATAGAGTGACTTGTGCCTGTCCCGACACCAAGAGCTTGTCTCTCGTTGGTTCCCCGTCTTCCCGTTCATCCTCAGGACAAATTGCAACCTGTACGGAACAGGAGGTTAAAGGTGCTGATGCTCCAAGTAGGGAGATTGCTAGTAAAGCGGCTGGAATGGCGAACCCGGGCACAAGGAGATGAGAAATGAGGTGCGTTTTAGAAACCTTTCCCCATCACACGGTGTACCATCTTCTGGGTTTCTCATGCATGTTTTCGATGTAGGAAGATGCCCTTGAACCTGGAGATTTGGGACCCATGCGATGGGTACCACGCAGTATTACTTTAAAGGGTCTGCGTTTGCTCACCCAACCTCACCAAACCTCTCAGCCCCAAGAGTGTCCACCCTTATGTCTCATCCAGCTGTGGGTCTAGATATGGTCAATCCAGGTTGCATCACAGCCCCTGAACTCATTGTGTAAGAATTTCTATCTCTTTCACTGTCGTTGTTTCATGGGTTTTTCAAAGTAATTTATTTTCATAATGGGGTTTAGCTGCTTTTCACGGCTGTGTTTATGCCGCTTTACACCCACTTGACACACTAACAGAGAGATATCAATACATAGGTTTTAAGATTATTACTAGTCAGATATATTCTTGTGCAGTGAATAGGGCGTGTTGAGTCCAGTTCTCTGAGCAAGGAGTAGGTCTTGTCTACTACATATTGGGTTTATGGAACGGTATCTGAGCTAATTTGATACCCTTGTTTCATGTATCACCCCACCTCACCTTTCCCGTTAAGCAGCCATAGTGTGTTTTCTGCATGTGTGACTCTGTTCTGTTTTGTAATTCAGTTCAAGTGTAACGGTTTTTACATTCCCTCTATCAGTGATACCTTATGAGAAGTGTCCTTTTCTGTGTGACTTATTTCACTTAGAATCGTCGTACCTAAATCCACTCATCATGCTGCTACTAACCTTATGACATTGATTTCATGGCTGAGTGATATTCCATTGTACATAAGGACCACAACTTCTTTATCCATTTTTCTCTTTCCTTGGATATTTAAGGTGGAATGAAGTGGAGGTCCTTGTCAACAGAGCAGCCCTAAACTTTGGGGTGCTTGTGTCTTGCTGATTTTTAATTTTCCCAATTTATACCCCCATGAGTGGAAGTGCCCTATGCTCTCTAAGCTGTGTTTTTCAGATGTTTCAGGACACACCGTACACTTCTCCAGAGTGGCTGTTGGCAATTTACATCCCGCCCATCAGTGTAGCAAGGCTCCCATTTCTCCATGGCCTGTCCTGCATTTCTGGTTTTGACACTTTTTTCAGCATGGCCCTTTTGACCGATGGGAAGCGAGACTTCTCTGTAGCGCTGATTTGCCTTTCCAGGTTGCTTGGTTGGCCAAAAAGGGCGTATGCGTTTTTTCCTGAATATATTCAGGAAAAAACGCATACGCCCTTTTTGGCCAAGGGCATCATTGTCAACGTTTTGCCGCTTTTCATGTGCTTTAAAGGCGATTCGTATCTACCTCCTGAAATCTGTTTCGTGCAATTCTGCCTTGATTTCAAATCCTCTTCTTTGCCTTCCCTCAATATATTGGTGGACGAGAGTTATCATTTATAACTCTGCAGGTTTGTGAATTGCAGTGCCCTGAACCTCCATTTTACAACTCGCTTTTTTGGGAGCTGGCCGCAAAAGCGCAGGATGGCTTCAGGCCCTGTTCTGGTTCCGGGGGGCAGGCTGAGCATGTGGTTAATTCTTCTTCCTGATGGGAAAATAGAGTGACCTCTGCCTGTCCCGACACCAAGAGCTTGTCTCTCGTTGGTTCCCCGTCTTCCCGTTCATCCTCAGGACAAATTGCAACCTGTACGGAACAGGAGGTTAAAGGTGCTGATGCTCCAAGTAGGGAGATTGCTAGTAAAGCGGCTGGAATGGCGAACCCGGGCACAAGGAGATGAGAAATGAGGTGCGTTTTAGAAACCTTTCCCCATCACACGGTGTACCATCTTCTGGGTTTCTCATGCATGTTTTCGATGTAGGAAGATGCCCTTGAACCTGGAGATTTGGGACCCATGCGATGGGTACCACGCAGTATTACTTTAAAGGGTCTGCGTTTGCTCACCCAACCTCACCAAACCTCTCAGCCCCAAGAGTGTCCACCCTTATGTCTCATCCAGCTGTGGGTCTAGATATGGTCAATCCAGGTTGCATCACAGCCCCTGAACTCATTGTGTAAGAATTTCTATCTCTTTCACTGTCGTTGTTTCATGGGTTTTTCAAAGTAATTTATTTTCATAATGGGGTTTAGCTGCTTTTCACGGCTGTGTATATGCCGCTTTACACCCACTTGACACACTAACAGAGAGATATCAATACATAGGTTTTACGACTATTATTAGTCAGATATATTCTTGTGCGGTGAATAGGGCGTGTTGAGTCCAGTTCTCTGAGCAAGGAGTAGGTCTTGTCTATTACATATTGGGTTTATGGAACGGTATCTGAGCTAATTTGATACCCTTGTTTCATGTATCACCCCACCTCACCTTTCCCGTTAAGCAGCCATAGTGTGTTTTCTGCATGTGTGACTCTGTTCTGTTTTGTAATTCAGTTCAAGTGTAACGGTTTTTACATTCCCTCTATCAGTGATACCTTATGAGAAGTGTCCTTTTCTGTGTGACTTATTTCACTTAGAATCGTCGTACCTAAATCCACTCATCATGCTGCTACTAACCTTATGACATTGATTTCATGGCTGAGTGATATTCCATTGTACATAAGGACCACAACTTCTTTATCCATTTTTCTCTTTCCTGGGATATTTAAGGTGGAATGAAGTGGAGGTCCTTGTCAACAGAGCAGCCCTCAACTTTGGGGTGCTTGTGTCATGCTGATTTTTCATTTTCCCAATTTATACCCCCATGAGTGGAAGTGCCCTATGCTCTCTAAGCTGTGTTTTTCAGATGTTTCAGGACACACCGTACACTTCTCCAGAGTGGCTGTTGGCAATTTACATCCCGCCCATCAGTGTAGCAAGGCTCCCATTTCTCCATGGCCTGTCCTGCATTTCTGGTTTTGACACTTTTTTCAGCATGGCCCTTTTGACCGATGGGAAGCGAGACTTCTCTGTAGCGCTGATTTGCCTTTCCAGGTTGCTTGGTTGGCCAAAAAGGGCGTATGCGTTTTTTCCTGAATATATTCAGGAAAAAACGCATACGCCCTTTTTGGCCAAGGGCATCATTGTCAACATTTTGCCGCTTTTCATGTGCTTTAAAGGCGATTCGAATCTACCTCCTGAAATCTGTTTCCTGCAATTCTGCCTTGATTTAAAATCCTCTTCTTTGCCTTCCCTCAATATATTTGTGGACGAGAGTTATCATTTATAACTCTGCAGGTTTGTGAATTGCAGTGCCCTGAACCTCCATTTTACAACTCGCTTTTTTGGGAGCTGGCCGCAAAAGTGCAGGATGGCTTCAGGCCCTGTTCTGGTTCCGGGGGGCAGGCTGAGCATGTGGTTAATTCTTCTTCCTGATGGGAAAATAGAGTGACCTGTGCCTGTCCCGACACCAAGAGCTAGTCTCTCGTTGGTTCCCCGTCTTCCCGTTCATCCTCAGGACAAATTGCAACCTGTACGGAACAGGAGGTTAAAGGTGCTGATGCTCCAAGTAGGGAGATTGCTAGTAAAGCGGCTGGAATGGCGAACCCGGGCACGAGGAGATGAGAAATGAGGTGCGTTTTAGAAACCTTTCCCCATCACACGGTGTACCATCTTCTGGGTTTCTCATGCATGTTTTCGATGTAGGAAGATGCCCTTGAACCTGGAGATTTGGGACCCATGCGATGGGTACCACGCAGTATTACTTTAAAGGGTCTGCGTTTGCTCACCCAACCTCACCAAACCTCTCAGCCCCAAGAGTGTCCACCCTTATGTCTCATCCAGCTGTGGGTCTAGATATGGTCAATCCAGGTTGCATCACAGCCCCTGAACTCATTGTATAAGAATTTCTATCTCTTTCACTGTCGTTGTTTCATGGGTTTTTCAAAGTAATTTATTTTCATAATGGGGTTTAGCTGCTTTTCACGGCTGTGTTTATGCCGCTTTACACCCACTTGACACACTAACAGAGAGATATCAATACATAGGTTTTAAGATTATTACTAGTCAGATATATTCTTGTGCGGTGAATAGGGCGTGTTGAGTCCAGTTCTCTGAGCAAGGAGTAGGTCTTGTCTACTACATATTGGGTTTATGGAACGGTATCTGAGCTAATTTGATACCCTTGTTTTATGTATCACCCCACCTCACCTTTCCCGTTAAGCAGCCATAGTGTGTTTTCTGCATGTGTGACTCTGTTCTGTTTTGTAATTCAGTTCAAGTGTAACGGTTTTTACATTCCCTCTATCAGTGATACCTTATGAGAAGTGTCCTTTTCTGTGTGACTTATTTCACTTAGAATCGTCGTACCTAAATCCACTCATCATGCTGCTACTAACCTTATGACATTGATTTCATGGCTGAGTGATATTCCATTGTACATAAGGACCACAACTTCTTTATCCATTTTTCTCTTTCCTTGGATATTTAAGGTGGAATGAAGTGGAGGTCCTTGTCAACAGAGCAGCCCTCAACTTTGGGGTGCTTGTGTCTTGCTGATTTTTCATTTTCCCAATTTATACCCCCATGAGTGGAAATGCCCTATGCTCTCTAAGCTGTGTTTTTCAGATGTTTCAGGACACACCGTACACTTCTCCAGAGTGGCTGTTGGCAATTTACATCCCGCCCATCAGTGTAGCAAGGCTCCCATTTCTCCATGGCCTGTCCTGCATTTCTGGTTTTGACACTTTTTTCAGCATGGCCCTTTTGACCGATGGGAAGCGAGACTTCTCTGTAGCGCTGATTTGCCTTTCCAGGTTGCTTGGTTGGCCAAAAAGGGCGTATGCGTTTTTTCCTGAATATATTCAGGAAAAAACGCATACGCCCTTTTTGGCCAAGGGCATCATTGTCAACGTTTTGCCGCTTTTCATGTGCTTTAAAGGCGATTCGTATCTACCTCCTGAAATCTGTTTCGTGCAATTCTGCCTTGATTTCAAATCCTCTTCTTTGCCTTCCCTCAATATATTGGTGGACGAGAGTTATCATTTATAACTCTGCAGGTTTGTGAATTGCAGTGCCCTGAACCTCCATTTTACAACTCGCTTTTTTGGGAGCTGGCCGCAAAAGCGCAGGATGGCTTCAGGCCCTGTTCTGGTTCCGGGGGGCAGGCTGAGCCTGTGGTTAATTCTTCTTCCTGACGGGAAAATAGAGTGACTTGTGCCTGTCCCGACACCAAGAGCTTGTCTCTCGTTGGTTCCCCGTCTTCCCGTTCATCCTCAGGACAAATTGCAACCTGTACGGAACAGGAGGTTAAAGGTGCTGATGCTCCAAGTAGGGAGATTGCTAGTAAAGCGGCTGGAATGGCGAACCCGGGCACAAGGAGATGAGAAATGAGGTGCGTTTTAGAAACCTTTCCCCATCACACGGTGTACCATCTTCTGGGTTTCTCATGCATGTTTTCGATGTAGGAAGATGCCCTTGAACCTGGAGATTTGGGACCCATGCGATGGGTACCACGCAGTATTACTTTAAAGGGTCTGCGTTTGCTCACCCAACCTCACCAAACCTCTCAGCCCCAAGAGTGTCCACCCTTATGTCTCATCCAGCTGTGGGTCTAGATATGGTCAATCCAGGTTGCATCACAGCCCCTGAACTCATTGTGTAAGAATTTCTATCTCTTTCACTGTCGTTGTTTCATGGGTTTTTCAAAGTAATTTATTTTCATAATGGGGTTTAGCTGCTTTTCACGGCTGTGTTTATGCCGCTTTACACCCACTTGACACACTAACAGAGAGATATCAATACATAGGTTTTAAGATTATTACTAGTCAGATATATTCTTGTGCGGTGAATAGGGCGTGTTGAGTCCAGTTCTCTGAGCAAGGAGTAGGTCTTGTCTACTACATATTGGGTTTATGGAACGGTATCTGAGCTAATTTGATACCCTTGTTTCATGTATCACCCCACCTCACCTTTCCCGTTAAGCAGCCATAGTGTGTTTTCTGCATGTGTGACTCTGTTCTGTTTTGTAATTCAGTTCAAGTGTAACGGTTTTTACATTCCCTCTATCAGTGATACCTTATGAGAAGTGTCCTTTTCTGTGTGACTTATTTCACTTAGAATCGTCGTACCTAAATCCACTCATCATGCTGCTACTAACCTTATGACATTGATTTCATGGCTGAGTGATATTCCATTGTACATAAGGACCACAACTTCTTTATCCATTTTTCTCTTTCCTTGGATATTTAAGGTGGAATGAAGTGGAGGTCCTTGTCAACAGAGCAGCCCTAAACTTTGGGGTGCTTGTGTCTTGCTGATTTTTAATTTTCCCAATTTATACCCCCATGAGTGGAAGTGCCCTATGCTCTCTAAGCTGTGTTTTTCAGATGTTTCAGGACACACCGTACACTTCTCCAGAGTGGCTGTTGGCAATTTACATCCCGCCCATCAGTGTAGCAAGGCTCCCATTTCTCCATGGCCTGTCCTGCATTTCTGGTTTTGACACTTTTTTCAGCATGGCCCTTTTGACCGATGGGAAGCGAGACTTCTCTGTAGCGCTGATTTGCCTTTCCAGGTTGCTTGGTTGGCCAAAAAGGGCGTATGCGTTTTTTCCTGAATATATTCAGGAAAAAACGCATACGCCCTTTTTGGCCAAGGGCATCATTGTCAACGTTTTGCCGCTTTTCATGTGCTTTAAAGGCGATTCGTATCTACCTCCTGAAATCTGTTTCGTGCAATTCTGCCTTGATTTCAAATCCTCTTCTTTGCCTTCCCTCAATATATTGGTGGACGAGAGTTATCATTTATAACTCTGCAGTTTTGTGAATTGCAGTGCCCTGAACCTCCATTTTACAACTCGCTTTTTTGGGAGCTGGCCGCAAAAGCGCAGGATGGCTTCAGGCCCTGTTCTGGTTCCGGGGGGCAGGCTGAGCCTGTGGTTAATTCTTCTTCCTGATGGGAAAATAGAGTGACCTCTGCCTGTCCCGACACCAAGAGCTTGTCTCTCGTTGGTTCCCCGTCTTCCCGTTCATCCTCAGGACAAATTGCAACCTGTACGGAACAGGAGGTTAAAGGTGCTGATGCTCCAAGTAGGGAGATTGCTAGTAAAGCGGCTGGAATGGCGAACCCGGGCACAAGGAGATGAGAAATGAGGTGCGTTTTAGAAACCTTTCCCCATCACACGGTGTACCATCTTCTGGGTTTCTCATGCATGTTTTCGATGTAGGAAGATGCCCTTGAACCTGGAGATTTGGGACCCATGCGATGGGTACCACGCAGTATTACTTTAAAGGGTCTGCGTTTGCTCACCCAACCTCACCAAACCTCTCAGCCCCAAGAGTGTCCACCCTTATGTCTCATCCAGCTGTGGGTCTAGATATGGTCAATCCAGGTTGCATCACAGCCCCTGAACTCATTGTGTAAGAATTTCTATCTCTTTCACTGTCGTTGTTTCATGGGTTTTTCAAAGTAATTTATTTTCATAATGGGGTTTAGCTGCTTTTCACGGCTGTGTATATGCCGCTTTACACCCACTTGACACACTAACAGAGAGATATCAATACATAGGTTTTACGACTATTATTAGTCAGATATATTCTTGTGCGGTGAATAGGGCGTGTTGAGTCCAGTTCTCTGAGCAAGGAGTAGGTCTTGTCTATTACATATTGGGTTTATGGAACGGTATCTGAGCTAATTTGATACCCTTGTTTCATGTATCACCCCACCTCACCTTTCCCGTTAAGCAGCCATAGTGTGTTTTCTGCATGTGTGACTCTGTTCTGTTTTGTAATTCAGTTCAAGTGTAACGGTTTTTACATTCCCTCTATCAGTGATACCTTATGAGAAGTGTCCTTTTCTGTGTGACTTATTTCACTTAGAATCGTCGTACCTAAATCCACTCATCATGCTGCTACTAACCTTATGACATTGATTTCATGGCTGAGTGATATTCCATTGTACATAAGGACCACAACTTCTTTATCCATTTTTCTCTTTCCTGGGATATTTAAGGTGGAATGAAGTGGAGGTCCTTGTCAACAGAGCAGCCCTCAACTTTGGGGTGCTTGTGTCATGCTGATTTTTCATTTTCCCAATTTATACCCCCATGAGTGGAAGTGCCCTATGCTCTCTAAGCTGTGTTTTTCAGATGTTTCAGGACACACCGTACACTTCTCCAGAGTGGCTGTTGGCAATTTACATCCCGCCCATCAGTGTAGCAAGGCTCCCATTTCTCCATGGCCTGTCCTGCATTTCTGGTTTTGACACTTTTTTCAGCATGGCCCTTTTGACCGATGGGAAGCGAGACTTCTCTGTAGCGCTGATTTGCCTTTCCAGGTTGCTTGGTTGGCCAAAAAGGGCGTATGCGTTTTTTCCTGAATATATTCAGGAAAAAACGCATACGCCCTTTTTGGCCAAGGGCATCATTGTCAACGTTTTGCCGCTTTTCATGTGCTTTAAAGGCGATTCGTATCTACCTCCTGAAATCTGTTTCGTGCAATTCTGCCTTGATTTCAAATCCTCTTCTTTGCCTTCCCTCAATATATTGGTGGACGAGAGTTATCATTTATAACTCTGCAGTTTTGTGAATTGCAGTGCCCTGAACCTCCATTTTACAACTCGCTTTTTTGGGAGCTGGCCGCAAAAGCGCAGGATGGCTTCAGGCCCTGTTCTGGTTCCGGGGGGCAGGCTGAGCCTGTGGTTAATTCTTCTTCCTGATGGGAAAATAGAGTGACCTCTGCCTGTCCCGACACCAAGAGCTTGTCTCTCGTTGGTTCCCCGTCTTCCCGTTCATCCTCAGGACAAATTGCAACCTGTACGGAACAGGAGGTTAAAGGTGCTGATGCTCCAAGTAGGGAGATTGCTAGTAAAGCGGCTGGAATGGCGAACCCGGGCACAAGGAGATGAGAAATGAGGTGCGTTTTAGAAACCTTTCCCCATCACACGGTGTACCATCTTCTGGGTTTCTCATGCATGTTTTCGATGTAGGAAGATGCCCTTGAACCTGGAGATTTGGGACCCATGCGATGGGTACCACGCAGTATTACTTTAAAGGGTCTGCGTTTGCTCACCCAACCTCACCAAACCTCTCAGCCCCAAGAGTGTCCACCCTTATGTCTCATCCAGCTGTGGGTCTAGATATGGTCAATCCAGGTTGCATCACAGCCCCTGAACTCATTGTGTAAGAATTTCTATCTCTTTCACTGTCGTTGTTTCATGGGTTTTTCAAAGTAATTTATTTTCATAATGGGGTTTAGCTGCTTTTCACGGCTGTGTTTATGCCGCTTTACACCCACTTGACACACTAACAGAGAGATATCAATACATAGGTTTTACGACTATTATTAGTCAGATATATTCTTGTGCGGTGAATAGGGCGTGTTGAGTCCAGTTCTCTGAGCAAGGAGTAGGTCTTGTCTATTACATATTGGGTTTATGGAACGGTATCTGAGCTAATTTGATACCCTTGTTTTATGTATCACCCCACCTCACCTTTCCCGTTAAGCAGCCATAGTGTGTTTTCTGCATGTGTGACTCTGTTCTGTTTTGTAATTCAGTTCAAGTGTAACGGTTTTTACATTCCCTCTATCAGTGATACCTTATGAGAAGTGTCCTTTTCTGTGTGACTTATTTCACTTAGAATCGTCGTACCTAAATCCACTCATCATGCTGCTACTAACCTTATGACATTGATTTCATGGCTGAGTGATATTCCATTGTACATAAGGACCACAACTTCTTTATCCATTTTTCTCTTTCCTTGGATATTTAAGGTGGAATGAAGTGGAGGTCCTTGTCAACAGAGCAGCCCTAAACTTTGGGGTGCTTGTGTCTTGCTGATTTTTAATTTTCCCAATTTATACCCCCATGAGTGGAAGTGCCCTATGCTCTCTAAGCTGTGTTTTTCAGATGTTTCAGGACACACCGTACACTTCTCCAGAGTGGCTGTTGGCAATTTACATCCCGCCCATCAGTGTAGCAAGGCTCTCATTTCTCCATGGCCTGTCCTGCATTTCTGGTTTTGACACATTTTTCAGCATGGCCCTTTTGACCGATGGGAAGTGAGACTTCTTTGTAGCGCTGATTTGCCTTTCCAGGTTGCTTGGTTGGCCAAAAAGGGCGTATGCGTTTTTTCCTGAATATATTCAGGAAAAAACGCATACGCCCTTTTTGGCCAAGGGCATCATTGTCAACATTTTGCCGCTTTTCATGTGCTTTAAAGGCGATTCGAATCTACCTCCTGAAATCTGTTTCCTGCAATTCTGCCTTGATTTAAAATCCTCTTCTTTGCCTTCCCTCAATATATTTGTGGACGAGAGTTATCATTTATAACTCTGCAGGTTTGTGAATTGCAGTGCCCTGAACCTCCATTTTACAACTCGCTTTTTTGGGAGCTGGCCGCAAAAGTGCAGGATGGCTTCAGGCCCTGTTCTGGTTCCGGGGGGCAGGCTGAGCATGTGGTTAATTCTTCTTCCTGATGGGAAAATAGAGTGACCTGTGCCTGTCCCGACACCAAGAGCTAGTCTCTCGTTGGTTCCCCGTCTTCCCGTTCATCCTCAGGACAAATTGCAACCTGTACGGAACAGGAGGTTAAAGGTGCTGATGCTCCAAGTAGGGAGATTGCTAGTAAAGCGGCTGGAATGGCGAACCCGGGCACAAGGAGATGAGAAATGAGGTGCGTTTTAGAAACCTTTCCCCATCACACGGTGTACCATCTTCTGGGTTTCTCATGCATGTTTTCGATGTAGGAAGATGCCCTTGAACCTGGAGATTTGGGACCCATGCGATGGGTACCACGCAGTATTACTTTAAAGGGTCTGCGTTTGCTCACCCAACCTCACCAAACCTCTCAGCCCCAAGAGTGTCCACCCTTATGTCTCATCCAGCTGTGGGTCTAGATATGGTCAATCCAGGTTGCATCACAGCCCCTGAACTCATTGTGTAAGAATTTCTATCTCTTTCACTGTCGTTGTTTCATGGGTTTTTCAAAGTAATTTATTTTCATAATGGGGTTTAGCTGCTTTTCACGGCTGTGTTTATGCCGCTTTACACCCACTTGACACACTAACAGAGAGATATCAATACATAGGTTTTAAGATTATTACTAGTCAGATATATTCTTGTGCGGTGAATAGGGCGTGTTGAGTCCAGTTCTCTGAGCAAGGAGTAGGTCTTGTCTACTACATATTGGGTTTATGGAACGGTATCTGAGCTAATTTGATACCCTTGTTTTATGTATCACCCCACCTCACCTTTCCCGTTAAGCAGCCATAGTGTGTTTTCTGCATGTGTGACTCTGTTCTGTTTTGTAATTCAGTTCAAGTGTAACGGTTTTTACATTCCCTCTATCAGTGATACCTTATGAGAAGTGTCCTTTTCTGTGTGACTTATTTCACTTAGAATCGTCGTACCTAAATCCACTCATCATGCTGCTACTAACCTTATGACATTGATTTCATGGCTGAGTGATATTCCATTGTACATAAGGACCACAACTTCTTTATCCATTTTTCTCTTTCCTTGGATATTTAAGGTGGAATGAAGTGGAGGTCCTTGTCAACAGAGCAGCCCTAAACTTTGGGGTGCTTGTGTCTTGCTGATTTTTAATTTTCCCAATTTATACCCCCATGAGTGGAAGTGCCCTATGCTCTCTAAGCTGTGTTTTTCAGATGTTTCAGGACACACCGTACACTTCTCCAGAGTGGCTGTTGGCAATTTACATCCCGCCCATCAGTGTAGCAAGGCTCTCATTTCTCCATGGCCTGTCCTGCATTTCTGGTTTTGACACATTTTTCAGCATGGCCCTTTTGACCGATGGGAAGTGAGACTTCTTTGTAGCGCTGATTTGCCTTTCCAGGTTGCTTGGTTGGCCAAAAAGGGCGTATGCGTTTTTTCCTGAATATATTCAGGAAAAAACGCATACGCCCTTTTTGGCCAAGGGCATCATTGTCAACGTTTTGCCGCTTTTCATGTGCTTTAAAGGCGATTCGAATCTACCTCCTGAAATCTGTTTCCTGCAATTCTGCCTTGATTTAAAATCCTCTTCTTTGCCTTCCCTCAATATATTGGTGGACGAGAGTTATCATTTATAACTCTGCAGGTTTGTGAATTGCAGTGCCCTGAACCTCCATTTTACAACTCGCTTTTTTGGGAGCTGGCCGCAAAAGTGCAGGATGGCTTCAGGCCCTGTTCTGGTTCCGGGGGGCAGGCTGAGCCTGTGGTTAATTCTTCTTCCTGACGGGAAAATAGAGTGACTTGTGCCTGTCCCGACACCAAGAGCTTGTCTCTCGTTGGTTCCCCGTCTTCCCGTTCATCCTCAGGACAAATTGCAACCTGTACGGAACAGGAGGTTAAAGGTGCTGATGCTCCAAGTAGGGAGATTGCTAGTAAAGCGGCTGGAATGGCGAACCCGGGCACAAGGAGATGAGAAATGAGGTGCGTTTTAGAAACCTTTCCCCATCACACGGTGTACCATCTTCTGGGTTTCTCATGCATGTTTTCGATGTAGGAAGATGCCCTTGAACCTGGAGATTTGGGACCCATGCGATGGGTACCACGCAGTATTACTTTAAAGGGTCTGCGTTTGCTCACCCAACCTCACCAAACCTCTCAGCCCCAAGAGTGTCCACCCTTATGTCTCATCCAGCTGTGGGTCTAGATATGGTCAATCCAGGTTGCATCACAGCCCCTGAACTCATTGTGTAAGAATTTCTATCTCTTTCACTGTCGTTGTTTCATGGGTTTTTCAAAGTAATTTATTTTCATAATGGGGTTTAGCTGCTTTTCACGGCTGTGTTTATGCCGCTTTACACCCACTTGACACACTAACAGAGAGATATCAATACATAGGTTTTAAGATTATTACTAGTCAGATATATTCTTGTGCGGTGAATAGGGCGTGTTGAGTCCAGTTCTCTGAGCAAGGAGTAGGTCTTGTCTACTACATATTGGGTTTATGGAACGGTATCTGAGCTAATTTGATACCCTTGTTTCATGTATCACCCCACCTCACCTTTCCCGTTAAGCAGCCATAGTGTGTTTTCTGCATGTGTGACTCTGTTCTGTTTTGTAATTCAGTTCAAGTGTAACGGTTTTTACATTCCCTCTATCAGTGATACCTTATGAGAAGTGTCCTTTTCTGTGTGACTTATTTCACTTAGAATCGTCGTACCTAAATCCACTCATCATGCTGCTACTAACCTTATGACATTGATTTCATGGCTGAGTGATATTCCATTGTACATAAGGACCACAACTTCTTTATCCATTTTTCTCTTTCCTTGGATATTTAAGGTGGAATGAAGTGGAGGTCCTTGTCAACAGAGCAGCCCTAAACTTTGGGGTGCTTGTGTCTTGCTGATTTTTAATTTTCCCAATTTATACCCCCATGAGTGGAAGTGCCCTATGCTCTCTAAGCTGTGTTTTTCAGATGTTTCAGGACACACCGTACACTTCTCCAGAGTGGCTGTTGGCAATTTACATCCCGCCCATCAGCGTAGCAAGGCTCCCATTTCTCCATGGCCTGTCCTGCATTTCTGGTTTTGACACTTTTTTCAGCATGGCCCTTTTGACCGATGGGAAGCGAGACTTCTCTGTAGCGCTGATTTGCCTTTCCAGGTTGCTTGGTTGGCCAAAAAGGGCGTATGCGTTTTTTCCTGAATATATTCAGGAAAAAACGCATACGCCCTTTTTGGCCAAGGGCATCATTGTCAACGTTTTGCCGCTTTTCATGTGCTTTAAAGGCGATTCGTATCTACCTCCTGAAATCTGTTTCGTGCAATTCTGCCTTGATTTCAAATCCTCTTCTTTGCCTTCCCTCAATATATTGGTGGACGAGAGTTATCATTTATAACTCTGCAGTTTTGTGAATTGCAGTGCCCTGAACCTCCATTTTACAACTCGCTTTTTTGGGAGCTGGCCGCAAAAGCGCAGGATGGCTTCAGGCCCTGTTCTGGTTCCGGGGGGCAGGCTGAGCCTGTGGTTAATTCTTCTTCCTGATGGGAAAATAGAGTGACCTCTGCCTGTCCCGACACCAAGAGCTTGTCTCTCGTTGGTTCCCCGTCTTCCCGTTCATCCTCAGGACAAATTGCAACCTGTACGGAACAGGAGGTTAAAGGTGCTGATGCTCCAAGTAGGGAGATTGCTAGTAAAGCGGCTGGAATGGCGAACCCGGGCACAAGGAGATGAGAAATGAGGTGCGTTTTAGAAACCTTTCCCCATCACACGGTGTACCATCTTCTGGGTTTCTCATGCATGTTTTCGATGTAGGAAGATGCCCTTGAACCTGGAGATTTGGGACCCATGCGATGGGTACCACGCAGTATTACTTTAAAGGGTCTGCGTTTGCTCACCCAACCTCACCAAACCTCTCAGCCCCAAGAGTGTCCACCCTTATGTCTCATCCAGCTGTGGGTCTAGATATGGTCAATCCAGGTTGCATCACAGCCCCTGAACTCATTGTGTAAGAATTTCTATCTCTTTCACTGTCGTTGTTTCATGGGTTTTTCAAAGTAATTTATTTTCATAATGGGGTTTAGCTGCTTTTCACGGCTGTGTATATGCCGCTTTACACCCACTTGACACACTAACAGAGAGATATCAATACATAGGTTTTACGACTATTATTAGTCAGATATATTCTTGTGCGGTGAATAGGGCGTGTTGAGTCCAGTTCTCTGAGCAAGGAGTAGGTCTTGTCTATTACATATTGGGTTTATGGAACGGTATCTGAGCTAATTTGATACCCTTGTTTCATGTATCACCCCACCTCACCTTTCCCGTTAAGCAGCCATAGTGTGTTTTCTGCATGTGTGACTCTGTTCTGTTTTGTAATTCAGTTCAAGTGTAACGGTTTTTACATTCCCTCTATCAGTGATACCTTATGAGAAGTGTCCTTTTCTGTGTGACTTATTTCACTTAGAATCGTCGTACCTAAATCCACTCATCATGCTGCTACTAACCTTATGACATTGATTTCATGGCTGAGTGATATTCCATTGTACATAAGGACCACAACTTCTTTATCCATTTTTCTCTTTCCTGGGATATTTAAGGTGGAATGAAGTGGAGGTCCTTGTCAACAGAGCAGCCCTCAACTTTGGGGTGCTTGTGTCATGCTGATTTTTCATTTTCCCAATTTATACCCCCATGAGTGGAAGTGCCCTATGCTCTCTAAGCTGTGTTTTTCAGATGTTTCAGGACACACCGTACACTTCTCCAGAGTGGCTGTTGGCAATTTACATCCCGCCCATCAGTGTAGCAAGGCTCCCATTTCTCCATGGCCTGTCCTGCATTTCTGGTTTTGACACTTTTTTCAGCATGGCCCTTTTGACCGATGGGAAGCGAGACTTCTCTGTAGCGCTGATTTGCCTTTCCAGGTTGCTTGGTTGGCCAAAAAGGGCGTATGCGTTTTTTCCTGAATATATTCAGGAAAAAACGCATACGCCCTTTTTGGCCAAGGGCATCATTGTCAACGTTTTGCCGCTTTTCATGTGCTTTAAAGGCGATTCGTATCTACCTCCTGAAATCTGTTTCGTGCAATTCTGCCTTGATTTCAAATCCTCTTCTTTGCCTTCCCTCAATATATTGGTGGACGAGAGTTATCATTTATAACTCTGCAGTTTTGTGAATTGCAGTGCCCTGAACCTCCATTTTACAACTCGCTTTTTTGGGAGCTGGCCGCAAAAGCGCAGGATGGCTTCAGGCCCTGTTCTGGTTCCGGGGGGCAGGCTGAGCCTGTGGTTAATTCTTCTTCCTGATGGGAAAATAGAGTGACCTCTGCCTGTCCCGACACCAAGAGCTTGTCTCTCGTTGGTTCCCCGTCTTCCCGTTCATCCTCAGGACAAATTGCAACCTGTACGGAACAGGAGGTTAAAGGTGCTGATGCTCCAAGTAGGGAGATTGCTAGTAAAGCGGCTGGAATGGCGAACCCGGGCACAAGGAGATGAGAAATGAGGTGCGTTTTAGAAACCTTTCCCCATCACACGGTGTACCATCTTCTGGGTTTCTCATGCATGTTTTCGATGTAGGAAGATGCCCTTGAACCTGGAGATTTGGGACCCATGCGATGGGTACCACGCAGTATTACTTTAAAGGGTCTGCGTTTGCTCACCCAACCTCACCAAACCTCTCAGCCCCAAGAGTGTCCACCCTTATGTCTCATCCAGCTGTGGGTCTAGATATGGTCAATCCAGGTTGCATCACAGCCCCTGAACTCATTGTGTAAGAATTTCTATCTCTTTCACTGTCGTTGTTTCATGGGTTTTTCAAAGTAATTTATTTTCATAATGGGGTTTAGCTGCTTTTCACGGCTGTGTTTATGCCGCTTTACACCCACTTGACACACTAACAGAGAGATATCAATACATAGGTTTTACGACTATTATTAGTCAGATATATTCTTGTGCGGTGAATAGGGCGTGTTGAGTCCAGTTCTCTGAGCAAGGAGTAGGTCTTGTCTATTACATATTGGGTTTATGGAACGGTATCTGAGCTAATTTGATACCCTTGTTTTATGTATCACCCCACCTCACCTTTCCCGTTAAGCAGCCATAGTGTGTTTTCTGCATGTGTGACTCTGTTCTGTTTTGTAATTCAGTTCAAGTGTAACGGTTTTTACATTCCCTCTATCAGTGATACCTTATGAGAAGTGTCCTTTTCTGTGTGACTTATTTCACTTAGAATCGTCGTACCTAAATCCACTCATCATGCTGCTACTAACCTTATGACATTGATTTCATGGCTGAGTGATATTCCATTGTACATAAGGACCACAACTTCTTTATCCATTTTTCTCTTTCCTTGGATATTTAAGGTGGAATGAAGTGGAGGTCCTTGTCAACAGAGCAGCCCTAAACTTTGGGGTGCTTGTGTCTTGCTGATTTTTCATTTTCCCAATTTATACCCCCATGAGTGGAAGTGCCCTATGCTCTCTAAGCTGTGTTTTTCAGATGTTTCAGGACACACCGTACACTTCTCCAGAGTGGCTGTTGGCAATTTACATCCCGCCCATCAGTGTAGCAAGGCTCTCATTTCTCCATGGCCTGTCCTGCATTTCTGGTTTTGACACATTTTTCAGCATGGCCCTTTTGACCGATGGGAAGTGAGACTTCTTTGTAGCGCTGATTTGCCTTTCCAGGTTGCTTGGTTGGCCAAAAAGGGCGTATGCGTTTTTTCCTGAATATATTCAGGAAAAAACGCATACGCCCTTTTTGGCCAAGGGCATCATTGTCAACATTTTGCCGCTTTTCATGTGCTTTAAAGGCGATTCGAATCTACCTCCTGAAATCTGTTTCCTGCAATTCTGCCTTGATTTAAAATCCTCTTCTTTGCCTTCCCTCAATATATTTGTGGACGAGAGTTATCATTTATAACTCTGCAGGTTTGTGAATTGCAGTGCCCTGAACCTCCATTTTACAACTCGCTTTTTTGGGAGCTGGCCGCAAAAGTGCAGGATGGCTTCAGGCCCTGTTCTGGTTCCGGGGGGCAGGCTGAGCATGTGGTTAATTCTTCTTCCTGATGGGAAAATAGAGTGACCTGTGCCTGTCCCGACACCAAGAGCTAGTCTCTCGTTGGTTCCCCGTCTTCCCGTTCATCCTCAGGACAAATTGCAACCTGTACGGAACAGGAGGTTAAAGGTGCTGATGCTCCAAGTAGGGAGATTGCTAGTAAAGCGGCTGGAATGGCGAACCCGGGCACAAGGAGATGAGAAATGAGGTGCGTTTTAGAAACCTTTCCCCATCACACGGTGTACCATCTTCTGGGTTTCTCATGCATGTTTTCGATGTAGGAAGATGCCCTTGAACCTGGAGATTTGGGACCCATGCGATGGGTACCACGCAGTATTACTTTAAAGGGTCTGCGTTTGCTCACCCAACCTCACCAAACCTCTCAGCCCCAAGAGTGTCCACCCTTATGTCTCATCCAGCTGTGGGTCTAGATATGGTCAATCCAGGTTGCATCACAGCCCCTGAACTCATTGTGTAAGAATTTCTATCTCTTTCACTGTCGTTGTTTCATGGGTTTTTCAAAGTAATTTATTTTCATAATGGGGTTTAGCTGCTTTTCACGGCTGTGTTTATGCCGCTTTACACCCACTTGACACACTAACAGAGAGATATCAATACATAGGTTTTAAGATTATTACTAGTCAGATATATTCTTGTGCGGTGAATAGGGCGTGTTGAGTCCAGTTCTCTGAGCAAGGAGTAGGTCTTGTCTACTACATATTGGGTTTATGGAACGGTATCTGAGCTAATTTGATACCCTTGTTTTATGTATCACCCCACCTCACCTTTCCCGTTAAGCAGCCATAGTGTGTTTTCTGCATGTGTGACTCTGTTCTGTTTTGTAATTCAGTTCAAGTGTAACGGTTTTTACATTCCCTCTATCAGTGATACCTTATGAGAAGTGTCCTTTTCTGTGTGACTTATTTCACTTAGAATCGTCGTACCTAAATCCACTCATCATGCTGCTACTAACCTTATGACATTGATTTCATGGCTGAGTGATATTCCATTGTACATAAGGACCACAACTTCTTTATCCATTTTTCTCTTTCCTTGGATATTTAAGGTGGAATGAAGTGGAGGTCCTTGTCAACAGAGCAGCCCTAAACTTTGGGGTGCTTGTGTCTTGCTGATTTTTAATTTTCCCAATTTATACCCCCATGAGTGGAAGTGCCCTATGCTCTCTAAGCTGTGTTTTTCAGATGTTTCAGGACACACCGTACACTTCTCCAGAGTGGCTGTTGGCAATTTACATCCCGCCCATCAGTGTAGCAAGGCTCTCATTTCTCCATGGCCTGTCCTGCATTTCTGGTTTTGACACATTTTTCAGCATGGCCCTTTTGACCGATGGGAAGTGAGACTTCTTTGTAGCGCTGATTTGCCTTTCCAGGTTGCTTGGTTGGCCAAAAAGGGCGTATGCGTTTTTTCCTGAATATATTCAGGAAAAAACGCATACGCCCTTTTTGGCCAAGGGCATCATTGTCAACGTTTTGCCGCTTTTCATGTGCTTTAAAGGCGATTCGAATCTACCTCCTGAAATCTGTTTCCTGCAATTCTGCCTTGATTTAAAATCCTCTTCTTTGCCTTCCCTCAATATATTGGTGGATGAGAGTTATCATTTATAACTCTGCAGGTTTGTGAATTGCAGTGCCCTGAACCTCCATTTTACAACTCGCTTTTTTGGGAGCTGGCCGCAAAAGTGCAGGATGGCTTCAGGCCCTGTTCTGGTTCCGGGGGGCAGGCTGAGCCTGTGGTTAATTCTTCTTCCTGACGGGAAAATAGAGTGACTTGTGCCTGTCCCGACACCAAGAGCTTGTCTCTCGTTGGTTCCCCGTCTTCCCGTTCATCCTCAGGACAAATTGCAACCTGTACGGAACAGGAGGTTAAAGGTGCTGATGCTCCAAGTAGGGAGATTGCTAGTAAAGCGGCTGGAATGGCGAACCCAGGCACAAGGAGATGAGAAATGAGGTGCGTTTTAGAAACCTTTCCCCATCACACGGTGTACCATCTTCTGGGTTTCTCATGCATGTTTTCGATGTAGGAAGATGCCCTTGAACCTGGAGATTTGGGACCCATGCGATGGGTACCACGCAGTATTACTTTAAAGGGTCTGCGTTTGCTCACCCAACCTCACCAAACCTCTCAGCCCCAAGAGTGTCCACCCTTATGTCTCATCCAGCTGTGGGTCTAGATATGGTCAATCCAGGTTGCATCACAGCCCCTGAACTCATTGTGTAAGAATTTCTATCTCTTTCACTGTCGTTGTTTCATGGGTTTTTCAAAGTAATTTATTTTCATAATGGGGTTTAGCTGCTTTTCACGGCTGTGTTTATGCCGCTTTACACCCACTTGACACACTAACAGAGAGATATCAATACATAGGTTTTAAGATTATTACTAGTCAGATATATTCTTGTGCGGTGAATAGGGCGTGTTGAGTCCAGTTCTCTGAGCAAGGAGTAGGTCTTGTCTACTACATATTGGGTTTATGGAACGGTATCTGAGCTAATTTGATACCCTTGTTTCATGTATCACCCCACCTCACCTTTCCCGTTAAGCAGCCATAGTGTGTTTTCTGCATGTGTGACTCTGTTCTGTTTTGTAATTCAGTTCAAGTGTAACGGTTTTTACATTCCCTCTATCAGTGATACCTTATGAGAAGTGTCCTTTTCTGTGTGACTTATTTCACTTAGAATCGTCGTACCTAAATCCACTCATCATGCTGCTACTAACCTTATGACATTGATTTCATGGCTGAGTGATATTCCATTGTACATAAGGACCACAACTTCTTTATCCATTTTTCTCTTTCCTTGGATATTTAAGGTGGAATGAAGTGGAGGTCCTTGTCAACAGAGCAGCCCTAAACTTTGGGGTGCTTGTGTCTTGCTGATTTTTAATTTTCCCAATTTATACCCCCATGAGTGGAAGTGCCCTATGCTCTCTAAGCTGTGTTTTTCAGATGTTTCAGGACACACCGTACACTTCTCCAGAGTGGCTGTTGGCAATTTACATCCCGCCCATCAGTGTAGCAAGGCTCCCATTTCTCCATGGCCTGTCCTGCATTTCTGGTTTTGACACTTTTTTCAGCATGGCCCTTTTGACCGATGGGAAGCGAGACTTCTCTGTAGCGCTGATTTGCCTTTCCAGGTTGCTTGGTTGGCCAAAAAGGGCGTATGCGTTTTTTCCTGAATATATTCAGGAAAAAACGCATACGCCCTTTTTGGCCAAGGGCATCATTGTCAACGTTTTGCCGCTTTTCATGTGCTTTAAAGGCGATTCGTATCTACCTCCTGAAATCTGTTTCGTGCAATTCTGCCTTGATTTCAAATCCTCTTCTTTGCCTTCCCTCAATATATTGGTGGACGAGAGTTATCATTTATAACTCTGCAGGTTTGTGAATTGCAGTGCCCTGAACCTCCATTTTACAACTCGCTTTTTTGGGAGCTGGCCGCAAAAGCGCAGGATGGCTTCAGGCCCTGTTCTGGTTCCGGGGGGCAGGCTGAGCCTGTGGTTAATTCTTCTTCCTGACGGGAAAATAGAGTGACTTGTGCCTGTCCCGACACCAAGAGCTTGTCTCTCGTTGGTTCCCCGTCTTCCCGTTCATCCTCAGGACAAATTGCAACCTGTACGGAACAGGAGGTTAAAGGTGCTGATGCTCCAAGTAGGGAGATTGCTAGTAAAGCGGCTGGAATGGCGAACCCGGGCACAAGGAGATGAGAAATGAGGTGCGTTTTAGAAACCTTTCCCCATCACACGGTGTACCATCTTCTGGGTTTCTCATGCATGTTTTCGATGTAGGAAGATGCCCTTGAACCTGGAGATTTGGGACCCATGCGATGGGTACCACGCAGTATTACTTTAAAGGGTCTGCGTTTGCTCACCCAACCTCACCAAACCTCTCAGCCCCAAGAGTGTCCACCCTTATGTCTCATCCAGCTGTGGGTCTAGATATGGTCAATCCAGGTTGCATCACAGCCCCTGAACTCATTGTGTAAGAATTTCTATCTCTTTCACTGTCGTTGTTTCATGGGTTTTTCAAAGTAATTTATTTTTATAATGGGGTTTAGCTGCTTTTCACTGCTGTGTTTATGCCGCTTTTCACCCACTTGACACACTAACAGAGAGATATCAATACATAGGTTTTAAGATTATTACTAGTCAGATATATTCTTGTGCGGTGAATAGGGCGTGTTGAGTCCAGTTCTCTGAGCAAGGAGTAGGTCTTGTCTACTACATATTGGGTTTATGGAACGGTATCTGAGCTAATTTGATACCCTTGTTTCATGTATCACCCCACCTCACCTTTCCCGTTAAGCAGCCATAGTGTGTTTTCTGCATGTGTGACTCTGTTCTGTTTTGTAATTCAGTTCAAGTGTAACGGTTTTTACATTCCCTCTATCAGTGATACCTTATGAGAAGTGTCCTTTTCTGTGTGACTTATTTCACTTAGAATCGTCGTACCTAAATCCACTCATCATGCTGCTACTAACCTTATGACATTGATTTCATGGCTGAGTGATATTCCATTGTACATAAGGACCACAACTTCTTTATCCATTTTTCTCTTTCCTGGGATATTTAAGGTGGAATGAAGTGGAGGTCCTTGTCAACAGAGCAGCCCTAAACTTTGGGGTGCTTGTGTCTTGCTGATTTTTAATTTTCCCAATTTATACCCCCATGAGTGGAAGTGCCCTATGCTCTCTAAGCTGTGTTTTTCAGATGTTTCAGGACACACCGTACACTTCTCCAGAGTGGCTGTTGGCAATTTACATCCCGCCCATCAGTGTAGCAAGGCTCCCATTTCTCCATGGCCTGTCCTGCATTTCTGGTTTTGACACTTTTTTCAGCATGGCCCTTTTGACCGATGGGAAGCGAGACTTCTCTGTAGCGCTGATTTGCCTTTCCAGGTTGCTTGGTTGGCCAAAAAGGGCGTATGCGTTTTTTCCTGAATATATTCAGGAAAAAACGCATACGCCCTTTTTGGCCAAGGGCATCATTGTCAACGTTTTGCCGCTTTTCATGTGCTTTAAAGGCGATTCGTATCTACCTCCTGAAATCTGTTTCGTGCAATTCTGCCTTGATTTCAAATCCTCTTCTTTGCCTTCCCTCAATATATTGGTGGACGAGAGTTATCATTTATAACTCTGCAGGTTTGTGAATTGCAGTGCCCTGAACCTCCATTTTACAACTCGCTTTTTTGGGAGCTGGCCGCAAAAGCGCAGGATGGCTTCAGGCCCTGTTCTGGTTCCGGGGGGCAGGCTGAGCCTGTGGTTAATTCTTCTTCCTGACGGGAAAATAGAGTGACTTGTGCCTGTCCCGACACCAAGAGCTTGTCTCTCGTTGGTTCCCCGTCTTCCCGTTCATCCTCAGGACAAATTGCAACCTGTACGGAACAGGAGGTTAAAGGTGCTGATGCTCCAAGTAGGGAGATTGCTAGTAAAGCGGCTGGAATGGCGAACCCGGGCACAAGGAGATGAGAAATGAGGTGCGTTTTAGAAACCTTTCCCCATCACACGGTGTACCATCTTCTGGGTTTCTCATGCATGTTTTCGATGTAGGAAGATGCCCTTGAACCTGGAGATTTGGGACCCATGCGATGGGTACCACGCAGTATTACTTTAAAGGGTCTGCGTTTGCTCACCCAACCTCACCAAACCTCTCAGCCCCAAGAGTGTCCACCCTTATGTCTCATCCAGCTGTGGGTCTAGATATGGTCAATCCAGGTTGCATCACAGCCCCTGAACTCATTGTGTAAGAATTTCTATCTCTTTCACTGTCGTTGTTTCATGGGTTTTTCAAAGTAATTTATTTTTATAATGGGGTTTAGCTGCTTTTCACTGCTGTGTTTATGCCGCTTTTCACCCACTTGACACACTAACAGAGAGATATCAATACATAGGTTTTAAGATTATTACTAGTCAGATATATTCTTGTGCGGTGAATAGGGCGTGTTGAGTCCAGTTCTCTGAGCAAGGAGTAGGTCTTGTCTACTACATATTGGGTTTATGGAACGGTATCTGAGCTAATTTGATACCCTTGTTTCATGTATCACCCCACGTCACCTTTCCCGTTAAGCAGCCATAGTGTGTTTTCTGCATGTGTGACTCTGTTCTGTTTTGTAATTCAGTTCAAGTGTAACGGTTTTTACATTCCCTCTATCAGTGATACCTTATGAGAAGTGTCCTTTTCTGTGTGACTTATTTCACTTAGAATCGTCGTACCTAAATCCACTCATCATGCTGCTACTAACCTTATGACATTGATTTCATGGCTGAGTGATATTCCATTGTACATAAGGACCACAACTTCTTTATCCATTTTTCTCTTTCCTGGGATATTTAAGGTGGAATGAAGTGGAGGTCCTTGTCAACAGAGCAGCCCTCAACTTTGGGGTGCTTGTGTCATGCTGATTTTTCATTTTCCCAATTTATACCCCCATGAGTGGAAGTGCCCTATGCTCTCTAAGCTGTGTTTTTCAGATGTTTCAGGACACACCGTACACTTCTCCAGAGTGGCTGTTGGCAATTTACATCCCACCCATCAGTGTAGCAAGGCTCCCATTTCTCCATGGCCTGTCCTGCATTTCTGGTTTTGACACTTTTTTCAGCATGGCCCTTTTGACCGATGGGAAGCGAGACTTCTCTGTAGCGCTGATTTGCCTTTCCAGGTTGTTTGGTTGGCCAAAAAGGGCGTATGCGTTTTTTCCTGAATATATTCAGGAAAAAACGCATACGCCCTTTTTGGCCAAGGGCATCATTGTCAACGTTTTGCCGCTTTTCATGTGCTTTAAAGGCGATTCGTATCTACCTCCTGAAATCTGTTTCCTGCAATTCTGCCTTGATTTCAAATCCTCTTCTTTGCCTTCCCTCAATATATTGGTGGACGAGAGTTATCATTTATAACTCTGCAGTTTTGTGAATTGCAGTGCCCTGAACCTCCATTTTACAACTCGCTTTTTTGGGAGCTGGCCGCAAAAGCGCAGGATGGCTTCAGGCCCTGTTCTGGTTCCGGGGGGCAGGCTGAGCCTGTGGTTAATTGTTCTTCCTGATGGGAAAATAGAGTGACCTCTGCCTGTCCCGACACCAAGAGCTTGTCTCTCGTTGGTTCCCCGTCTTCCCGTTCATCCTCAGGACAAATTGCAACCTGTACGGAACAGGAGGTTAAAGGTGCTGATGCTCCAAGTAGGGAGATTGCTAGTAAAGCGGCTGGAATGGCGAACCCGGGCACAAGGAGATGAGAAATGAGGTGCGTTTTAGAAACCTTTCCCCATCACACGGTGTACCATCTTCTGGGTTTCTCATGCATGTTTTCGATGTAGGAAGATGCCCTTGAACCTGGAGATTTGGGACCCATGCGATGGGTACCACGCAGTATTACTTTAAAGGGTCTGCGTTTGCTCACCCAACCTCACCAAACCTCTCAGCCCCAAGAGTGTCCACCCTTATGTCTCATCCAGCTGTGGGTCTAGATATGGTCAATCCAGGTTGCATCACAGCCCCTGAACTCATTGTGTAAGAATTTCTATCTCTTTCACTGTCGTTGTTTCATGGTTTTTTCAAAGTAATTTATTTTCATAATGGGGTTTAGCTGCTTTTCACGGCTGTGTATATGCCGCTTTACACCCACTTGACACACTAACAGAGAGATATCAATACATAGGTTTTACGACTATTATTAGTCAGATATATTCTTGTGCGGTGAATAGGGCGTGTTGAGTCCAGTTCTCTGAGCAAGGAGTAGGTCTTGTCTATTACATATTGGGTTTATGGAACGGTATCTGAGCTAATTTGATACCCTTGTTTTATGTATCACCCCACCTCACCTTTCCCGTTAAGCAGCCATAGTGTGTTTTCTGCATGTGTGACTCTGTTCTGTTTTGTAATTCAGTTCAAGTGTAACGGTTTTTACATTCCCTCTATCAGTGATACCTTATGAGAAGTGTCCTTTTCTGTGTGACTTATTTCACTTAGAATCGTCGTACCTAAATCCACTCATCATGCTGCTACTAACCTTATGACATTGATTTCATGGCTGAGTGATATTCCATTGTACATAAGGACCACAACTTCTTTATCCATTTTTCTCTTTCCTTGGATATTTAAGGTGGAATGAAGTGGAGGTCCTTGTCAACAGAGCAGCCCTAAACTTTGGGGTGCTTGTGTCTTGCTGATTTTTAATTTTCCCAATTTATACCCCCATGAGTGGAAGTGCCCTATGCTCTCTAAGCTCTGTTTTTCAGATGTTTCAGGACTCACCGTACACTTCTCCAGAGTGGCTGTTGGCAATTTACATCCCGCCCATCAGTGTAGCAAGGCTCTCATTTCTCCATGGCCTGTCCTGCATTTCTGGTTTTGACACATTTTTCAGCATGGCCCTTTTGACCGATGGGAAGTGAGACTTCTTTGTAGCGCTGATTTGCCTTTCCAGGTTGCTTGGTTGGCCAAAAAGGGCGTATGCGTTTTTTCCTGAATATATTCAGGAAAAAACGCATACGCCCTTTTTGGCCAAGGGCATCATTGTCAACATTTTGCCGCTTTTCATGTGCTTTAAAGGCGATTCGAATCTACCTCCTGAAATCTGTTTCCTGCAATTCTGCCTTGATTTAAAATCCTATTCTTTGCCTTCCCTCAATATATTGGTGGACGAGAGTTATCATTTATAACTCTGCAGGTTTGTGAATTGCAGTGCCCTGAACCTCCATTTTACAACTCGCTTTTTTGGGAGCTGGCCGCAAAAGCGCAGGATGGCTTCAGGCCCTGTTCTGGTTCCGGGGGGCAGGCTGAGCCTGTGGTTAATTCTTCTTCCTGACGGGAAAATAGAGTGACTTGTGCCTGTCCCGACACCAAGAGCTTGTCTCTCGTTGGTTCCCCGTCTTCCCGTTCATCCTCAGGACAAATTGCAACCTGTACGGAACAGGAGGTTAAAGGTGCTGATGCTCCAAGTAGGGAGATTGCTAGTAAAGCGGCTGGAATGGCGAACCCGGGCACAAGGAGATGAGAAATGAGGTGCGTTTTAGAAACCTTTCCCCATCACACGGTGTACCATCTTCTGGGTTTCTCATGCATGTTTTCGATGTAGGAAGATGCCCTTGAACCTGGAGATTTGGGACCCATGCGATGGGTACCACGCAGTATTACTTTAAAGGGTCTGCGTTTGCTCACCCAACCTCACCAAACCTCTCAGCCCCAAGAGTGTCCACCCTTATGTCTCATCCAGCTGTGGGTCTAGATATGGTCAATCCAGGTTGCATCACAGCCCCTGAACTCATTGTGTAAGAATTTCTATCTCTTTCACTGTCGTTGTTTCATGGGTTTTTCAAAGTAATTTATTTTTATAATGGGGTTTAGCTGCTTTTCACTGCTGTGTTTATGCCGCTTTTCACCCACTTGACACACTAACAGAGAGATATCAATACATAGGTTTTAAGATTATTACTAGTCAGATATATTCTTGTGCGGTGAATAGGGCGTGTTGAGTCCAGTTCTCTGAGCAAGGAGTAGGTCTTGTCTACTACATATTGGGTTTATGGAACGGTATCTGAGCTAATTTGATACCCTTGTTTCATGTATCACCCCACGTCACCTTTCCCGTTAAGCAGCCATAGTGTGTTTTCTGCATGTGTGACTCTGTTCTGTTTTGTAATTCAGTTCAAGTGTAACGGTTTTTACATTCCCTCTATCAGTGATACCTTATGAGAAGTGTCCTTTTCTGTGTGACTTATTTCACTTAGAATCGTCGTACCTAAATCCACTCATCATGCTGCTACTAACCTTATGACATTGATTTCATGGCTGAGTGATATTCCATTGTACATAAGGACCACAACTTCTTTATCCATTTTTCTCTTTCCTGGGATATTTAAGGTGGAATGAAGTGGAGGTCCTTGTCAACAGAGCAGCCCTCAACTTTGGGGTGCTTGTGTCATGCTGATTTTTCATTTTCCCAATTTATACCCCCATGAGTGGAAGTGCCCTATGCTCTCTAAGCTGTGTTTTTCAGATGTTTCAGGACACACCGTACACTTCTCCAGAGTGGCTGTTGGCAATTTACATCCCACCCATCAGTGTAGCAAGGCTCCCATTTCTCCATGGCCTGTCCTGCATTTCTGGTTTTGACACTTTTTTCAGCATGGCCCTTTTGACCGATGGGAAGCGAGACTTCTCTGTAGCGCTGATTTGCCTTTCCAGGTTGCTTGGTTGGCCAAAAAGGGCGTATGCGTTTTTTCCTGAATATATTCAGGAAAAAACGCATACGCCCTTTTTGGCCAAGGGCATCATTGTCAACGTTTTGCCGCTTTTCATGTGCTTTAAAGGCGATTCGTATCTACCTCCTGAAATCTGTTTCGTGCAATTCTGCCTTGATTTCAAATCCTCTTCTTTGCCTTCCCTCAATATATTGGTGGACGAGAGTTATCATTTATAACTCTGCAGTTTTGTGAATTGCAGTGCCCTGAACCTCCATTTTACAACTCGCTTTTTTGGGAGCTGGCCGCAAAAGCGCAGGATGGCTTCAGGCCCTGTTCTGGTTCCGGGGGGCAGGCTGAGCCTGTGGTTAATTGTTCTTCCTGATGGGAAAATAGAGTGACCTCTGCCTGTCCCGACACCAAGAGCTTGTCTCTCGTTGGTTCCCCGTCTTCCCGTTCATCCTCAGGACAAATTGCAACCTGTACGGAACAGGTTAAAGGTGCTGATGCTCCAAGTAGGGAGATTGCTAGTAAAGCGGCTGGAATGGCGAACCCGGGCACAAGGAGATGAGAAATGAGGTGCGTTTTAGAAACCTTTCCCCATCACACGGTGTACCATCTTCTGGGTTTCTCATGCATGTTTTCGATGTAGGAAGATGCCCTTGAACCTGGAGATTTGGGACCCATGCGATGGGTACCACGCAGTATTACTTTAAAGGGTCTGCGTTTGCTCACCCAACCTCACCAAACCTCTCAGCCCCAAGAGTGTCCACCCTTATGTCTCATCCAGCTGTGGGTCTAGATATGGTCAATCCAGGTTGCATCACAGCCCCTGAACTCATTGTGTAAGAATTTCTATCTCTTTCACTGTCGTTGTTTCATGGTTTTTTCAAAGTAATTTATTTTCATAATGGGGTTTAGCTGCTTTTCACGGCTGTGTATATGCCGCTTTACACCCACTTGACACACTAACAGAGAGATATCAATACATAGGTTTTACGACTATTATTAGTCAGATATATTCTTGTGCGGTGAATAGGGCGTGTTGAGTCCAGTTCTCTGAGCAAGGAGTAGGTCTTGTCTATTACATATTGGGTTTATGGAACGGTATCTGAGCTAATTTGATACCCTTGTTTTATGTATCACCCCACCTCACCTTTCCCGTTAAGCAGCCATAGTGTGTTTTCTGCATGTGTGACTCTGTTCTGTTTTGTAATTCAGTTCAAGTGTAACGGTTTTTACATTCCCTCTATCAGTGATACCTTATGAGAAGTGTCCTTTTCTGTGTGACTTATTTCACTTAGAATCGTCGTACCTAAATCCACTCATCATGCTGCTACTAACCTTATGACATTGATTTCATGGCTGAGTGATATTCCATTGTACATAAGGACCACAACTTCTTTATCCATTTTTCTCTTTCCTTGGATATTTAAGGTGGAATGAAGTGGAGGTCCTTGTCAACAGAGCAGCCCTAAACTTTGGGGTGCTTGTGTCTTGCTGATTTTTAATTTTCCCAATTTATACCCCCATGAGTGGAAGTGCCCTATGCTCTCTAAGCTCTGTTTTTCAGATGTTTCAGGACTCACCGTACACTTCTCCAGAGTGGCTGTTGGCAATTTACATCCCGCCCATCAGTGTAGCAAGGCTCTCATTTCTCCATGGCCTGTCCTGCATTTCTGGTTTTGACACATTTTTCAGCATGGCCCTTTTGACCGATGGGAAGTGAGACTTCTTTGTAGCGCTGATTTGCCTTTCCAGGTTGCTTGGTTGGCCAAAAAGGGCGTATGCGTTTTTTCCTGAATATATTCAGGAAAAAACGCATACGCCCTTTTTGGCCAAGGGCATCATTGTCAACATTTTGCCGCTTTTCATGTGCTTTAAAGGCGATTCGAATCTACCTCCTGAAATCTGTTTCCTGCAATTCTGCCTTGATTTAAAATCCTATTCTTTGCCTTCCCTCAATATATTGGTGGACGAGAGTTATCATTTATAACTCTGCAGTTTTGTGAATTGCAGTGCCCTGAACCTCCATTTTACAACTCGCTTTTTTGGGAGCTGGCCGCAAAAGCGCAGGATGGCTTCAGGCCCTGTTCTGGTTCCGGGGGGCAGGCTGAGCCTGTGGTTAATTCTTCTTCCTGACGGGAAAATAGAGTGACTTGTGCCTGTCCCGACACCAAGAGCTTGTCTCTCGTTGGTTCCCCGTCTTCCCGTTCATCCTCAGGACAAATTGCAACCTGTACGGAACAGGAGGTTAAAGGTGCTGATGCTCCAAGTAGGGAGATTGCTAGTAAAGCGGCTGGAATGGCGAACCCGGGCACAAGGAGATGAGAAATGAGGTGCGTTTTAGAAACCTTTCCCCATCACACGGTGTACCATCTTCTGGGTTTCTCATGCATGTTTTCGATGTAGGAAGATGCCCTTGAACCTGGAGATTTGGGACCCATGCGATGGGTACCACGCAGTATTACTTTAAAGGGTCTGCGTTTGCTCACCCAACCTCACCAAACCTCTCAGCCCCAAGAGTGTCCACCCTTATGTCTCATCCAGCTGTGGGTCTAGATATGGTCAATCCAGGTTGCATCACAGCCCCTGAACTCATTGTGTAAGAATTTCTATCTCTTTCACTGTCGTTGTTTCATGGGTTTTTCAAAGTAATTTATTTTTATAATGGGGTTTAGCTGCTTTTCACTGCTGTGTTTATGCCGCTTTTCACCCACTTGACACACTAACAGAGAGATATCAATACATAGGTTTTAAGATTATTACTAGTCAGATATATTCTTGTGCGGTGAATAGGGCGTGTTGAGTCCAGTTCTCTGAGCAAGGAGTAGGTCTTGTCTACTACATATTGGGTTTATGGAACGGTATCTGAGCTAATTTGATACCCTTGTTTCATGTATCACCCCACGTCACCTTTCCCGTTAAGCAGCCATAGTGTGTTTTCTGCATGTGTGACTCTGTTCTGTTTTGTAATTCAGTTCAAGTGTAACGGTTTTTACATTCCCTCTATCAGTGATACCTTATGAGAAGTGTCCTTTTCTGTGTGACTTATTTCACTTAGAATCGTCGTACCTAAATCCACTCATCATGCTGCTACTAACCTTATGACATTGATTTCATGGCTGAGTGATATTCCATTGTACATAAGGACCACAACTTCTTTATCCATTTTTCTCTTTCCTGGGATATTTAAGGTGGAATGAAGTGGAGGTCCTTGTCAACAGAGCAGCCCTCAACTTTGGGGTGCTTGTGTCATGCTGATTTTTCATTTTCCCAATTTATACCCCCATGAGTGGAAGTGCCCTATGCTCTCTAAGCTGTGTTTTTCAGATGTTTCAGGACACACCGTACACTTCTCCAGAGTGGCTGTTGGCAATTTACATCCCACCCATCAGTGTAGCAAGGCTCCCATTTCTCCATGGCCTGTCCTGCATTTCTGGTTTTGACACTTTTTTCAGCATGGCCCTTTTGACCGATGGGAAGCGAGACTTCTCTGTAGCGCTGATTTGCCTTTCCAGGTTGTTTGGTTGGCCAAAAAGGGCGTATGCGTTTTTTCCTGAATATATTCAGGAAAAAACGCATACGCCCTTTTTGGCCAAGGGCATCATTGTCAACGTTTTGCCGCTTTTCATGTGCTTTAAAGGCGATTCGTATCTACCTCCTGAAATCTGTTTCCTGCAATTCTGCCTTGATTTCAAATCCTCTTCTTTGCCTTCCCTCAATATATTGGTGGACGAGAGTTATCATTTATAACTCTGCAGTTTTGTGAATTGCAGTGCCCTGAACCTCCATTTTACAACTCGCTTTTTTGGGAGCTGGCCGCAAAAGCGCAGGATGGCTTCAGGCCCTGTTCTGGTTCCGGGGGGCAGGCTGAGCCTGTGGTTAATTGTTCTTCCTGATGGGAAAATAGAGTGACCTCTGCCTGTCCCGACACCAAGAGCTTGTCTCTCGTTGGTTCCCCGTCTTCCCGTTCATCCTCAGGACAAATTGCAACCTGTACGGAACAGGAGGTTAAAGGTGCTGATGCTCCAAGTAGGGAGATTGCTAGTAAAGCGGCTGGAATGGCGAACCCGGGCACAAGGAGATGAGAAATGAGGTGCGTTTTAGAAACCTTTCCCCATCACACGGTGTACCATCTTCTGGGTTTCTCATGCATGTTTTCGATGTAGGAAGATGCCCTTGAACCTGGAGATTTGGGACCCATGCGATGGGTACCACGCAGTATTACTTTAAAGGGTCTGCGTTTGCTCACCCAACCTCACCAAACCTCTCAGCCCCAAGAGTGTCCACCCTTATGTCTCATCCAGCTGTGGGTCTAGATATGGTCAATCCAGGTTGCATCACAGCCCCTGAACTCATTGTGTAAGAATTTCTATCTCTTTCACTGTCGTTGTTTCATGGTTTTTTCAAAGTAATTTATTTTCATAATGGGGTTTAGCTGCTTTTCACGGCTGTGTATATGCCGCTTTACACCCACTTGACACACTAACAGAGAGATATCAATACATAGGTTTTACGACTATTATTAGTCAGATATATTCTTGTGCGGTGAATAGGGCGTGTTGAGTCCAGTTCTCTGAGCAAGGAGTAGGTCTTGTCTATTACATATTGGGTTTATGGAACGGTATCTGAGCTAATTTGATACCCTTGTTTTATGTATCACCCCACCTCACCTTTCCCGTTAAGCAGCCATAGTGTGTTTTCTGCATGTGTGACTCTGTTCTGTTTTGTAATTCAGTTCAAGTGTAACGGTTTTTACATTCCCTCTATCAGTGATACCTTATGAGAAGTGTCCTTTTCTGTGTGACTTATTTCACTTAGAATCGTCGTACCTAAATCCACTCATCATGCTGCTACTAACCTTATGACATTGATTTCATGGCTGAGTGATATTCCATTGTACATAAGGACCACAACTTCTTTATCCATTTTTCTCTTTCCTTGGATATTTAAGGTGGAATGAAGTGGAGGTCCTTGTCAACAGAGCAGCCCTAAACTTTGGGGTGCTTGTGTCTTGCTGATTTTTAATTTTCCCAATTTATACCCCCATGAGTGGAAGTGCCCTATGCTCTCTAAGCTCTGTTTTTCAGATGTTTCAGGACTCACCGTACACTTCTCCAGAGTGGCTGTTGGCAATTTACATCCCGCCCATCAGTGTAGCAAGGCTCTCATTTCTCCATGGCCTGTCCTGCATTTCTGGTTTTGACACATTTTTCAGCATGGCCCTTTTGACCGATGGGAAGTGAGACTTCTTTGTAGCGCTGATTTGCCTTTCCAGGTTGCTTGGTTGGCCAAAAAGGGCGTATGCGTTTTTTCCTGAATATATTCAGGAAAAAACGCATACGCCCTTTTTGGCCAAGGGCATCATTGTCAACATTTTGCCGCTTTTCATGTGCTTTAAAGGCGATTCGAATCTACCTCCTGAAATCTGTTTCCTGCAATTCTGCCTTGATTTAAAATCCTATTCTTTGCCTTCCCTCAATATATTGGTGGACGAGAGTTATCATTTATAACTCTGCAGGTTTGTGAATTGCAGTGCCCTGAACCTCCATTTTACAACTCGCTTTTTTGGGAGCTGGCCGCAAAAGCGCAGGATGGCTTCAGGCCCTGTTCTGGTTCCGGGGGGCAGGCTGAGCCTGTGGTTAATTCTTCTTCCTGACGGGAAAATAGAGTGACTTGTGCCTGTCCCGACACCAAGAGCTTGTCTCTCGTTGGTTCCCCGTCTTCCCGTTCATCCTCAGGACAAATTGCAACCTGTACGGAACAGGAGGTTAAAGGTGCTGATGCTCCAAGTAGGGAGATTGCTAGTAAAGCGGCTGGAATGGCGAACCCGGGCACAAGGAGATGAGAAATGAGGTGCGTTTTAGAAACCTTTCCCCATCACACGGTGTACCATCTTCTGGGTTTCTCATGCATGTTTTCGATGTAGGAAGATGCCCTTGAACCTGGAGATTTGGGACCCATGCGATGGGTACCACGCAGTATTACTTTAAAGGGTCTGCGTTTGCTCACCCAACCTCACCAAACCTCTCAGCCCCAAGAGTGTCCACCCTTATGTCTCATCCAGCTGTGGGTCTAGATATGGTCAATCCAGGTTGCATCACAGCCCCTGAACTCATTGTGTAAGAATTTCTATCTCTTTCACTGTCGTTGTTTCATGGGTTTTTCAAAGTAATTTATTTTTATAATGGGGTTTAGCTGCTTTTCACTGCTGTGTTTATGCCGCTTTTCACCCACTTGACACACTAACAGAGAGATATCAATACATAGGTTTTAAGATTATTACTAGTCAGATATATTCTTGTGCGGTGAATAGGGCGTGTTGAGTCCAGTTCTCTGAGCAAGGAGTAGGTCTTGTCTACTACATATTGGGTTTATGGAACGGTATCTGAGCTAATTTGATACCCTTGTTTCATGTATCACCCCACGTCACCTTTCCCGTTAAGCAGCCATAGTGTGTTTTCTGCATGTGTGACTCTGTTCTGTTTTGTAATTCAGTTCAAGTGTAACGGTTTTTACATTCCCTCTATCAGTGATACCTTATGAGAAGTGTCCTTTTCTGTGTGACTTATTTCACTTAGAATCGTCGTACCTAAATCCACTCATCATGCTGCTACTAACCTTATGACATTGATTTCATGGCTGAGTGATATTCCATTGTACATAAGGACCACAACTTCTTTATCCATTTTTCTCTTTCCTGGGATATTTAAGGTGGAATGAAGTGGAGGTCCTTGTCAACAGAGCAGCCCTCAACTTTGGGGTGCTTGTGTCATGCTGATTTTTCATTTTCCCAATTTATACCCCCATGAGTGGAAGTGCCCTATGCTCTCTAAGCTGTGTTTTTCAGATGTTTCAGGACACACCGTACACTTCTCCAGAGTGGCTGTTGGCAATTTACATCCCACCCATCAGTGTAGCAAGGCTCCCATTTCTCCATGGCCTGTCCTGCATTTCTGGTTTTGACACTTTTTTCAGCATGGCCCTTTTGACCGATGGGAAGCGAGACTTCTCTGTAGCGCTGATTTGCCTTTCCAGGTTGCTTGGTTGGCCAAAAAGGGCGTATGCGTTTTTTCCTGAATATATTCAGGAAAAAACGCATACGCCCTTTTTGGCCAAGGGCATCATTGTCAACGTTTTGCCGCTTTTCATGTGCTTTAAAGGCGATTCGTATCTACCTCCTGAAATCTGTTTCGTGCAATTCTGCCTTGATTTCAAATCCTCTTCTTTGCCTTCCCTCAATATATTGGTGGACGAGAGTTATCATTTATAACTCTGCAGTTTTGTGAATTGCAGTGCCCTGAACCTCCATTTTACAACTCGCTTTTTTGGGAGCTGGCCGCAAAAGCGCAGGATGGCTTCAGGCCCTGTTCTGGTTCCGGGGGGCAGGCTGAGCCTGTGGTTAATTGTTCTTCCTGATGGGAAAACAGAGTGACCTCTGCCTGTCCCGACACCAAGAGCTTGTCTCTCGTTGGTTCCCCGTCTTCCCGTTCATCCTCAGGACAAATTGCAACCTGTACGGAACAGGTTAAAGGTGCTGATGCTCCAAGTAGGGAGATTGCTAGTAAAGCGGCTGGAATGGCGAACCCGGGCACAAGGAGATGAGAAATGAGGTGCGTTTTAGAAACCTTTCCCCATCACACGGTGTACCATCTTCTGGGTTTCTCATGCATGTTTTCGATGTAGGAAGATGCCCTTGAACCTGGAGATTTGGGACCCATGCGATGGGTACCACGCAGTATTACTTTAAAGGGTCTGCGTTTGCTCACCCAACCTCACCAAACCTCTCAGCCCCAAGAGTGTCCACCCTTATGTCTCATCCAGCTGTGGGTCTAGATATGGTCAATCCAGGTTGCATCACAGCCCCTGAACTCATTGTGTAAGAATTTCTATCTCTTTCACTGTCGTTGTTTCATGGTTTTTTCAAAGTAATTTATTTTCATAATGGGGTTTAGCTGCTTTTCACGGCTGTGTATATGCCGCTTTACACCCACTTGACACACTAACAGAGAGATATCAATACATAGGTTTTACGACTATTATTAGTCAGATATATTCTTGTGCGGTGAATAGGGCGTGTTGAGTCCAGTTCTCTGAGCAAGGAGTAGGTCTTGTCTATTACATATTGGGTTTATGGAACGGTATCTGAGCTAATTTGATACCCTTGTTTTATGTATCACCCCACCTCACCTTTCCCGTTAAGCAGCCATAGTGTGTTTTCTGCATGTGTGACTCTGTTCTGTTTTGTAATTCAGTTCAAGTGTAACGGTTTTTACATTCCCTCTATCAGTGATACCTTATGAGAAGTGTCCTTTTCTGTGTGACTTATTTCACTTAGAATCGTCGTACCTAAATCCACTCATCATGCTGCTACTAACCTTATGACATTGATTTCATGGCTGAGTGATATTCCATTGTACATAAGGACCACAACTTCTTTATCCATTTTTCTCTTTCCTTGGATATTTAAGGTGGAATGAAGTGGAGGTCCTTGTCAACAGAGCAGCCCTAAACTTTGGGGTGCTTGTGTCTTGCTGATTTTTAATTTTCCCAATTTATACCCCCATGAGTGGAAGTGCCCTATGCTCTCTAAGCTCTGTTTTTCAGATGTTTCAGGACTCACCGTACACTTCTCCAGAGTGGCTGTTGGCAATTTACATCCCGCCCATCAGTGTAGCAAGGCTCTCATTTCTCCATGGCCTGTCCTGCATTTCTGGTTTTGACACATTTTTCAGCATGGCCCTTTTGACCGATGGGAAGTGAGACTTCTTTGTAGCGCTGATTTGCCTTTCCAGGTTGCTTGGTTGGCCAAAAAGGGCGTATGCGTTTTTTCCTGAATATATTCAGGAAAAAACGCATACGCCCTTTTTGGCCAAGGGCATCATTGTCAACATTTTGCCGCTTTTCATGTGCTTTAAAGGCGATTCGAATCTACCTCCTGAAATCTGTTTCCTGCAATTCTGCCTTGATTTAAAATCCTATTCTTTGCCTTCCCTCAATATATTGGTGGACGAGAGTTATCATTTATAACTCTGCAGGTTTGTGAATTGCAGTGCCCTGAACCTCCATTTTACAACTCGCTTTTTTGGGAGCTGGCCGCAAAAGCGCAGGATGGCTTCAGGCCCTGTTCTGGTTCCGGGGGGCAGGCTGAGCCTGTGGTTAATTCTTCTTCCTGACGGGAAAATAGAGTGACTTGTGCCTGTCCCGACACCAAGAGCTTGTCTCTCGTTGGTTCCCCGTCTTCCCGTTCATCCTCAGGACAAATTGCAACCTGTACGGAACAGGAGGTTAAAGGTGCTGATGCTCCAAGTAGGGAGATTGCTAGTAAAGCGGCTGGAATGGCGAACCCGGGCACAAGGAGATGAGAAATGAGGTGCGTTTTAGAAACCTTTCCCCATCACACGGTGTACCATCTTCTGGGTTTCTCATGCATGTTTTCGATGTAGGAAGATGCCCTTGAACCTGGAGATTTGGGACCCATGCGATGGGTACCACGCAGTATTACTTTAAAGGGTCTGCGTTTGCTCACCCAACCTCACCAAACCTCTCAGCCCCAAGAGTGTCCACCCTTATGTCTCATCCAGCTGTGGGTCTAGATATGGTCAATCCAGGTTGCATCACAGCCCCTGAACTCATTGTGTAAGAATTTCTATCTCTTTCACTGTCGTTGTTTCATGGGTTTTTCAAAGTAATTTATTTTTATAATGGGGTTTAGCTGCTTTTCACTGCTGTGTTTATGCCGCTTTTCACCCACTTGACACACTAACAGAGAGATATCAATACATAGGTTTTAAGATTATTACTAGTCAGATATATTCTTGTGCGGTGAATAGGGCGTGTTGAGTCCAGTTCTCTGAGCAAGGAGTAGGTCTTGTCTACTACATATTGGGTTTATGGAACGGTATCTGAGCTAATTTGATACCCTTGTTTCATGTATCACCCCACGTCACCTTTCCCGTTAAGCAGCCATAGTGTGTTTTCTGCATGTGTGACTCTGTTCTGTTTTGTAATTCAGTTCAAGTGTAACGGTTTTTACATTCCCTCTATCAGTGATACCTTATGAGAAGTGTCCTTTTCTGTGTGACTTATTTCACTTAGAATCGTCGTACCTAAATCCACTCATCATGCTGCTACTAACCTTATGACATTGATTTCATGGCTGAGTGATATTCCATTGTACATAAGGACCACAACTTCTTTATCCATTTTTCTCTTTCCTGGGATATTTAAGGTGGAATGAAGTGGAGGTCCTTGTCAACAGAGCAGCCCTCAACTTTGGGGTGCTTGTGTCATGCTGATTTTTCATTTTCCCAATTTATACCCCCATGAGTGGAAGTGCCCTATGCTCTCTAAGCTGTGTTTTTCAGATGTTTCAGGACACACCGTACACTTCTCCAGAGTGGCTGTTGGCAATTTACATCCCACCCATCAGTGTAGCAAGGCTCCCATTTCTCCATGGCCTGTCCTGCATTTCTGGTTTTGACACTTTTTTCAGCATGGCCCTTTTGACCGATGGGAAGCGAGACTTCTCTGTAGCGCTGATTTGCCTTTCCAGGTTGCTTGGTTGGCCAAAAAGGGCGTATGCGTTTTTTCCTGAATATATTCAGGAAAAAACGCATACGCCCTTTTTGGCCAAGGGCATCATTGTCAACGTTTTGCCGCTTTTCATGTGCTTTAAAGGCGATTCGTATCTACCTCCTGAAATCTGTTTCGTGCAATTCTGCCTTGATTTCAAATCCTCTTCTTTGCCTTCCCTCAATATATTGGTGGACGAGAGTTATCATTTATAACTCTGCAGTTTTGTGAATTGCAGTGCCCTGAACCTCCATTTTACAACTCGCTTTTTTGGGAGCTGGCCGCAAAAGCGCAGGATGGCTTCAGGCCCTGTTCTGGTTCCGGGGGGCAGGCTGAGCCTGTGGTTAATTGTTCTTCCTGATGGGAAAATAGAGTGACCTCTGCCTGTCCCGACACCAAGAGCTTGTCTCTCGTTGGTTCCCCGTCTTCCCGTTCATCCTCAGGACAAATTGCAACCTGTACGGAACAGGTTAAAGGTGCTGATGCTCCAAGTAGGGAGATTGCTAGTAAAGCGGCTGGAATGGCGAACCCGGGCACAAGGAGATGAGAAATGAGGTGCGTTTTAGAAACCTTTCCCCATCACACGGTGTACCATCTTCTGGGTTTCTCATGCATGTTTTCGATGTAGGAAGATGCCCTTGAACCTGGAGATTTGGGACCCATGCGATGGGTACCACGCAGTATTACTTTAAAGGGTCTGCGTTTGCTCACCCAACCTCACCAAACCTCTCAGCCCCAAGAGTGTCCACCCTTATGTCTCATCCAGCTGTGGGTCTAGATATGGTCAATCCAGGTTGCATCACAGCCCCTGAACTCATTGTGTAAGAATTTCTATCTCTTTCACTGTCGTTGTTTCATGGGTTTTTCAAAGTAATTTATTTTCATAATGGGGTTTAGCTGCTTTTCACGGCTGTGTATATGCCGCTTTACACCCACTTGACACACTAACAGAGAGATATCAATACATAGGTTTTACGACTATTATTAGTCAGATATATTCTTGTGCGGTGAATAGGGCGTGTTGAGTCCAGTTCTCTGAGCAAGGAGTAGGTCTTGTCTATTACATATTGGGTTTATGGAACGGTATCTGAGCTAATTTGATACCCTTGTTTTATGTATCACCCCACCTCACCTTTCCCGTTAAGCAGCCATAGTGTGTTTTCTGCATGTGTGACTCTGTTCTGTTTTGTAATTCAGTTCAAGTGTAACGGTTTTTACATTCCCTCTATCAGTGATACCTTATGAGAAGTGTCCTTTTCTGTGTGACTTATTTCACTTAGAATCGTCGTACCTAAATCCACTCATCATGCTGCTACTAACCTTATGACATTGATTTCATGGCTGAGTGATATTCCATTGTACATAAGGACCACAACTTCTTTATCCATTTTTCTCTTTCCTTGGATATTTAAGGTGGAATGAAGTGGAGGTCCTTGTCAACAGAGCAGCCCTAAACTTTGGGGTGCTTGTGTCTTGCTGATTTTTAATTTTCCCAATTTATACCCCCATGAGTGGAAGTGCCCTATGCTCTCTAAGCTGTGTTTTTCAGATGTTTCAGGACTCACCGTACACTTCTCCAGAGTGGCTGTTGGCAATTTACATCCCGCCCATCAGTGTAGCAAGGCTCTCATTTCTCCATGGCCTGTCCTGCATTTCTGGTTTTGACACATTTTTCAGCATGGCCCTTTTGACCGATGGGAAGTGAGACTTCTTTGTAGCGCTGATTTGCCTTTCCAGGTTGCTTGGTTGGCCAAAAAGGGCGTATGCGTTTTTTCCTGAATATATTCAGGAAAAAACGCATACGCCCTTTTTGGCCAAGGGCATCATTGTCAACATTTTGCCGCTTTTCATGTGCTTTAAAGGCGATTCGAATCTACCTCCTGAAATCTGTTTCCTGCAATTCTGCCTTGATTTAAAATCCTCTTCTTTGCCTTCCCTCAATATATTTGTGGACGAGAGTTATCATTTATAACTCTGCAGGTTTGTGAATTGCAGTGCCCTGAACCTCCATTTTACAACTCGCTTTTTTGGGAGCTGGCCGCAAAAGTGCAGGATGGCTTCAGGCCCTGTTCTGGTTCCGGGGGGCAGGCTGAGCATGTGGTTAATTCTTCTTCCTGATGGGAAAATAGAGTGACCTGTGCCTGTCCCGACACCAAGAGCTAGTCTCTCGTTGGTTCCCCGTCTTCCCGTTCATCCTCAGGACAAATTGCAACCTGTACGGAACAGGAGGTTAAAGGTGCTGATGCTCCAAGTAGGGAGATTGCTAGTAAAGCGGCTGGAATGGCGAACCCGGGCACAAGGAGATGAGAAATGAGGTGCGTTTTAGAAACCTTTCCCCATCACACGGTGTACCATCTTCTGGGTTTCTCATGCATGTTTTCGATGTAGGAAGATGCCCTTGAACCTGGAGATTTGGGACCCATGCGATGGGTACCACGCAGTATTACTTTAAAGGGTCTGCGTTTGCTCACCCAACCTCACCAAACCTCTCAGCCCCAAGAGTGTCCACCCTTATGTCTCATCCAGCTGTGGGTCTAGATATGGTCAATCCAGGTTGCATCACAGCCCCTGAACTCATTGTGTAAGAATTTCTATCTCTTTCACTGTCGTTGTTTCATGGGTTTTTCAAAGTAATTTATTTTCATAATGGGGTTTAGCTGCTTTTCACGGCTGTGTTTATGCCGCTTTACACCCACTTGACACACTAACAGAGAGATATCAATACATAGGTTTTAAGATTATTACTAGTCAGATATATTCTTGTGCGGTGAATAGGGCGTGTTGAGTCCAGTTCTCTGAGCAAGGAGTAGGTCTTGTCTATTACATATTGGGTTTATGGAACGGTATCTGAGCTAATTTGATACCCTTGTTTTATGTATCACCCCACCTCACCTTTCCCGTTAAGCAGCCATAGTGTGTTTTCTGCATGTGTGACTCTGTTCTGTTTTGTAATTCAGTTCAAGTGTAACGGTTTTTACATTCCCTCTATCAGTGATACCTTATGAGAAGTGTCCTTTTCTGTGTGACTTATTTCACTTAGAATCGTCGTACCTAAATCCACTCATCATGCTGCTACTAACCTTATGACATTGATTTCATGGCTGAGTGATATTCCATTGTACATAAGGACCACAACTTCTTTATCCATTTTTCTCTTTCCTTGGATATTTAAGGTGGAATGAAGTGGAGGTCCTTGTCAACAGAGCAGCCCTAAACTTTGGGGTGCTTGTGTCTTGCTGATTTTTCATTTTCCCAATTTATACCCCCATGAGTGGAAGTGCCCTATGCTCTCTAAGCTGTGTTTTTCAGATGTTTCAGGACACACCGTACACTTCTCCAGAGTGGCTGTTGGCAATTTACATCCCGCCCATCAGTGTAGCAAGGCTCTCATTTCTCCATGGCCTGTCCTGCATTTCTGGTTTTGACACATTTTTCAGCATGGCCCTTTTGACCGATGGGAAGTGAGACTTCTTTGTAGCGCTGATTTGCCTTTCCAGGTTGCTTGGTTGGCCAAAAAGGGCATATGCGTTTTTTCCTGAATATATTCAGGAAAAAACGCATACGCCCTTTTTGGCCAAGGGCATCATTGTCAACATTTTGCCGCTTTTCATGTGCTTTAAAGGCGATTCGAATCTACCTCCTGAAATCTGTTTCCTGCAATTCTGCCTTGATTTAAAATCCTCTTCTTTGCCTTCCCTCAATATATTTGTGGACGAGAGTTATCATTTATAACTCTGCAGGTTTGTGAATTGCAGTGCCCTGAACCTCCATTTTACAACTCGCTTTTTTGGGAGCTGGCCGCAAAAGTGCAGGATGGCTTCAGGCCCTGTTCTGGTTCCGGGGGGCAGGCTGAGCATGTGGTTAATTCTTCTTCCTGATGGGAAAATAGAGTGACCTGTGCCTGTCCCGACACCAAGAGCTAGTCTCTCGTTGGTTCCCCGTCTTCCCGTTCATCCTCAGGACAAATTGCAACCTGTACGGAACAGGAGGTTAAAGGTGCTGATGCTCCAAGTAGGGAGATTGCTAGTAAAGCGGCTGGAATGGCGAACCCGGGCACAAGGAGATGAGAAATGAGGTGCGTTTTAGAAACCTTTCCCCATCACACGGTGTACCATCTTCTGGGTTTCTCATGCATGTTTTCGATGTAGGAAGATGCCCTTGAACCTGGAGATTTGGGACCCATGCGATGGGTACCACGCAGTATTACTTTAAAGGGTCTGCGTTTGCTCACCCAACCTCACCAAACCTCTCAGCCCCAAGAGTGTCCACCCTTATGTCTCATCCAGCTGTGGGTCTAGATATGGTCAATCCAGGTTGCATCACAGCCCCTGAACTCATTGTGTAAGAATTTCTATCTCTTTCACTGTCGTTGTTTCATGGGTTTTTCAAAGTAATTTATTTTCATAATGGGGTTTAGCTGCTTTTCACGGCTGTGTTTATGCCGCTTTACACCCACTTGACACACTAACAGAGAGATATCAATACATAGGTTTTAAGATTATTACTAGTCAGATATATTCTTGTGCGGTGAATAGGGCGTGTTGAGTCCAGTTCTCTGAGCAAGGAGTAGGTCTTGTCTACTACATATTGGGTTTATGGAACGGTATCTGAGCTAATTTGATACCCTTGTTTTATGTATCACCCCACCTCACCTTTCCCGTTAAGCAGCCATAGTGTGTTTTCTGCATGTGTGACTCTGTTCTGTTTTGTAATTCAGTTCAAGTGTAACGGTTTTTACATTCCCTCTATCAGTGATACCTTATGAGAAGTGTCCTTTTCTGTGTGACTTATTTCACTTAGAATCGTCGTACCTAAATCCACTCATCATGCTGCTACTAACCTTATGACATTGATTTCATGGCTGAGTGATATTCCATTGTACATAAGGACCACAACTTCTTTATCCATTTTTCTCTTTCCTTGGATATTTAAGGTGGAATGAAGTGGAGGTCCTTGTCAACAGAGCAGCCCTAAACTTTGGGGTGCTTGTGTCTTGCTGATTTTTCATTTTCCCAATTTATACCCCCATGAGTGGAAGTGCCCTATGCTCTCTAAGCTGTGTTTTTCAGATGTTTCAGGACACACCGTACACTTCTCCAGAGTGGCTGTTGGCAATTTACATCCCGCCCATCAGTGTAGCAAGGCTCTCATTTCTCCATGGCCTGTCCTGCATTTCTGGTTTTGACACATTTTTCAGCATGGCCCTTTTGACCGATGGGAAGTGAGACTTCTTTGTAGCGCTGATTTGCCTTTCCAGGTTGCTTGGTTGGCCAAAAAGGGCGTATGCGTTTTTTCCTGAATATATTCAGGAAAAAACGCATACGCCCTTTTTGGCCAAGGGCATCATTGTCAACATTTTGCCGCTTTTCATGTGCTTTAAAGGCGATTCGAATCTACCTCCTGAAATCTGTTTCCTGCAATTCTGCCTTGATTTAAAATCCTCTTCTTTGCCTTCCCTCAATATATTTGTGGACGAGAGTTATCATTTATAACTCTGCAGGTTTGTGAATTGCAGTGCCCTGAACCTCCATTTTACAACTCGCTTTTTTGGGAGCTGGCCGCAAAAGTGCAGGATGGCTTCAGGCCCTGTTCTGGTTCCGGGGGGCAGGCTGAGCATGTGGTTAATTCTTCTTCCTGATGGGAAAATAGAGTGACCTGTGCCTGTCCCGACACCAAGAGCTAGTCTCTCGTTGGTTCCCCGTCTTCCCGTTCATCCTCAGGACAAATTGCAACCTGTACGGAACAGGAGGTTAAAGGTGCTGATGCTCCAAGTAGGGAGATTGCTAGTAAAGCGGCTGGAATGGCGAACCCGGGCACAAGGAGATGAGAAATGAGGTGCGTTTTAGAAACCTTTCCCCATCACACGGTGTACCATCTTCTGGGTTTCTCATGCATGTTTTCGATGTAGGAAGATGCCCTTGAACCTGGAGATTTGGGACCCATGCGATGGGTACCACGCAGTATTACTTTAAAGGGTCTGCGTTTGCTCACCCAACCTCACCAAACCTCTCAGCCCCAAGAGTGTCCACCCTTATGTCTCATCCAGCTGTGGGTCTAGATATGGTCAATCCAGGTTGCATCACAGCCCCTGAACTCATTGTGTAAGAATTTCTATCTCTTTCACTGTCGTTGTTTCATGGGTTTTTCAAAGTAATTTATTTTCATAATGGGGTTTAGCTGCTTTTCACGGCTGTGTTTATGCCGCTTTACACCCACTTGACACACTAACAGAGAGATATCAATACATAGGTTTTAAGATTATTACTAGTCAGATATATTCTTGTGCGGTGAATAGGGCGTGTTGAGTCCAGTTCTCTGAGCAAGGAGTAGGTCTTGTCTACTACATATTGGGTTTATGGAACGGTATCTGAGCTAATTTGATACCCTTGTTTTATGTATCACCCCACCTCACCTTTCCCGTTAAGCAGCCATAGTGTGTTTTCTGCATGTGTGACTCTGTTCTGTTTTGTAATTCAGTTCAAGTGTAACGGTTTTTACATTCCCTCTATCAGTGATACCTTATGAGAAGTGTCCTTTTCTGTGTGACTTATTTCACTTAGAATCGTCGTACCTAAATCCACTCATCATGCTGCTACTAACCTTATGACATTGATTTCATGGCTGAGTGATATTCCATTGTACATAAGGACCACAACTTCTTTATCCATTTTTCTCTTTCCTTGGATATTTAAGGTGGAATGAAGTGGAGGTCCTTGTCAACAGAGCAGCCCTAAACTTTGGGGTGCTTGTGTCTTGCTGATTTTTCATTTTCCCAATTTATACCCCCATGAGTGGAAGTGCCCTATGCTCTCTAAGCTGTGTTTTTCAGATGTTTCAGGACACACCGTACACTTCTCCAGAGTGGCTGTTGGCAATTTACATCCCGCCCATCAGTGTAGCAAGGCTCTCATTTCTCCATGGCCTGTCCTGCATTTCTGGTTTTGACACATTTTTCAGCATGGCCCTTTTGACCGATGGGAAGTGAGACTTCTTTGTAGCGCTGATTTGCCTTTCCAGGTTGCTTGGTTGGCCAAAAAGGGCGTATGCGTTTTTTCCTGAATATATTCAGGAAAAAACGCATACGCCCTTTTTGGCCAAGGGCATCATTGTCAACATTTTGCCGCTTTTCATGTGCTTTAAAGGCGATTCGAATCTACCTCCTGAAATCTGTTTCCTGCAATTCTGCCTTGATTTAAAATCCTCTTCTTTGCCTTCCCTCAATATATTTGTGGACGAGAGTTATCATTTATAACTCTGCAGGTTTGTGAATTGCAGTGCCCTGAACCTCCATTTTACAACTCGCTTTTTTGGGAGCTGGCCGCAAAAGTGCAGGATGGCTTCAGGCCCTGTTCTGGTTCCGGGGGGCAGGCTGAGCATGTGGTTAATTCTTCTTCCTGATGGGAAAATAGAGTGACCTGTGCCTGTCCCGACACCAAGAGCTAGTCTCTCGTTGGTTCCCCGTCTTCCCGTTCATCCTCAGGACAAATTGCAACCTGTACGGAACAGGAGGTTAAAGGTGCTGATGCTCCAAGTAGGGAGATTGCTAGTAAAGCGGCTGCAATGGCGAACCCGGGCACAAGGAGATGAGAAATGAGGTGCGTTTTAGAAACCTTTCCCCATCACACGGTGTACCATCTTCTGGGTTTCTCATGCATGTTTTCGATGTAGGAAGATGCCCTTGAACCTGGAGATTTGGGACCCATGCGATGGGTACCACGCAGTATTACTTTAAAGGGTCTGCGTTTGCTCACCCAACCTCACCAAACCTCTCAGCCCCAAGAGTGTCCACCCTTATGTCTCATCCAGCTGTGGGTCTAGATATGGTCAATCCAGGTTGCATCACAGCCCCTGAACTCATTGTGTAAGAATTTCTATCTCTTTCACTGTCGTTGTTTCATGGGTTTTTCAAAGTAATTTATTTTCATAATGGGGTTTAGCTGCTTTTCACGGCTGTGTTTATGCCGCTTTACACCCACTTGACACACTAACAGAGAGATATCAATACATAGGTTTTAAGATTATTACTAGTCAGATATATTCTTGTGCGGTGAATAGGGCGTGTTGAGTCCAGTTCTCTGAGCAAGGAGTAGGTCTTGTCTACTACATATTGGGTTTATGGAACGGTATCTGAGCTAATTTGATACCCTTGTTTTATGTATCACCCCACCTCACCTTTCCCGTTAAGCAGCCATAGTGTGTTTTCTGCATGTGTGACTCTGTTCTGTTTTGTAATTCAGTTCAAGTGTAACGGTTTTTACATTCCCTCTATCAGTGATACCTTATGAGAAGTGTCCTTTTCTGTGTGACTTATTTCACTTAGAATCGTCGTACCTAAATCCACTCATCATGCTGCTACTAACCTTATGACATTGATTTCATGGCTGAGTGATATTCCATTGTACATAAGGACCACAACTTCTTTATCCATTTTTCTCTTTCCTTGGATATTTAAGGTGGAATGAAGTGGAGGTCCTTGTCAACAGAGCAGCCCTAAACTTTGGGGTGCTTGTGTCTTGCTGATTTTTCATTTTCCCAATTTATACCCCCATGAGTGGAAGTGCCCTATGCTCTCTAAGCTGTGTTTTTCAGATGTTTCAGGACACACCGTACACTTCTCCAGAGTGGCTGTTGGCAATTTACATCCCGCCCATCAGTGTAGCAAGGCTCCCATTTCTCCATGGCCTGTCCTGCATTTCTGGTTTTGACACTTTTTTCAGCATGGCCCTTTTGACCGATGGGAAGCGAGACTTCTCTGTAGCGCTGATTTGCCTTTCCAGGTTGCTTGGTTGGCCAAAAAGGGCGTATGCGTTTTTTCCTGAATATATTCAGGAAAAAACGCATACGCCCTTTTTGGCCAAGGGCATCATTGTCAACGTTTTGCCGCTTTTCATGTGCTTTAAAGGCGATTCGTATCTACCTCCTGAAATCTGTTTCGTGCAATTCTGCCTTGATTTCAAATCCTCTTCTTTGCCTTCCCTCAATATATTGGTGGACGAGAGTTATCATTTATAACTCTGCAGGTTTGTGAATTGCAGTGCCCTGAACCTCCATTTTACAACTCGCTTTTTTGGGAGCTGGCCGCAAAAGCGCAGGATGGCTTCAGGCCCTGTTCTGGTTCCGGGGGGCAGGCTGAGCCTGTGGTTAATTCTTCTTCCTGACGGGAAAATAGAGTGACTTGTGCCTGTCCCGACACCAAGAGCTTGTCTCTCGTTGGTTCCCCGTCTTCCCGTTCATCCTCAGGACAAATTGCAACCTGTACGGAACAGGAGGTTAAAGGTGCTGATGCTCCAAGTAGGGAGATTGCTAGTAAAGCGGCTGGAATGGCGAACCCGGGCACAAGGAGATGAGAAATGAGGTGCGTTTTAGAAACCTTTCCCCATCACACGGTGTACCATCTTCTGGGTTTCTCATGCATGTTTTCGATGTAGGAAGATGCCCTTGAACCTGGAGATTTGGGACCCATGCGATGGGTACCACGCAGTATTACTTTAAAGGGTCTGCGTTTGCTCACCCAACCTCACCAAACCTCTCAGCCCCAAGAGTGTCCACCCTTATGTCTCATCCAGCTGTGGGTCTAGATATGGTCAATCCAGGTTGCATCACAGCCCCTGAACTCATTGTGTAAGAATTTCTATCTCTTTCACTGTCGTTGTTTCATGGGTTTTTCAAAGTAATTTATTTTCATAATGGGGTTTAGCTGCTTTTCACGGCTGTGTTTATGCCGCTTTACACCCACTTGACACACTAACAGAGAGATATCAATACATAGGTTTTAAGATTATTACTAGTCAGATATATTCTTGTGCGGTGAATAGGGCGTGTTGAGTCCAGTTCTCTGAGCAAGGAGTAGGTCTTGTCTACTACATATTGGGTTTATGGAACGGTATCTGAGCTAATTTGATACCCTTGTTTCATGTATCACCCCACCTCACCTTTCCCGTTAAGCAGCCATAGTGTGTTTTCTGCATGTGTGACTCTGTTCTGTTTTGTAATTCAGTTCAAGTGTAACGGTTTTTACATTCCCTCTATCAGTGATACCTTATGAGAAGTGTCCTTTTCTGTGTGACTTATTTCACTTAGAATCGTCGTACCTAAATCCACTCATCATGCTGCTACTAACCTTATGACATTGATTTCATGGCTGAGTGATATTCCATTGTACATAAGGACCACAACTTCTTTATCCATTTTTCTCTTTCCTGGGATATTTAAGGTGGAATGAAGTGGAGGTCCTTGTCAACAGAGCAGCCCTCAACTTTGGGGTGCTTGTGTCATGCTGATTTTTCATTTTCCCAATTTATACCCCCATGAGTGGAAGTGCCCTATGCTCTCTAAGCTGTGTTTTTCAGATGTTTCAGGACACACCGTACACTTCTCCAGAGTGGCTGTTGGCAATTTACATCCCGCCCATCAGTGTAGCAAGGCTCCCATTTCTCCATGGCCTGTCCTGCATTTCTGGTTTTGACACTTTTTTCAGCATGGCCCTTTTGACCGATGGGAAGCGAGACTTCTCTGTAGCGCTGATTTGCCTTTCCAGGTTGCTTGGTTGGCCAAAAAGGGCGTATCCGTTTTTTCCTGAATATATTCAGGAAAAAACGCATACGACCTTTTAGGCCAAGGGCATCATTGTCAACGTTTTGCCGCTTTTCATGTGCTTTAAAGGCGATTCGTATCTACCTCCTGAAATCTGTTTCGTGCAATTCTGCCTTGATTTCAAATCCTCTTCTTTGCCTTCCCTCAATATATTGGTGGACGAGAGTTATCATTTATAACTCTGCAGTTTTGTGAATTGCAGTGCCCTGAACCTCCATTTTTCAACTCGCTTTTTTGGGAGCTGGCCGCAAAAGCGCAGGATGGCTTCAGGCCCTGTTCTGGTTCCGGGGGGCAGGCTGAGCCTGTGGTTAATTCTTCTTCCTGATGGGAAAATAGAGTGACCTCTGCCTGTCCCGACACCAAGAGCTTGTCTCTCGTTGGTTCCCCGTCTTCCCGTTCATCCTCAGGACAAATTGCAACCTGTACGGAACAGGAGGTTAAAGGTGCTGATGCTCCAAGTAGGGAGATTGCTAGTAAAGCGGCTGGAATGGCGAACCCGGGCACAAGGAGATGAGAAATGAGGTGCGTTTTAGAAACCTTTCCCTATCACACGGTGTACCATCTTCTGGGTTTCTCATGCATGTTTTCGATGTAGGAAGATGCCCTTGAACCTGGAGATTTGGGACCCATGCGATGGGTACCAAGCAGTATTACTTTAAAGGGTCTGCGTTTGCTCACCCAACCTCACCAAACCTCTCAGCCCCAAGAGTGTCCACCCTTATGTCTCATCCAGCTGTGGGTCTAGATATGGTCAATCCAGGTTGCATCACAGCCCCTGAACTCATTGTGTAAGAATTTCTATCTCTTTCACTGTCTTTGTTTCATGGGTTTTTCAAAGTAATTTATTTTCATAATGGGGTTTAGCTGCTTTTCACTGCTGTGTTTATGCCGCTTTACACCCACTTGACACACTAACAGAGAGATATCAATACATAGGTTTTAAGATTATTACTAGTAAGGTATATTCTTGTGCGGTGAATAGGGCGTGTTGAGTCCAGTTCTCTGAGCAAGGAGTAGGTCTTGTCTACTACATATTGGGTTTATGGAACGGTATCTGAGCTAATTTGATACCCTTGTTTTATGTATCACCCCACCTCACCTTTCCCGTTAATCAGCCATAGTCTGTTTTCTGCATGTGTGACTCTGTTCTGGTTTGTAATTCAGTTCAAGTGTAACGGTTTTTACATTCCCTCTAAAAGTGATACCTTATGAGAAGTGTCCTTTTCTGTGTGACTTATTTCACTTAGAATCGTCGTACCTAAATCCACTCATCATGCTGCTACTAACCTTATGACATTGATTTCATGGCTGAGTGATATTCCATTGTACATAAGGACCACAACTTCTTTATCCATTTTTCTCTTTCCTGGGATATTTAAGGTGGAATGAAGTGGAGGTCCTTGTCAACAGAGCAGCCCTCAACTTTGGGGTGCTTGTGTCTTGCTGATTTTTAATTTTCCCAATTTATACCCCCATGAGTGGAAGTGCCCTATGCTCTCTAAGCTGTGTTTTTTCGATGTTTCAGGACTCACCGTACACTTCTCCAGAGTGGCTGTTGGCAATTTACATCCCGCCCATCAGTGTAGCAAGGCTCCCATTTCTCCATGGCCTGTCCTGCATTTCTGGTTTTGACACTTTTTTCAGCATGGCCCTTTTGACCGATGGGAAGCGAGACTTCTCTGTAGCGCTGATTTGCCTTTCCAGGTTGCTTGGTTGGCCAAAAAGGGCGTATGCGTTTTTTCCTGAATATATTCAGGAAAAAATGCATACGCCCTTTTTGGCCAAGGGCATCATTGTCAACGTTTTGCCGCTTTTCATGTGCTTTAAAGGCGATTCGAATCTACCTCCTGAAATCTGTTTCCTGCAATTCTGCCTTGATTTAAAATCCTCTTCTTTGCCTTCCCTCAATATATTTGTGGACGAGAGTTATCATTTATAACTCTGCAGGTTTGTGAATTGCAGTGCCCTGAACCTCCATTTTACAACTCGCTTTTTTGGGAGCTGGCCGCAAAAGTGCAGGATGGCTTCAGGCCCTGTTCTGGTTCCGGGGGGCAGGCTGAGCATGTGGTTAATTCTTCTTCCTGATGGGAAAATAGAGTGACCTGTGCCTGTCCCGACACCAAGAGCTAGTCTCTCGTTGGTTCCCCGTCTTCCCGTTCATCCTCAGGACAAATTGCAACCTGTACGGAACAGGAGGTTAAAGGTGCTGATGCTCCAAGTAGGGAGATTGCTAGTAAAGCGGCTGGAATGGCGAACCCGGGCACAAGGAGATGAGAAATGAGGTGCGTTTTAGAAACCTTTCCCCATCACACGGTGTACCATCTTCTGGGTTTCTCATGCATGTTTTCGATGTAGGAAGATGCCCTTGAACCTGGAGATTTGGGACCCATGCGATGGGTACCACGCAGTATTACTTTAAAGGGTCTGCGTTTGCTCACCCAACCTCACCAAACCTCTCAGCCCCAAGAGTGTCCACCCTTATGTCTCATCCAGCTGTGGGTCTAGATATGGTCAATCCAGGTTGCATCACAGCCCCTGAACTCATTGTGTAAGAATTTCTATCTCTTTCACTGTCGTTGTTTCATGGGTTTTTCAAAGTAATTTATTTTCATAATGGGGTTTAGCTGCTTTTCACGGCTGTGTATATGCCGCTTTACACCCACTTGACACACTAACAGAGAGATATCAATACATAGGTTTTACGACTATTATTAGTCAGATATATTCTTGTGCGGTGAATAGGGCGTGTTGAGTCCAGTTCTCTGAGCAAGGAGTAGGTCTTGTCTATTACATATTGGGTTTATGGAACGGTATCTGAGCTAATTTGATACCCTTGTTTTATGTATCACCCCACCTCACCTTTCCCGTTAAGCAGCCATAGTGTGTTTTCTGCATGTGTGACTCTGTTCTGTTTTGTAATTCAGTTCAAGTGTAACGGTTTTTACATTCCCTCTATCAGTGATACCTTATGAGAAGTGTCCTTTTCTGTGTGACTTATTTCACTTAGAATCGTCGTACCTAAATCCACTCATCATGCTGCTACTAACCTTATGACATTGATTTCATGGCTGAGTGATATTCCATTGTACATAAGGACCACAACTTCTTTATCCATTTTTCTCTTTCCTTGGATATTTAAGGTGGAATGAAGTGGAGGTCCTTGTCAACAGAGCAGCCCTCAACTTTGGGGTGCTTGTGTCTTGCTGATTTTTCATTTTCCCAATTTATACCCCCATGAGTGGAAGTGCCCTATGCTCTCTAAGCTGTGTTTTTCAGATGTTTCAGGACACACCGTACACTTCTCCAGAGTGGCTGTTGGCAATTTACATCCCGCCCATCAGTGTAGCAAGGCTCTCATTTCTCCATGGCCTGTCCTGCATTTCTGGTTTTGACACATTTTTCAGCATGGCCCTTTTGACCGATGGGAAGTGAGACTTCTTTGTAGCGCTGATTTGCCTTTCCAGGTTGCTTGGTTGGCCAAAAAGGGCGTATGCGTTTTTTCCTGAATATATTCAGGAAAAAACGCATACGCCCTTTTTGGCCAAGGGCATCATTGTCAACATTTTGCCGCTTTTCATGTGCTTTAAAGGCGATTCGAATCTACCTCCTGAAATCTGTTTCCTGCAATTCTGCCTTGATTTAAAATCCTCTTCTTTGCCTTCCCTCAATATATTTGTGGACGAGAGTTATCATTTATAACTCTGCAGGTTTGTGAATTGCAGTGCCCTGAACCTCCATTTTACAACTCGCTTTTTTGGGAGCTGGCCGCAAAAGTGCAGGATGGCTTCAGGCCCTGTTCTGGTTCCGGGGGGCAGGCTGAGCATGTGGTTAATTCTTCTTCCTGATGGGAAAATAGAGTGACCTGTGCCTGTCCCGACACCAAGAGCTAGTCTCTCGTTGGTTCCCCGTCTTCCCGTTCATCCTCAGGACAAATTGCAACCTGTACGGAACAGGAGGTTAAAGGTGCTGATGCTCCAAGTAGGGAGATTGCTAGTAAAGCGGCTGGAATGGCGAACCCGGGCACAAGGAGATGAGAAATGAGGTGCGTTTTAGAAACCTTTCCCCATCACACGGTGTACCATCTTCTGGGTTTCTCATGCATGTTTTCGATGTAGGAAGATGCCCTTGAACCTGGAGATTTGGGACCCATGCGATGGGTACCACGCAGTATTACTTTAAAGGGTCTGCGTTTGCTCACCCAACCTCACCAAACCTCTCAGCCCCAAGAGTGTCCACCCTTATGTCTCATCCAGCTGTGGGTCTAGATATGGTCAATCCAGGTTGCATCACAGCCCCTGAACTCATTGTGTAAGAATTTCTATCTCTTTCACTGTCGTTGTTTCATGGGTTTTTCAAAGTAATTTATTTTCATAATGGGGTTTAGCTGCTTTTCACGGCTGTGTTTATGCCGCTTTACACCCACTTGACACACTAACAGAGAGATATCAATACATAGGTTTTAAGATTATTACTAGTCAGATATATTCTTGTGCGGTGAATAGGGCGTGTTGAGTCCAGTTCTCTGAGCAAGGAGTAGGTCTTGTCTACTACATATTGGGTTTATGGAACGGTATCTGAGCTAATTTGATACCCTTGTTTCATGTATCACCCCACGTCACCTTTCCCGTTAAGCAGCCATAGTGTGTTTTCTGCATGTGTGACTCTGTTCTGTTTTGTAATTCAGTTCAAGTGTAACGGTTTTTACATTCCCTCTATCAGTGATACCTTATGAGAAGTGTCCTTTTCTGTGTGACTTATTTCACTTAGAATCGTCGTACCTAAATCCACTCATCATGCTGCTACTAACCTTATGACATTGATTTCATGGCTGAGTGATATTCCATTGTACATAAGGACCACAACTTCTTTATCCATTTTTCTCTTTCCTGGGATATTTAAGGTGGAATGAAGTGGAGGTCCTTGTCAACAGAGCAGCCCTCAACTTTGGGGTGCTTGTGTCATGCTGATTTTTCATTTTCCCAATTTATACCCCCATGAGTGGAAGTGCCCTATGCTCTCTAAGCTGTGTTTTTCAGATGTTTCAGGACACACCGTACACTTCTCCAGAGTGGCTGTTGGCAATTTACATCCCGCCCATCAGTGTAGCAAGGCTCCCATTTCTCCATGGCCTGTCCTGCATTTCTGGTTTTGACACTTTTTTCAGCATGGCCCTTTTGACCGATGGGAAGCGAGACTTCTCTGTAGCGCTGATTTGCCTTTCCAGGTTGCTTGGTTGGCCAAAAAGGGCGTATCCGTTTTTTCCTGAATATATTCAGGAAAAAACGCATACGACCTTTTAGGCCAAGGGCATCATTGTCAACGTTTTGCCGCTTTTCATGTGCTTTAAAGGCGATTCGTATCTACCTCCTGAAATCTGTTTCGTGCAATTCTGCCTTGATTTCAAATCCTCTTCTTTGCCTTCCCTCAATATATTGGTGGACGAGAGTTATCATTTATAACTCTGCAGTTTTGTGAATTGCAGTGCCCTGAACCTCCATTTTTCAACTCGCTTTTTTGGGAGCTGGCCGCAAAAGCGCAGGATGGCTTCAGGCCCTGTTCTGGTTCCGGGGGGCAGGCTGAGCCTGTGGTTAATTCTTCTTCCTGATGGGAAAATAGAGTGACCTCTGCCTGTCCCGACACCAAGAGCTTGTCTCTCGTTGGTTCCCCGTCTTCCCGTTCATCCTCAGGACAAATTGCAACCTGTACGGAACAGGAGGTTAAAGGTGCTGATGCTCCAAGTAGGGAGATTGCTAGTAAAGCGGCTGGAATGGCGAACCCGGGCACAAGGAGATGAGAAATGAGGTGCGTTTTAGAAACCTTTCCCTATCACACGGTGTACCATCTTCTGGGTTTCTCATTCATGTTTTCGATGTAGGAAGATGCCCTTGAACCTGGAGATTTGGGACCCATGCGATGGGTACCACGCAGTATTACTTTAAAGGGTCTGCGTTTGCTCACCCAACCTCACCAAACCTCTCAGCCCCAAGAGTGTCCACCCTTATGTCTCATCCAGCTGTGGGTCTAGATATGGTCAATCCAGGTTGCATCACAGCCCCTGAACTCATTGTGTAAGAATTTCTATCTCTTTCACTGTCGTTGTTTCATGGGTTTTTCAAAGTAATTTATTTTCATAATGGGGTTTAGCTGCTTTTCACGGCTGTGTTTATGCCGCTTTACACCCACTTGACACACTAACAGAGAGATATCAATACATAGGTTTTAAGATTATTACTAGTCAGATATATTCTTGTGCGGTGAATAGGGCGTGTTGAGTCCAGTTCTCTGAGCAAGGAGTAGGTCTTGTCTACTACATATTGGGTTTATGGAACGGTATCTGAGCTAATTTGATACCCTTGTTTTATGTATCACCCCACCTCACCTTTCCCGTTAAGCAGCCATAGTGTGTTTTCTGCATGTGTGACTCTGTTCTGTTTTGTAATTCAGTTCAAGTGTAACGGTTTTTACATTCCCTCTATCAGTGATACCTTATGAGAAGTGTCCTTTTCTGTGTGACTTATTTCACTTAGAATCGTCGTACCTAAATCCACTCATCATGCTGCTACTAACCTTATGACATTGATTTCATGGCTGAGTGATATTCCATTGTACATAAGGACCACAACTTCTTTATCCATTTTTCTCTTTCCTTGGATATTTAAGGTGGAATGAAGTGGAGGTCCTTGTCAACAGAGCAGCCCTAAACTTTGGGGTGCTTGTGTCTTGCTGATTTTTCATTTTCCCAATTTATACCCCCATGAGTGGAAGTGCCCTATGCTCTCTAAGCTGTGTTTTTCAGATGTTTCAGGACACACCGTACACTTCTCCAGAGTGGCTGTTGGCAATTTACATCCCGCCCATCAGTGTAGCAAGGCTCTCATTTCTCCATGGCCTGTCCTGCATTTCTGGTTTTGACACATTTTTCAGCATGGCCCTTTTGACCGATGGGAAGTGAGACTTCTTTGTAGCGCTGATTTGCCTTTCCAGGTTGCTTGGTTGGCCAAAAAGGGCGTATGCGTTTTTTCCTGAATATATTCAGGAAAAAACGCATACGCCCTTTTTGGCCAAGGGCATCATTGTCAACATTTTGCCGCTTTTCATGTGCTTTAAAGGCGATTCGAATCTACCTCCTGAAATCTGTTTCCTGCAATTCTGCCTTGATTTAAAATCCTCTTCTTTGCCTTCCCTCAATATATTTGTGGACGAGAGTTATCATTTATAACTCTGCAGGTTTGTGAATTGCAGTGCCCTGAACCTCCATTTTACAACTCGCTTTTTTGGGAGCTGGCCGCAAAAGTGCAGGATGGCTTCAGGCCCTGTTCTGGTTCCGGGGGGCAGGCTGAGCATGTGGTTAATTCTTCTTCCTGATGGGAAAATAGAGTGACCTGTGCCTGTCCCGACACCAAGAGCTAGTCTCTCGTTGGTTCCCCGTCTTCCCGTTCATCCTCAGGACAAATTGCAACCTGTACGGAACAGGAGGTTAAAGGTGCTGATGCTCCAAGTAGGGAGATTGCTAGTAAAGCGGCTGGAATGGCGAACCCGGGCACAAGGAGATGAGAAATGAGGTGCGTTTTAGAAACCTTTCCCCATCACACGGTGTACCATCTTCTGGGTTTCTCATGCATGTTTTCGATGTAGGAAGATGCCCTTGAACCTGGAGATTTGGGACCCATGCGATGGGTACCACGCAGTATTACTTTAAAGGGTCTGCGTTTGCTCACCCAACCTCACCAAAACTCTCAGCCCCAAGAGTGTCCACCCTTATGTCTCATCCAGCTGTGGGTCTAGATATGGTCAATCCAGGTTGCATCACAGCCCCTGAACTCATTGTTTAAGAATTTCTATCTCTTTCACTGTCGTTGTTTCATGGGTTTTTCAAAGTAATTTATTTTCATAATGGGGTTTAGCTGCTTTTCACGGCTGTGTTTATGCCGCTTTACACCCACTTGACACACTAACAGAGAGATATCAATACATAGGTTTTAAGATTATTACTAGTCAGATATATTCTTGTGCGGTGAATAGGGCGTGTTGAGTCCAGTTCTCTGAGCAAGGAGTAGGTCTTGTCTACTACATATTGGGTTTATGGAACGGTATCTGAGCTAATTTGATACCCTTGTTTTATGTATCACCCCACCTCACCTTTCCCGTTAAGCAGCCATAGTGTGTTTTCTGCATGTGTGACTCTGTTCTGTTTTGTAATTCAGTTCAAGTGTAACGGTTTTTACATTCCCTCTATCAGTGATACCTTATGAGAAGTGTCCTTTTCTGTGTGACTTATTTCACTTAGAATCGTCGTACCTAAATCCACTCATCATGCTGCTACTAACCTTATGACATTGATTTCATGGCTGAGTGATATTCCATTGTACATAAGGACCACAACTTCTTTATCCATTTTTCTCTTTCCTTGGATATTTAAGGTGGAATGAAGTGGAGGTCCTTGTCAACAGAGCAGCCCTAAACTTTGGGGTGCTTGTGTCTTGCTGATTTTTAATTTTCCCAATTTATACCCCCATGAGTGGAAGTGCCCTATGCTCTCTAAGCTGTGTTTTTCAGATGTTTCAGGACACACCGTACACTTCTCCAGAGTGGCTGTTGGCAATTTACATCCCGTCCATCAGTGTAGCAAGGCTCCCATTTCTCCATGGCCTGTCCTGCATTTCTGGTTTTGACACTTTTTTCAGCATGGCCCTTTTGACCGATGGGAAGCGAGACTTCTCTGTAGCGCTGATTTGCCTTTCCAGGTTGCTTGGTTGGCCAAAAAGGGCGTATGCGTTTTTTCCTGAATATATTCAGGAAAAAACGCATACGCCCTTTTTGGCCAAGGGCATCATTGTCAACGTTTTGCCGCTTTTCATGTGCTTTAAAGGCGATTCGTATCTACCTCCTGAAATCTGTTTCGTGCAATTCTGCCTTGATTTCAAATCCTCTTCTTTGCCTTCCCTCAATATATTGGTGGACGAGAGTTATCATTTATAACTCTGCAGGTTTGTGAATTGCAGTGCCCTGAACCTCCATTTTACAACTCGCTTTTTTGGGAGCTGGCCGCAAAAGCGCAGGATGGCTTCAGGCCCTGTTCTGGTTCCGGGGGGCAGGCTGAGCCTGTGGTTAATTCTTCTTCCTGACGGGAAAATAGAGTGACCTGTGCCTGTCCCGACACCAAGAGCTTGTCTCTCGTTGGTTCCCCGTCTTCCCGTTCATCCTCAGGACAAATTGCAACCTGTACGGAACAGGAGGTTAAAGGTGCTGATGCTCCAAGTAGGGAGATTGCTAGTAAAGCGGCTGGAATGGCGAACCCGGGCACAAGGAGATGAGAAATGAGGTGCGTTTTAGAAACCTTTCCCCATCACACGGTGTACCATCTTCTGGGTTTCTCATGCATGTTTTCGATGTAGGAAGATGCCCTTGAACCTGGAGATTTGGGACCCATGCGATGGGTACCACGCAGTATTACTTTAAAGGGTCTGCGTTTGCTCACCCAACCTCACCAAAACTCTCAGCCCCAAGAGTGTCCACCCTTATGTCTCATCCAGCTGTGGGTCTAGATATGGTCAATCCAGGTTGCATCACAGCCCCTGAACTCATTGTGTAAGAATTTCTATCTCTTTCACTGTCGTTGTTTCATGGGTTTTTCAAAGTAATTTATTTTCATAATGGGGTTTAGCTGCTTTTCACGGCTGTGTTTATGCCGCTTTACACCCACTTGACACACTAACAGAGAGATATCAATACATAGGTTTTAAGATTATTACTAGTCAGATATATTCTTGTGCGGTGAATAGGGCGTGTTGAGTCCAGTTCTCTGAGCAAGGAGTAGGTCTTGTCTACTACATATTGGGTTTATGGAACGGTATCTGAGCTAATTTGATACCCTTGTTTCATGTATCACCCCACGTCACCTTTCCCGTTAAGCAGCCATAGTGTGTTTTCTGCATGTGTGACTCTGTTCTGTTTTGTAATTCAGTTCAAGTGTAACGGTTTTTACATTCCCTCTATCAGTGATACCTTATGAGAAGTGTCCTTTTCTGTGTGACTTATTTCACTTAGAATCGTCGTACCTAAATCCACTCATCATGCTGCTACTAACCTTATGACATTGATTTCATGGCTGAGTGATATTCCATTGTACATAAGGACCACAACTTCTTTATCCATTTTTCTCTTTCCTGGGATATTTAAGGTGGAATGAAGTGGAGGTCCTTGTCAACAGAGCAGCCCTCAACTTTGGGGTGCTTGTGTCATGCTGATTTTTCATTTTCCCAATTTATACCCCCATGAGTGGAAGTGCCCTATGCTCTCTAAGCTGTGTTTTTCAGATGTTTCAGGACACACCGTACACTTCTCCAGAGTGGCTGTTGGCAATTTACATCCCGCCCATCAGTGTAGCAAGGCTCCCATTTCTCCATGGCCTGTCCTGCATTTCTGGTTTTGACACTTTTTTCAGCATGGCCCTTTTGACCGATGGGAAGCGAGACTTCTCTGTAGCGCTGATTTGCCTTTCCAGGTTGCTTGGTTGGCCAAAAAGGGCGTATGCGTTTTTTCCTGAATATACTCAGGAAAAAACGCATACGACCTTTTAGGCCAAGGGCATCATTGTCAACGTTTTGCCGCTTTTCATGTGCTTTAAAGGCGATTCGTATCTACCTCCTGAAATCTGTTTCGTGCAATTCTGCCTTGATTTCAAATCCTCTTCTTTGCCTTCCCGCAATATATTGGTGGACGAGAGTTATCATTTATAACTCTGCAGTTTTGTGAATTGCAGTGCCCTGAACCTCCATTTTACAACTCGCTTTTTTGGGAGCTGGCCGCAAAAGCGCAGGATGGCTTCAGGCCCTGTTCTGGTTCCGGGGGGCAGGCTGAGCCTGTGGTTAATTCTTCTTCCTGATGGGAAAATAGAGTGACCTGTGCCTGTCCGGACACCAAGAGCTTGTCTCTCGTTGGTTCCCCGTCTTCCCGTTCATCCTCAGGACAAATTGCAACCTGTACGGAACAGGAGGTTAAAGGTGCTGATGCTCCAAGTAGGGAGATTGCTAGTAAAGCGGCTGGAATGGCGAACCCGGGCACAAGGAGATGAGAAATGAGGTGCGTTTTAGAAACCTTTCCCTATCACACGGTGTACCATCTTCTGGGTTTCTCATGCATGTTTTCGATGTAGGAAGATGCCCTTGAACCTGGAGATTTGGGACCCATGCGATGGGTACCATGCAGTATTAGTTTAAAGGGTCTGCGTTTGCTCACCCAACCTCACCAAAACTCTCAGCCCCAAGAGTGTCCACCCTTATGTCTCATCCAGCTGTGGGTCTAGATATGGTCAATCCAGGTTGCATCACAGCCCCTGAACTCATTGTGTAAGAATTTCTATCTCTTTCACTGTTGTTGTTTCATGGGTTTTTCAAAGTAATTTATTTTCATAATGGCGTTTAGCTGCTTTTCACTGCTGTGTTTATGCCGCTTTACACCCACTTGACACACTAACAGAGAGATATCAATACATAGGTTTTAAGATTATTACTAGTAAGGTATATTCTTGTGCGGTGAATAGGGCGTGTTGAGTCCAGTTCTCTGAGCAAGGAGTAGGTCTTGTCTACTACATATTGGGTTTATGGAACGGTATCTGAGCTAATTTGATACCCTTGTTTTATGTATCACCCCACCTCACCTTTCCCGTTAATCAGCCATAGTCTGTTTTCTGCATGTGTGACTCTGTTCTGTTTTGTAATTCAGTTCAAGTGTAACGGTTTTTACATTCCCTCTAAAAGTGATACCTTATGAGAAGTGTCCTTTTCTGTGTGACTTATTTCACTTAGAATCGTCGTACCTAAATCCACTCATCATGCTGCTACTAACCTTATGACATTGATTTCATGGCTGAGTGATATTCCATTGTACATAAGGACCACAACTTCTTTATCCATTTTTCTCTTTCCTGGGATATTTAAGGTGGAATGAAGTGGAGGTCCTTGTCAACAGAGCAGCCCTCAACTTTGGGGTGCTTGTGTCTTGCTGATATTTCATTTTCCCAATTTATACCCCCATGAGTGGAAGTGCCCTATGCTCTCTAAGCTGTGTTTTTCAGATGTTTCAGGACACACCGTACACTTCTCCAGAGTGGCTGTTGGCAATTTACATCCCGCCCATCAGTGTAGCAAGGCTCTCATTTCTCCATGGCCTGTCCTGCATTTCTGGTTTTGACACTTTTTTCAGCATGGCCCTTTTGACCAATGGGAAGCGAGACTTCTTTGTAGCGCTGATTTGCCTTTCCAGGTTGCTTGGTTGGCCAAAAAGGGCGTATGCGTTTTTTCCTGAATATATTCAGGAAAAAACGCATACGCCCTTTTTGGCCAAGGGCATCATTGTCAACGTTTTGCCGCTTTTCATGTGCTTTAAAGGCGATTCGTATCTACCTCCTGAAATCTGTTTCCTGCAATTCTGCCTTGATTTCAAATCCTCTTCTTTGCCTTCCCTCAATATATTTGTGGACGAGAGTTATCATTTATAACTCTGCAGGTTTGTGAATTGCAGTGCCCTGAACCTCCATTTTACAACTCGCTTTTTTGGGGGCTGGCCGCAAAAGCGCAGGATGGCTTCAGGCCCTGTTCTGGTTCCGGGGGGCAGGCTGAGCCTGTGGTTAATTCTTCTTCCTGATGGGAAAATAGAGTGACCTGTGCCTGTCCCAACACCAAGAGCTAGTCTCTCGTTGGTTCCCCGTCTTCCCGTTCATCCTCAGGACAAATTGCAACCTGTACGGAACAGGAGGTTAAAGGTGCTGATGCTCCAAGTAGGGAGATTGCTAGTAAAGCGGCTGGAATGGCGAACCCGGGCACAAGGAGATGAGAAATGAGGTGCGTTTTAGAAACCTTTCCCCATCACACGGTGTACCATCTTCTGGGTTTCTCATGCATGTTTTCGATGTAGGAAGATGCCCTTGAACCTGGAGATTTGGGACCCATGCGATGGGTACCATGCAGTATTACTTTAAAGGGTCTGCGTTTGCTCACCCAACCTCACCAAACCTCTCAGCCCCAAGAGTGTCCACCCTTATGTCTCATCCAGCTGTGGGTCTAGATATGGTCAATCCAGGTTGCATCACAGCCCCTGAACTCATTGTGTAAGAATTTCTTTCTCTTTCACTGTTGTTGTTTCATGGGTTTTTCAAAGTAATTTATTTTCATAATGGGGTTTAGCTGCTTTTCACGGCTGTGTTTATGCCGCTTTACACCCACTTGACACACTAACAGAGAGATATCAATACATAGGTTTTAAGATTATTACTAGTAAGGTATATTCTTGTGCGGTGAATAGGGCGTGTTGAGTCCAGTTCTCTGAGCAAGGAGTAGGTCTTGTCTACTACATATTGGATTTATGGAACGGTATCTGAGCTAATTTGATACCCTTATTTTATGTATCACCCCACCTCACCTTTCCCGTTAATCAGCCATAGTCTGTTTTCTGCATGTGTGACTCTGTTCTGTTTTGTAATTCAGTTCAAGTGTAACGGTTTTTACATTCCCTCTAAAAGTGATACCTTATGAGAAGTGTCCTTTTCTGTGTGACTTATTTCACTTAGAATCGTCGTACCTAAATCCACTCATCATGCTGCTACTAACCTTATGACATTGATTTCATGGCTGAGTGATATTCCATTGTACATAAGGACCACAACTTCTTTATCCATTTTTCTCTTTCCTGGGATATTTAAGGTGGAATGAAGTGGAGGTCCTTGTCAACAGAGCAGCCCTCAACTTTGGGGTGCTTGTGTCTTGCTGATATTTCATTTTCCCAATTTATACCCCCATGAGTGGAAGTGCCCTATGCTCTCTAAGCTGTGTTTTTCAGATGTTTCAGGACACACCGTACACTTCTCCAGAGTGGCTGTTGGCAATTTACATCCCGCCCATCAGTGTAGCAAGGCTCTCATTTCTCCATGGCCTGTCCTGCATTTCTGGTTTTGACACTTTTTTCAGCATGGCCCTTTTGACCAATGGGAAGCGAGACTTCTTTGTAGCGCTGATTTGCCTTTCCAGGTTGCTTGGTTGGCCAAAAAGGGCGTATGCGTTTTTTCCTGAATATATTCAGGAAAAAACGCATACGCCCTTTTTGGCCAAGGGCATCATTGTCAACATTTTGCCGCTTTTCATGTGCTTTAAAGGCGATTCGAATCTACCTCCTGAAATCTGTTTCCTGCAATTCTGCCTTGATTTCAAATCCTCTTCTTTGCCTTCCCTCAATATATTTGTGGACGAGAGTTATCATTTATAACTCTGCAGGTTTGTGAATTGCAGTGCCCTGAACCTCCATTTTACAACTCGCTTTTTTGGGGGCTGGCCGCAAAAGCGCAGGATGGCTTCAGGCCCTGTTCTGGTTCCGGGGGGCAGGCTGAGCCTGTGGTTAATTCTTCTTCCTGATGGGAAAATAGAGTGACCTGTGCCTGTCCCAACACCAAGAGCTAGTCTCTCGTTGGTTCCCCGTCTTCCCGTTCATCCTCAGGACAAATTGCAACCTGTACGGAACAGGAGGTTAAAGGTGCTGATGCTCCAAGTAGGGAGATTGCTAGTAAAGCGGCTGGAATGGCGAACCCGGGCACAAGGAGATGAGAAATGAGGTGCGTTTTAGAAACCTTTCCCCATCACACGGTGTACTATCTTCTGGGTTTCTCATGCATGTTTTCGATGTAGGAAGATGCCCTTGAACCTGGAGATTTGGGACCCATGCGATGGGTACCATGCAGTATTACTTTAAAGGGTCTGCGTTTGCTCACCCAACCTCACCAAACCTCTCAGCCCCAAGAGTGTCCACCCTTATGTCTCATCCAGCTGTGGGTCTAGATATGGTCAATCCAGGTTGCATCACAGCCCCTGAACGCATTGTGTAAGAATTTCCCTCTCTTTCACTGTCGTTGTTTCATGGGTTTTTCAAAGTAATTTATTTTCATAATGGGGTTTAGCTGCTTTTCACTGCTGTGTTTATGCCGCTTTACACCCACTTGACACACTAACAGAGAGATATCAATACATAGGTTTTAAGATTATTACTAGTCAGATATATTCTTGTGCGGTGAATAGGGCGTGTTGAGTCCAGTTCTCTGAGCAAGGAGTATGTCTTGTCTATTACATATTGGGTTTATGGAACGGTATCTGAGCTAATTTGATACCCTTGTTTTATGTATCACCCCACCTCACCTTTCCCGTTAAGCAGCCATAGTGTGTTTTCTGCATGTGTGACTCTGTTCTGTTTTGTAATTCAGTTCAACTGTAACGGTTTTTACATTCCCTCTATCAGTGATACCTTATGAGAAGTGTCCTTTTCTGTGTGACTTATTTCACTTAGAATCGTCGTACCTAAATCCACTCATCATGCTGCTACTAACATTATGACATTGATTTCATGGCTGAGTGATATTCCATTGTACATAAAGACCACAACTTCTTTATCCATTTTTCTCTTTCCTGGGATATTTAAGGTGGAATGAAGTGGAGGTCCTTGTCAACAGAGCAGCCCTCAACTTTGGGGTGCTTGTGTCTTGCTGATTTTTCATTTTCCCAATTTATACCCCCATGAGTGGAAGTGCCCTATGCTCTCTAAGCTGTGTTTTTCAGATGTTTCAGGACACACCGTACACTTCTCCAGAGTGGCTGTTGGCAATTTACATCCCGCCCATCAGTGTAGCAAGGTTCCCATTTCTCCATGGCCTGTCCTGCATTTCTGGTTTTGACACTTTTTTCTGCATGGCCCTTTTGACCGATGGGAAGTGAGATAACTTTGTAGCACTGATTTGCCTTTCCAGGTTGCTTGGTTGGCCACAAAGGGCCTATGGGATTTTTCCTGAATTCATTCAGAAAAAAACGCATATGCTCTTTTTGGCCAAGTGCATCATTTTCGACGTTTTGCCGCTTTTCATGTGCTTTAAAGGCGATTCGTATCTACCTCCTGAAATCTGTTTCTTGCAATTCTGCCTTGATTTCAAATCCTGTTCGTTGCCTTCCCTCAATATATTTTTGGACGAGAGTTATCATTTATAACTCTGCTGGTTTGTGAATTCCAATGCCCCTGAGTTCCATTTTTCAACTCGCTTTTTTGGGAGCTGTCCGCAAAAGCGCAGGATGGCCTCAGGCACTATTCTTGTTCTGGGCGGCAGGCTGAGCCTGTGGTTAATTCTTCTTACTGATGGGAAAATAGAGTGACCTGTGCCTGTCCCAACACCAAGAGCTAATCTCTCATTGGCTCCCCGTCTTTCCGTTCATCCTCAGGACAAATTGCAAGCTGTATGGAACAGGAGGTTAAAGGTGCTGATTCTCCATGGAGGGCGATTGCTACTAAAGCAGCTGGAATGGCGAACCCGAGCACAAGGAGAGGAGAAATGAGGTGCGTTTTAGAAACCTTTCCCGATCACACAGTGTACCACCTTCTGGGTTTCTCATGCATGTTTTCGATGTAGGAAGATGCCCTTGAACCTGGAGATTTGGAACCCATGGGATGGGTAACAGGCAGTATTACTTTAAAGGCTCTGCGTTTGCTCCCCCAACCTCACCAAGCCTCTCAGCCCCGAGAGTGTCCACCCTTATGTCTCATCCAGCTGTGGGTCTAGATATGGTCAATCCAGGTGGCATCACAGCCCCTGAACGAATTTTGTAAGAATTTCTCTCTTTCACTGTCTTTGTTTCACGGGTTTTTAAAAGTAATTTATTTTTATAATGGGGTTTAGCTGCTTTTCACGGCTGTGTTTATGCCGCTTTACACCCACTTGACTCACTTCCAGAGAGATATCAATACACAGGTTTTACGATTCTTACTAGTCATATATGTTTTTGAGCGGTGAATAGGGGGTGTTGAGTCCAGTTCACTGAGCAACGAGTAGGTCTTGTCTATTACATATTGGATTTATGGAACGTTATCTGAGCTAATTTGAAATCCTTGTTTTATGCATCACCCCACCTCACATTTCCCGTTAAGCAACCATAGTGTGTTTTCTTAATGTGTGAATCTGTTCTGTTTTGTAATTCCGTTCAAGTGTAGCAGTTTTTACATTCCCTCTGTTAGTGATATCTTATGATGGGTGTCTTTTTCTGTGTGACTTATTTCACTTAGAATAGTCCTACCTAAATCCACTCATCATGCTGCTACCAGCCTTATAATATTTATCTCACGCCTGAGTGATATACAATTGTACATATGGACCACAACTTCTTTATCCATTTTTCTCTTTCCTTGGATATTTAAGGTGGAATTAAGTGGAGGTTTTTGTCTACAGAGCAGCCCTAATGTTTGGGGTGCCTGTGTCTTGCTGATTTTTAGTTTTCCCAATTTATACGCCCATGAGTGGATGTGCCCCTTTCTCTCTAGCTGTGTTTTTTAGATGTTTTAGGAAACACCATACCCTTCTCCAGAGTCATCATTGGCAATTTATACCCCACCCATCAGTGTAACAAGGCTCCCTTTCCTCCCTGGCCTCTCCTGCATTTCTTGTTTTTACACTTTTTTAGCAAGGCCATTTTGACCGATGGGAAGTCAGACTTCTTTGTAGTGCTGAATTGCATTTCCGGCTTGCTTGGTTGGCCACAAAGGGCCTATGGGTTTTTTCCTGAATTCATTCAGAAAAAAACGCATATGCTCTTTTTGGCCAAGTGCATCATTGTCGACGTTTTGCCGCTTTTCATGTGCTTTAGGGGTGATTCGAATCTAACTCCTGAAATCTGTTTCCTGCAATTCTGCCTTGATTTCAAATCCTCTTCGTTGCCTTCCCTCAATATATTTGTGGACGAGAGTTATCATTTATAACTCTGCAGATTTGTGAATTGCAGTGCCCCTGAGCTCCATTTTTCAACTCGCTTTTTTGGGAGCTTTCCGCAGAAACTCTCATTTGCTTCTGGCCCTACTCTGGTTCCCGGTGGCAGGCTAAGCCTTTTCTTAATTCTTCTTCCTGACTGGAAAGTAGAGTGACATGTGCCTCTCCGAACATCTAGGGCTTGGCTCTCCTTGTTTCTCCTCCTTCCCCTTCTTCCTTTGGACAAATTCCAATTTCTGTGCAACTGGATGTTGAAGGTGCTGACATCCTCAAGTGGGGAGATTTTAAGGAAAAAGGCTGGAGAGGTGAACCCAACAACCAGGAAATTAGGAGTTTTGGTGCCTTTTCCAAAATCTTCCTGATCCAACCGTGTTCCATCTTCTGGGTGTCACAGGCATGTTTTAGCTGTAGGAAAGGTCCCGTGTATGTAAGGAGAACACAAGGGATTTTTCCAAATCAGTGTCTCCCCGAACTCCAATCTGGGGAATTTTTAAGCTACTGGTACATGTGTGTTCATTAAGGGACTTGGGCCGTGGGCAGAGTCCGAACTTTAGATGATTGAAGTCTTCAGGTTCAGAAACGCTCACCATCGGCCTCCTTTAGTTTCCATTTTATCTGTAGTTGATAGATGATGTCGATATAGATATCTATTGTTTTTCAGATTATTTCCCCTCAGGGGTCATTACAAAATATTGAGTATAGTTCCCTGTGCTATACAGTAGTTCCTTGTTGATGATATATTTTATACATAGCAGTGTGTATATGTTAATCTGAAACTGTTAATTTATCCCTCCTCCCACCTTTCCCCTTTGGTAATAAAAAATATAAGATTTTATATTTCTCAGAAATCTAGGAGCTGAAAGAGAGGTATCATTTTCAATGGAAAATCATTCCAAACAAGGTTGAAACTTCAACCAAGATTATTAGATGTACATCCTTGGAAAGAAATCACTGCATTTCTCTACTGTTGACCTGACAAATAAGACAAACCCCTCCACTGAACTTGCTTATAATAAAGTGATGGAAATATCAAATGGAAGTGTTAGAAACATCTTATTTTACACGAGCCTTATACACTGCTCTATGTTAATTACAGTTTGGCTCACACATCTGTTCATTGAAGTTACAATGTTCTCAAATTCTGTTACTGATCCTGCAGAGTGGGCCCCAACAAGGGTCTCCCTGCCCAGTGTCATTGGAGCCAACAGATCGAGACTGACTTTGGTTCAGAAGCAAAGGAAAACTTTATATTTTGATCAGAGAATGGAGAGGTGAGAGTGTGTGCTCCCCTGCGGGTTGTGGGCCGGGCTGCTGTGTAGGGATCCTGTCAGCATCAGCGGGAGGGAGGGGGCGGAGCTCTCGAGGGCCAGGTTGGCTGGAGCTCAGGCTCTATGTCGCAGAGTCTGCACGGGGCCCCACGAGCTGAGGTGTCGGCCCAGCCATTTTGCACGAGGAAATCGGGTCTGAAGTGTCGGGTGTGGGACCTCTGCATGTGGAAACCTAGGAGCAAGTGAAATTAGACAAAGCACAAAGGAAAAAATGGTTAGACTTTATTTTATTGCCCAGATTCTATTTTTATCTCCCAGGAATTTTTAATGGGCTTTGCCAGTGAAAAAGCCCTCCTCTGCCTTTTGTCCCATTCCTCATTCTTGGGGCGCTGAGGGTGCAGACACGTCTTCTGTAAATGCTTCATGCTGAGTTGGGTGTCCTCATACCCGGGGGGAGGGGCAGGACTTCTCCCCAGCAGCCTCCAGGTGAGGTTGATTGTCCGCAGGCCTCCTCCCTCACTGCTCGTCTGCCTGAGCACCAGCATTGGAAGTTTTATAGATTCTAATGACCTTTAAGGGTCCAGGAAAGAGATGTGCAGAGACGCTGGGGGGGTGGGCGGTTTTACCCTGCTCCACATTGGTTCGGCCCCCTTAGGCTGATGGTTTCTGCCAGCCTAGATGCTCTGACCAGTAGTCTGTGCTTTCTTTAGTTAGGCCACTGAATTAACGTACAAACAGCACCAGGTGTCAGAGCCCTGCTTGCTCAACTCCCAGACAGTCCAGGGCCGGTGGTGATCCAGGACCATGACGGCCACTCAGTCAACGGCCTTTTGAAGTAGCCAGGAGTACAGCCGGTCTCATTGGCCGCCGTCACTGCGGTGTCTGTAGGCTTTTCTATGGTGGCAGCGTTATTTACGGTTCCCCTGCCAAGTTTATTAGCTCCGCTCTGGGTGCAGTAAGTCCTGTAAGCAATAGTCTGCTCTTTTGGGGCACACTCTTGTTGTTTTCTGAGAGAAGCTCCAGGTCAAGTGATGGTCACACGAGTCGTCATGGGGGCCCATTGCCCCAGGTTGTCTCTCTGGAGGTTGGTGTTGGAGGGCCTCCTCACTCGAGGTCATTGTGCCCACGGAGCAATCCCTGCAACTTCAGGGCATGGTGGGTGGTTAGGATCACCAAGTGGCGTCCTTTTCCCTTAGGAGGGAGCTGGCCTTGCGGGCTGCTGATTTCCAGGTTTTTAGATACCCCCAGTATCCTGGTCGGATGGGGTGGCTGGCCAATGCCTGGAGGGCATTCTTACATTGTTCCATTTCAAGTGGTCCCAGTTTTTGCACTAATACTCCAAGGGCGATTCGCCTTGGACCAGGAATGTAAAGGTCAAAGGGTTTAGCTAACTTAGGGAGGTCCAGGGCCAGGGTCTGAATTGATTGCTCTTTCCATTCTTGAAAGGCCGCTTCTGGATTCTATTCAAAAGGATCATCATCTTTTCCTTTCAGTGTTTCATATAGAGGCCCAGCTATTAGACTGTAGTTAGGGATCCAGATGCAGCAAACCCCGGTCTCCCCAGGAACCCCTAAGCTGTCTTCTAGTTTCAGGAAAGGTGAGGCTGCAAATGGCTTCTTCCCTTTCCTGGGGTGGGCTTCTCCGACCTTCTGTGCGAATGAAGCCCAGGAAGGCCACCTTAGTTTGTGATATTTGAGCCTTTTCCTTGGACACCTTCTATCTTTTATTGGCTAGGTAGTTCAGAGGCCTCCTTAGTCGGGCTGGTGATCAGAATGTCATCTGCATATTGAAGGAGGGTTCCCTTCTCCAGAGGTAGATCTTTTAGGTCTTTAGCTAACGTTTCCCCAAAGATGGTGTGGGAATTTTTGAACCCCTGGGGCAGGACGGCCCAGCAGTATTGTTTTTGTTGTAGGTTGAGTCCTGCCACTCACAGCCAAAATTTCTTGTGACTCTGGGACTAATGGAATACAGAAGAAGGCATCATTGAAGTCTAATACAGAATGCCATGTCCTGGTGGATGGTAGAATGACCAGCAGGGTGTAGGAATTAGGAACTACTAGATGTATATCCTCTGTGGCTTCACTGACTGTCCTGGCGTCCTCTACCAGGTCCCCAGCAGCCCACGGGGCTCTTGTGGTCAGGCCCCTCCCAGGATATGGAGCTCACCTGGGCAGGTACGCAGCAGCCCACGGGGCTCTCGTGGGCAGGCCCCTCCCTGGATATGGAGCTCCCGTGGACAGGTACCCCGGCAGGGCTGGGCACACAGGAACCGTGCACATAGCCCTCATTGCAGAGCACCCCCAGCACCCCTGTCACTCAGAGCTGACACAGAGCACCTCAGAGCAGAGCTTGAACTAACAAACAGCAGCTCCAACAGGTCTGTGACCCTAGGCTTCACTCTGTGCGGCCTCCCTCTGCCTGGTCTTCCAGGGGCTTCCACTGCAGCCGGGGCACCAGGCCTCTGTCTCCACCCACCACCCCTCCTCTCCCTGACTCCTGGGTTCCTCTCATTAGCAGAGGGTCTTCTTGAAGTTGTCTCCCACTCATGGACCAGATAAAATGATTCGAAAACAAGCCAGGGCTGCCGCCCCTTATCTATCCTGACTCTCGGGACCCTACACCTGTTCCTTGGATCTGGCCGGTGCAGCAAGGCCCATTTTCTGCAACTCTGAGCCCCTGAGGGGCGAGGATTGGCTGACCTGGGCAGCCTGACCCGGCCGGCCAGCCCTTCCCAGGTGTGCCTGGGTTGAGGTCAATATAAACACCCCTCCAGGCAGCAAAAGCCTCTGCAGCTGTGCCTGACGCCATATTCTCTGCCCCGTCAGCAGTCTCGGGGTTGGGCTGGTGGGAGGGAGTAGGGCCCACGGCTCTATGAGTGGCCCAGTGTGACTGGGGCTCTGCTGGACTTTCTGCAGGAGTTGCCGGGCTGCCACCTGCTAAAGAAGAGGATGTGTCACCCATACTTGCTGCTGGAATTTCTCCCCGGGCAGAGGTGAGGAAGGAAAAAAGCAGTGGGGGCCGGGACAGGAGGGGTACCTCAGGCAGGGAAATGGAAAGCTTCCAGACGAGCGCCCGGGGCCAGGACCATCCTGGCTGGCCTGCAGGCACCAAGTCGGCCTGCGTGCTGTCGCTGGTGTGACTCCAAGCCCCTTCCTCTAGTTTTTAAAGTCTTTGCACACATTCAGGTGTTTTACCTGGGAAGGGTGGGAAAAGTTCAGCAGCAGCTGGCCTGGGGCTCAGCTCACGTTTACTCAGAGATGCCTCCTCACGGTCCCCCAGCTTTGCAATGAGGACGCTCCTCGTGTGGGGGCTGCTGGCTGCATGGGAGATGATTCCCCACCTGTGACCAACTTCAGAATTGTTTACCCCTGGAGCAAGTGCCCTGATAGGGTTTTCCTCTGTATGACCAGTGGGTTCTGTTTTTTTTTTTTTTTCTTTTTTGGTTCAAGGTAAGTTTTATTCCTCTTTTTGTATTTATGGATATAAGCATGGAAATAATTCATTCATATAAATACGTCTATGGGAAGGACAGAACTTTTTTTCTGTTTTATTTTTTTAAGTATTACTTATTTTTTAATTTTTGAATTTATTTTATTCATTTTTTTATACAGCAGGCTCTTATTGGTAACCTATTTTATACATATAAGTGTATATATGTCAATCCCAGGCTCGCAATTCATCCCACCACCACCACCCTGCCACTTTCCCCCCTTGGTGTCCATACATTTGTTCTCTACATCTGTGTCTCTATTTCTGCCTTGCAAACCGGTTCATCTTTACCATTTTTCTAGGTTCCACATGTATGCGTTAATATACGATATTTGTTTTTCTCTTTCTGACTTACTTCACTCTGTATGACAGTCTCTAGATCTATCCACGTCTCTACAAATGACCCAATTTCATTCCTTTTTATGGCTGAGTAATATTCTATTTTATATATGTAGCACATCTTTTCTGTTCGTCTGTCTATGGGCATTTAGGTTGCTTCCATGACCTGGCTATTGTAAATAGTGCTGCAATGAATATTGTGGTGAATATGTCTTTTTGAATTATGGTTTTCTCTGGGTATATGGCCAGTAGTGGGATTGCTGGGTCATATGGTAATTCTATTTTTAGTTTCTTAAGGAACCTCCATACTGTTCTCCATCGTGACTGTATCAATTTACATTCCCACAAATAGTGTAAGAGGGTTCCCTTTTCTCCACACCCTCTCCAGCATTTGTTGCTTGTAGATTTTCTGATGATGCCCATTCTAACTCGTGTGAGGCGATACCTCATTGTAGTTTTGGTTTATATTTCTCTAATAATTAGTGATGTTGAGCAGCTTTTCATGTGCTTCTTGGTCATCTGTATGTCTTCTTGGGACAAATGTCTATTTACGTCATCTGCCCATTTTTGGATTGGGTTGTTTGTTTTTTTACTGTTGAGCTGCATGAGCTGTTTATATACATTGGAGATTAATCCTTTGTCCATTGATTCGTTTGCAAATATTTTCTCCCATTGTGAGGGTTGTCTTTTCGTCTTGTTTGTAGTTTCCTTTGCTTTGCAAAAGCTTTTAGGTTTCATTTGCTCCCATATGTTTATTTTTTTTTATTCCATTACTCTAGGAGGTGGATCAAAAAAGATCTTGCTGTGATTTATGTCAAAGAGTATTCTTCCTATGTTTTCCTCTAAGAGTTTTATAGTGTCCGGTCTTACATTTTGGTCTCTAATCCATTTTGAGTTTATTTTTTGTGTATGGTGTTAGGGAGTGTTCTAATTTCATTCTTTTACATGTAGCTGTCCATTTTTCCCAGCACCACTTGCTGAAGACACTGTCTTTTCTCCATTGTATACCCTTGCCTCCTTTGTCATAGATTAGTGAACCATAGGTACGTGGGTTTATCTCTGTGCTTTCTATCCTGCTCTATTGACCTATATTTCTGTTCTTGTGTCAGTACCATATTATCTTGATTACTGTAGCTTTGCAATATAGTCTGAAGTCTGGAAGTCTGATTCCTCCAGCTCTTTTTTTTCCCCCCTCAAGACTGCTTTGGCTATCCAGGGTCTTTTGTGTCTCCCTACAAATTTTAAGATTTTTTTTTCTTGTTCTGTAGAAAATGCCAAAGGTATTTTGATCGGGATTGCATTGAATCTGTAGATTGCTTTGGGTAGTATAGTCATTTTCACAATATTGATTCTTCTAATCCGAGAACATGGTATATGTCTCCATCTGTTTATATCATCTTTGATTTCTTTCATCAGTGTCTTATAGTTTTCTGAGTACAGGTCTTTTACTTCCTTAGGTAGGTTTATTCCTAGGTATTTTATTCTTTTTGTTGCAGTGGTAATGGGATTGTTTCCTTAATTTCTCTTTCTGATCTTTCATTGTTAGTGTATAGGAATGCAAGCAATTTCTGTGCATTAATTTTGTATCCTGCAACTTTACCAAATTCATTGATTAGCTCCAGTGGTTTTCTGGTGGCATCTTTAGGATTCTCTATCTATGATATCATGTCATCTGCAAACAGTGACAATTTTACTTCTTCTTTTCCTTTTTGTATTCCTTTTATTTCTTTTTCTTCTCTGATTGCCATGGCTAGGACTTCCAAAACTATGTTGAATAGCAGTGGTGAGAGTGGACATCCTCGTCTTGTTCCTGATCTTAGAGGAAACGCTTTCAGTTTTTCACCATTGAGAATGTTGTTTGCTGTGGGTTTGTCATATATGGCCTTTATTATGTTGAGGTAGTTTCCCTCTATGCCCACACTCTGCAGAGTTTTTATCGTAAATGAGTGTTGAATTTTCTCAAAATCTTTTCCTTCATCTATTGAGATGATCATATGCTTTTATTCTACAATTTGTTAATATGGTGTATCACATTGATTTGTGTATATTGAAGAATCCTCGCATCCCTGGGATAAACCCCACTTGATCATGGTGTATGATCCTTTTCATGTGTTGTTCGATTCTGTTTGCTAGTATTTTGTTGAGGATTTTTACATCTATATTCATCAGTGATATTGGTCTATAATTTTCTTTCCTTGTAGTATCTCTGTCTGATTTTGGTATCAGGGTGATGGTGGTCTCATAGAATGAGTTTGGGAGTGTTCCTTCCGCTGCAATTGTTTTGAAGAATTTGAGAAGGTTGGGTGTTAGCTCTGCTCTAAATGTTTGATAGAATTCACCTGTGATGCCATCTGGTTCTGGACTTTTGTTTGTTGGAAGATTTTTAATCACAGTTTCAATTTCATTGCTTGTGATAGGTTTGTTCATATTTTCTATTTCTTCCTGGTTCAGTCTTAGAAGGTTATCCCTTTCTAAGAATTTGTCCATTTCTTCCAGATTGTCCATTTTATTGGCCTAGAGTTGCTTGTAGTAGTCTCTTAGGATGCTTTGTATTCCTGTGGTGTCTGTTATAACTTCTGCTTTTTCACTTCTAATTTTGTTGATTTGCGTCCTCTCCCTCTTTTTCTGGAGTCCGGCTAAAGGTTGATCATTTTTGCTTATCTTCTCAAAGAACCAGCTTTTAGTTTTATTGATCTTTGCTTTCGTTTTCTTTGTTTCTATTTCATTTATTTCTGCTCTGATCTTTATGATTTCTTTCCTTCTACTAACTTTGGGTTTTGTTCTTCTTTCTCTAGTTCCTCTAGGTGTAAGGTTAGATTGTTTATTTGAGATTTTTCTTGTTTCTTGAGGTAGGCTTGTATTGCTATAAACTTCCCTCTTAGAACTCCTTTTGCTGCATCCCATAGGTTTTGGATCATCGTGTTTTTGTTGTCATTTGTCTCTAGGTAGTTTTTGATTTCCTCTTTGATTTCTTCAGTGATCTCTTGGTTATTTAGTAACGTATTGTTTAGCCTCCATGTGTTTGTGTTTTTTACGGTTTTTTCCGTGTAATTGATTTCTAATCTCATAGCATTGTGGTCGGAACAGCTGCTTGATATGATTTCAGTTTTCTTAAATTTACTGAGGCTTTATCTGTGACCCAAGATGTGATCTATCCTGGAGAATGTTCCGTGTGCAGTTGAGAAGAACGTGTAATCTGCTGTTTTTGGATGGAATGTCCTATAAATATCAATTAACTCTATCTGGTCTATTGTGTCATTTAAAGCTTGTGTTTCCTTATTAATTTTCTGTCTGGCTGATCTCCACTGGTGTAAGTGAGCTGTTAAAGTCCCCCGCTATTATTGTGTTACTGTCGATTTCCTCTTTTATAGCTGTTAGCAGTTGCCTTATACATTGAGCTGCTCCTATTTTGGGTACATATATATTTATAATTGTTATATCTTCTTCTTGGATTGATCCCCTGACCATTATGTAGTGCCTTTCCTTGTCTCTTGTAACATTCTTTATTTTAAAGTCTATTTTATCTGATATGAGTATTGCTACTCCAGCTTTCTTTTGATTTTCATTTGCATAGAATATATTTTTCCATCGCCTCACTTTGAGTCTGTATGTGTCCCTAGGTCTGAAATGGATCTCTTGTAGACAGCATATATATGGGTCTTGTTTTTGTATCCATTCAGCGAGCCTGTGTCTTTTGGTTGGAACATGTAGTGCATTCACGTTTAAGGTAATTATCGATATGTATGTTCCTACTACTATTTTCTTAATTGTTATGGGTTTGTCTTGGTGGGTCCTTTTCTTCTCTTGTGTTTCCCACTTAGAGAAGTTCCTTTAGCATTTGGTGTAGAGCTGGTTTCATGGTGCTGAATTCTCTTAGCTTTTGCTTGTCTGTAAGGCTTTTGATTTCTCCATCAAATCTGAATGAGCTCTTTGCAGGGTGGAGTACTCTTGGTTGTAGGTTCTTCCCTTTCATCACTTTAAATTTATCATGCCACTTCCTTCTGGCTTGTAGATTTTCTGCTGAGAAATCAGTTGTTATCCTTATGGGAGTTCCCTTGTATGTTATTTGTCATTTTTCCCTTGCTGCTTTCAATCATTTTTCTTTGTCGTTAATTTTTGTCAATTTGATTACTGTGTGTCTTGTCATTTTTCTCCTTTGGTTTATCCTGCCTGGGACACTCTGTGCTTCTGGACTTGGGTGGCTATTTCTTTTCCCATGCTAGGGAAGTTTTTGACCATTATCTCTTTAAATATATTCTCGGGTCCTTTCTCTCTCTCTTCTCCTTCTGGGACCCCTATAATGCGAATGTTGTTGCGTTTAATGTTGTCCCAGAGGACTCTTGGGGTGTCTTCGTTTATTTTCATTCTTTTTCTTTATTCTGTTCCATGGCAGTGATTTCCACCTTTCTGTCTTCCAGGTCACTTATCCGTTCTTCTGCCACAGTTATTCTGCTACTGATTCCTTCTAGTGTATTTTTCATTTCAGTTATTCCATTGTTCACCTCTGTTTGTTTGTTCTTTAATTCTTCTAGGTGTTTGTTCCTTAATTCTTCTAGGTCTTTGTTAAACATTTCTTGCATCTTCTCGATCTTTGCCTCCTTTCTTTTTCCAAGGTCTTGGCTCAACTTCACTATCATTATTCTGAATTTTTTTTCTGGAAGGTTCCCTATCTCCACCTCATTTTGTTTTTTTTTCTGGGGTTTTATCTTGTTCCTTGATCTGGTATAAAGTCCTCTGCCTTTTCATTTTGTCTATCTTTCTGTGAATGTGGTTTTCCTTCCACAGGCTGCAGAATTGTAGTTCTTCTTGCTTCTGCTGTCTGCTCTCCGGTGGATGAGTCTATCTTAGAGGCTTGTGCAAGCTTCCTGATGGGAGGGACTGGTGGTGGGTAGAGCTGGGTGTTGCTTTGGTGGGCAGAGCTTTAATCCGCTTGTCTACGGATTAAATAAAACTTTAATAAAAAGTTTAATCCACTTGTCTGCTGATGCATGGGGCTGGGTTCCCTCCCTGTTGGTTGTTTGGCCTGAGGCGACCCAGCCCTGGAGCCTACCTTGCTCTTGGTGGGGCTAATGGCGGACTCTGGGAGGGCTCACACCAAGGAGTATTTCCCAGAACTTCTGCTGCCAGTGTCGTTGTCCTCACGGTGAGCCACAGCCACAGCCACCACCTGCCTCTGCAGGAGACCCTCTAAAAGTAGCAGGTAGTTCTGGTCATGCTCCTACAGGGTCACTGCTCCTTCCCCTGGGTCCTGATGTGCACACTACTTTGTGTGTGCCCTCCAAGAGTGGAGTATCTGAGTGGAGTTGAGACTCTGAGACTCTGTGTGGAGTTGCACAGACTCTGGGTCCTGTGAAGCTTCGATGTTTTGTGATTCTAGAAATCCTATAGGAGACGGTCCACAGCAGGTGACGCTAATGTTGTCAGTAGAGGTGTTGAAGCCAAAGATCTGCAGTTCCAACTAGAGGTGCCGATGTACATACAGGACAAAATCATCTCGTGTGAATGTAGTTCAGGCATGTTTAAGATGAATGCAGTCATGTTAATGTCTACCATATTCTATCTTGAGCCTCTCCTCAGGGACCCCCTCCTCAGTTCCTGAGGCTCCTGTAAGTCATGTACAGGGGACTGGAGAGTGGGCTCCGTCCAGTCTGAGCCCTGAGTTACCCTGTGTGTATCTTAGGATACTTTGTATTTCTGTGGTGTCCGTTGTAACATCATCTCTTTCATTTCAGATTTATTTGGGCCCTCTCTTTTTAAAAAAACATACTACTGTTGTCTTTTATTCTTTACAGAAGTTTAATAAGTGTTTGATCTACTATCCTTACCCTATGTATACTTTTTGCAGTGAGATTTTTACTTTTCTTTGTTTCCTTGTTACTATCAATAATTAGTGAGACTTCTTTTAAGCTACCTTCAACATTGCTTATAAAGCTGCTTTATTAGTGATGACAGAGCCTTAATGGAAGTCATGTTCTGGTTGTAAATTAGAATGCAATGTGCCAGCAAATAGCCCCTTAAGTTTATGTCTCATTACTTCTTGTTCTTTTTTTAATTTAATTTTTATTTTTTGTCAGAGCAAATTTAATTAAAATGTTTTGTTTCTTCTAGGTGTGAAAGATGTGGTTCTTTTAAACATATACATATATCTATTCTTCTTTGGATCATTTTCCCATGTAGGTTATGACACAATGTTGAGTAGTCTTGTCTTGGTATTACGTAGATCTTTGGTGATTACATATTTCACATGTGTTTCTATATCTATCTTAACCCCAATATCCTAATGTATCCAATCCTCACACCTTTCCATTTGGTGAACCATAAGTTTGTTTAATGAATCTGTGATTGCATTTCTCTGTGGAAATATCTTCATTGGTATCAATTTTTAGCTAAGACCTATAAGTGATATTATAGGATATGTGTCTTTTGCTTTCTGACTTAGTACAATTTGCCTGATTACCTCAAGAATCATACATGGTGCTGCAAATGGCATTGTTTCATTTTTTTCCCTGGCTAATATTCCATCTGTACGTGTACCAGTTCTTCTTTGGCCACGCACCTCTTGATGGACTTTCTGGTTGCCTCCATGTCTTGGCTATTGTAATACTGCTGCAATGCACATTTGCTTGCCTGTGTCTTTCCAGTTATATCTTCTTATGTTATAGGCCAAGGAGTGGGCTTGCTGTATCATATGGTAGCTCAGTGTGTATGTTTTAAAGGCACCACCATTCAGTTCTCATTAGTGGCTCTTTCCAGGTTACGTCCCACTTAAAATTGAGGGTATGCATTTCTCCAAAACACCTTCAATATTTATTGTTTGTAGTTTTCTTGCTGATGGTTATTCTAACAGGTGCGAGCTGATACCTATCTGTGGTTGAATTTGCATGTGTCCCATAATCTGTTGAAATTGAGCTTTAAAGCATGCCCTTTTTATTTATCAAACTGTGATTACAGCTTAGTTCTTCAAAGTGTTTTCTTAAAGTAAGTGTCACATTTTGAAAATTTTTGGCCATTACCTCCCTCAAGACATTTTGAGGGCACGTTTCATTTACAGCCCTGAAGTACTTGTTCATATGAAGTGACCATTAGCACAGGTTTTAAAGCTGCTTTTGCAGGTAACGGCCAGAGGGTGGCAGCCTTTCTACGTTCCCAATCTGGTAAATAGGGAAAGAGACCTTCAGCCCCAAGAGGGTCCAGCTTTATTTCTCATCCAGCTGTGGGTCTAGATATGGTCACACCAGGTTGCATCACAGCCCCGGAACGAATTATGTAAAAATTTCTCCCTCTATCACTGTCTCTGTTTTTTCGGATTTTAAAGTAATTTATTTTTATAATGGGGTTTACCTGATTTTCACTGCTGTGTTTATGCCCCTTTACACCCACTTGATTCACTTACAGAGAGAAATCAATACATAGGTTTTAAGATTTTTACTAGTCAGATATATTCTTGTTCGTTGAATAGGGGGTGTTGCATCCACTTCACTGAGCAAGGAGTAGGTTTGTCTATTACATATTGGGTTTATGGATCGGTATTTGAGCTAATATGAAACCCTTGTTTTATGCATCACCCCACCTCACCTTTCCCGTTAAGCAGCCATAGTGTGTTTTCTGCATGTGTGACTCTGTTCTGTTTTGTAATTCAGTTCAAGTGTAACGGTTTTTACATTCCCTCTACAAGTGATATCTTATGATAAGTGTCTTTTTCTGTGTGACTTATTTCACTTAGAATCGTCGAACATAAATCCACTCATCATGCTGCTACTAGCCTTATGACATTGATTTCATGGCTGAGTGATATTCCATTGTACATAAGGACCACAACATCGTTATCCATTTTCCTATTTCCTGGGATATTTAAGGTGTAATGAAGAGGAGGTTCTTGTCAACAGAGCAGCCCTAAACTTTGGTGTGCCTATGTCTTGCTGATTTTTAGTTTTCCCAATTTATACGCCCATGAGTGGAAATGCCCTATGCTCTCTAAGCTGTGTTTTTTAGATGTTTCAGGACACACCGGACACTTCTCCAGAGTGGCTCTTGGCAATTTACATCCCGCCCATCAGTGTAGCAAGGCTCCCATTTCTCCACGGCCTGTCCTGCATTTCTGGTTTTGACACTTTTTTCAGCATGGCCCTTTTGACCAATGGGAAGCGAGACTTCTTTGTAGCGCTGATTTGCCTTTCCAGGTTGCTTGGTTGGCCAAAAAGGGCGTATGCGTTTTTTCCTGAATATATTCAGGAAAAAACGCATACGCCCTTTTTGGCCAAGGGTATCATTGTCAACGTTTTGCCGCTTTTCATTTGCTTTAAAGGCGATTCGAATCTACCTCCTTAGGTCTGTTTCTGCAATTCTGCCTTGCTTTCAAATCCTCTTCGTTGGCTTCCCTCAATATATTTGTGGACGAGAGTTATCATTGATAACTCTGCAGGTTTGTGAATTGCAGTGCCCCTGAGCTCCATTTTTCAACTCGATTTTTTGGGAGTTGGCAGCAAAAGCGCAGGATTGCTTCAGGCCCTGTTCTACTTCCGGGGGGCAGGCTGAGCCTGTGGTTAATTCTTCTTTCTGAAGGGAAAATAGAGTGACCTGTGCTTGTCCCAACACCTAGATCTAGTCTCTCATTGGTTCCCCCTCTTCCCGTTCATCCTCAGTACAAATTTCAACCTGTACGGAACAGGAGGTTAAAGGTGCTGATGCTCCAAGTAGGGAGATTGCTAGGAAAGTGGCTGGAATGGCGAACCCGAGCACAAGGAGATGAGAAATGAGGTGCATTTTAGAAACCTTTCCCGATCACATGGTGTACCATCTTCTGGGTTTCTCATGCATGTTTTTGATGTAGGAAGATGCCCTTGAACCTGGAGATTTGGGACCCATGCGATGGGTGTCACGCAGTATTATTTTAAAGGGTCTGCGTTTGCTCATCCAACCTCACCAAACCTCTCAGCCGCAAGAGTGTCCACCCTTATGTCTCACCCAGCTGTGGGTCTAGATATGGTCGATCCAGGTTGCATCACAGCCCCTGAACGAATTGTGTAAGAATTTCTCTCTCTTTCACTGTCTTTGTATCATGGGTTTTTAAAAGTAATTTATTTTTAGAATGGGGTTTAGCTGCTTTTCACTACTGTGTTTATGCGGCTTTACACCCACTTGACACACTAACAGAGAGATATCAATACATAGGTTTTAAGATTACTACTAATCAAATATATTCTTTTGCGGTGAATAGGGTGTGTTGAGTCCTGTTCTCTGAGCAAGGAGTAGTTCTTGTCTATTACGTATTGGGTTTATGGAACGGTATCTCAGATAATTTGAAACCCTTGTTTTATGCATCACCCCACCTCACCTTTCCCGTTAAGCAGCCATAGTGTGTTTTCTAAACGTGTGACTCTGTTCTGCTTTGTAATTCAGTTCAAGTGTAGCGGTTTTTACATTCCCTCTATAAGTGATAGCTTATGATAAGTGTCTTTTTCTGTGTGACTTATTTCACTTAGAATCGTCGTACCTAAATCCACTCATCATGCTGCTACTAGCCTTATGACATTGATTTCATGGCTGAGTGTTATTCCATTGTACATAAGGACCACCACTTCTTTATCCATTTTTCTCTTTCCTGGGATATTTCAGGTGTCATGAAGTGGAGGTTCTTGTCAACAGAGCAGCCCTAAACTTTGGGGTGCCTGTGTCTTCCTGATTTTTAATTTTCCCAATTTATACGCCCATGAGTGGAAGTGCCCTATGTTCTCTAAGCTGTATTTTTTCGATGTTTCAGGACACACCGTACACTTCTCCAGAGTGGCTGTTGGCAATTTACATCCGGCCCATCAGCGTAGCAAGGCTCCCATTTCTCCATGGCCTGTCTTGCATTTCTGGTTTTGACACTTTTTTCAGCATGGTCCGTTTGACCGATGGGAAGCGAGAATGCTTTGTAGCACTGATTTGCCTTTCCAGGTTGCTTGGTTGGCCAAAAAGGGCGTATGCGTTTTTTCCTGAATATATTCAGGAAAAAAAGCATACGCCCTTTTTGGCCAAAGGCATCATTGTCGACGTTTTGCCGCTTTTCATGTGCTTTAAAAGCGATTCGTATCTACCTCCTGAAATCTGTTTCCTGCAATTCTGCCTTGATTTCAAATCCTCTTCGTTGCCTTCCCTCAATATATTTGTGGACGAGAGTTATCATTTATAACTCTGCAGGTTTTGAGTTGCAGTGCCCCTGAGCTCCATTTTTCAACTCGCTTTTTTGGGAGCTGGCCGCAAAAGCGCAGGATGGTTTCAAGCCCTGTTCTTGTTCCGGGGCGCAGGCTGAGCCTGTGGTTAATTCTTCTTCCTGATGGGAAAATAGAGTGACCTGTGCCTGTCCCAAAACCAAGAGCTAGTCTCTCATCGGTTCCACGTCTTCCCGTTCATCCTCAGGACAAATTGCAACCTGTACGAAACAGGAAGTTAAAGGTGCTTATGCTCCAAGTAGGGAGATTGCTAGTAAAGCGGCTGGAATGGCGAACCCGGGCACAAGGAGATGAGAAATGAGGTGCGTTTTAGAAACCTTTCCCCATCACATGGTGTACCATCTTCTGGGTTTCTCATGCATGTTTTCGATGTAGGAAGATGCCCTTGAACCTGGAGATTTGGGACCCATGCGATGGGTTCCACGCAGTATTACTTTAAAGGGTCTGCGTTTGCTCACCCAACCTCACCAAACCTCTCAGCCCCAAGAGTGTCCACCCTTATGTCTCATCCAGCTGTGTGTCTAGGTATGGTCAATCCAGGTTGCATCACAGCCCCTGAACGCATTGTGTAAGAATTTCTCTCTCTTTCACTGTCTTTGTTTCATGGGTTTTTAAAAGTAATTTATTATTATAATGAGGTTTAGCTGCTTTTCACTGCTGTGTTTATGCCGCTTTACACCCACTTGACACACTAACAGAGAGATATCAATACATAGGCTTTACGATTATTACTAGTCAGATATATTCTTGTGCGGTGAATAGGGCGTGTTGAGTCCAGTTCTCGGAGCAAGGAGTAGGTCTTGTCTATTACATATTGGGTTTATGGAACGGTATCTGAGCTAATTTGATACCCTTGTTTTATGTATCACCCCACCTCACCTTTCCCGTTAAGCAGCCATAGTGTGTTTTCTGCATGTGTGACTCTGTTCTGTTTTGTAATTCAGTTCAAGTGTAACGGTTTTTACATTCCCTCTATCAGTGATACCTTATGAGAAGTGTCCTTTTCTGTGTGACTTATTTCACTTAGAATCGTCGTACCTAAATCCACTCATCATGCTGCTACTAACCTTACGACATTGATTTCCTGGCTGAGTGATATTCCATTGTACATAAGGACCACAACTTCTTTATCCATTTTTCTCTTTCCTGGGATATTTAAGGTGGAATGAAGTGGAGGTCCTGGTCAACAGAGCAGCCCTAAACTTTGGGTGGCTTGTGTCTTGCTGATTTTTCATTTTCCCAATTCATACCCCCATGAATGGAAGTGCCCTATGCTCTCTAAGCTGTGTTTTTCAGATGTTTCAGGACACACCGTACACTTCTCCAGAGTGAATGTTGGCAATTTACATCCCGCCCATCAGTGTAGCAAGGCTCCCATTTCTCCATAGCCTGTCCTACGTTTCTGGTTTTGACACTTTTTTCAGCATGGCCCTTTTGACCGATGGGAAGCGAGACTTCTTTGTAGCGCTGATTTGCCTTTCCAGGTTGCTTGGTTGGCCAAAAAGGGCGTATGCATTTTTTCCTGAATATATTCAGGAAAAAACGCATACGCCCTTTTTGGCCAAGGGCATCATTGTCAACGTTTTGCCGCTTTTCATGTGCTTTAAAGGCGATTCGAATCTACCTCCTGAAATCTGTTTCCTGCAGTTCTGCCTTGATTTCAAATCCTCTTCTTTGCCTTCCCTCAATATATTTGTGGACGAGAGTTATCATTGATAACTCTGCAGGTTTGTGAATTGCAGTGCCCTGAACCTCCATTTTACAACTCGCTTTTTTGGGAGCTGGCCGCAAAAGCGCAGGATGGCTTCAGGCCCTGTTCTGGTTCCAGGGTGCAGGCTGAGCCTGTGGTTAATTCTTCTTTCTGATGGGAAAAAAGAGTGACCTGTGCCTATCCCAACACCAAGAGCTAGTCTCTCGTTGGTTCCACGTCTTCCCGTTTATCCTAAGGACAAATTGCAACCTGTACGGAACAGGAGGTTAAAGGTGCTGATGCTCCAAGTAGGGAGCTTGCTAGTAAAGCGGCTGGAATGGCGAACCCGGGCACAAGGCGATGAGAAATGAGGTGCGTTTTAGAAACCTTTCCCCATCACACGGTGTACCATCTTCTGGGTTTCTCATGCATGTTTTTGATGTAGGAAGATGCCCTTGAACCTGGAGATTTGGGACCCATGCGATGGGTACCATGCAGTATTACTATAAAGGGTCTGCATTTGCTCACCCAACCTCACCAAACCTCTCAGACCCAAGAGTGTCCACCCTTATGTCTGATCCAGCTGTGAGTCTAGATATGGTCAATCCAGGTTGCATCACAGCCCCTGAACGCATTGTGTAAGAATTTCTCTCTCTTTCACTGTCTTTGTTTCATGGGTGTTTCAAAGTAATTTATTTTTATAATGGGGTTTAGCTGCTTTTCACTGCTGTGTTTATGCCGCTTTACACCCACTTGACACACTAACAGAGAGATATCAATACATAGGTTTTACGATTATTATTAGTCAGATATATTCTTGTGCGGTGAATAGGGCGTGTTGAGTCCTGTTCTCTGAGCAAGGAGTAGGTCTTGTCTATTACATATTGGGTTTATGGAATGGTATCTGAGCTAATTTGATACCCTTGTTTTATGTATCACCCCACCTCACCTTTCCCGTTAAGCAGCCATAGTGTGTTTTCTGCATGTGTGACTCTGTTCTGTTTTGTAATTCAGTTCAAGTGTAACGGTTTTTACATTCCCTCTATCAGTGATACCTTATGAGAAGTGTCCTTTTCTGTGTGACTTATTTCACTTAGAATCTTCGTACCTAAATCCACTCATCATGCTGCTACTAGCCTTCTGACATTGATTTCCTGGCTGAGTGATATTCCATTGTACATAAGGACCACAACTTCTTTACCCATTTTTCTCTTTCCTGGGATATTTAAGGTGGAATGAAGTGGAGGTCCTTGTCAACAGAGCAGCCCTAAACTTTGGGGTGCTTGTGTCTTGCTGATTTTTCATTTTCCCAATTCATACCCCCATGAGTGGAAGTGCCCTATGCTCTCTAAGCTGTGTTTTTTAGATGTTTCAGGACTCACCGTACACTTCTCCAGAGTGGCTGTTGGCAATTTCCATCCTGCCCATCAGTGTAGCAAGGCTCCCATTTCTCCATGGCCTGTCCTGCATTTCTGGTTTTGACACTTTTTTCAGCATGGCCCTTTTGACCGATGGGAAGCGAGACTTGTTTGTAGCGCTGATTTGCCTTTCCAGGTTGCTTGGTTGGCCAAAAAGGGCGTATGCGTTTTTTCCTGAATATATTCAGGAAAAAACGCATACGCCCTTTTTGGCCAAGGGCATCATTGTCAACGTTTTGCCGCTTTTCATGTGCTTTAAAGGCGATTCGAATCTACCTCCTGAAATCTGTTTCGTGCAATTCTGCCTTGATTTCAAATCCTCTTCTTTGCCTTCCCTCAATATATTTGTGGACGAGAGTTATCATTTATAACTGCAGGTTTGTGAATTGCAGTGCCCTGAACCTCCATTTTACAACTCGTTTTTATGGGAGCTGGCCGCAAAATCACAGAATGGATTCAGGCCCTGTTCTGGTTCCGGGGGGCAGGCTGAGCCTGTGGTTAATTCTTCTTTCTGATGGGAAAATAGAGTGACCTGTGCTTGTCCCAACACCAAGAGCTAGTCTCTCGTTGGTTCCACGTCTTCCCGTTTATCCTCAGGACAAATTGCAACCTCTACGGAACAGGAGGTTAAAGGTGCTGATGCTCCAAGTAGGGAGCTTGCTAGTAAAGCGGCTGGAATGGCGAACCCGGGCACAAGGAGATGAGAAATGATGTGCGTTTTAGAAACCTTTCCCCATCACACGGTGTACCATCTTCTGGGTTTCTCATGCATGTTTTTGATGTAGGAAGATGCCCTTGAACCTGGAGATTTGGGACCCATGCGATGGGTACCACGCAGTATTACTTTAAAGGGTCTGTGTTTGCTCACCCAACCTCACCAAACCTCTCAGCCCCAAGAGTGTCCACCCTTATGTCTCATCCAGCTGTGCGTCTAGATATGGTCAATCCAGGTTGCATCACAGCCCCTGAACGCATTGTGTAAGAATTTCTCTCTCTTTCACTGTCTTTGTTTCATGGGTGTTTCAAAGTAATTCATTTTTATAATGGGGATTAGCTGCTTTTCACTGCTGTGTTTATGCCGCTTTACACCCACTTGACACACTAACAGAGAGATATCAATACATAGGCTTTACGATTATTACTAGTCAGATATATTCTTGTGCGGTGAATAGGGCGTGTTGAGTCCAGTTCTCGGAGCAAGGAGTAGGTCTTGTCTATTACATATTGGGTTTATGGAACGGTATCTGAGCTAATTTGATACCCTTGTTTTATGTATCACCCCACCTCACCTTTCCCGTTAAGCAGCCATAGTGTGTTTTCTGCATGTGTGACTCTGTTCTGTTTTGTAATTCAGTTCAAGTGTAACGGTTTTTACATTCCCTCTATCAGTGATACCTTATGAGAAGTGTCCTTTTCTGTGTGACTTATTTCACTTAGAATCGTCGTACCTAAATCCACTCATCATGCTGCTACTAACCTTACGACATTGATTTCCTGGCTGAGTGATATTCCATTGTACATAAGGACCACAACTTCTTTATCCATTTTTCTCTTTCCTGGGATATTTAAGGTGGAATGAAGTGGAGGTCCTGGTCAACAGAGCAGCCCTAAACTTTGGGTGGCTTGTGTCTTGCTGATTTTTCATTTTCCCAATTCATACCCCCATGAATGGAAGTGCCCTATGCTCTCTAAGCTGTGTTTTTCAGATGTTTCAGGACACACCGTACACTTCTCCAGAGTGAATGTTGGCAATTTACATCCCGCCCATCAGTGTAGCAAGGCTCCCATTTCTCCATAGCCTGTCCTACGTTTCTGGTTTTGACACTTTTTTCAGCATGGCCCTTTTGACCGATGGGAAGCGAGACTTCTTTGTAGCGCTGATTTGCCTTTCCAGGTTGCTTGGTTGGCCAAAAAGGGCGTATGCATTTTTTCCTGAATATATTCAGGAAAAAACGCATACGCCCTTTTTGGCCAAGGGCATCATTGTCAACGTTTTGCCGCTTTTCATGTGCTTTAAAGGCGATTCGAATCTACCTCCTGAAATCTGTTTCCTGCAGTTCTGCCTTGATTTCAAATCCTCTTCTTTGCCTTCCCTCAATATATTTGTGGACGAGAGTTATCATTGATAACTCTGCAGGTTTGTGAATTGCAGTGCCCTGAACCTCCATTTTACAACTCGCTTTTTTGGGAGCTGGCCGCAAAAGCGCAGGATGGCTTCAGGCCCTGTTCTGGTTCCAGGGTGCAGGCTGAGCCTGTGGTTAATTCTTCTTTCTGATGGGAAAAAAGAGTGACCTGTGCCTATCCCAACACCAAGAGCTAGTCTCTCGTTGGTTCCACGTCTTCCCGTTTATCCTAAGGACAAATTGCAACCTGTACGGAACAGGAGGTTAAAGGTGCTGATGCTCCAAGTAGGGAGCTTGCTAGTAAAGCGGCTGGAATGGCGAACCCGGGCACAAGGCGATGAGAAATGAGGTGCGTTTTAGAAACCTTTCCCCATCACACGGTGTACCATCTTCTGGGTTTCTCATGCATGTTTTTGATGTAGGAAGATGCCCTTGAACCTGGAGATTTGGGACCCATGCGATGGGTACCATGCAGTATTACTATAAAGGGTCTGCATTTGCTCACCCAACCTCACCAAACCTCTCAGACCCAAGAGTGTCCACCCTTATGTCTGATCCAGCTGTGAGTCTAGATATGGTCAATCCAGGTTGCATCACAGCCCCTGAACGCATTGTGTAAGAATTTCTCTCTCTTTCACTGTCTTTGTTTCATGGGTGTTTCAAAGTAATTTATTTTTATAATGGGGTTTAGCTGCTTTTCACTGCTGTGTTTATGCCGCTTTACACCCACTTGACACACTAACAGAGAGATATCAATACATAGGTTTTACGATTATTATTAGTCAGATATATTCTTGTGCGGTGAATAGGGCGTGTTGAGTCCTGTTCTCTGAGCAAGGAGTAGGTCTTGTCTATTACATATTGGGTTTATGGAATGGTATCTGAGCTAATTTGATACCCTTGTTTTATGTATCACCCCACCTCACCTTTCCCGTTAAGCAGCCATAGTGTGTTTTCTGCATGTGTGACTCTGTTCTGTTTTGTAATTCAGTTCAAGTGTAACGGTTTTTACATTCCCTCTATCAGTGATACCTTATGAGAAGTGTCCTTTTCTGTGTGACTTATTTCACTTAGAATCTTCGTACCTAAATCCACTCATCATGCTGCTACTAGCCTTCTGACATTGATTTCCTGGCTGAGTGATATTCCATTGTACATAAGGACCACAACTTCTTTACCCATTTTTCTCTTTCCTGGGATATTTAAGGTGGAATGAAGTGGAGGTCCTGGTCAACAGAGCAGCCCTAAACTTTGGGGTGCTTGTGTCTTGCTGATTTTTCATTTTCCCAATTCATACCCCCATGAGTGGAAGTGCCCTATGCTCTCTAAGCTGTGTTTTTTAGATGTTTCAGGACTCACCGTACACTTCTCCAGAGTGGCTGTTGGCAATTTCCATCCTGCCCATCAGTGTAGCAAGGCTCCCATTTCTCCATGGCCTGTCCTGCATTTCTGGTTTTGACACTTTTTTCAGCATGGCCCTTTTGACCGATGGGAAGCGAGACTTGTTTGTAGCGCTGATTTGCCTTTCCAGGTTGCTTGGTTGGCCAAAAAGGGCGTATGCGTTTTTTCCTGAATATATTCAGGAAAAAACGCATACGCCCTTTTTGGCCAAGGGCATCATTGTCAACGTTTTGCCGCTTTTCATGTGCTTTAAAGGCGATTCGAATCTACCTCCTGAAATCTGTTTCGTGCAATTCTGCCTTGATTTCAAATCCTCTTCTTTGCCTTCCCTCAATATATTTGTGGACGAGAGTTATCATTTATAACTGCAGGTTTGTGAATTGCAGTGCCCTGAACCTCCATTTTACAACTCGTTTTTATGGGAGCTGGCCGCAAAATCACAGAATGGATTCAGGCCCTGTTCTGGTTCCGGGGGGCAGGCTGAGCCTGTGGTTAATTCTTCTTTCTGATGGGAAAATAGAGTGACCTGTGCCTGTCCCAACACCAAGAGCTAGTCTCTCGTTGGTTCCACGTCTTCCCGTTTATCCTCAGGACAAATTGCAACCTCTACGGAACAGGAGGTTAAAGGTGCTGATGCTCCAAGTAGGGAGCTTGCTAGTAAAGCGGCTGGAATGGCGAACCCGGGCACAAGGAGATGAGAAATGAGGTGCGTTTTAGAAACCTTTCCCCATCACACGGTGTACCATCTTCTGGGTTTCTCATGCATGTTTTTGATGTAGGAAGATGCCCTTGAACCTGGAGATTTGGGACCCATGCGATGGGTACCATGCAGTATTACATTAAAGGGTCTGCGTTTGCTCACCCAACCTCACCAAACCTCTCAGCCCCAAGAGTGTCCACCCTTATGTCTCATCCAGCTGTGGGTCTAGATATGGTCAATCCAGGTTGCATCACAGCCCCTGAACGCATTGTGTAAGAATTCCTCTCTCGTTCACTGTCTTTGTTTCATGGGTTTTTCAAAGTAATTTATTTTCATAATGGGGTTTAGCTGCTTTTCACTGCTGTGCTTATGCCGCTTTACACCCACTTGACACACTAACAGAGAGATATCAATACATAGGTTTTACGATTATTATTAGTCAGATATATTCTTGTGCGGTGAATAGGGCGTGTTGAGTCCAGTTCTCGGAGCAAGGAGTAGGTCTTGTCTATTACATATTGGGTTTATGGAACGGTATCTGAGCTAATTTGATACCCTTGTTTTATGTATCACCCCACCTCACCTTTCCCGTTAAGCAGCCATAGTGTGTTTTCTGCATGTGTGACTCTGTTCTGTTTTGTAATTCAGTTCAAGTGTAACGGTTTTTACATTCCCTCTATCAGTGATACCTTATGAGAAGTGTCCTTTTCTGTGTGACTTATTTCACTTAGAATCGTCGTACCTAAATCCACTCATCATGCTGCTACTAGCCTTATGACATTGATTTCATAGCTGAGTGATATTCCTTTGTACATAAGGACCACAACTTCTTTATCCATTTCTCTCTTTCCTGGGATATTTAAGGTGGAATGAAGTGGAGGTCCTTGTCAACAGAGCAGCCCTCAACTTTGGGGTGCTTGTGTCTTGCTGATTTTTAATTTTCCCAATTTATACCCCCATGAGTGGAAGTGCCCTATGCTCTCTAAGCTGTGTTTTTCAGATGTTTCAGGACTCACCGGACACTTCTCCAGAGTGGCTCTTGGCAATTTACATCCCGCCCATCAGTGTAGCAAGGCTCCCATTTCTCCATGGCCTGTCCTGCATTTCTGGTTTTGACACTTTTTTCAGCATGGCCCTTTTGACCGATGGGAAGCAAGACTTCTTTGTAGCGCTGATTTGCCTTTCCAGGTTGCTTGGTTGGCCAAAAAGGGCGTATGCGTTTTTTCCTGAATATATTCAGGAAAAAACGCATACGCCCTTTTTGGCCAAGGGCATCATTGTCAACGTTTTGCCGCTTTTCATGTGCTTTAAAGGCGATTCGAATCTACCTCCTGAAATCTGTTTCCTGCAATTCTGCCTTGATTTCAAATCCTCTTCTTTGCCTTCCCTCAATATATTTGTGGACGAGAGTTATCATTTATAACTCTGCAGGTTTGTGAATTGCAGTGCCCTGAACCTCCATTTTACAACTCGTTTTTATGGGAGCTGGCGGCAAAATCGCAGAATAGCTTCAGGCCCTGTTCGGGTTCCGGGGGGAAGGCTGAGCCTGTGGTTAATTCTTCTTTCTGATGGGAAAATAGAGTGACCTGTGCCTGTCCCGACACCAAGAGCTAGTCTCTCGTTGGTTCCACGTCTTCCCGTTTATACTCAGGACAAATTGCAACCTGTACGGAACAGGAGGTTAAAGGTGCTGATGCTCCAAGTAGGGAGCTTGCTAGTAAAGCGGCTGGAATGGCGAACCCGGGCACAAGGAGATGAGAAATGAGGTGCGTTTTAGAAACCTTTCCCCATCACACGGTGTACCATCTTCTGGGTTTCTCATGCATGTTTTTGATGTAGGAAGATGCCCTTGAACCTGGAGATTTGGGACCCATGCGATGGGTACCACGCAGTATTACTTTAAAGGGTCTGCGTTTGCTCACCCAACCTCACCAAACCTCTCAGCCCCAAGAGTGTCCACCCTTATGTCTCATCCAGCTGTGCGTCTAGATATGGTCAATCCAGGTTGCATCACAGCCCCTGAACGCATTGTGTAAGAATTTCTCTCTCTTTCACTGTCTTTGTTTCATGGGTGTTTCAAAGTAATTTATTTTTATAATGGGGTTTAGCTGCTTTTCACTGCTGTGTTTATGCCGCTTTACACCCACTTGACACACTAACAGAGAGATATCAATACATAGGTTTTACGATTATTATTAGTCAGATATATTCTTGTGCGGTGAATAGGGCGTGTTGAGTCCAGTTCTCTGAGCAAGGAGTAGGTCTTGTCTATTACATATTGGGTTTATGGAACGGTATCTGAGCTAATTTGATACCCTTGTTTTATGTATCACCCCACCTCACCTTTCCCGTTAAGCAGCCATAGTGTGTTTTCTGCATGTGTGACTCTGTTCTGTTTTGTAATTCAGTTCAAGTGTAACGGTTTTTACATTCCCTCTATCAGTGATACCTTAGGAGAAGTGTCCTTTTCTGTGTGACTTATTTCACTTAGAATCGTCGTACCTAAATCCACTCATCATGCTGCTACTAACCTTACGACATTGATTTCCTGGCTGAGTGATATTCCATTGTACATAAGGACCACAACTTCTTTATCCATTTTTCTCTTTCCTGGGATATTTAAGGTGGAATGAAGTGGAGGTCCTGGTCAACAGAGCAGCCCTAAACTTTGGGGTGCTTGTGTCTTGCTGATTTTTAATTTTCCCAATTTATACCCCCATGAGTGGAAGTGCCCTATGCTCTCTAAGCTGTGTTTTTCAGATGTTTCAGGACTCACCGGACACTTCTCCAGAGTGGCTCTTGGCAATTTACATCCCGCCCATCAGTGTAGCAAGGCTCCCATTTCTCCATGGCCTGTCCTGCATTTCTGGTTTTGACACTTTTTTCAGCATGGCCCTTTTGACCGATGGGAAGCGAGACTTCTTTGTAGCGCTGATTTGCCTTTCCAGGTTGCTTGGTTGGCCAAAAAGGGCGTATGCGTTTTTTCCTGAATATATTCAGGAAAAAACGCATACGCCCTTTTTGGCCAAGGGCATCATTGTCAACGTTTTGCCGCTTTTCATGTGCTTTAAAGGCGATTCGTATCTACCTCCTGAAATCTGTTTCCTGCAATTCTGCCTTGATTTCAAATCCTCTTCTTTGCCTTCCCTCAATATATTTGTGGACGAGAGTTATCATTTATAACTCTGCAGGTTTGTGAATTGCAGTGCCCTGAACCTCCATTTTACAACTCGTTTTTATGGGAGCTGGCCGCAAAATCGCAGAATCGCTTCAGGCCCTGTTCTGGTTCCGGGGGGCAGGCTGAGCCTGTGGTTGATTCTTCTTTCTGATGGGAAAATAGAGTGACCTGTGCCTGTCCCAACATCAAGAGCTAGTCTCTCGTTGGTTCCACGTCTTCCCGTTTATCCTCAGGACAAATTGCAACCTGTATGGAACAGGAGGTTAAAGGTGCTGATGCTCCAAGTAGGGAGCTTGCTAGTAAAGCAGCTGGAATGGCGAACCCGGGCACAAGGAGATGAGAAATGAGGTGCGTTTTAGAAACCTTTCCCCATCACACGGTGTACCATCTTCTGGGTTTCTCATGCATGTTTTTGATGTAGGAAGATGCCCTTGAACCTGGAGATTTGGGACCCATGCGATGGGTACCACGCAGTATAACTTTAAAGGGTCTGCGTTTGCTCACCCAACCTCACCAAACCTCTCAGCCCCAAGAGTGTCCACCCTTATGTCTCATCCAGCTGTGCGTCTAGATATGGTCAATCCAGGTTGCATCACAGCCCCTGAACGCATTGTGTAAGAATTTCTCTCTCTTTCACTGTCTTTGTTTCATGGGTGTTTCAAAGTAATTTATTTTTATAATGGGGTTTAGCTGCTTTTCACTGCTGTGCTTATGCCGCTTTACACCCACTTGACACACTAACAGAGAGATATCAATACATAGGTTTTACGATTATTATTAGTCAGATATATTCTTGTGCGGTGAATAGGGCGTGTTGAGTCCAGTTCTCTGAGCAAGGAGTAGGTCTTGTCTACTACATATTGGGTTTATGGAACGGTATCTGAGCTAATTTGATACCCTTGTTTTATGTATCACCCCACCTCACCTTTCCCGTTAAGCAGCCATAGTGTGTTTTCTGCATGTGTGACTCTGTTCTGTTTTGTAATTCAGTTCAAGTGTAACGGTTTTTACATTCCCTCTATCAGTGATACCTTATGAGAAGTGTCCTTTTCTGTGTGACTTATTTCACTTAGAATCGTCGTACCTAAATCCACTCATCATGCTGCTACTAACCTTACGACATTGATTTCCTGGCTGAGTGATATTCCATTGTACATAAGGACCACAACTTCTTTATCCATTTTTCTCTTTCCTGGGATATTTAAGGTGGAATGAAGTGGAGGTCCTGGTCAACAGAGCAGCCCTAAACTTTGGGGTGCTTGTGTCTTGCTGATTTTTAATTTTCCCAATTTATACCCCCATGAGTGGAAGTGCCCTATGCTCTCTAAGCTGTGTTTTTCAGATGTTTCAGGACTCACCGGACACTTCTTCAGAGTGGCTCTTGGCAATGTACATCCCGCCCATCAGTGTAGCAAGGCTCCCATTTCTCCATGGCCTGTCCTGCTTTTCTGGTTTTGACAATTTTTTCAGCATGGCCCTTTTGACCGATGGGAAGCGAGACTTCTTTTTAGTGCTGATTTGCCTTTCCAGGTTCCTTGGTTGGCCAAAAAGGGCGTATGCGTTTTTTCCTGAATATATTCAGGAAAATACGCATACGCCCTTTTTGGCCAAGGGCATCATTGTCAACGTTTTGCCGCTTTTCATGTGCTTTAAAGGCGATTCGTATCTACCTCCTGAAATCTGTTTCCTGCAATTCTGCCTTGATTTCAAATCCTCTTCTTTGCCTTCCCTCAATATATTTGTGGACGAGAGTTATCATTTATAACTCTGCAGGTTTGTGAATTGCAGTGCCCTGAACCTCCATTTTACAACTCGTTTTTATGGGAGCTGGCCGCAAAATCGCAGAATGGCTTCAGGCCCTGTTCTGGTTCCGGGGGGCAGGCTGAGCCTCTGGTTAATTCTTCTTTCTGATGGGAAAATAGAGTGACCTGTGCCTGTCCCAACACCAAGAGCTAGTCTCTCGTTGGTTCCACGTCTTCCCGTTTATCCTCAGGACAAATTGCAACCTGTACGGAACAGGAGGTTAAAGGTGCTGATGCTCCAAGTAGGGAGCTTGCTAGTAAAGCGGCTGGAATGGCGAACCCGGGCACAAGGAGATGAGAAATGAGGTGCGTTTTAGAAACCTTTCCCCATCACACGGTGTACCATCTTCTGGGTTTCTCATGCATGTTTTTGATGTAGGAAGATGCCCTTGAACCTGGAGATTTGGGACCCATGCGATGGGTACCACGCAGTATTCCTTTAAAGGGTCTGCGTTTGCTCACCCAACCTCACCAAACCTCTCAGCCCCAAGAGTGCCCACCCTTATGTCTCATCCAGCTGTGCGTCTAGATATGGTCAATCCAGGTTGCATCACAGCCCCTGAACGCATTGTGTAAGAATTTCTCTCTCTTTCACTGTCTTTGTTTCATGGGTGTTTCAAAGTAATTTATTTTTATAATGGGGTTTAGCTGCTTTTCACTGCTGTGTTTATGCCGCTTTACACCCGCTTGACACACTAACAGAGAGATATCAATACATAGGTTTTACGATTATTATTAGTCAGATATATTCTTGTGCGGTGAATAGGGCGTGTTGAGTCCAGTTCTCTGAGCAAGGAGTAGGTCTTGTCTATTACATATTGGGTTTATGGAACGGTATCTGAGCTAATTTGATACCCTTGTTTTATGTATCACCCCACCTCACCTTTCCCGTTAAGCAGCCATAGTGTGTTTTCTGCATGTGTGACTCTGTTCTGTTTTGTAATTCAGTTCAAGTGTAACGGTTTTTACATTCCCTCTATCAGTGATACCTTATGAGAAGTGTCCTTTTCTGTGTGACTTATTTCACTTAGAATCGTCGTACCTAAATCCACTCATCATGCTGCTACTAACCTTACGACATTGATTTCCTGGCTGAGTGATATTCCATTGTACATAAGGACCACAACTTCTTTATCCATTTTTCTCTTTCCTGGGATATTTAAGGTGGAATGAAGTGGAGGTCCTGGTCAACAGAGCAGCCCTAAACTTTGGGGTGCTTGTGTCTTGCTGATTTTTAATTTTCCCAATTTATACCCCCATGAGTGGAAGTGCCCTATGCTCTCTAAGCTGTGTTTTTCAGATGTTTCAGGACTCACCGGACACTTCTCCAGAGTGGCTCTTGGCAATTTACATCCCGCCCATCAGTGTAGCAAGGCTCCCATTTCTCCATGGCCTGTCCTGCATTTCTGGTTTTGACACTTTTTTCAGCATGGCCCTTTTGACCGATGGGAAGCGAGACTTCTTTGTAGCGCTGATTTGCCTTTCCAGGTTGCTTGGTTGGCCAAAAAGGGCGTATGCGTTTTTTCCTGAATATATTCAGGAAAAAACGCATACGCCCTTTTTGGCCAAGGGCATCATTGTCAACGTTTTGCCGCTTTTCATGTGCTTTAAAGGCGATTCGTATCTACCTCCTGAAATCTGTTTCCTGCAATTCTGCCTTGATTTCAAATCCTCTTCTTTGCCTTCCCTCAATATATTTGTGGACGAGAGTTATCATTAATAACTCTGCAGGTTTGTGAATTGCAGTGCCCTGAACCTCCATTTTACAACTCGTTTTTATGGGAGCTGGCCGCAAAATCGCAGAATGGCTTCAGGCCCTGTTCTGGTTCCGGGGGGCAGGCTGAGCCTCTGGTTAATTCTTCTTTCTGATGGGAAAATAGAGTGACCTGTGCCTGTCCCAACACCAAGAGCTAGTCTCACGTTGATTCCACGTCTTCCCGTTTATCCTCAGGACAAATTGCAACCTGTACGGAACAGGAGGTTAAAGGTGCTGATGCTCCAAGTAGGGAGCTTGCTAGTAAAGCGGCTGGAATGGCGAACCCGGGCACAAGGAGATGAGAAATGAGGTGCGTTTTAGAAACCTTTCCCCATCACACGGTGTACCATCTTCGGGGTTTCTCATGCATGTTTTTGATGTAGGAAGATGCCCTTGAACCTGGAGATTTGGGACCCATGGGATGGGTGTCACACAGTATTACTTTAAAGGGTCTGCGTTTGCTCATCCAACCTCACCAAACCTCTCAGCCGCAAGAGTGTCCACCCTTATGTCTCACCCAGCTGTGGGTCTAGATATGGTCGATCCAGGTTTCATCACAGCCCCTGAACGAATTGTGTAAGAATTTCTCTCTCTTTCACTGTCTTTGTATCATGGGTTTTTAAAAGTAATTTATTTTTATAATGGGGTTTAGCTGCTTTTCACTATGGTGTTTATGCGGCTTTACACCCACTTGACACACTAACAGAGAGATATCAATACATAGGTTTTAAGATTATTACTAATCAAATATTTTCTTTTGCGGTGAATAGGGTGTGTTGAGTCCTGTTCTCTGAGCAAGGAGTAGGTCTTGTCTATTACGTATTGGGTTTATGGAAAGGTATCTCAGATAATTTGAAAACCTTGTTTTATGCATCACCCCACGTCACCTTTCCCATTAAGCAGCCATAGTGTGTTTTCTAAACGTGTGACTCTGTTCTGCTTTGTAATTCAGTTCAAGTGTAGCGGTTTTTACATTCCCTCTATAAGTGATAGCTTATGATAAGTGTCCTTTTCTGTGTGACTTATTTCACTTAGAATCGTCGTACCTAAATCCACTCATCATGCTGCTTCTAGCCTTATGACATTGATTTCATGGCTGAGTGATATTCCATTGTACATAAGGACCACAACTTCTTTATCCGTTTTTCTCTTTCCTGGGATATTTAAGGTGGAATGAAGTGGAGGTCCTTGTCAACAGAGCAGCCCTAAACTTTCGGGTGCTTGTGTCTTGCTGATTTTTCATTTTCCCAATTTATACCCCCATGAGTGGAAGTGCCCTATGCTCTCTAAGCTGTGTTTTTTAAATGTTTCAGGACACACCGTACACTTCTGCAGAGTGGCTGTTGGCAATTTACATTCCGCCCATCAGTGTAGCAAGGCTGCCATTTCTCCATGGCCTGTCCTGCATTTCTGGTTTTGACACTTTTTTCAGCATGGCCCTTTTGACCGAAGGGAAGCGAGTCTTCTTTGTTGCGCTGATTTGCCTTTCCAGGTTGCTTGGTTGGCCAAAAAGGGCGTATGCGTTTTTTCCTGAATATATTCAGGAAAAAACGCATACGCCCTTTTTTGGCCTAGGGCATCATTGTCAACGTTTTTCCGCTTTTCATGTGCTTTAAAGGTGATCCGAATCTACCTCCTGAAATCTGTTTCCTGCAATTCTGCCTTGATTTCAAATCCTCTTCTTTGCCTTCCCTCAATATATTTGTGGACGAGACTTATCATTTATAACTCTGCAGGTTTGTGAATTGCAGTGCCCTGAACCTCCATTTTACAACTCGTGTATTTGGGAGCTGGCCACAAAAGCGCCGGATGGCTTTAGGCTCTGTTCTGGTTCCGGGGGACAGGCTGAGCCTGTGGTTAATTCTTCTTCCTGATGGGAAAGTAGAGTGACCTGTGCCTGTCCCAACACCAAGAGCTAGGCTCTCATTGGTTCCCCGTCTTCCCGTTCATCCTCAGGACAAATTGAAAGCCTGTACGGAACAGGAGGTTAAAGGTGCTGATGCTCCAAGTAGGGAGATTGCTAGGAAAGTGGCTGGAATGGCCAACCCGAGCACAAGGAGATGATAAATGAGGTGCATTTTAGAAACCTTTCCCGATCACATGGTGTACCATCTTCTGGGTTTCTCATGCATGTTTTTGATGTAGGAAGATGCCCTTGAACCTGGAGATTTGGGACCCATGCGATGGGTGTCACGCAGTATTACTTTAAAGGGTCTGCGTTTGCTCACCCAACCTCACCAAACCTCTCAGCCCCAAGAGTGTCCACCCTTATGTCTCATCCAGCTGTGCGTCTAGATATGGTCAATCCAGGTTGCATCACAGCCCCTGAACGCATTGTGTAAGAATTTCTCTCTCTTTCACTGTCGTTGTTTCATGGGTTTTTCAAAGTAATTTATTTTTATAATGGGGTTTAGCTGCTTTTCACGGCTGTGTTTATGCCGCTTTACACCCACTTGACTCACTTCCAGAGAGATATCAGTACATAGGTTTTACGATTCTTACTAGTCATATATGTTCTTGAGCGGTGAATAGGGGGTGTTGAGTCCAGTTCACTGAGCAAGGAGTAGGTCTTGTCTATTACATATTGGATTTATGGAACGTTATCTGAGCTAATTTGAAATCCTTGTTTTATGCATCACCCCACCTCACCTTTCCCGTTAAGCAACCATAGTATGTTTTCTTAATGTGTGACTCTGTTCTGTTTTGTTATTCCGTTCAAGTGTAGCAGTTTTTACATTCCCTCTGTTAGTGATATCTTATGATAAGTGTCTTTTTCTGTGTGACTTATTTCACTTAGAATAGTCCTACCTAAATCCAGTCATCATGCTGCTACCAGCCTTATAATATTTATCTCACGCCCGAGTGATATACAATTGTACATATGGACCACAACTTCTTTATCCATTTTTCTCTTTCCTTGCATATTTAAGGTGGAATTAAGTGGAGGTTCTTGTCTACAGAGCAGCCCTAATGTTTGGGGTGCCTGTGTCTTGCTGATTTTTAGTTTTCCCAATTTATACGCCCATGAGTGGATGTGCCCCTTTCTCTCTAGCTGTGTTTTTTAGATGTTTTAGGAAACACCATACCCTTCTCCAGAGTCATCATTGGCAATTTATACCCCACCCATCAGTGTAACAAGGCTCCCTTTCCTCCCTGGCCTCTCCTGCATTTCTTGTTTTTACACTTTTTTAGCAAGGCCATTTTGACCGATGGGAAGTCAGACTTCTTTGTAGTGCTGAATTGCATTTCCGGCTTGCTTGGTTGGCCACAAAGGGCCTATGGGTTTTTTCCTGAATTCATTCAGAAAAAAACGCATATGCTCTTTTTGGCCAAGTGCATCATTGTCGACGTTTTGATGTTTTTCATGTGCTTTAGGGGTGATTCAAATCTAACTCCTGAAATCTGTTTCCTGCAATTCTGCCTTGATTTCAAATCCTCTTCGTTGCCTTCCCTCAATATATTTGTGGACGAGAATTATCATTTATAACTCTGCATATTTGTGAATTGCAGTGCCCCTGAGCTCCATTTTTCAACTCTCTTTTTTGGGAGCTTTCCGCAGAAACTCTCATTTGCTTCTGGCCCTACTCTGGTTCCCGGTGGCAGGCTAAGCCTTTGCTTAATTCTTCTTCCTGACTGGAAATTAGAGTGACATGTGCCTCTCCGAACATCTAGGGCTTGGCTCTCCTTGTTTCTCCTCCTTCCCCTTCTTCCTTTGGACAAATTCCGATTTCTGTGCAACTGGATGTTGAAGGTGCTGACATCCTCTAGTGGGGAGATTTTAAGGAAAAAGGCTGGAGGGGTGAACCCAACAACCAGGAAATTAGGCGTTTTGGTGCCTTTTCCAAAATCTTCCTGATCCAACCGTGTTCCATCTTCTGGGTGTCACAGGCATGTTTTAGCTGTAGGAAAGGTCCCGTGTATGTAAGGAGAACACAAGGGATTTTTCCAAATCAGTGTCTCCCCGAACTCCAATCTGGGGAATTTTTAAGCTACTGGTACATGTGTGTTCATTAAGGGACTTGGGCCGTAGGCAGAGTCCGAACTTTAGATGATTGAAGTCTTTAGGTTCAGAAACGCTCACCATCGGCCTCCTTTAGTTTCCATTTTATCTGTAGTTGATAGATGATGTCGATATAGATATCTATTGTTTTTCAGGTTATTTCCCCTCAGGGGTCATTACAAAATATTGAGTATAGTTCCCTGTGCTATACAGTAGTTCCTTGTTGATGATATATTTTATACATAGCAGTGTGTATATGTTAATCTGAAACTGTTAATTTATCCCTCCTCCCACCTTTCCCCTTTGGTAATAAAAAATATAAGATTTTATACTTCTCAGAAATCTAGGAGCTGAAAGAGAGGTATCATTTTCAATGGAAAATCATTCCAAACAAGGTTGAAACTTCAACCAAGATTATTAGATGTACATCCTTGGAAAGAAATCACTGCATTTCTCTACTCTTGACCTGACAAATAAGACAAACCCCTCCACTGAACTTGCTTATAATAAAGTGATGGAAATATCAAATGGAAGTGTTAGAAACATCTTATTTTACACGAGCCTTATACACTGCTCTATGTTAATTACAGTTTGGCTCACACATCTGTTCATTGAAGTTACAATGTTCTCAAATTCTGTTACTGATCCTGCAGAGTGGGCCCCAACAAGGGTCTCCCTGCCCAGTGTCATTGGAGCCAACAGATCGAGACTGACTTTGGTTCAGAAGCAAAGGAAAACTTTATATTTTGATCAGAGAATGGAGAGGTGAGAGTGTGTGCTCCCCTGCGGGTTGTGGGCCGGGCTGCTGTGTAGGGATCCTGTCAGCATCAGCGGGAGGGAGGGGGCGGAGCTCTCGAGGGCCAGGTTGGCTGGAGCTCAGGCTCCTATGTCGCAGAGTCTGCACGGGGCCCCACGAGCTGAGGTGTCGGCCCAGCCATTTTGCACTAGGAAATCGGGTCTGAAGTGTCGGGTGTGGGACCTCTGCATGTGGAAACCTAGGAGCAAGTGAAATTAGACAAAGCACAAAGGAAAAAATGGTTAGACTTTATTTTATTGCCCAGATTCTATTTTTATCTCCCAGGAATTTTTAATGGGCTTTGCCAGTGACAAAGCCCTCCTCTGCCTTTTGTCCCATTCCTCATTCTTGGGGCGCTGAGGGTGCAGACACGTCTTCTGTAAATGCTTCATGCTGAGTTGGGTGTCCTCATACCCGGGGGGAGGGGCAGGACTTCTCCCCAGCAGCCTCCAGGTGAGGTTGATTGTCCGCAGGCCTCCTCCCTCACTGCTCGTCTGCCTGAGCACCAGCATTGGAAGTTTTATAGATTCTAATGACCTTTAAGGGTCCAGGAAAGAGATGTGCAGAGACGCTGGGGGGGTGGGCGGTTTTACCCTGCTCCACATTGGTTCAGCCCCCTTAGGCTGATGGTTTCTGCCAGCCTAGATGCTCTGACCAGTAGTCTGTGCTTTCTTCAGTTAGGCCACTGAATTAACGTACAAACAGCACCAGGTGTCAGAGCCCTGCTTGCTCAACTCCCAGACAGTCCAGGGCCGGTGGTGATCCAGGACCATGATGGCCACTCAGTCAACGGCCTTTTGAAGTAGCCAGGAGTACAGCCGGTCTCATTGGCCGCCGTCACTGCGGTGTCTGTAGGCTTTTCTATGGTGGCAGCGTTATTTACGGTTCCCCTGCCAAGTTTATTAGCTCTGCTCTGGGTGCAGTAAGTCCTGTAAGCAATAGTCTGCTCTTTTGGGGCACACTCTTGTTGTTTTCTGAGAGAAGCTCCAGGTCAAGTGATGGTCACACGAGTCGTCATGGGGGCCCATTGCCCCAGGTTGTCTCTCTGGAGGTTGGTGTTGGAGGGCCTCCTCACTCGAGGTCATTGTGCCCACGGAGCAATCCCTGCAACTTCAGGGCATGGTGGGTGGTTAGGATCACCAAGTGGCGTCCTTTTCCCTTAGGAGGGAGCTGGCCTTGCGGGCTGCTGATTTCCAGGTTTTTAGATACCCCCAGTATCCTGGTCGGATGGGGTGGCTGGCCAATGCCTGGAGGGCATTCTTGCATTGTTCCATTTCAAGTGGTCCCAGTTTTTGCACTAATACTCCAAGGGCGATTCGCCTTGGACCAGGAATGTAAAGGTCAAAGGGTTTAGCTAACTTAGGGAGGTCCAGGGCCAGGGTCTGAATTGACTGCTCTTTCCATTCTTGAAAGGCCGCTTCTGGATTCTATTCAAAAGGATCATCATCTTTTCCTTTCAGTGTTTCATATAGAGGCCCAGCTATTAGACTGTAGTTAGGGATCCAGATGCAGCAAACCCCGGTCTCCCCAGGAACCCCTAAGCTGTCTTCTAGTTTCAGGAAAGGTGAGGCTGCAAATGGCTTCTTCCCTTTCCTGGGGTGGGCTTCTCCGACCTTCTGTGCGAATGAAGCCCAGGAAGGCCACCTTAGTTTGTGATATTTGAGCCTTTTCCTTGGACACCTTCTATCTTTTATTGGCTAGGTAGTTCAGAGGCCTCCTTAGTCGGGCTGGTGATCAGAATGTCATCTGCATATTGAAGGAGGGTTCCCTTCTCCAGAGGTAGATCTTTTAGGTCTTTAGCTAACGTTTCCCCAAAGATGGTGTGGGAATTTTTGAACCCCTGGGGCAGGACGGCCCAGCAGTATTGTTTTTGTTGTAGGTTGAGTCCTGCCACTCACAGGCAAAATTTCTTGTGACTCTGGGACTAATGGAATACAGAAGAAGGCATCATTGAAGTCTAATACAGAATGCCATGTCCTGGTGGATGGTAGAATGACCAGCAGGGTGTAGGAATTAGGAACTACTAGATGTATATCCTCTGTGGCTTCACTGACTGTCCTGGCGTCCTCTACCAGGTCCCCAGCAGCCCACGGGGCTCTTGTGGTCAGGCCCCTCCCAGGATATGGAGCTCACCTGGGCAGGTACGCAGCAGCCCACGGGGCTCTCGTGGGCAGGCCCCTCCCTGGATATGGAGCTCCCGTGGACAGGTACCCCGGCAGGGCTGGGCACACAGGAACCGTGCACATAGCCCTCATTGCAGAGCACCCCCAGCACCCCTGTCACTCAGAGCTGACACAGAGCACCTCAGAGCAGAGCTTGAACTAACAAACAGCAGCTCCAACAGGTCTGTGACCCTAGGCTTCACTCTGTGCGGCCTCCCTCTGCCTGGTCTTCCAGGGGCTTCCACTGCAGCCGGGGCACCAGGCCTCTGTCTCCACCCACCACCCCTCCTCTCCCTGACTCCTGGGTTCCTCTCATTAGCAGAGGGTCTTCTTGAAGTTGTCTCCCACTCATGGACCAGATAAAATGATTCAAAAACAAGCCAGGGCTGCCGCCCCTTATCTATCCTGACTCTCGGGACCCTACACCTGTTCCTTGGATCTGGCCGGTGCAGCAAGGCCCATTTCCTGCAACTCTGAGCCCCTGAGGGGCGAGGATTGGCTGACCTGGGCAGCCTGACCCGGCCGGCCAGCCCTTCCCAGGTGTGCCTGGGTTGAGGTCAATATAAACACCCCTCCAGGCAGCAAAAGCCTCTGCAGCTGTGCCTGACGCCATATTCTCTGCCCCGTCAGCAGTCTCGGGGTTGGGCTGGTGGGAGGGAGTAGGGCCCACGGCTCTATGAGTGGCCCAGTGTGACTGGGGCTCTGCTGGACTTTCTGCAGGAGTTGCCGGGCTGCCACCTGCTAAAGAAGAGGATGTGTCACCCATACTTGCTGCTGGAATTTCTCCCCGGGCAGAGGTGAGGAAGGAAAAAAGCAGTGGGGGCCGGGACAGGAGGGGTACCTCAGGCAGGGAAATGGAAAGCTTCCAGACGAGCGCCCGGGGCCAGGACCATCCTGGCTGGCCTGCAGGCACCAAGTCGGCCTGCGTGCTGTCGCTGGTGTGACTCCAAGCCCCTTCCTCTAGTTTTTAAAGTCTTTGCACACATTCAGGTGTTTTACCTGGGAAGGGTGGGAAAAGTTCAGCAGCAGCTGGCCTGGGGCTCAGCTCACGTTTACTCAGAGACGCCTCCTCACGGTCCCCCAGCTTTGCAATGAGGACGCTCCTCGTGTGGGGGCTGCTGGCTGCATGGGAGATGATTCCCCACCTGTGACCAACTTCAGAATTGTTTACCCCTGGAGCAAGTGCCCTGATAGGGTTTTCCTCTGTATGACCAGTGGGTTCTGTTTTTTTTTTTTTTTTCTTTTTTGGTTCAAGGTAAGTTTTATTCCTCTTTTTGTATTTATGGATATAAGCATGGAAATAATTCATTCATATAAATACGTCTATGGGAAGGGCAGAACTTTTTTTTCTGTTTTATTTTTTTAAGTATTACTTATTTTTTAATTTTTGAATTTATTTTATTCATTTTTTTATACAGCAGGCTCTTATTGGTAACCTATTTTATACATATAAGTGTATATATGTCAATTCCAGGCTCGCAATTCATCCCACCACCACCACCCTGCCACTTTCCCCCCTTGGTGTCCATACATTTGTTCTCTACATCTGTGTCTCTATTTCTGCCTTGCAAACCGGTTCATCTTTACCATTTTTCTAGGTTCCACATGTATGCGTTAATATACGATATTTGTTTTTCTCTTTCTGACTTACTTCACTCTGTATGACAGTCTCTAGATCTATCCACGTCTCTACAAATGACCCAATTTCATTCCTTTTTATGGCTGAGTAATATTCCATTTTATATATGTAGCACATCTTTTCTGTTCGTCTGTCTATGGGCATTTAGGTTGCTTCCATGACCTGGCTATTGTAAATAGTGCTGCAATGAATATTGTGGTGAATATGTCTTTTTGAATTATGGTTTTCTCTGGGTATATGGCCAGTAGTGGGATTGCTGGGTCATATGGTAATTCTATTTTTAGTTTTTTAAGGAACCTCCATACTGTTCTCCATCGTGACTGTATCAATTTACATTCCCACAAATAGTGTAAGAGGGTTCCCTTTTCTCCACACCCTCTCCAGCATTTGTTGCTTGTAGATTTTCTGATGATGCCCATTCTAACTCGTGTGAGGCGATACCTCATTGTAGTTTTGGTTTATATTTCTCTAATAATTAGTGATGTCGAGCAGCTTTTCATGTGCTTCTTGGTCATCTGTATGTCTTCTTGGGACAAATGTCTATTTACGTCATCTGCCCATTTTTGGATTGGGTTGTTTGTTTTTTTACTGTTGAGCTGCATGAGCTGTTTATATACATTGGAGATTAATCCTTTGTCCATTGATTCGTTTGCAAATATTTTCTCCCATTGTGAGGGTTGTCTTTTCGTCTTGTTTGTAGTTTCCTTTGCTTTGCAAAAGCTTTTAGGTTTCATTTGCTCCCATATGTTTATTTTTTTTTTATTCCATTACTCTAGGAGGTGGATCAAAAAAGATCTTGCTGTGATTTATGTCAAAGAGTATTCTTCCTATGTTTTCCTCTAAGAGTTTTATAGTGTCCGGTCTTACATTTTGGTCTCTAATCCATTTTGAGTTTATTTTTTGTGTATGGCGTTAGGGAGTGTTCTAATTTCATTCTTTTACATGTAGCTGTCCATTTTTCCCAGCACCACTTATTGAAGAGACTGTCTTTTCTCCTTTGTATACCCTTGCCTCCTTTGTCATAGATTAGTGGGCCATAGGTGTGTAGGTTTATCTCTGGGCTTTTTTTTTTCTTTTACATCTTTATTGGAGTATAATTGCTTTACAATTGTGTGTTAGTTTCTGCTGTATAAAAAAGTGAATCAGCTGTGCGTATACATATAACACCATATCCCCTCCCTCTTGCAACTCCCTCTCACTCCCTTATCCCACCCTTTTAGGTGGTCACAAAGCACAGAGCTGATCTCCCTGTGCTATGTGGCTGCTTCCCAGTAGCTATCAATTTTACATTTGGTAGTGTATATATGTCCATACCACTCTCTCACTTTGTCCCAGCTTACCCTTCCCTCTCCCCATGTCCTCAAGTCCTTTCTCTACGTCTGTGTCCTTAATCCTTTCCTGCCCCTAGGTTCTTCATAAACTTTTTTTTTTTTAAGATTCCATATATATGTGTTAGCATACGGTATTTGTTTTTCTCTTTCTGACTTACTTCACTCTGTAGGACAGACTCTAGATCCATCCACCTCACTAAAAGTAACTCAATTTCGTTTCTTTTTATGGCTGAATAATGTTCCATTGTATATTTGTGCCACATCTTCCTTATCCATTTATCTGTTGATGGACACTTAGGTTGCTTCCATGTCCTGGCTATTGTAAATAGAGCTACAGTGAACATTGTGGTACATGACTCTTTTTGAATTATGGTTTTCTCAGGGTAAATGTCCAGGAGTGGGTTTGCTGGGTTGTATGGTAGTTCTATTTTTAGTTTTTAAGGAACCCCCATACCGTTCTCCCTAGTGGCTATATCAATTTACATTCCCACCAACAGTGCAAGAGGGTTCCCTTTGCTCCAAGAAATGCCTCTCCAGCATTTATTGTTGGTAGATTTTTTGATGATGGCCATTCTGACTGGTGTGAGGTGATACCTCACTGTAGTTTTGATTTGCATTTCTCTAATGATTAGTGATGTTCAGCATCCTTTCATGTGTTTGTTGGCAACCTGTATATCTTCTTTGGAGAAATGTCTATTTAGGTCTTCTGCCCATTTTTGGATTGGGTTGTTTGGTTTTGTGATATTGAGCTACATGAGCTGCTTTTTGGAGATTAATCCTTTGCCATTTGCTTCATTTGAAAATATTTTCTCCCATTCTGATGGTTGTCTTTTCATCTTGCTTATGTTTTCCTTTGCTGTGCAAAAGAATTTATGTTTCATTCGGTCCCATTTTTTTATTTTTGTTTTTATTTCCATTTCTCTAGGAGGTGGGTCAAAAAGGATCTTGCTGTGATTTATGTCATAGACTGTTCTGCTTATGTTTTCCTCTAAGAGTTTTATAGTGGCTGGTCTTATATTTAGGTCTCTAATCCATTTTGAGTTTATTTTTGTGTATGGTGTTAGGGAGTGTACTAATTTCATTCTTTTACATGTAACTGTCCAGTTTTCCCAGCACCACTTGCTGAAGACACTGTCTTTTCTCCATTGTATACCCTTGCCTCCTTTGTCATAGATTAGTGAACCATAGGTACGTGGGTTTATCTCTGTGCTTTCTATCCTGTTCTATTGACCTATATTTCTGTTCTTGTGTCAGTACCATATTATCTTGATTACTGTAGCTTTGCAATATAGTCTGAAGTCTGGAAGTCTGATTCCTCCAGCTCTTTTTTTCCCCCCTCAAGACTGCTTTGGCTATCCAGGGTCTTTTGTGTCTCCCTACAAATTTTAAGATTTTTTTTTTCTTGTTCTGTAGAAAATGCCAAAGGTATTTTGATCGGGATTGCATTGAATCTGTAGATTGCTTTGGGTAGTATAGTCATTTTCACAATATTGATTCTTCTAATCCGAGAACATGGTATATGTCTCCATCTGTTTATATCATCTTTGATTTCTTTCATCAGTGTCTTATAGTTTTCTGAGTACAGGTCTTTTACTTCCTTAGGTAGGTTTATTCCTAGGTATTTTATTCTTTTTGTTGCAGTGGTAATGGGATTGTTTCCTTAATTTCTCTTTCTGATCTTTCATTGTTAGTGTATAGGAATGCAAGCAATTTCTGTGCATTAATTTTGTATCCTGCAACTTTACCAAATTCATTGATTAGCTCCAGTGGTTTTCTGGTGGCATCTTTAGGATTCTCTATCTATGATATCATGTCATCTGCAAACAGTGACAATTTTACTTCTTCTTTTCCTTTTTGTATTCCTTTTATTTCTTTTTCTTCTCTGATTGCCATGGCTAGGACTTCCAAAACTATGTTGAATAGCAGTGGTGAGAGTGGACATCCTCGTCTTGTTCCTGATCTTAGAGGAAACGCTTTCAGTTTTTCACCATTGAGAATGTTGTTTGCTGTGGGTTTGTCATATATGGCCTTTATTATGTTGAGGTAGTTTCCCTCTATGCCCACACTCTGCAGAGTTTTTATCGTAAATGAGTGTTGAATTTTCTCAAAATCTTTTCCTTCATCTATTGAGATGATCATATGCTTTTATTCTACAATTTGTTAATATGGTGTATCACATTGATTTGTGTATATTGAAGAATCCTCGCATCCCTGGGATAAACCCCACTTGATCATGGTGTATGATCCTTTTCATGTGTTGTTCGATTCTGTTTGCTAGTATTTTGTTGAGGATTTTTACATCTATATTCATCAGTGATATTGGTCTATAATTTTCTTTCCTTGTAGTATCTCTGTCTGATTTTGGTATCAGGGTGATGGTGGTCTCATAGAATGAGTTTGGGAGTGTTCCTTCCGCTGCAATTGTTTTGAAGAATTTGAGAAGGTTGGGTGTTAGCTCTGCTCTAAATGTTTGATAGAATTCACCTGTGATGCCATCTGGTTCTGGACTTTTGTTTGTTGGAAGATTTTTAATCACAGTTTCAATTTCATTGCTTGTGATAGGTTTGTTCATATTTTCTATTTCTTCCTGGTTCAGTCTTAGAAGGTTATCCCTTTCTAAGAATTTGTCCATTTCTTCCAGATTGTCCATTTTATTGGCCTAGAGTTGCTTGTAGTAGTCTCTTAGGATGCTTTGTATTCCTGTGGTGTCTGTTATAACTTCTGCTTTTTCACTTCTAATTTTGTTGATTTGCGTCCTCTCCCTCTTTTTCTGGAGTCCGGCTAAAGGTTGATCATTTTTGCTTATCTTCTCAAAGAACCAGCTTTTAGTTTTATTGATCTTTGCTTTCGTTTTCTTTGTTTCTATTTCATTTATTTCTGCTCTGATCTTTATGATTTCTTTCCTTCTACTAACTTTGGGTTTTGTTCTTCTTTCTCTAGTTCCTCTAGGTGTAAGGTTAGATTGTTTATTTGAGATTTTTCTTGTTTCTTGAGGTAGGCTTGTATTGCTATAAACTTCCCTCTTAGAACTCCTTTTGCTGCATCCCATAGGTTTTGGATCATCGTGTTTTTGTTGTCATTTGTCTCTAGGTAGTTTTTGATTTCCTCTTTGATTTCTTCAGTGATCTCTTGGTTATTTAGTAACGTATTGTTTAGCCTCCATGTGTTTGTGTTTTTTACGGTTTTTTCCGTGTAATTGATTTCTAATCTCATAGCATTGTGGTCGGAACAGCTGCTTGATATGATTTCAGTTTTCTTAAATTTACTGAGGCTTTATCTGTGACCCAAGATGTGATCTATCCTGGAGAATGTTCCGTGTGCAGTTGAGAAGAACGTGTAATCTGCTGTTTTTGGATGGAATGTCCTATAAATATCAATTAACTCTATCTGGTCTATTGTGTCATTTAAAGCTTGTGTTTCCTTATTAATTTTCTGTCTGGCTGATCTCCACTGGTGTAAGTGAGCTGTTAAAGTCCCCCGCTATTATTGTGTTACTGTCGATTTCCTCTTTTATAGCTGTTAGCAGTTGCCTTATACATTGAGCTGCTCCTATTTTGGGTACATATATATTTATAATTGTTATATCTTCTTCTTGGATTGATCCCCTGACCATTATGTAGTGCCTTTCCTTGTCTCTTGTAACATTCTTTATTTTAAAGTCTATTTTATCTGATATGAGTATTGCTACTCCAGCTTTCTTTTGATTTTCATTTGCATAGAATATATTTTTCCATCGCCTCACTTTGAGTCTGTATGTGTCCCTAGGTCTGAAATGGATCTCTTGTAGACAGCATATATATGGGTCTTGTTTTTGTATCCATTCAGCGAGCCTGTGTCTTTTGGTTGGAACATGTAGTGCATTCACGTTTAAGGTAATTATCGATATGTATGTTCCTACTACTATTTTCTTAATTGTTATGGGTTTGTCTTGGTGGGTCCTTTTCTTCTCTTGTGTTTCCCACTTAGAGAAGTTCCTTTAGCATTTGGTGTAGAGCTGGTTTCATGGTGCTGAATTCTCTTAGCTTTTGCTTGTCTGTAAGGCTTTTGATTTCTCCATCAAATCTGAATGAGCTCTTTGCAGGGTGGAGTACTCTTGGTTGTAGGTTCTTCCCTTTCATCACTTTAAATTTATCATGCCACTTCCTTCTGGCTTGTAGATTTTCTGCTGAGAAATCAGTTGTTATCCTTATGGGAGTTCCCTTGTATGTTATTTGTCATTTTTCCCTTGCTGCTTTCAATCATTTTTCTTTGTCGTTAATTTTTGTCAATTTGATTACTATGTGTCTTGTCATTTTTCTCCTTTGGTTTATCCTGCCTGGGACACTCTGTGCTTCTGGACTTGGGTGGCTATTTCTTTTCCCATGCTAGGGAAGTTTTTGACCATTATCTCTTTAAATATATTCTCGGGTCCTTTCTCTCTCTCTTCTCCTTCTGGGACCCCTATAATGCGAATGTTGTTGCGTTTAATGTTGTCCCAGAGGACTCTTGGGGTGTCTTCGTTTATTTTCATTCTTTTTCTTTATTCTGTTCCATGGCAGTGATTTCCACCTTTCTGTCTTCCAGGTCACTTATCCGTTCTTCTGCCACAGTTATTCTGCTACTGATTCCTTCTAGTGTATTTTTCATTTCAGTTATTCCATTGTTCACCTCTGTTTGTTTGTTCTTTAATTCTTCTAGGTGTTTGTTCCTTAATTCTTCTAGGTCTTTGTTAAACATTTCTTGCATCTTCTCGATCTTTGCCTCCTTTCTTTTTCCAAGGTCTTGGCTCAACTTCACTATCATTATTCTGAATTTTTTTTCTGGAAGGTTCCCTATCTCCACCTCATTTTGTTTTTTTTTTCTGGGGTTTTATCTTGTTCCTTGATCTGGTATAAAGTCCTCTGCCTTTTCATTTTGTCTATCTTTCTGTGAATGTGGTTTTCCTTCCACAGGCTGCAGAATTGTAGTTCTTCTTGCTTCTGCTGTCTGCTCTCCGGTGGATGAGTCTATCTTAGAGGCTTGTGCAAGCTTCCTGATGGGAAGGACTGGTGGTGGGTAGAGCTGGGTGTTGCTTTGGTGGGCAGAGCTTTAATCCGCTTGTCTACGGATTAAATAAAACTTTAATAAAAAGTTTAATCCGCTTGTCTGCTGATGCATGGGGCTGGGTTCCCTCCCTGTTGGTTGTTTGGCCTGAGGCGACCCAGCCCTGGAGCCTACCTTGCTCTTGGTGGGGCTAATGGCGGACTCTGGGAGGGCTCACACCAAGGAGTATTTCCCAGAACTTCTGCTGCCAGTGTCGTTGTCCTCACGGTGAGCCACAGCCACAGCCACCACCTGCCTCTGCAGGAGACCCTCTAAAAGTAGCGGGTAGTTCTGGTCATTCTCCTACAGGGTCACTGCTCCTTCCCCTGGGTCCTGATGTGCACACTACTTTGTGTGTGCCCTCCAAGAGTGGAGTATCTGAGTGGAGTTGAGACTCTGAGACTCTGTGTGGAGTTGCACAGACTCTGGGTCCTGTGAAGCTTCGATGTTTTGTGATTCTAGAAATCCTATAGGAGACGGTCCACAGCAGGTGACGCTAATGTTGTCAGTAGAGGTGTTGAAGCCAAAGATCTGCAGTTCCAACTAGAGGTGCCGATGTACATACAGGACAAAATCATCTCGTGTGAATGTAGTTCAGGCATGTTTAAGATGAATGCAGTCATGTTAATGTCTACCATATTCTATCTTGAGCCTCTCCTCAGGGACCCCCTCCTCAGTTCCTGAGGCTCCTGTAAGTCATGTACAGGGGACTGGAGAGTGGGCTCTGTCCAGTCTGAGCCCTGAGTTACCCTGTGTGTATCTTAGGATACTTTGTATTTCTGTGGTGTCCGTTGTAACATCATCTCTTTCATTTCAGATTTATTTGGGCCCTCTCTTTTTAAAAAAACATACTACTGTTGTCTTTTATTCTTTAGAGAAGTTTAATAAGTGTTTGATCTACTATCCTTACCCTATGTATACTTTTTGCAGTGAGATTTTTACTTTTCTTTGTTTCCTTGTTACTATCAATAATTAGTGAGACTTCTTTTAAGCTACCTTCAACATTGCTTATAAAGCTGCTTTATTAGTGATGACAGAGCCTTAATGGAAGTCATGTTCTGGTTGTAAATTAGAATGCAATGTGCCAGCAAATAGCCCCTTAAGTTTATGTCTCATTACTTCTTGTTCTTTTTTTAATTTAATTTTTATTTTTTGTCAGAGCAAATTTAATTAAAATGTTTTGTTTCTTCTAGGTGTGAAAGATGTGGTTCTTTTAAACATATACATATATCTATTCTTCTTTGGATCATTTTCCCATGTAGGTTATGACACGATGTTGAGTAGTCTTGTCTTGGTATTACGTAGGTCTTTGGTGATTACATATTTCACATGTGTTTCTATATCTATCTTAACCCCAATATCCTAATGTATCCAATCCTCACACCTTTCCATTTGGTGAACCATAAGTTTGTTTAATGAATCTGTGATTGCATTTCTCTGTGGAAATATCTTCATTGGTATCAATTTTTAGCTAAGACCTATAAGTGATATTATAGGATATGTGTCTTTTGCTTTCTGACTTAGTACAATTTGCCTGATTACCTCAAGAATCATACATGGTGCTGCAAATGGCATTGTTTCATTTTTTTCCCTGGCTAATATTCCATCTGTACGTGTACCAGTTCTTCTTTGGCCACGCACCTCTTGATGGACTTTCTGGTTGCCTCCATGTCTTGGCTATTGTAATACTGCTGCAATGCACATTTGCTTGCCTGTGTCTTTCCAGTTATATCTTCTTATGTTATAGGCCAAGGAGTGGGCTTGCTGTATCATATGGTAGCTCAGTGTGTATGTTTTAAAGGCACCACCATTCAGTTCTCATTAGTGGCTCTTTCCAGGTTACGTCCCACTTAAAATTGAGGGTATGCATTTCTCCAAAACACCTTCAATATTTATTGTTTGTAGTTTTCTTGCTGATGGTTATTCTAACAGGTGCGAGCTGATACCTATCTGTGGTTGAATTTGCATGTGTCCCATAATCTGTTGAAATTGAGCTTTAAAGCATGCCCTTTTTATTTATCAAACTGTGATTACAGCTTAGTTCTTCAAAGTGTTTTCTTAAAGTAAGTGTCACATTTTGAAAATTTTTGGCCATTACCTCCCTCAAGACATTTTGAGGGCACGTTTCATTTACAGCCCTGAAGTACTTGTTCATATGAAGTGACCATTAGCACAGGTTTTAAAGCTGCTTTTGCAGGTAACGGCCAGAGGGTGGCAGCCTTTCTACGTTCCCAATCTGGTAAATAGGGAAAGAGACCTTCAGCCCCAAGAGTGTCCAGCTTTATTTCTCATCCAGCTGTGGGTCTAGATATGGTCACACCAGGTTGCATCACAGCCCCGGAACGAATTATGTAAAAATTTCTCCCTCTATCACTGTCTTTGTTTTTTGGGATTTTAAAGTAATTTATTTTTATAATGGGGGTTACCTGATTTTCACTGCTGTGTTTATGCCCCTTTACACCCACTTGATTCACTTACAGAGAGAAATCAATACATAGGTTTTAAGATTTTTACTAGTCAGATATATTCTTGTTCGTTGAATAGGGGGTGTTGCATCCACTTCACTGAGCAAGGAGTAGGTCATGTCTATTACATATTGGGTTTATGGATCGGTATTTGAGCTAATATGAAACCCTTGTTTTATGCATCACCCCACCTCACCTTTCCCGTTAAGCACCCATAGTGTGTTTTCTAAACGTGTGACTCTGTTCTGCTTTGTAATTCAGTTCAAGTGTAGCGGTTTTTACATTCCCTCTATAAGTGATAGCTTATGATAAGTGTCTTTTTCTGTGTGACTTATTTCACTTAGAATCGTCGAACATAAATCCACTCATCATGCTGCTAATAGCCTTATGACATTGATTTCATGGCTGAGTGATATTCCATTGTACATAAGGACCACAACATCGTTATCCATTTTCCTATTTCCTGGGATATTTAAGGTGTAATGAAGAGAAGGTTCTTGTCAACAGAGCAGCCCTAAACTTTGGTGTGCCTGTGTCTTGCTGATTTTTAGTTTTCCCAATTTATACGCCCATGAGTGGAAATGCCCTATGCTCTCTAAGCTGTGTTTTTTAGATGTTTCAGGACACACCGTACACTTCTCCAGAGTGGCTGTTGGCAATTTACATCCCGCCCATCAGTGTAGGAAGGCTCCCATTTCTCCATGGCCTGTCCTGCATTTCTGGTTTTGACACTTTTTTCAGCATGGCCCTTTTGACCGATGGGAAGCGAGACTTCTTTGTAGCGCTGATTTGCCTTTCCAGGTTGCTTGGTTGGCCAAAAAGGGCGTATGCGTTTTTTCCTGAATATATTCAGGAAAAAACGCATACGCCCTTTTTGGCCAAGGGTATCATTGTCAACGTTTTGCCGCTTTTCATTTGCTTTAAAGGCGATTCGAATCTACCTCCTTAAGTATGTTTCTGCAATTCTGCCTTGCTTTCAAATCCTCTTCGTTGCCTTCCCTCAATATATTTGTGGACGAGAGTTATCATTGATAACTCTGCAGGTTTGTGAATTGCAGTGCCCCTGAGATCCATTTTTCAACTCGCTTTTTTGGGAGTTGGCCGCAAAAGCGCAGGATTGCTTCAGGCCCTGTTCTACTTCCGGGGGGCAGGCTGAGCCTGTGGTTAATTCTTCTTTCTGAAGGGAAAATAGAGTGACCTGTGCTTGTCCCAACACCTAGATCTAGTCTCTCATTGGTTCCCCCTCTTCCCGTTCATCCTCAGGACAAATTGCAACCTGTACGGAACAGGAGGTTAAAGGTGCTGATGCTCCAAGTAGGGAGATTGCTAGGAAAGTGGCTGGAATGGCCAACCCGAGCACAAGGAGATGATAAATGAGGTGCATTTTAGAAACCTTTCCCGATCACATGGTGTACCATCTTCTGGGTTTCTCATGCATGTTTTTGATGTAGGAAGATGCCCTTGAACCTGGAGATTTGGGACCCATGCGATGGGGGTCACGCAGTATTACTTTAAAGGGTCTGCGTTTGCTCACCCAACCTCACCAAACCTCTCAGCCCCAAGAGTGTCCACCCTTATGTCTCATCCAGCTGTGGGTCTAGATATGGTCAATCCAGGTTGCATCACAGCCCCTGAACGCATTGTGTAAGAATTTCTATCTCTTTCACTGTCGTTGTTTCATGGGTTTTTCAAAGTAATTTATTTTCATAATGGGGTTTAGCTGCTTTTCACGGCTGTGTTTATGCCGCTTTACACCCACTTGACACACTAACAGAGAGATATCAATACATAGGTTTTAAGATTATTACTAGTCAGATATATTCTTGTGCGGTGAATAGGACGTGTTGAGTCCAGTTCTCTGAGCAAGGAGTAGGTCTTGTCTACTACATATTGGGTTTATGGAACGGTATCTGAGCTAATTTGATACCCTTGTTTTATGTATCACCCCACCTCACCTTTCCCGTTAAGCAGCCATAGTGTGTTTTCTGCATGTGTGACTCTGTTCTGTTTTGTAATTCAGTTCAAGTGTAACGGTTTTTACATTCCCTCTAAAAGTGATACCTTATGAGAAGTGTCCTTTTCTGTGTGACTTATTTCAGTTAGAATCGTCGTACCTAAATCCACTCATCATGCTGCTACTAACCTTATGACATTGATTTCATGGCTGAGTGATATTCCATTGTACATAAGGACCACAACTTCTTTATCCATTTTTCTCTTTCCTGGGATATTTAAGGTGGAATGAAGTGGAGGTCCTGGTCAACAGAGCAGCCCTAAACTTTGGGGTGCTTGTGTCTTGCTGATTTTTAATTTTCCCAATTTATACCCCCATGAGTGGAAGTGCCCTATGCTCTCTAAGCTGTGTTTTTCAGATGTTTCAGGACTCACCGGACACTTCTCCAGAGTGGCTGTTGGCAATTTAAATCCCGCCCATCAGTGTAGCAAGGCTCCCATTTCTCCATGGCCTGTCCTGCATTTCTGGTTTTGACACTTTTTTCAGCATGGCCCTTTTGACCGATGGGAAGCGAGACTTCTTTGTAGCGCTGATTTGCCTTTCCAGGTTGCTTGGTTGGCCAAAAAGGGCGTATGCCTTTTTTCCTGAATATATTCAGGAAAAAACGCATACGCCCTTTTTGGCCAAGGGCATCATTGTCAACGTTTTGCCGCTTTTCATGTGCTTTAAATGCGATTCGAATCTACTTCCTGAAATCTGTTTCCTGCAATTCTGCCTTGATTTCAAATCCTCTTCGTTGCCTTCCCTCAATATATTTGTGGACGAGAGTTATCATTTATAACTGCAGGTTTGTGAATTGCAGTGCCCTGAACCTCCATTTTACAACTCGTTTTTATGGGAGCTGGCCGCAAAATCACAGAATGGCTTCAGGCCCTGTTCTGGTTCCGGGGGGCAGGCTGAGCCTGTGGTTAATTCTTCTTTCTGATGGGAAAATAGAGTGACCTGTGCCTGTCCCAACACCAAGAGGTAGTCTCTCGTTGGTTCCACGTCTTCCCGTTTATCCTCAGGACAAATTGCAACCTGTACGGAACAGGAGGTTAAAGGTGCTGATGCTCCAAGTAGGGAGCTTGCTAGTAAAGCGGCTGGAATGGCGAACCCGGGCACAAGGCGATGAGAAATGAGGTGCGTTTTAGAAACCTTTCCCCATCACACGGTGTACCATCTTCTGGGTTTCTCATGCATGTTTTTGATGTAGGAAGATGCCCTTGAACCTGGAGATGTGGGACCCATGGGATGGGTACCACGCAGTATTACTTTAAAGGGTCTGCGTTTGCTCACCCAACCTCACCAAACCTCTCAGCCCCAAGAGTGTCCACCCTTATGTCTGATCCAGCTGTGAGTCTAGATATGGTCAATCCAGGTTGCATCACAGCCCCTGAACGCATTGTGTAAGAATTTCTCTCTCTTTCACTGTCTTTGTTTCATGGGTGTTTCAAAGTAATTTATTTTTATAATGGGGTTTAGCTGCTTTTCACTGCTGTGTTTATGCCGCTTTACACCCACTTGACACACTAACAGAGAGATATCAATACATAGGTTTTACGATTATTATTAGTCAGATATATTCTTGTGCGGTGAATAGGGCGTGTTGAGTCCAGTTCTCTGAGCAAGGAGTAGGTCTTGTCTGTTACATATTGGGTTTATGGAATGGTATCTGAGCTAATTTGATACCCTTGTTTTATGTATCACCCCACCTCACCTTTCCCGTTAAGCAGCCATAGTGTGTTTTCTGCATGTGTGACTCTGTTCTGTTTTGTAATTCAGTTCAAGTGTAACGGTTTTTACATTCCCTCTATCAGTGATACCTTATGAGAAGTGTCCTTTTCTGTGTGACTTATTTCACTTAGAATCGTCGTACCTAAATCCACTCATCATGCTGCTACTAGCCTTATGACATTGATTTCATAGCTGAGTGATATTCCATTGTACATAAGGACCACAACTTCTTTACCCATTTTTCTCTTTCCTTGGATATTTAAGGTGGAATGAAGTGGAGGTCCTTGTCAACAGAGCAGCCCTAAACTTTGGGGTGCTTGTGTCTTGCTGATTTTTCATTTTCCCAATTCATACCCCCATGAGTGGAAGTGCCCTATGCTCTCTAAGCTGTGTTTTTTAGATGTTTCAGGACTCACCGTACACTTCTCCAGAGTGGCTGTTGGCAATTTACATCCCGCCCATCAGTGTAGCAAGGCTCCCATTTCTCCATGGCCTGTCCTGCATTTCTGGTTTTGACACTTTTTTCAGCATGGCCCTTTTGACCGATGGGAAGCGAGACTTGTTTGTAGCGCTGATTTGCCTTTCCAGGTTGCTTGGTTGGCCATAAAGGGCGTATGCGTTTTTTCCTGAATATATTCAGGAAAAAACGCATACGCCCTTTTTGGCCAAGGGCATCATTGTCAACGTTTTGCCGCTTTTCATGTGCTTTAAATGCGATTCGAATCTACCTCCTGAAATCTCTTTCCTGCAATTCTGCCTTGATTTCAAATCCTCTTCTTTGCCTTCCCTCAATATATTTGTGGACGACAGTTATCATTTATAACTCTGCAGGTTTGTGAATTGCAGTGCCCTGAACCTCCATTTTACAACTCGTTTTTATGGGAGCTGGCCACAAAATCGCAGAATGGCTTCAGGCCCTGTTCTGTTTCCAGGGGGCAGGCTGAGCCTGTGGTTAATTCTTCTTTCTGATGGGAAAATAGAGTGACCTGTGCCTGTCCCAACACCAAGAGCTAGTCTCTCGTTGGTTCCACGTCTTCCCGTTTATCCTCAGGACAAATTGCAACCTGTACGGAACAGGAGGTTAAAGGTGCTGATGCTCCAAGTAGGGAGCATGCTAGTAAAGCGGCTGGAATGGCGAACCCGGGCACAAGGAGATGAGAAATGAGGTGCGTTTTAGAAACCTTTCCCCATCACATGGTGTACCATCTTCTGGGTTTCTCATGCATGTTTTTGATGTAGGAAGATGCCCTTGAACCTGGAGATTTGGGACCCATGCGATGGGTACCACGCAGTATTCCTTTAAAGGGTCTGCGTTTGCTCACCCAACCTCACCAAACCTCTCAGCCCCAAGAGTGTCCACCCTTATGTCTCATCCAGCTGTGCGTCTAGATATGGTCAATCCAGGTTGCATCACAGCCCCTGAACGCATTGTGTAAGAATTTCTCTCTCTTTCACTGTCTTTGTTTCATGGGTGTTTCAAAGTAATTTATTTTTATAATGGGGTTTAGCTGCTTTTCACTGCTGTGTTTATGCCGCTTTACACCCACTTGACACACTAACAGAGAGATATCAATACATAGGTTTTACGATTATTATTAGTCAGATATATTCTTGTGCGGTGAATAGGGCGTGTTGAGTCCAGTTCTCTGAGCAAGGAGTAGGTCTTGTCTATTACATATTGGGTTTATGGAACGGTATCTGAGCTAATTTGATACCCTTGTTTTATGTATCACCCCACCTCACCTTTCCCGTTAAGCAGCCATAGTGTGTTTTCTGCATGTGTGACTCTGTTCTGTTTTGTAATTCAGTTCAACTGTAACGGTTTTTACATTCCCTCTATCAGTGATACCTTATGAGAAGTGTCCTTTTCTGTGTGACTTATTTCACTTAGAATCGTCGTACCTAAATCCACTCATCATGCTGCTACTAACCTTACGACATTGATTTCCTGGCTGAGTGATATTCCATTGTACATAAGGACCACAACTTCTTTATCCATTTTTCTCTTTCCTGGGATATTTAAGGTGGAATGAAGTGGAGGTCCTGGTCAACAGAGCAGCCCTAAACTTTGGGGTGCTTGTGTCTTGCTGATTTTTAATTTTCCCAATTTATACCCCCATGAGTGGAAGTGCCCTATGCTCTCTAAGCTGTGTTTTTCAGATGTTTCAGGACTCACCGGACACTTCTCCAGAGTGGCTCTTGGCAATTTACATCCCGCCCATCAGTGTAGCAAGGCTCCCATTTCTCCATGGCCTGTCCTGCATTTCTGGTTTTGACACTTTTTTCAGCATGGCCCTTTTGACCGATGGGAAGCGAGACTTCTTTGTAGCGCTGATTTGCCTTTCCAGGTTGCTTGGTTGGCCAAAAAGGGCGTATGCGTTTTTTCCTGAATATATTCAGGAAAAAACGCATACGCCCTTTTTGGCCAAGGGCATCATTGTCAACGTTTTGCCGCTTTTCATGTGCTTTAAAGGCGATTCGTATCTACCTCCTGAAATCTGTTTCCTGCAATTCTGCCTTGATTTCAAATCCTCTTCTTTGCCTTCCCTCAATATATTTGTGGACGAGAGTTATCATTTATAACTCTGCAGGTTTGTGAATTGCAGTGCCCTGAACCTCCATTTTACAACTCGTTTTTATGGGAGCTGGCCGCAAAATCGCAGAATCGCTTCAGGCCCTGTTCTGGTTCCGGGGGGCAGGCTGAGCCTGTGGTTGATTCTTCTTTCTGATGGGAAAATAGAGTGACCTGTGCCTGTCCCAACATCAAGAGCTAGTCTCTCGTTGGTTCCACGTCTTCCCGTTTATCCTCAGGACAAATTGCAACCTGTATGGAACAGGAGGTTAAAGGTGCTGATGCTCCAAGTAGGGAGCTTGCTAGTAAAGCAGCTGGAATGGCGAACCCGGGCACAAGGAGATGAGAAATGAGGTGCGTTTTAGAAACCTTTCCCCATCACACGGTGTACCATCTTCTGGGTTTCTCATGCATGTTTTTGATGTAGGAAGATGCCCTTGAACCTGGAGATTTGGGACCCATGCGATGGGTACCACGCAGTATAACTTTAAAGGGTCTGCGTTTGCTCACCCAACCTCACCAAACCTCTCAGCCCCAAGAGTGTCCACCCTTATGTCTCATCCAGCTGTGCGTCTAGATATGGTCAATCCAGGTTGCATCACAGCCCCTGAACGCATTGTGTAAGAATTTCTCTCTCTTTCACTGTCTTTGTTTCATGGGTGTTTCAAAGTAATTTATTTTTATAATGGGGTTTAGCTGCTTTTCACTGCTGTGCTTATGCCGCTTTACACCCACTTGACACACTAACAGAGAGATATCAATACATAGGTTTTACGATTATTATTAGTCAGATATATTCTTGTGCGGTGAATAGGGCGTGTTGAGTCCAGTTCTCTGAGCAAGGAGTAGGTCTTGTCTACTACATATTGGGTTTATGGAACGGTATCTGAGCTAATTTGATACCCTTGTTTTATGTATCACCCCACCTCACCTTTCCCGTTAAGCAGCCATAGTGTGTTTTCTGCATGTGTGACTCTGTTCTGTTTTGTAATTCAGTTCAAGTGTAACGGTTTTTACATTCCCTCTATCAGTGATACCTTATGAGAAGTGTCCTTTTCTGTGTGACTTATTTCACTTAGAATCGTCGTACCTAAATCCACTCATCATGCTGCTACTAACCTTACGACATTGATTTCCTGGCTGAGTGATATTCCATTGTACATAAGGACCACAACTTCTTTATCCATTTTTCTCTTTCCTGGGATATTTAAGGTGGAATGAAGTGGAGGTCCTGGTCAACAGAGCAGCCCTAAACTTTGGGGTGCTTGTGTCTTGCTGATTTTTAATTTTCCCAATTTATACCCCCATGAGTGGAAGTGCCCTATGCTCTCTAAGCTGTGTTTTTCAGATGTTTCAGGACTCACCGGACACTTCTTCAGAGTGGCTCTTGGCAATGTACATCCCGCCCATCAGTGTAGCAAGGCTCCCATTTCTCCATGGCCTGTCCTGCTTTTCTGGTTTTGACAATTTTTTCAGCATGGCCCTTTTGACCGATGGGAAGCGAGACTTCTTTTTAGTGCTGATTTGCCTTTCCAGGTTCCTTGGTTGGCCAAAAAGGGCGTATGCGTTTTTTCCTGAATATATTCAGGAAAATACGCATACGCCCTTTTTGGCCAAGGGCATCATTGTCAACGTTTTGCCGCTTTTCATGTGCTTTAAAGGCGATTCGTATCTACCTCCTGAAATCTGTTTCCTGCAATTCTGCCTTGATTTCAAATCCTCTTCTTTGCCTTCCCTCAATATATTTGTGGACGAGAGTTATCATTTATAACTCTGCAGGTTTGTGAATTGCAGTGCCCTGAACCTCCATTTTACAACTCGTTTTTATGGGAGCTGGCCGCAAAATCGCAGAATGGCTTCAGGCCCTGTTCTGGTTCCGGGGGGCAGGCTGAGCCTCTGGTTAATTCTTCTTTCTGATGGGAAAATAGAGTGACCTGTGCCTGTCCCAACACCAAGAGCTAGTCTCTCGTTGGTTCCACGTCTTCCCGTTTATCCTCAGGACAAATTGCAACCTGTACGGAACAGGAGGTTAAAGGTGCTGATGCTCCAAGTAGGGAGCTTGCTAGTAAAGCGGCTGGAATGGCGAACCCGGGCACAAGGAGATGAGAAATGAGGTGCGTTTTAGAAACCTTTCCCCATCACACGGTGTACCATCTTCTGGGTTTCTCATGCATGTTTTTGATGTAGGAAGATGCCCTTGAACCTGGAGATTTGGGACCCATGCGATGGGTACCACGCAGTATTCCTTTAAAGGGTCTGCGTTTGCTCACCCAACCTCACCAAACCTCTCAGCCCCAAGAGTGCCCACCCTTATGTCTCATCCAGCTGTGCGTCTAGATATGGTCAATCCAGGTTGCATCACAGCCCCTGAACGCATTGTGTAAGAATTTCTCTCTCTTTCACTGTCTTTGTTTCATGGGTGTTTCAAAGTAATTTATTTTTATAATGGGGTTTAGCTGCTTTTCACTGCTGTGTTTATGCCGCTTTACACCCGCTTGACACACTAACAGAGAGATATCAATACATAGGTTTTACGATTATTATTAGTCAGATATATTCTTGTGCGGTGAATAGGGCGTGTTGAGTCCAGTTCTCTGAGCAAGGAGTAGGTCTTGTCTATTACATATTGGGTTTATGGAACGGTATCTGAGCTAATTTGATACCCTTGTTTTATGTATCACCCCACCTCACCTTTCCCGTTAAGCAGCCATAGTGTGTTTTCTGCATGTGTGACTCTGTTCTGTTTTGTAATTCAGTTCAAGTGTAACGGTTTTTACATTCCCTCTATCAGTGATACCTTATGAGAAGTGTCCTTTTCTGTGTGACTTATTTCACTTAGAATCGTCGTACCTAAATCCACTCATCATGCTGCTACTAACCTTACGACATTGATTTCCTGGCTGAGTGATATTCCATTGTACATAAGGACCACAACTTCTTTATCCATTTTTCTCTTTCCTGGGATATTTAAGGTGGAATGAAGTGGAGGTCCTGGTCAACAGAGCAGCCCTAAACTTTGGGGTGCTTGTGTCTTGCTGATTTTTAATTTTCCCAATTTATACCCCCATGAGTGGAAGTGCCCTATGCTCTCTAAGCTGTGTTTTTCAGATGTTTCAGGACTCACCGGACACTTCTCCAGAGTGGCTCTTGGCAATTTACATCCCGCCCATCAGTGTAGCAAGGCTCCCATTTCTCCATGGCCTGTCCTGCATTTCTGGTTTTGACACTTTTTTCAGCATGGCCCTTTTGACCGATGGGAAGCGAGACTTCTTTGTAGCGCTGATTTGCCTTTCCAGGTTGCTTGGTTGGCCAAAAAGGGCGTATGCGTTTTTTCCTGAATATATTCAGGAAAAAACGCATACGCCCTTTTTGGCCAAGGGCATCATTGTCAACGTTTTGCCGCTTTTCATGTGCTTTAAAGGCGATTCGTATCTACCTCCTGAAATCTGTTTCCTGCAATTCTGCCTTGATTTCAAATCCTCTTCTTTGCCTTCCCTCAATATATTTGTGGACGAGAGTTATCATTAATAACTCTGCAGGTTTGTGAATTGCAGTGCCCTGAACCTCCATTTTACAACTCGTTTTTATGGGAGCTGGCCGCAAAATCGCAGAATGGCTTCAGGCCCTGTTCTGGTTCCGGGGGGCAGGCTGAGCCTCTGGTTAATTCTTCTTTCTGATGGGAAAATAGAGTGACCTGTGCCTGTCCCAACACCAAGAGCTAGTCTCACGTTGGTTCCACGTCTTCCCGTTTATCCTCAGGACAAATTGCAACCTGTACGGAACAGGAGGTTAAAGGTGCTGATGCTCCAAGTAGGGAGCTTGCTAGTAAAGCGGCTGGAATGGCGAACCCGGGCACAAGGAGATGAGAAATGAGGTGCGTTTTAGAAACCTTTCCCCATCACACGGTGTACCATCTTCGGGGTTTCTCATGCATGTTTTTGATGTAGGAAGATGCCCTTGAACCTGGAGATTTGGGACCCATGGGATGGGTGTCACACAGTATTACTTTAAAGGGTCTGCGTTTGCTCATCCAACCTCACCAAACCTCTCAGCCGCAAGAGTGTCCACCCTTATGTCTCACCCAGCTGTGGGTCTAGATATGGTCGATCCAGGTTTCATCACAGCCCCTGAACGAATTGTGTAAGAATTTCTCTCTCTTTCACTGTCTTTGTATCATGGGTTTTTAAAAGTAATTTATTTTTATAATGGGGTTTAGCTGCTTTTCACTATGGTGTTTATGCGGCTTTACACCCACTTGACACACTAACAGAGAGATATCAATACATAGGTTTTAAGATTATTACTAATCAAATATTTTCTTTTGCGGTGAATAGGGTGTGTTGAGTCCTGTTCTCTGAGCAAGGAGTAGGTCTTGTCTATTACGTATTGGGTTTATGGAAAGGTATCTCAGATAATTTGAAAACCTTGTTTTATGCATCACCCCACGTCACCTTTCCCATTAAGCAGCCATAGTGTGTTTTCTAAACGTGTGACTCTGTTCTGCTTTGTAATTCAGTTCAAGTGTAGCGGTTTTTACATTCCCTCTATAAGTGATAGCTTATGATAAGTGTCCTTTTCTGTGTGACTTATTTCACTTAGAATCGTCGTACCTAAATCCACTCATCATGCTGCTTCTAGCCTTATGACATTGATTTCATGGCTGAGTGATATTCCATTGTACATAAGGACCACAACTTCTTTATCCGTTTTTCTCTTTCCTGGGATATTTAAGGTGGAATGAAGTGGAGGTCCTTGTCAACAGAGCAGCCCTAAACTTTCGGGTGCTTGTGTCTTGCTGATTTTTCATTTTCCCAATTTATACCCCCATGAGTGGAAGTGCCCTATGCTCTCTAAGCTGTGTTTTTTAAATGTTTCAGGACACACCGTACACTTCTGCAGAGTGGCTGTTGGCAATTTACATTCCGCCCATCAGTGTAGCAAGGCTGCCATTTCTCCATGGCCTGTCCTGCATTTCTGGTTTTGACACTTTTTTCAGCATGGCCCTTTTGACCGAAGGGAAGCGAGTCTTCTTTGTTGCGCTGATTTGCCTTTCCAGGTTGCTTGGTTGGCCAAAAAGGGCGTATGCGTTTTTTCCTGAATATATTCAGGAAAAAACGCATACGCCCTTTTTTGGCCTAGGGCATCATTGTCAACGTTTTTCCGCTTTTCATGTGCTTTAAAGGTGATCCGAATCTACCTCCTGAAATCTGTTTCCTGCAATTCTGCCTTGATTTCAAATCCTCTTCTTTGCCTTCCCTCAATATATTTGTGGACGAGACTTATCATTTATAACTCTGCAGGTTTGTGAATTGCAGTGCCCTGAACCTCCATTTTACAACTCGTGTATTTGGGAGCTGGCCACAAAAGCGCCGGATGGCTTTAGGCTCTGTTCTGGTTCCGGGGGACAGGCTGAGCCTGTGGTTAATTCTTCTTCCTGATGGGAAAGTAGAGTGACCTGTGCCTGTCCCAACACCAAGAGCTAGGCTCTCATTGGTTCCCCGTCTTCCCGTTCATCCTCAGGACAAATTGAAAGCCTGTACGGAACAGGAGGTTAAAGGTGCTGATGCTCCAAGTAGGGAGATTGCTAGGAAAGTGGCTGGAATGGCCAACCCGAGCACAAGGAGATGATAAATGAGGTGCATTTTAGAAACCTTTCCCGATCACATGGTGTACCATCTTCTGGGTTTCTCATGCATGTTTTTGATGTAGGAAGATGCCCTTGAACCTGGAGATTTGGGACCCATGCGATGGGTGTCACGCAGTATTACTTTAAAGGGTCTGCGTTTGCTCACCCAACCTCACCAAACCTCTCAGCCCCAAGAGTGTCCACCCTTATGTCTCATCCAGCTGTGCGTCTAGATATGGTCAATCCAGGTTGCATCACAGCCCCTGAACGCATTGTGTAAGAATTTCTCTCTCTTTCACTGTCGTTGTTTCATGGGTTTTTCAAAGTAATTTATTTTTATAATGGGGTTTAGCTGCTTTTCACGGCTGTGTTTATGCCGCTTTACACCCACTTGACTCACTTCCAGAGAGATATCAGTACATAGGTTTTACGATTCTTACTAGTCATATATGTTCTTGAGCGGTGAATAGGGGGTGTTGAGTCCAGTTCACTGAGCAAGGAGTAGGTCTTGTCTATTACATATTGGATTTATGGAACGTTATCTGAGCTAATTTGAAATCCTTGTTTTATGCATCACCCCACCTCACCTTTCCCGTTAAGCAACCATAGTATGTTTTCTTAATGTGTGACTCTGTTCTGTTTTGTTATTCCGTTCAAGTGTAGCAGTTTTTACATTCCCTCTGTTAGTGATATCTTATGATAAGTGTCTTTTTCTGTGTGACTTATTTCACTTAGAATAGTCCTACCTAAATCCAGTCATCATGCTGCTACCAGCCTTATAATATTTATCTCACGCCCGAGTGATATACAATTGTACATATGGACCACAACTTCTTTATCCATTTTTCTCTTTCCTTGCATATTTAAGGTGGAATTAAGTGGAGGTTCTTGTCTACAGAGCAGCCCTAATGTTTGGGGTGCCTGTGTCTTGCTGATTTTTAGTTTTCCCAATTTATACGCCCATGAGTGGATGTGCCCCTTTCTCTCTAGCTGTGTTTTTTAGATGTTTTAGGAAACACCATACCCTTCTCCAGAGTCATCATTGGCAATTTATACCCCACCCATCAGTGTAACAAGGCTCCCTTTCCTCCCTGGCCTCTCCTGCATTTCTTGTTTTTACACTTTTTTAGCAAGGCCATTTTGACCGATGGGAAGTCAGACTTCTTTGTAGTGCTGAATTGCATTTCCGGCTTGCTTGGTTGGCCACAAAGGGCCTATGGGTTTTTTCCTGAATTCATTCAGAAAAAAACGCATATGCTCTTTTTGGCCAAGTGCATCATTGTCGACGTTTTGATGTTTTTCATGTGCTTTAGGGGTGATTCAAATCTAACTCCTGAAATCTGTTTCCTGCAATTCTGCCTTGATTTCAAATCCTCTTCGTTGCCTTCCCTCAATATATTTGTGGACGAGAATTATCATTTATAACTCTGCATATTTGTGAATTGCAGTGCCCCTGAGCTCCATTTTTCAACTCTCTTTTTTGGGAGCTTTCCGCAGAAACTCTCATTTGCTTCTGGCCCTACTCTGGTTCCCGGTGGCAGGCTAAGCCTTTGCTTAATTCTTCTTCCTGACTGGAAATTAGAGTGACATGTGCCTCTCCGAACATCTAGGGCTTGGCTCTCCTTGTTTCTCCTCCTTCCCCTTCTTCCTTTGGACAAATTCCGATTTCTGTGCAACTGGATGTTGAAGGTGCTGACATCCTCTAGTGGGGAGATTTTAAGGAAAAAGGCTGGAGGGGTGAACCCAACAACCAGGAAATTAGGCGTTTTGGTGCCTTTTCCAAAATCTTCCTGATCCAACCGTGTTCCATCTTCTGGGTGTCACAGGCATGTTTTAGCTGTAGGAAAGGTCCCGTGTATGTAAGGAGAACACAAGGGATTTTTCCAAATCAGTGTCTCCCCGAACTCCAATCTGGGGAATTTTTAAGCTACTGGTACATGTGTGTTCATTAAGGGACTTGGGCCGTAGGCAGAGTCCGAACTTTAGATGATTGAAGTCTTTAGGTTCAGAAACGCTCACCATCGGCCTCCTTTAGTTTCCATTTTATCTGTAGTTGATAGATGATGTCGATATAGATATCTATTGTTTTTCAGGTTATTTCCCCTCAGGGGTCATTACAAAATATTGAGTATAGTTCCCTGTGCTATACAGTAGTTCCTTGTTGATGATATATTTTATACATAGCAGTGTGTATATGTTAATCTGAAACTGTTAATTTATCCCTCCTCCCACCTTTCCCCTTTGGTAATAAAAAATATAAGATTTTATACTTCTCAGAAATCTAGGAGCTGAAAGAGAGGTATCATTTTCAATGGAAAATCATTCCAAACAAGGTTGAAACTTCAACCAAGATTATTAGATGTACATCCTTGGAAAGAAATCACTGCATTTCTCTACTCTTGACCTGACAAATAAGACAAACCCCTCCACTGAACTTGCTTATAATAAAGTGATGGAAATATCAAATGGAAGTGTTAGAAACATCTTATTTTACACGAGCCTTATACACTGCTCTATGTTAATTACAGTTTGGCTCACACATCTGTTCATTGAAGTTACAATGTTCTCAAATTCTGTTACTGATCCTGCAGAGTGGGCCCCAACAAGGGTCTCCCTGCCCAGTGTCATTGGAGCCAACAGATCGAGACTGACTTTGGTTCAGAAGCAAAGGAAAACTTTATATTTTGATCAGAGAATGGAGAGGTGAGAGTGTGTGCTCCCCTGCGGGTTGTGGGCCGGGCTGCTGTGTAGGGATCCTGTCAGCATCAGCGGGAGGGAGGGGGCGGAGCTCTCGAGGGCCAGGTTGGCTGGAGCTCAGGCTCCTATGTCGCAGAGTCTGCACGGGGCCCCACGAGCTGAGGTGTCGGCCCAGCCATTTTGCACTAGGAAATCGGGTCTGAAGTGTCGGGTGTGGGACCTCTGCATGTGGAAACCTAGGAGCAAGTGAAATTAGACAAAGCACAAAGGAAAAAATGGTTAGACTTTATTTTATTGCCCAGATTCTATTTTTATCTCCCAGGAATTTTTAATGGGCTTTGCCAGTGACAAAGCCCTCCTCTGCCTTTTGTCCCATTCCTCATTCTTGGGGCGCTGAGGGTGCAGACACGTCTTCTGTAAATGCTTCATGCTGAGTTGGGTGTCCTCATACCCGGGGGGAGGGGCAGGACTTCTCCCCAGCAGCCTCCAGGTGAGGTTGATTGTCCGCAGGCCTCCTCCCTCACTGCTCGTCTGCCTGAGCACCAGCATTGGAAGTTTTATAGATTCTAATGACCTTTAAGGGTCCAGGAAAGAGATGTGCAGAGACGCTGGGGGGGTGGGCGGTTTTACCCTGCTCCACATTGGTTCAGCCCCCTTAGGCTGATGGTTTCTGCCAGCCTAGATGCTCTGACCAGTAGTCTGTGCTTTCTTCAGTTAGGCCACTGAATTAACGTACAAACAGCACCAGGTGTCAGAGCCCTGCTTGCTCAACTCCCAGACAGTCCAGGGCCGGTGGTGATCCAGGACCATGATGGCCACTCAGTCAACGGCCTTTTGAAGTAGCCAGGAGTACAGCCGGTCTCATTGGCCGCCGTCACTGCGGTGTCTGTAGGCTTTTCTATGGTGGCAGCGTTATTTACGGTTCCCCTGCCAAGTTTATTAGCTCTGCTCTGGGTGCAGTAAGTCCTGTAAGCAATAGTCTGCTCTTTTGGGGCACACTCTTGTTGTTTTCTGAGAGAAGCTCCAGGTCAAGTGATGGTCACACGAGTCGTCATGGGGGCCCATTGCCCCAGGTTGTCTCTCTGGAGGTTGGTGTTGGAGGGCCTCCTCACTCGAGGTCATTGTGCCCACGGAGCAATCCCTGCAACTTCAGGGCATGGTGGGTGGTTAGGATCACCAAGTGGCGTCCTTTTCCCTTAGGAGGGAGCTGGCCTTGCGGGCTGCTGATTTCCAGGTTTTTAGATACCCCCAGTATCCTGGTCGGATGGGGTGGCTGGCCAATGCCTGGAGGGCATTCTTGCATTGTTCCATTTCAAGTGGTCCCAGTTTTTGCACTAATACTCCAAGGGCGATTCGCCTTGGACCAGGAATGTAAAGGTCAAAGGGTTTAGCTAACTTAGGGAGGTCCAGGGCCAGGGTCTGAATTGACTGCTCTTTCCATTCTTGAAAGGCCGCTTCTGGATTCTATTCAAAAGGATCATCATCTTTTCCTTTCAGTGTTTCATATAGAGGCCCAGCTATTAGACTGTAGTTAGGGATCCAGATGCAGCAAACCCCGGTCTCCCCAGGAACCCCTAAGCTGTCTTCTAGTTTCAGGAAAGGTGAGGCTGCAAATGGCTTCTTCCCTTTCCTGGGGTGGGCTTCTCCGACCTTCTGTGCGAATGAAGCCCAGGAAGGCCACCTTAGTTTGTGATATTTGAGCCTTTTCCTTGGACACCTTCTATCTTTTATTGGCTAGGTAGTTCAGAGGCCTCCTTAGTCGGGCTGGTGATCAGAATGTCATCTGCATATTGAAGGAGGGTTCCCTTCTCCAGAGGTAGATCTTTTAGGTCTTTAGCTAACGTTTCCCCAAAGATGGTGTGGGAATTTTTGAACCCCTGGGGCAGGACGGCCCAGCAGTATTGTTTTTGTTGTAGGTTGAGTCCTGCCACTCACAGGCAAAATTTCTTGTGACTCTGGGACTAATGGAATACAGAAGAAGGCATCATTGAAGTCTAATACAGAATGCCATGTCCTGGTGGATGGTAGAATGACCAGCAGGGTGTAGGAATTAGGAACTACTAGATGTATATCCTCTGTGGCTTCACTGACTGTCCTGGCGTCCTCTACCAGGTCCCCAGCAGCCCACGGGGCTCTTGTGGTCAGGCCCCTCCCAGGATATGGAGCTCACCTGGGCAGGTACGCAGCAGCCCACGGGGCTCTCGTGGGCAGGCCCCTCCCTGGATATGGAGCTCCCGTGGACAGGTACCCCGGCAGGGCTGGGCACACAGGAACCGTGCACATAGCCCTCATTGCAGAGCACCCCCAGCACCCCTGTCACTCAGAGCTGACACAGAGCACCTCAGAGCAGAGCTTGAACTAACAAACAGCAGCTCCAACAGGTCTGTGACCCTAGGCTTCACTCTGTGCGGCCTCCCTCTGCCTGGTCTTCCAGGGGCTTCCACTGCAGCCGGGGCACCAGGCCTCTGTCTCCACCCACCACCCCTCCTCTCCCTGACTCCTGGGTTCCTCTCATTAGCAGAGGGTCTTCTTGAAGTTGTCTCCCACTCATGGACCAGATAAAATGATTCAAAAACAAGCCAGGGCTGCCGCCCCTTATCTATCCTGACTCTCGGGACCCTACACCTGTTCCTTGGATCTGGCCGGTGCAGCAAGGCCCATTTCCTGCAACTCTGAGCCCCTGAGGGGCGAGGATTGGCTGACCTGGGCAGCCTGACCCGGCCGGCCAGCCCTTCCCAGGTGTGCCTGGGTTGAGGTCAATATAAACACCCCTCCAGGCAGCAAAAGCCTCTGCAGCTGTGCCTGACGCCATATTCTCTGCCCCGTCAGCAGTCTCGGGGTTGGGCTGGTGGGAGGGAGTAGGGCCCACGGCTCTATGAGTGGCCCAGTGTGACTGGGGCTCTGCTGGACTTTCTGCAGGAGTTGCCGGGCTGCCACCTGCTAAAGAAGAGGATGTGTCACCCATACTTGCTGCTGGAATTTCTCCCCGGGCAGAGGTGAGGAAGGAAAAAAGCAGTGGGGGCCGGGACAGGAGGGGTACCTCAGGCAGGGAAATGGAAAGCTTCCAGACGAGCGCCCGGGGCCAGGACCATCCTGGCTGGCCTGCAGGCACCAAGTCGGCCTGCGTGCTGTCGCTGGTGTGACTCCAAGCCCCTTCCTCTAGTTTTTAAAGTCTTTGCACACATTCAGGTGTTTTACCTGGGAAGGGTGGGAAAAGTTCAGCAGCAGCTGGCCTGGGGCTCAGCTCACGTTTACTCAGAGACGCCTCCTCACGGTCCCCCAGCTTTGCAATGAGGACGCTCCTCGTGTGGGGGCTGCTGGCTGCATGGGAGATGATTCCCCACCTGTGACCAACTTCAGAATTGTTTACCCCTGGAGCAAGTGCCCTGATAGGGTTTTCCTCTGTATGACCAGTGGGTTCTGTTTTTTTTTTTTTTTTCTTTTTTGGTTCAAGGTAAGTTTTATTCCTCTTTTTGTATTTATGGATATAAGCATGGAAATAATTCATTCATATAAATACGTCTATGGGAAGGGCAGAACTTTTTTTTCTGTTTTATTTTTTTAAGTATTACTTATTTTTTAATTTTTGAATTTATTTTATTCATTTTTTTATACAGCAGGCTCTTATTGGTAACCTATTTTATACATATAAGTGTATATATGTCAATCCCAGGCTCGCAATTCATCCCACCACCACCACCCTGCCACTTTCCCCCCTTGGTGTCCATACATTTGTTCTCTACATCTGTGTCTCTATTTCTGCCTTGCAAACCGGTTCATCTTTACCATTTTTCTAGGTTCCACATGTATGCGTTAATATACGATATTTGTTTTTCTCTTTCTGACTTACTTCACTCTGTATGACAGTCTCTAGATCTATCCACGTCTCTACAAATGACCCAATTTCATTCCTTTTTATGGCTGAGTAATATTCCATTTTATATATGTAGCACATCTTTTCTGTTCGTCTGTCTATGGGCATTTAGGTTGCTTCCATGACCTGGCTATTGTAAATAGTGCTGCAATGAATATTGTGGTGAATATGTCTTTTTGAATTATGGTTTTCTCTGGGTATATGGCCAGTAGTGGGATTGCTGGGTCATATGGTAATTCTATTTTTAGTTTTTTAAGGAACCTCCATACTGTTCTCCATCGTGACTGTATCAATTTACATTCCCACAAATAGTGTAAGAGGGTTCCCTTTTCTCCACACCCTCTCCAGCATTTGTTGCTTGTAGATTTTCTGATGATGCCCATTCTAACTCGTGTGAGGCGATACCTCATTGTAGTTTTGGTTTATATTTCTCTAATAATTAGTGATGTCGAGCAGCTTTTCATGTGCTTCTTGGTCATCTGTATGTCTTCTTGGGACAAATGTCTATTTACGTCATCTGCCCATTTTTGGATTGGGTTGTTTGTTTTTTTACTGTTGAGCTGCATGAGCTGTTTATATACATTGGAGATTAATCCTTTGTCCATTGATTCGTTTGCAAATATTTTCTCCCATTGTGAGGGTTGTCTTTTCGTCTTGTTTGTAGTTTCCTTTGCTTTGCAAAAGCTTTTAGGTTTCATTTGCTCCCATATGTTTATTTTTTTTTTATTCCATTACTCTAGGAGGTGGATCAAAAAAGATCTTGCTGTGATTTATGTCAAAGAGTATTCTTCCTATGTTTTCCTCTAAGAGTTTTATAGTGTCCGGTCTTACATTTTGGTCTCTAATCCATTTTGAGTTTATTTTTTGTGTATGGCGTTAGGGAGTGTTCTAATTTCATTCTTTTACATGTAGCTGTCCATTTTTCCCAGCACCACTTATTGAAGAGACTGTCTTTTCTCCTTTGTATACCCTTGCCTCCTTTGTCATAGATTAGTGGGCCATAGGTGTGTAGGTTTATCTCTGGGCTTTTTTTTTTCTTTTACATCTTTATTGGAGTATAATTGCTTTACAATTGTGTGTTAGTTTCTGCTGTATAAAAAAGTGAATCAGCTGTGCGTATACATATAACACCATATCCCCTCCCTCTTGCAACTCCCTCTCACTCCCTTATCCCACCCTTTTAGGTGGTCACAAAGCACAGAGCTGATCTCCCTGTGCTATGTGGCTGCTTCCCAGTAGCTATCAATTTTACATTTGGTAGTGTATATATGTCCATACCACTCTCTCACTTTGTCCCAGCTTACCCTTCCCTCTCCCCATGTCCTCAAGTCCTTTCTCTACGTCTGTGTCCTTAATCCTTTCCTGCCCCTAGGTTCTTCATAAACTTTTTTTTTTTTAAGATTCCATATATATGTGTTAGCATACGGTATTTGTTTTTCTCTTTCTGACTTACTTCACTCTGTAGGACAGACTCTAGATCCATCCACCTCACTAAAAGTAACTCAATTTCGTTTCTTTTTATGGCTGAATAATGTTCCATTGTATATTTGTGCCACATCTTCCTTATCCATTTATCTGTTGATGGACACTTAGGTTGCTTCCATGTCCTGGCTATTGTAAATAGAGCTACAGTGAACATTGTGGTACATGACTCTTTTTGAATTATGGTTTTCTCAGGGTAAATGTCCAGGAGTGGGTTTGCTGGGTTGTATGGTAGTTCTATTTTTAGTTTTTAAGGAACCCCCATACCGTTCTCCCTAGTGGCTATATCAATTTACATTCCCACCAACAGTGCAAGAGGGTTCCCTTTGCTCCAAGAAATGCCTCTCCAGCATTTATTGTTGGTAGATTTTTTGATGATGGCCATTCTGACTGGTGTGAGGTGATACCTCACTGTAGTTTTGATTTGCATTTCTCTAATGATTAGTGATGTTCAGCATCCTTTCATGTGTTTGTTGGCAACCTGTATATCTTCTTTGGAGAAATGTCTATTTAGGTCTTCTGCCCATTTTTGGATTGGGTTGTTTGGTTTTGTGATATTGAGCTACATGAGCTGCTTTTTGGAGATTAATCCTTTGCCATTTGCTTCATTTGAAAATATTTTCTCCCATTCTGATGGTTGTCTTTTCATCTTGCTTATGTTTTCCTTTGCTGTGCAAAAGAATTTATGTTTCATTCGGTCCCATTTTTTTATTTTTGTTTTTATTTCCATTTCTCTAGGAGGTGGGTCAAAAAGGATCTTGCTGTGATTTATGTCATAGACTGTTCTGCTTATGTTTTCCTCTAAGAGTTTTATAGTGGCTGGTCTTATATTTAGGTCTCTAATCCATTTTGAGTTTATTTTTGTGTATGGTGTTAGGGACTGTACTAATTTCATTCTTTTACATGTAACTGTCCAGTTTTCCCAGCACCACTTGCTGAAGACACTGTCTTTTCTCCATTGTATACCCTTGCCTCCTTTGTCATAGATTAGTGAACCATAGGTACGTGGGTTTATCTCTGTGCTTTCTATCCTGTTCTATTGACCTATATTTCTGTTCTTGTGTCAGTACCATATTATCTTGATTACTGTAGCTTTGCAATATAGTCTGAAGTCTGGAAGTCTGATTCCTCCAGCTCTTTTTTTCCCCCCTCAAGACTGCTTTGGCTATCCAGGGTCTTTTGTGTCTCCCTACAAATTTTAAGATTTTTTTTTTCTTGTTCTGTAGAAAATGCCAAAGGTATTTTGATCGGGATTGCATTGAATCTGTAGATTGCTTTGGGTAGTATAGTCATTTTCACAATATTGATTCTTCTAATCCGAGAACATGGTATATGTCTCCATCTGTTTATATCATCTTTGATTTCTTTCATCAGTGTCTTATAGTTTTCTGAGTACAGGTCTTTTACTTCCTTAGGTAGGTTTATTCCTAGGTATTTTATTCTTTTTGTTGCAGTGGTAATGGGATTGTTTCCTTAATTTCTCTTTCTGATCTTTCATTGTTAGTGTATAGGAATGCAAGCAATTTCTGTGCATTAATTTTGTATCCTGCAACTTTACCAAATTCATTGATTAGCTCCAGTGGTTTTCTGGTGGCATCTTTAGGATTCTCTATCTATGATATCATGTCATCTGCAAACAGTGACAATTTTACTTCTTCTTTTCCTTTTTGTATTCCTTTTATTTCTTTTTCTTCTCTGATTGCCATGGCTAGGACTTCCAAAACTATGTTGAATAGCAGTGGTGAGAGTGGACATCCTCGTCTTGTTCCTGATCTTAGAGGAAACGCTTTCAGTTTTTCACCATTGAGAATGTTGTTTGCTGTGGGTTTGTCATATATGGCCTTTATTATGTTGAGGTAGTTTCCCTCTATGCCCACACTCTGCAGAGTTTTTATCGTAAATGAGTGTTGAATTTTCTCAAAATCTTTTCCTTCATCTATTGAGATGATCATATGCTTTTATTCTACAATTTGTTAATATGGTGTATCACATTGATTTGTGTATATTGAAGAATCCTCGCATCCCTGGGATAAACCCCACTTGATCATGGTGTATGATCCTTTTCATGTGTTGTTCGATTCTGTTTGCTAGTATTTTGTTGAGGATTTTTACATCTATATTCATCAGTGATATTGGTCTATAATTTTCTTTCCTTGTAGTATCTCTGTCTGATTTTGGTATCAGGGTGATGGTGGTCTCATAGAATGAGTTTGGGAGTGTTCCTTCCGCTGCAATTGTTTTGAAGAATTTGAGAAGGTTGGGTGTTAGCTCTGCTCTAAATGTTTGATAGAATTCACCTGTGATGCCATCTGGTTCTGGACTTTTGTTTGTTGGAAGATTTTTAATCACAGTTTCAATTTCATTGCTTGTGATAGGTTTGTTCATATTTTCTATTTCTTCCTGGTTCAGTCTTAGAAGGTTATCCCTTTCTAAGAATTTGTCCATTTCTTCCAGATTGTCCATTTTATTGGCCTAGAGTTGCTTGTAGTAGTCTCTTAGGATGCTTTGTATTCCTGTGGTGTCTGTTATAACTTCTGCTTTTTCACTTCTAATTTTGTTGATTTGCGTCCTCTCCCTCTTTTTCTGGAGTCCGGCTAAAGGTTGATCATTTTTGCTTATCTTCTCAAAGAACCAGCTTTTAGTTTTATTGATCTTTGCTTTCGTTTTCTTTGTTTCTATTTCATTTATTTCTGCTCTGATCTTTATGATTTCTTTCCTTCTACTAACTTTGGGTTTTGTTCTTCTTTCTCTAGTTCCTCTAGGTGTAAGGTTAGATTGTTTATTTGAGATTTTTCTTGTTTCTTGAGGTAGGCTTGTATTGCTATAAACTTCCCTCTTAGAACTCCTTTTGCTGCATCCCATAGGTTTTGGATCATCGTGTTTTTGTTGTCATTTGTCTCTAGGTAGTTTTTGATTTCCTCTTTGATTTCTTCAGTGATCTCTTGGTTATTTAGTAACGTATTGTTTAGCCTCCATGTGTTTGTGTTTTTTACGGTTTTTTCCGTGTAATTGATTTCTAATCTCATAGCATTGTGGTCGGAACAGCTGCTTGATATGATTTCAGTTTTCTTAAATTTACTGAGGCTTTATCTGTGACCCAAGATGTGATCTATCCTGGAGAATGTTCCGTGTGCAGTTGAGAAGAACGTGTAATCTGCTGTTTTTGGATGGAATGTCCTATAAATATCAATTAACTCTATCTGGTCTATTGTGTCATTTAAAGCTTGTGTTTCCTTATTAATTTTCTGTCTGGCTGATCTCCACTGGTGTAAGTGAGCTGTTAAAGTCCCCCGCTATTATTGTGTTACTGTCGATTTCCTCTTTTATAGCTGTTAGCAGTTGCCTTATACATTGAGCTGCTCCTATTTTGGGTACATATATATTTATAATTGTTATATCTTCTTCTTGGATTGATCCCCTGACCATTATGTAGTGCCTTTCCTTGTCTCTTGTAACATTCTTTATTTTAAAGTCTATTTTATCTGATATGAGTATTGCTACTCCAGCTTTCTTTTGATTTTCATTTGCATAGAATATATTTTTCCATCGCCTCACTTTGAGTCTGTATGTGTCCCTAGGTCTGAAATGGATCTCTTGTAGACAGCATATATATGGGTCTTGTTTTTGTATCCATTCAGCGAGCCTGTGTCTTTTGGTTGGAACATGTAGTGCATTCACGTTTAAGGTAATTATCGATATGTATGTTCCTACTACTATTTTCTTAATTGTTATGGGTTTGTCTTGGTGGGTCCTTTTCTTCTCTTGTGTTTCCCACTTAGAGAAGTTCCTTTAGCATTTGGTGTAGAGCTGGTTTCATGGTGCTGAATTCTCTTAGCTTTTGCTTGTCTGTAAGGCTTTTGATTTCTCCATCAAATCTGAATGAGCTCTTTGCAGGGTGGAGTACTCTTGGTTGTAGGTTCTTCCCTTTCATCACTTTAAATTTATCATGCCACTTCCTTCTGGCTTGTAGATTTTCTGCTGAGAAATCAGTTGTTATCCTTATGGGAGTTCCCTTGTATGTTATTTGTCATTTTTCCCTTGCTGCTTTCAATCATTTTTCTTTGTCGTTAATTTTTGTCAATTTGATTACTATGTGTCTTGTCATTTTTCTCCTTTGGTTTATCCTGCCTGGGACACTCTGTGCTTCTGGACTTGGGTGGCTATTTCTTTTCCCATGCTAGGGAAGTTTTTGACCATTATCTCTTTAAATATATTCTCGGGTCCTTTCTCTCTCTCTTCTCCTTCTGGGACCCCTATAATGCGAATGTTGTTGCGTTTAATGTTGTCCCAGAGGACTCTTGGGGTGTCTTCGTTTATTTTCATTCTTTTTCTTTATTCTGTTCCATGGCAGTGATTTCCACCTTTCTGTCTTCCAGGTCACTTATCCGTTCTTCTGCCACAGTTATTCTGCTACTGATTCCTTCTAGTGTATTTTTCATTTCAGTTATTCCATTGTTCACCTCTGTTTGTTTGTTCTTTAATTCTTCTAGGTGTTTGTTCCTTAATTCTTCTAGGTCTTTGTTAAACATTTCTTGCATCTTCTCGATCTTTGCCTCCTTTCTTTTTCCAAGGTCTTGGCTCAACTTCACTATCATTATTCTGAATTTTTTTTCTGGAAGGTTCCCTATCTCCACCTCATTTTGTTTTTTTTTTCTGGGGTTTTATCTTGTTCCTTGATCTGGTATAAAGTCCTCTGCCTTTTCATTTTGTCTATCTTTCTGTGAATGTGGTTTTCCTTCCACAGGCTGCAGAATTGTAGTTCTTCTTGCTTCTGCTGTCTGCTCTCCGGTGGATGAGTCTATCTTAGAGGCTTGTGCAAGCTTCCTGATGGGAAGGACTGGTGGTGGGTAGAGCTGGGTGTTGCTTTGGTGGGCAGAGCTTTAATCCGCTTGTCTACGGATTAAATAAAACTTTAATAAAAAGTTTAATCCGCTTGTCTGCTGATGCATGGGGCTGGGTTCCCTCCCTGTTGGTTGTTTGGCCTGAGGCGACCCAGCCCTGGAGCCTACCTTGCTCTTGGTGGGGCTAATGGCGGACTCTGGGAGGGCTCACACCAAGGAGTATTTCCCAGAACTTCTGCTGCCAGTGTCGTTGTCCTCACGGTGAGCCACAGCCACAGCCACCACCTGCCTCTGCAGGAGACCCTCTAAAAGTAGCGGGTAGTTCTGGTCATTCTCCTACAGGGTCACTGCTCCTTCCCCTGGGTCCTGATGTGCACACTACTTTGTGTGTGCCCTCCAAGAGTGGAGTATCTGAGTGGAGTTGAGACTCTGAGACTCTGTGTGGAGTTGCACAGACTCTGGGTCCTGTGAAGCTTCGATGTTTTGTGATTCTAGAAATCCTATAGGAGACGGTCCACAGCAGGTGACGCTAATGTTGTCAGTAGAGGTGTTGAAGCCAAAGATCTGCAGTTCCAACTAGAGGTGCCGATGTACATACAGGACAAAATCATCTCGTGTGAATGTAGTTCAGGCATGTTTAAGATGAATGCAGTCATGTTAATGTCTACCATATTCTATCTTGAGCCTCTCCTCAGGGACCCCCTCCTCAGTTCCTGAGGCTCCTGTAAGTCATGTACAGGGGACTGGAGAGTGGGCTCTGTCCAGTCTGAGCCCTGAGTTACCCTGTGTGTATCTTAGGATACTTTGTATTTCTGTGGTGTCCGTTGTAACATCATCTCTTTCATTTCAGATTTATTTGGGCCCTCTCTTTTTAAAAAAACATACTACTGTTGTCTTTTATTCTTTAGAGAAGTTTAATAAGTGTTTGATCTACTATCCTTACCCTATGTATACTTTTTGCAGTGAGATTTTTACTTTTCTTTGTTTCCTTGTTACTATCAATAATTAGTGAGACTTCTTTTAAGCTACCTTCAACATTGCTTATAAAGCTGCTTTATTAGTGATGACAGAGCCTTAATGGAAGTCATGTTCTGGTTGTAAATTAGAATGCAATGTGCCAGCAAATAGCCCCTTAAGTTTATGTCTCATTACTTCTTGTTCTTTTTTTAATTTAATTTTTATTTTTTGTCAGAGCAAATTTAATTAAAATGTTTTGTTTCTTCTAGGTGTGAAAGATGTGGTTCTTTTAAACATATACATATATCTATTCTTCTTTGGATCATTTTCCCATGTAGGTTATGACACGATGTTGAGTAGTCTTGTCTTGGTATTACGTAGGTCTTTGGTGATTACATATTTCACATGTGTTTCTATATCTATCTTAACCCCAATATCCTAATGTATCCAATCCTCACACCTTTCCATTTGGTGAACCATAAGTTTGTTTAATGAATCTGTGATTGCATTTCTCTGTGGAAATATCTTCATTGGTATCAATTTTTAGCTAAGACCTATAAGTGATATTATAGGATATGTGTCTTTTGCTTTCTGACTTAGTACAATTTGCCTGATTACCTCAAGAATCATACATGGTGCTGCAAATGGCATTGTTTCATTTTTTTCCCTGGCTAATATTCCATCTGTACGTGTACCAGTTCTTCTTTGGCCACGCACCTCTTGATGGACTTTCTGGTTGCCTCCATGTCTTGGCTATTGTAATACTGCTGCAATGCACATTTGCTTGCCTGTGTCTTTCCAGTTATATCTTCTTATGTTATAGGCCAAGGAGTGGGCTTGCTGTATCATATGGTAGCTCAGTGTGTATGTTTTAAAGGCACCACCATTCAGTTCTCATTAGTGGCTCTTTCCAGGTTACGTCCCACTTAAAATTGAGGGTATGCATTTCTCCAAAACACCTTCAATATTTATTGTTTGTAGTTTTCTTGCTGATGGTTATTCTAACAGGTGCGAGCTGATACCTATCTGTGGTTGAATTTGCATGTGTCCCATAATCTGTTGAAATTGAGCTTTAAAGCATGCCCTTTTTATTTATCAAACTGTGATTACAGCTTAGTTCTTCAAAGTGTTTTCTTAAAGTAAGTGTCACATTTTGAAAATTTTTGGCCATTACCTCCCTCAAGACATTTTGAGGGCACGTTTCATTTACAGCCCTGAAGTACTTGTTCATATGAAGTGACCATTAGCACAGGTTTTAAAGCTGCTTTTGCAGGTAACGGCCAGAGGGTGGCAGCCTTTCTACGTTCCCAATCTGGTAAATAGGGAAAGAGACCTTCAGCCCCAAGAGTGTCCAGCTTTATTTCTCATCCAGCTGTGGGTCTAGATATGGTCACACCAGGTTGCATCACAGCCCCGGAACGAATTATGTAAAAATTTCTCCCTCTATCACTGTCTTTGTTTTTTGGGATTTTAAAGTAATTTATTTTTATAATGGGGGTTACCTGATTTTCACTGCTGTGTTTATGCCCCTTTACACCCACTTGATTCACTTACAGAGAGAAATCAATACATAGGTTTTAAGATTTTTACTAGTCAGATATATTCTTGTTCGTTGAATAGGGGGTGTTGCATCCACTTCACTGAGCAAGGAGTAGGTCATGTCTATTACATATTGGGTTTATGGATCGGTATTTGAGCTAATATGAAACCCTTGTTTTATGCATCACCCCACCTCACCTTTCCCGTTAAGCACCCATAGTGTGTTTTCTAAACGTGTGACTCTGTTCTGCTTTGTAATTCAGTTCAAGTGTAGCGGTTTTTACATTCCCTCTATAAGTGATAGCTTATGATAAGTGTCTTTTTCTGTGTGACTTATTTCACTTAGAATCGTCGAACATAAATCCACTCATCATGCTGCTAATAGCCTTATGACATTGATTTCATGGCTGAGTGATATTCCATTGTACATAAGGACCACAACATCGTTATCCATTTTCCTATTTCCTGGGATATTTAAGGTGTAATGAAGAGAAGGTTCTTGTCAACAGAGCAGCCCTAAACTTTGGTGTGCCTGTGTCTTGCTGATTTTTAGTTTTCCCAATTTATACGCCCATGAGTGGAAATGCCCTATGCTCTCTAAGCTGTGTTTTTTAGATGTTTCAGGACACACCGTACACTTCTCCAGAGTGGCTGTTGGCAATTTACATCCCGCCCATCAGTGTAGGAAGGCTCCCATTTCTCCATGGCCTGTCCTGCATTTCTGGTTTTGACACTTTTTTCAGCATGGCCCTTTTGACCGATGGGAAGCGAGACTTCTTTGTAGCGCTGATTTGCCTTTCCAGGTTGCTTGGTTGGCCAAAAAGGGCGTATGCGTTTTTTCCTGAATATATTCAGGAAAAAACGCATACGCCCTTTTTGGCCAAGGGTATCATTGTCAACGTTTTGCCGCTTTTCATTTGCTTTAAAGGCGATTCGAATCTACCTCCTTAAGTATGTTTCTGCAATTCTGCCTTGCTTTCAAATCCTCTTCGTTGCCTTCCCTCAATATATTTGTGGACGAGAGTTATCATTGATAACTCTGCAGGTTTGTGAATTGCAGTGCCCCTGAGATCCATTTTTCAACTCGCTTTTTTGGGAGTTGGCCGCAAAAGCGCAGGATTGCTTCAGGCCCTGTTCTACTTCCGGGGGGCAGGCTGAGCCTGTGGTTAATTCTTCTTTCTGAAGGGAAAATAGAGTGACCTGTGCTTGTCCCAACACCTAGATCTAGTCTCTCATTGGTTCCCCCTCTTCCCGTTCATCCTCAGGACAAATTGCAACCTGTACGGAACAGGAGGTTAAAGGTGCTGATGCTCCAAGTAGGGAGATTGCTAGGAAAGTGGCTGGAATGGCCAACCCGAGCACAAGGAGATGATAAATGAGGTGCATTTTAGAAACCTTTCCCGATCACATGGTGTACCATCTTCTGGGTTTCTCATGCATGTTTTTGATGTAGGAAGATGCCCTTGAACCTGGAGATTTGGGACCCATGCGATGGGTGTCACGCAGTATTACTTTAAAGGGTCTGCGTTTGCTCACCCAACCTCACCAAACCTCTCAGCCCCAAGAGTGTCCACCCTTATGTCTCATCCAGCTGTGGGTCTAGATATGGTCAATCCAGGTTGCATCACAGCCCCTGAACGCATTGTGTAAGAATTTCTATCTCTTTCACTGTCGTTGTTTCATGGGTTTTTCAAAGTAATTTATTTTCATAATGGGGTTTAGCTGCTTTTCACGGCTGTGTTTATGCCGCTTTACACCCACTTGACACACTAACAGAGAGATATCAATACATAGGTTTTAAGATTATTACTAGTCAGATATATTCTTGTGCGGTGAATAGGACGTGTTGAGTCCAGTTCTCTGAGCAAGGAGTAGGTCTTGTCTACTACATATTGGGTTTATGGAACGGTATCTGAGCTAATTTGATACCCTTGTTTTATGTATCACCCCACCTCACCTTTCCCGTTAAGCAGCCATAGTGTGTTTTCTGCATGTGTGACTCTGTTCTGTTTTGTAATTCAGTTCAAGTGTAACGGTTTTTACATTCCCTCTAAAAGTGATACCTTATGAGAAGTGTCCTTTTCTGTGTGACTTATTTCAGTTAGAATCGTCGTACCTAAATCCACTCATCATGCTGCTACTAACCTTATGACATTGATTTCATGGCTGAGTGATATTCCATTGTACATAAGGACCACAACTTCTTTATCCATTTTTCTCTTTCCTGGGATATTTAAGGTGGAATGAAGTGGAGGTCCTGGTCAACAGAGCAGCCCTAAACTTTGGGGTGCTTGTGTCTTGCTGATTTTTAATTTTCCCAATTTATACCCCCATGAGTGGAAGTGCCCTATGCTCTCTAAGCTGTGTTTTTCAGATGTTTCAGGACTCACCGGACACTTCTCCAGAGTGGCTGTTGGCAATTTAAATCCCGCCCATCAGTGTAGCAAGGCTCCCATTTCTCCATGGCCTGTCCTGCATTTCTGGTTTTGACACTTTTTTCAGCATGGCCCTTTTGACCGATGGGAAGCGAGACTTGTTTGTAGCGCTGATTTGCCTTTCCAGGTTGCTTGGTTGGCCAAAAAGGGCGTATGCCTTTTTTCCTGAATATATTCAGGAAAAAACGCATACGCCCTTTTTGGCCAAGGGCATCATTGTCAACGTTTTGCCGCTTTTCATGTGCTTTAAATGCGATTCGAATCTACTTCCTGAAATCTGTTTCCTGCAATTCTGCCTTGATTTCAAATCCTCTTCGTTGCCTTCCCTCAATATATTTGTGGACGAGAGTTATCATTTATAACTGCAGGTTTGTGAATTGCAGTGCCCTGAACCTCCATTTTACAACTCGTTTTTATGGGAGCTGGCCGCAAAATCACAGAATGGCTTCAGGCCCTGTTCTGGTTCCGGGGGGCAGGCTGAGCCTGTGGTTAATTCTTCTTTCTGATGGGAAAATAGAGTGACCTGTGCCTGTCCCAACACCAAGAGGTAGTCTCTCGTTGGTTCCACGTCTTCCCGTTTATCCTCAGGACAAATTGCAACCTGTACGGAACAGGAGGTTAAAGGTGCTGATGCTCCAAGTAGGGAGCTTGCTAGTAAAGCGGCTGGAATGGCGAACCCGGGCACAAGGCGATGAGAAATGAGGTGCGTTTTAGAAACCTTTCCCCATCACACGGTGTACCATCTTCTGGGTTTCTCATGCATGTTTTTGATGTAGGAAGATGCCCTTGAACCTGGAGATGTGGGACCCATGGGATGGGTACCACGCAGTATTACTTTAAAGGGTCTGCGTTTGCTCACCCAACCTCACCAAACCTCTCAGCCCCAAGAGTGTCCACCCTTATGTCTGATCCAGCTGTGAGTCTAGATATGGTCAATCCAGGTTGCATCACAGCCCCTGAACGCATTGTGTAAGAATTTCTCTCTCTTTCACTGTCTTTGTTTCATGGGTGTTTCAAAGTAATTTATTTTTATAATGGGGTTTAGCTGCTTTTCACTGCTGTGTTTATGCCGCTTTACACCCACTTGACACACTAACAGAGAGATATCAATACATAGGTTTTACGATTATTATTAGTCAGATATATTCTTGTGCGGTGAATAGGGCGTGTTGAGTCCAGTTCTCTGAGCAAGGAGTAGGTCTTGTCTGTTACATATTGGGTTTATGGAATGGTATCTGAGCTAATTTGATACCCTTGTTTTATGTATCACCCCACCTCACCTTTCCCGTTAAGCAGCCATAGTGTGTTTTCTGCATGTGTGACTCTGTTCTGTTTTGTAATTCAGTTCAAGTGTAACGGTTTTTACATTCCCTCTATCAGTGATACCTTATGAGAAGTGTCCTTTTCTGTGTGACTTATTTCACTTAGAATCGTCGTACCTAAATCCACTCATCATGCTGCTACTAGCCTTATGACATTGATTTCATAGCTGAGTGATATTCCATTGTACATAAGGACCACAACTTCTTTACCCATTTTTCTCTTTCCTTGGATATTTAAGGTGGAATGAAGTGGAGGTCCTTGTCAACAGAGCAGCCCTAAACTTTGGGGTGCTTGTGTCTTGCTGATTTTTCATTTTCCCAATTCATACCCCCATGAGTGGAAGTGCCCTATGCTCTCTAAGCTGTGTTTTTTAGATGTTTCAGGACTCACCGTACACTTCTCCAGAGTGGCTGTTGGCAATTTACATCCCGCCCATCAGTGTAGCAAGGCTCCCATTTCTCCATGGCCTGTCCTGCATTTCTGGTTTTGACACTTTTTTCAGCATGGCCCTTTTGACCGATGGGAAGCGAGACTTGTTTGTAGCGCTGATTTGCCTTTCCAGGTTGCTTGGTTGGCCATAAAGGGCGTATGCGTTTTTTCCTGAATATATTCAGGAAAAAACGCATACGCCCTTTTTGGCCAAGGGCATCATTGTCAACGTTTTGCCGCTTTTCATGTGCTTTAAATGCGATTCGAATCTACCTCCTGAAATCTCTTTCCTGCAATTCTGCCTTGATTTCAAATCCTCTTCTTTGCCTTCCCTCAATATATTTGTGGACGACAGTTATCATTTATAACTCTGCAGGTTTGTGAATTGCAGTGCCCTGAACCTCCATTTTACAACTCGTTTTTATGGGAGCTGGCCACAAAATCGCAGAATGGCTTCAGGCCCTGTTCTGTTTCCAGGGGGCAGGCTGAGCCTGTGGTTAATTCTTCTTTCTGATGGGAAAATAGAGTGACCTGTGCCTGTCCCAACACCAAGAGCTAGTCTCTCGTTGGTTCCACGTCTTCCCGTTTATCCTCAGGACAAATTGCAACCTGTACGGAACAGGAGGTTAAAGGTGCTGATGCTCCAAGTAGGGAGCTTGCTAGTAAAGCGGCTGGAATGGCGAACCCGGGCACAAGGCGATGAGAAATGAGGTGCGTTTTAGAAACCTTTCCCCATCACACGGTGTACCATCTTCTGGGTTTCTCATGCATGTTTTTGATGTAGGAAGATGCCCTTGAACCTGGAGATTTGGGACCCATGCGATGGGTACCATGCAGTATTACTTTAAAGGGTCTGCGTTTCCTCACCCAACCTCACCAAACCTCTCAGCCCCAAGAGTGTCCACCCTTATGTCTGATCCAGCTGTGAGTCTAGATATGGTCAATCCAGGTTGCATCACAGCCCCTGAACGCATTGTGTAAGAATTTCTCTCTCTTTCACTGTCTTTGTTTCATGGGTGTTTCAAAGTAATTTATTTTTATAATGGGGTTTAGCTGCTTTTCACTGCTGTGTTTATGCCGCTTTACACCCACTTGACACACTAACAGAGAGATATCAATACATAGGTTTTACGATTATTATTAGTCAGATATATTCTTGTGCGGTGAATAGGGCGTGTTGAGTCCAGTTCTCTGAGCAAGGAGTAGGTCTTGTCTATTACATATTGGGTTTATGGAATGGTATCTGAGCTAATTTGATACCCTTGTTTTATGTATCACCCCACCTCACCTTTCCCGTTAAGCAGCCATAGTGTGTTTTCTGCATGTGTGACTCTGTTCTGTTTTGTAATTCAGTTCAAGTGTAACGGTTTTTACATTCCCTCTATCAGTGATACCTTATGAGAAGTGTCCTTTTCTGTGTGACTTATTTCACTTAGAATCGTCGTACCTAAATCCACTCATCATGCTGCTACTAGCCTTATGACATTGATTTCATGGCTGAGTGATATTCCACTGTACATAAGGACCACAACTTCTTTACCCATTTTTCTCTTTCCTGGGATATTTAAGGTGGAATGAAGTGGAGGTCCTTGTCAACAGAGCAGCCCTAAACTTTGGGGTGCTTGTGTCTTGCTGATTTTTCATTTTCCCAATTCATACCCCCATGAGTGGAAGTGCCCTATGCTCTCTAAGCTGTGTTTTTTAGATGTTTCAGGACTCACCGGACACTTACCCGGAGTGGCTGTTGGCAATTTACATCCCGCCCATCAGTGTAGCAAGGCTCCCATTTCTCCATGGCCTGTCCTGCATTTCTGGTTTTGACACTTTTTTCAGCATGGCCCTTTTGACCGATGGGAAGCGAGACTTGTTTGTAGCGCTGATTTGCCTTTCCAGGTTGCTTGGTTGGCCAAAAAGGGCGTATGCGTTTTTTCCTGAATATATTCAGGAAAAAACGCATACGCCCTTTTTGGCCAAGGGCATCATTGTCAACGTTTTGCCGCTTTTCATGTGCTTTAAAGGCGATTCGAATCTACCTCCTGAAATCTGTTTCCTGCAATTCTGCCTTGATTTCAAATCCTCTTCTTTGCCTTCCCTCAATTTATTTGTGGACGAGAGTTATCATTTATAACTCTGCAGGTTTGTGAATTGCAGTGCCCTGAACCTCCATTTTACAACTCGTTTTTATGGGAGCTGGCGGCAAAATCGCAGAATGGCTTCAGGCCCTGTTCTGGTTCCGGGGGGCAGGCTGAGCCTGTGGTTAATTCTTCTTTCTGATGGGAAAATAGAGTGACCTGTGCCTGGCCCAACACCAAGAGCTAGTCTCTCGTTGGTTCCACTTCTTCCTGTTTATCCTCAGGACAAATTGCAACCTGTACGGAACAGGAGGTTAAAGGTGCTGATGCTCCAAGTAGGGAGCTTGCTAGTAAAGCGGCTGGAATGGCGAACCCGGGCACAAGGCGATGAGAAATGAGGTGCGTTTTAGAAACCTTTCCCCATCACACGGTGTACCATCTTCTGGGTTTCTCATGCATGTTTTTGATGTAGGAAGATGCCCTTGAACCTGGAGATTTGGGACCCATGCGATGGGTACCATGCAGTATTACTTTAAAGGGTCTGCGTTTCCTCACCCAACCTCACCAAACCTCTCAGCCCCAAGAGTGTCCACCCTTATGTCTGATCCAGCTGTGAGTCTAGATATGGTCAATCCAGGTTGCATCACAGCCCCTGAACGCATTGTGTAAGAATTTCTCTCTCTTTCACTGTCTTTGTTTCATGGGTGTTTCAAAGTAATTTATTTTTATAATGGGGTTTAGCTGCTTTTCACTGCTGTGTTTATGCCGCTTTACACCCACTTGACACACTAACAGAGAGATGTCAATACATAGGTTTTACGATTATTATTAGTCAGATATATTCTTGTGCGGTGAATAGGGCGTGTTGAGTCCAGTTCTCTGAGCAAGGAGTAGGTCTTGTCTATTACATATTGGGTTTATGGAATGGTATCTGAGCTAATTTGATACCCTTGTTTTATGTATCACCCCACCTCACCTTTCCCGTTAAGCAGCCATAGTGTGTTTTCTGCATGTGTGACTCTGTTCTGTTTTGTAATTCAGTTCAAGTGTAACGGTTTTTACATTCCCTCTATCAGTGATACCTTATGAGAAGTGTCCTTTTCTGTGTGACTTATTTCACTTAGAATCGTCTTACCTAAATCCACTCATCATGCTGCTACTAGCCTTATGACATTGATTTCATGGCTGAGTGATATTCCATTGTACATAAGGACCACAACTTCTTTACCCATTTTTCTCTTTCCTGGGATATTTAAGGTGGAATGAAGTGGAGGTCCTGGTCAACAGAGCAGCCCTAAACTTTGGGGTGCTTGTGTCTTGCTGATTTTTCATTTTCCCAATTCATACCCCCATGAGTGGAAGTGCCCTATGCTCTCTAAGCTGTGTTTTTTTAGATGTTTCAGGACTCACCGTACACTTCTCCAGAGTGGCTGTTGGCAATTTACATCCCGCCCATCAGTGTAGCAAGGCTCCCATTTCTCCATGGCCTGTCCTGCATTTCTGGTTTTGACACTTTTTTCAGCATGGCCCTTTTGACCGATGGGAAGCGAGACTTGTTTGTAGCGCTGATTTGCCTTTCCAGGTTGCTTGGTTGGCCAAAAAGGGCGTATGCGTTTTTTTCTGAATATATTCAGGAAAAAACGCATACGCCCTTTTTGGCCAAGGGCATCATTGTCAACGTTTTGCCGCTTTTCATGTGCTTTAAAGGCGATTCGAATCTACCTCCTGAAATCTGTTTCCTGCAATTCTGCCTTGATTTCAAATCCTCTTCTTTGTCTTCCCTCAATATATTTGTGGACGAGAGTTATCATTTATAACTCTGCAGGTTTGTGAATTGCAGTGCCCTGAACCTCCATTTTACAACTCGTTTTTATGGGAGCTGGCGGCAAAATCGCAGAATGGCTTCAGGCCCTGTTCTGGTTCCGGGGGGCAGGCTGAGCCTGTGGTTAATTCTTCTTTCTGATGGGAAAATAGAGTGACCTGTGCCTGTCCCAACACCAAGAGCTAGTCTCTCGTTGGTTCCACGTCTTCCCGTTTATCCTCAGGACAAATTGCAACCTGTACGGAACAGGAGGTTAAAGGTGCTGATGCTCCAAGTAGGGAGCATGCTAGTAAAGCGGCTGGAATGGCGAACCCGGGCACAAGGAGATGAGAAATGAGGTGCGTTTTAGAAACCTTTCCCCATCACATGGTGTACCATCTTCTGGGTTTCTCATGCATGTTTTTGATGTAGGAAGATGCCCTTGAACCTGGAGATTTGGGACCCATGCGATGGGTACCATGCAGTATTACTTTAAAGGGTCTGCGTTTGCTCACCCAACCTCACCAAACCTCTCAGCCCCAAGAGTGTCCACCCTTATGTCTCATCCAGCTGTGAGTCTAGATATGGTCAATCCAGGTTGCATCACAGCCCCTGAACTCATTGTGTAAGAATTTCTCTCTCTTTCACTGTCTTTGTTTCATGGGTGTTTCAAAGTAATTTATTTTTATAATGGGGTTTAGCTGCTTTTCACTGCTGTGTTTATGCCGCTTTACACCCACTTGACACACTAACAGAGAGATGTCAATACATAGGTTTTACGATTATTATTAGTCAGATATATTCTTGTGCGGTGAATAGGGCGTGTTGAGTCCAGTTCTCTGAGCAAGGAGTAGGTCTTGTCTATTACATATTGGGTTTATGGAATGGTATCTGAGCTAATTTGATACCCTTGTTTTATGTATCACCCCACCTCACCTTTCCCGTTAAGCAGCCATAGTGTGTTTTCTGCATGTGTGACTCTGTTCTGTTTTGTAATTCAGTTCAAGTGTAACGGTTTTTACATTCCCTCTATCAGTGATACCTTATGAGAAGTGTCCTTTTCTGTGTGACTTATTTCACTTAGAATCGTCGTACCTAAATCCACTCATCATGCTGCTACTAGCCTTATGACATTGATTTCATGGCTGAGTGATATTCCATTGTACATAAGGACCACAACTTCTTTACCTATTTTTCTCTTTCCTGGGATATTTAAGGTGGAATGAAGTGGAGGTCCTGGTCAACAGAGCAGCCCTAAACTTTGGAGTGCTTGTGTCTTGCTGATTTTTCATTTTCCCAATTCATACCCCCATGAGTGGAAGTGCCCTATGCTCTCTAAGCTGTGTTTTTTAGATGTTTCAGGACTCACCGTACACTTCTCCAGAGTGGCTGTTGGCAATTTACATCCCGCCCATCAGTGTAGCAAGGCTCCCATTTCTCCATGGCCTGTCCTGCATTTCTGGTTTTGACACTTTTTTCAGCATGGCCCTTTTGACCGATGGGAAGCGAGACTTGTTTGTAGCGCTGATTTGCCTTTCCAGGTTGCTTGGTTGGCCAAAAAGGGCGTATGCGTTTTTTCCTGAATATATTCAGGAAAAAACGCATACGCCCTTTTTGGCCAAGGGCATCATTGTCAACGTTTTGCCGCTTTTCATGTGCTTTAAAGGCGATTCGAATCTACCTCCTGAAATCTGTTTCCTGCAATTCTGCCTTGATTTCAAATCCTCTTCTTTGCCTTCCCTCAATATATTTGTGGACGAGAGTTATCATTTATAACTCTGCAGGTTTGTGAATTGCAGTGCCCTGAACCTCCAGTTTACAACTCGTTTTTATGGGAGCTGGCGGCAAAATCGCAGAATGGCTTCAGGCCCTGTTCTGGTTCCGGGGGGCAGGCTGAGCCTGTGGTTAATTCTTCTTTCTGATGGGAAAATAGAGTGACCTGTGCCTGGCCCAACACCAAGAGCTAGTCTCTCGTTGGTTCCACGTCTTCCTGTTTATCCTCAGGACAAATTGCAACCTGTACGGAACAGGAGGTTAAAGGTGCTGATGCTCCAAGTAGGGAGCATGCTAGTAAAGCGGCTGGAATGGCGAACCGGGCACAAGGCGATGAGAAATGAGGTGCGTTTTAGAAACTTTTCCCCATCACACGGTGTACCATCTTCTGGGTTTCTCATGCATGTTTTTGATGTAGGAAGATGCCCTTGAACCTGGAGATTTGGGACCCATGCGATGGGTACCATGCAGTATTACTTTAAAGGGTCTGCGTTTCCTCACCCAACCTCACCAAACCTGTCAGCCCCAAGAGTGTCCACCCTTATGTCTGATCCAGCTGTGAGTCTAGATATGGTCAATCCAGGTTGCATCACAGCCCCTGAACGCATTGTGTAAGAATTTCTCTCTCTTTCACTGTCTTTGTTTCATGGGTGTTTCAAAGTAATTTATTTTTATAATGGGGTTTAGCTGCTTTTCACTGCTGTGTTTATGCCGCTTTACACCCACTTGACACACTAACAGAGAGATATCAATACATAGGTTTTACGATTATTATTAGTCAGATATATTCTTGTGCGGTGAATAGGGCGTGTTGAGTCCAGTTCTCTGAGCAAGGAGTAGGTCTTGTCTATTACATATTGGGTTTATGGAACGGTATCTGAGCTAATTTGATACCCTTGTTTTATGTATCACCCCACCTCACCTTTCCCGTTAAGCAGCCATAGTGTGTTTTCTGCATGTGTGACTCTGTTCTGTTTTGTAATTCAGTTCAAGTGTAACGGTTTTTACATTCCCTCTATCAGTGATACCTTATGAGAAGTGTCCTTTTCTGTGTGACTTATTTCACTTAGAATCGTCGTACCTAAATCCACTCATCATGCTGCTACTAGCCTTATGACATTGATTTCATGGCTGAGTGATATTCCATTGTACATAAGGACCACAACTTCTTTACCTATTTTTCTCTTTCCTGGGATATTTAAGGTGGAATGAAGTGGAGGTCCTGGTCAACAGAGCAGCCCTAAACTTTGGAGTGCTTGTGTCTTGCTGATTTTTCATTTTCCCAATTCATACCCCCATGAGTGGAAGTGCCCTATGCTCTCTAAGCTGTGTTTTTTAGATGTTTCAGGACTCACCGTACACTTCTCCAGAGTGGCTGTTGGCAATTTACATCCCGCCCATCAGTGTAGCAAGGCTCCCATTTCTCCATGGCCTGTCCTGCATTTCTGGTTTTGACACTTTTTTCAGCATGGCCCTTTTGACCGATGGGAAGCGAGACTTGTTTGTAGCGCTGATTTGCCTTTCCAGGTTGCTTGGTTGGCCAAAAAGGGCGTATGCGTTTTTTCCTGAATATATTCAGGAAAAAACGCATACGCCCTTTTTGGCCAAGGGCATCATTGTCAACGTTTTGCCGCTTTTCATGTGCTTTAAAGGCGATTCGAATCTACCTCCTGAAATCTGTTTCCTGCAATTCTGCCTTGATTTCAAATCCTCTTCTTTGCCTTCCCTCAATATATTTGTGGACGAGAGTTATCATTTATAACTCTGCAGGTTTGTGAATTGCAGTGCCCTGAACCTCCAGTTTACAACTCGTTTTTATGGGAGCTGGCGGCAAAATCGCAGAATGGCTTCAGGCCCTGTTCTGGTTCCGGGGGGCAGGCTGAGCCTGTGGTTAATTCTTCTTTCTGATGGGAAAATAGAGTGACCTGTGTCTGTCCCAACACCAAGAGCTAGTCTCTCGTTGGTTCCACGTCTTCCCGTTTATCCTCAGGACAAATTGCAACCTGTACGGAACAGGAGGTTAAAGGTGCTGATGCTCCAAGTAGGGAGCATGCTAGTAAAGCGGCTGGAATGGCGAACCCGGGCACAAGGCGATGAGAAATGAGGTGCGTTTTAGAAACCTTTCCCCATCACACGGTGTACCATCTTCTGGGTTTCTCATGCATGTTTTTGATGTAGGAAGATGCCCTTGAACCTGGAGATTTGGGACCCATGCGATGGGTACCATGCAGTATTACTTTAAAGGGTCTGCGTTTGCTCACCCAACCTCACCAAACCTCTCAGCCCCAAGAGTGTCCACCCTTATGTCTCATCCAGCTGTGAGTCTAGATATGGTCAATCCAGGTTGCATCACAGCCCCTGAACGCATTGTGTAAGAATTTCTCTCTCTTTCACTGTCTTTGTTTCATGGGTGTTTCAAAGTAATTTATTTTTATAATGGGGTTTAGCTGCTTTTCACTGCTGTGTTTATGCCGCTTTACACCCACTTGACACACTAACAGAGAGATATCAATACATAGGTTTTACGATTATTATTAGTCAGATATATTCTTGTGCGGTGAATAGGGCGTGTTGAGTCCAGTTCTCTGAGCAAGGAGTAGGTCTTGTCTATTACATATTGGGTTTATGGAACGGTATCTGAGCTAATTTGATACCCTTGTTTTATGTATCACCCCACCTCACCTTTCCCGTTAAGCAGCCATAGTGTGTTTTCTGCATGTGTGACTCTGTTCTGTTTTGTAATTCAGTTCAAGTGTAACGGTTTTTACATTCCCTCTATCAGTGATACCTTATGAGAAGTGTCCTTTTCTGTGTGACTTATTTCGCTTAGAATCGTCGTACCTAAATCCACTCATCATGCTGCTACTAACCTTATGACATTGATTTCATGGCTGAGTGATATTCCATTGTACATAAGGACCACAACTTCTTTATCCATTTTTCTCTTTCCTGGGATATTTAAGGTGGAATGAAGTGGAGGTCCTGGTCAACAGAGCAGCCCTAAACTTTGGGGTGCTTGTGTCTTGCTGATTTTTAATTTTCCCAATTTATACCCCCATGAGTGGAAGTGCCCTATGCTCTCTAAGCTGTGTTTTTCAGATGTTTCAGGACTCACCGGACACTTCTCCAGAGTGGCTCTTGGCAATTTACATCCCGCCCATCAGTGTAGCAAGGCTCCCATTTCTCCATGGCCTGTCCTGCATTTCTGGTTTTGACACTTTTTTCAGCATGGCCCTTTTGACCGATGGGAAGCGAGACTTCTTTGTAGCGCTGATTTGCCTTTCCAGGTTGCTTGGTTGGCCAAAAAGGGCGTATGCGTTTTTTCCTGAATATATTCAGGAAAAAACGCATACGCCCTTTTTGGCCAAGGGCATCATTGTCAACGTTTTGCCGCTTTTCATGTGCTTTAAAGACGATTCGAATCTACCTCCTGAAATCTCTTTCCTGCAATTCTGCCTTGATTTCAAATCCTCTTCTTTGCCTTCCCTCAATATATTTGTGGACGAGAGTTATCATTTATAACTCTGCAGGTCTGTGAATTGCAGTGCCCTGAACCTCCATTTTACAACTCGTTTTTATGGGAGCTGGCGGCAAAATCGCAGAATGGCTTCAGGCCCTGTTTTGGTTCCGGGGGGCAGGCTGAGCCTGTGGTTAATTCTTCTTTCTGATGGGAAAATAGAGTGACCTGTGCCTGTCCCAACACCAAGAGCTAGTCTCTCGTTGGTTCCACGTCTTCCCGTTTATCCTCAGGACAAATTGCAACCTGTATGGAACAGGAGGTTAAAGGTGCTGATGCTCCAAGTAGGGAGATTGCTAGTAAAGCGGCTGGAATGGCGAACCCGGGCACAAGGCGATGAGAAATGAGGTGCGTTTTAGAAACCTTTCCCCATCACACGGTGTACCATCTTCTGGGTTTCTCATGCATGTTTTTGATGTAGGAAGATGCCCTTGAACCTGGAGATTTGGGACCCATGCGATGGGTACCATGCAGTATTACTTTAAAGGGTCTGCGTTTGCTCACCCAACCTCACCAAACCTCTCAGCCCCAAGAGTGTCCACCCTTATGTCTCATCCAGCTGTGAGTCTAGATATGGTCAATCCAGGTTGCATCACAGCCCCTGAACGCATTGTGTAAGAATTTCTCTCTCTTTCACTGTCTTTGTTTCATGGGTGTTTCAAAGTAATTTATTTTTATAATGGGGTTTAGCTGCTTTTCACTGCTGTGTTTATGCCGCTTTACACCCACTTGACACACTAACAGAGAGATATCAATACATAGGTTTTACGATTATTATTAGTCAGATATATTCTTGTGCGGTGAATAGGGCGTGTTGAGTCCAGTTCTCTGAGCAAGGAGTAGGTCTTGTCTATTACATATTGGGTTTATGGAACGGTATCTGAGCTAATTTGATACCCTTGTTTTATGTATCACCCCACCTCACCTTTCCCGTTAAGCAGCCATAGTGTGTTTTCTGCATGTGTGACTCTGTTCTGTTTTGTAATTCAGTTCAAGTGTAACGGTTTTTACATTCCCTCTATCAGTGATACCTTATGAGAAGTGTCCTTTTCTGTGTGACTTATTTCACTTAGAATCGTCGTACCTAAATCCACTCATCATGCTGCTACTAACCTTATGACATTGATTTCATGGCTGAGTGATATTCCATTGTACATAAGGACCACAACTTCTTTATCCATTTTTCTCTTTCCTGGGATATTGAAGGTGGAATGAAGTGGAGGTCCTGGTCAACAGAGCAGCCCTAAACTTTGGGGTGCTTGTGTCTTGCTGATTTTTAATTTTCCCAATGTATACCCCCATGAGTGGAAGTGCCCTATGCTCTCTAAGCTGTGTTTTTCAGATGTTTCAGGACTCACCGGACACTTCGCCAGAGTGGCTCTTGGCAATTTACATCCCGCCCATCAGTGTAGCAAGGCTCCCATTTCTCCATGGCTTGTCCTGCATTTCTGGTTTTGACACTTTTTTCAGCATGGCCCTTTTGACCGATGGGCAGCGAGACTTCTTTGTAGCACTGATTTGCCTTTCCAGGTTGCTTGGTTGGCCAAAAAGGGCGTATGCGTTTTTTCCTGAATATATTCAGGAAAAAACGCATACGCCCTTTTTGGCCAAGGGCATCATTGTCAACGTTTTGCCGCTTTTCATGTGCTTTAAAGGCGATTCGTATCTACCTCCTGAAATCTGTTTCCTGCAATTCTGCCTTGATTTCAAATCCTCTTCTTTGCCTTCCCTCAATATATTTGTGGACGAGAGTTATCATTTATAACTCTGCAGGTTTGTGAATTGCAGTGCCCTGAACCTCCATTTTACAACTCGTTTTTATGGGAGCTGGCCGCAAAATCGCAGAATGGCTTCAGGCCCTGTTCTGGTTCCGGGGGGCAGGCTGAGCCTGTGGTTAATTCTTCTTCCTGATGGGAAAATAGAGTGACCTGTGCCTGTCCCAACACCAAGAGCTAGTCTCTCGTTGGTTCCACGTCTTCCCGTTTATCCTCAGGACAAATTGCAACCTGTACGGAACAGGAGGTTAAAGGTGCTGATGCTCCAAGTAGGGAGCTTGCTAGTAAAGGGGCTGGAATGGCGAAACCGGGCACAAGGAGATGAGAAATGAGGTGCGTTTTAGAAACCTTTCCCCATCACACGGTGTACCATCTTCTGGGTTTCTCATGCATGTTTTTGATGTAGGAAGATGCCCTTGAACCTGGAGATTTGGGACCCATGCGATGGGTACCACGCAGTATTACTTTGAAGGGTCTGCGTTTGCTCACCCAACCTCACCAAATCTCTCAGCCCCAAGAGTGTCCACCCTTATGTCTCATCCAACTGTGGGTCTAGATATGGTCAATCCAGGTTGCATCACAGCCCCTGAACGCATTGTGTAAGAATTTCTCTCTCTTTCACTGTCTTTGATTCATGGGTGATTCAAAGTAATTTATTTTTATAATGGGGTTTAGCTGCTTTTCACTGCTGTGTTTATGCCGCTTTACACCCACTTGACACACTAACAGAGAGATATCAATACATAGGTTTTACGATTATTACTAGTCAGATATATTCTTGTGCGGTGAATAGGGCGTGTTGAGTCCAGTTCTCTGAGCAAGGAGTAGGTCTTGTCTATTACATATTGGGTTTATGGAACGGTATCTGAGCTAATTTGATACCCTTGTTTTATGTATCACCCCACCTCACCTTTCCCGTTAAGCAGCCATAGTGTGTTTTCTGCATGTGTGACTCTGTTCTGTTTTGTAATTCAGTTCATGTGTAAAGGTTTTTACATTCCCTCTATCAGTGATACCTTATGAGAAGTGTCCTTTTCTGTGTGACTTATTTCACTTAGAATCGTCGTACCTAAATCCACTCATCATGCTGCTACTAACCTTACGACATTGATTTCATGGCTGAGTGATATTCCATTGTACATAAGGACCACAACTTCTTTATCCATTTTTCTCTTTCCTGGGATATTTAAGGTGGAATGAAGTGGAGGTCCTGGTCAACAGAGCAGCCCTAAACTTTGGGGTGCTTGTGTCTTGCTGATTTTTAATTTTCCCAATTTATACCCCCATGAGTGGAAGTGCCCTATGCTCTCTAAGCTGTGTTTTTCAGATGTTTCAGGACTCACCGGACATTTCTCCAGAGTGGCTGTTGGCAATTTACATCCCGCCCATCAGTGTAGCAAGGCTCCCATTTCTCCATGGCCTGTCCTGCATTTCTGGTTTTGACACTTTTTTCAGCATGGCCCTTTTGACCGATGGGCAGCGAGACTTCTTTGTAGCACTGATTTGCCTTTCCAGGTGGCTTGGTTGGCCAAAAAGGGCGTATGGGTTTTTTCCTGAATATATTCAGGAAAAAACGCATACGCCCTTTTTGGCCAAGGGCATCATTGTCAACGTTTTGCCGCTTTTCATGTGCTTTAAAGGCGATTCGAATCTACCTCCTGAAATCTGTTTCCTGCAATTCTGCCTTGATTTCAAATCCTCTTCTTTGCCTTCCCTCAATATATTTGTGGACGAGAGTTATCATTTATAACTCTGCAGGTTTGTGAATTGCAGTGCCCTGAACCTCCATTTTACAACTCGTTTTTATGGGAGCTGGCGGCAAAATCGCAGAATGGCTTCAGGCCCTGTTCTGGTTCCGGGGGGCAGGCTGAGCCTGTGGTTAATTCTTCTTTCTGATGGGAAAATAGAGTGACCTGTGCCTGTCCCAACACCAAGAGCTAGTCTCTCGTTGGTTCCACTTCTTCCCGTTTATCCTCAGGACAAATTGCAACGTCTACGGAACAGGAGGTTAAAGGTGCTGATGCTCCAAGTAGGGAGATTGCTAGTAAAGCGGCTGGAATGGCGAACCCGGGCACAAGGAGATGAGAAATGAGGTGCGTTTTAGAAACCTTTCCCCATCACACGGTGTACCATCTTCTGGGTTTCTCATGCATGTTTTTGATGTAGGAAGATGCCCTTGAACCTGGAGATTTGGGACCCATTCGATGGGTACCATGCAGTATTACTTTAAAGGGTCTGCGTTTGCTCACCCAACCTCACCAAACCTCTCAGCCCCAAGAGTGTCCACCCTTATGTCTCATCCAACTGTGGGTCTAGATATGGTCAATCCAGGTTGCATCACAGCCCCTGAACGCATTGTGTAAGAATTTCTCTCTCTTTCACTGTCTTTGTTTCATGGGTTTTTCAAAGTAATTTATTTTTATAATGGGGTTTAGCTGCTTTTCACTGCTGTGTTTATGCCGCTTTATACCCACTTGACACACTAACAGAGAGATATCAATACATAGGTTTTACGATTATTATTAGTCAGATATATACTTGTGCGGTGAATAGGGCGTGTTGAGTCCAGTTCTCTGAGCAAGGAGTAGGTCTTGTCTATTACATATTGGGTTTATGGAACGATATCTGAGCTAATTTGATACCCTTGTTTTATGTATCATCCCACCTCACCTTTCCCGTTAAGCAGCCATAGTGTGTTTTCTGCATGTGTGACTCTGTTCTGTTTTGTAATTCAATTCAAGTGTAACGGTTTTTACATTCCCTCTATCAGTGATACCTTATGAGAAGTGTCCTTTTCTGTGTGACTTATTTCACTTAGAATCGTCATACCTAAATCCACTCATCATGCTGCTACTAACCTTACGACATTGATTTCATGGCTGAGTGATATTCCATTGTACATAAGGACCACAACTTCTTTATCCATTTTTCTCTTTCCTGGGATATTGAAGGTGGAATGAAGTGGAGGTCCTGGTCAACAGAGCAGCCCTAAACTTTGGGGTGCTTGTGTCTTGCTGATTTTTCATTTTCCCAATTTATACCCCCATGAGTGGAAGTGCCCTATGCTCTCTAAGCTGTGTTTTTCAGATGTTTCAGGACTCACCGGTCACTTCTCCAGTGTGGCTCTTGGCAATTTACATCCCGCCCATCAGTGTAGCAAGGCTCCCATTTCTCCATGGCCTGTCCTGCATTTCTGGTTTTGACACTTTTTTCAGCATGGCCCTTTTGACCGATGGGAAGCGAGACTTCTTTGTAGCGCTGATTTCCCTTTCCAGGTTGCTTGGTTGGCCAAAAAGGGCGTATGCGTTTTTTCCTGAATATATTCAGGAAAAAACGCATACGCCCTTTTTGGCCAAGGGCATCATTGTCAACGTTTTGCCGCTTTTCATGTGCTTTAAAGGCGAATCGAATCTACCTCCTGAAATCTGTTTCCTGCAATTCTGCCTTGATTTCAAATCCTCTTCTTTGCCTTCCCTCAATATATTTGTGGACGAGAGTTATCATTTATAACTCTGCAGGTTTGTGAATTGCAGTGCCCTGAACCTCCATTTTACAACTCGTTTTTATGGGAGCTGGCCACAAAATCGCAGAATGGCTTCAGGCCCTGTTCTGGTTCCGGGGGGCAGGCTGAGCCTGTGGTTAATTCTTCTTTCTGATGGGAAAATAGAGTGACCTGTGCCTGTCCCAACACCAAGAGCTAGTCTCTCGTTGGTTCCACGTCTTCCCGTTTATCCTCAGGACAAATTGCAACCTGTATGGAACAGGAGGTTAAAGGTGCTGATGCTCCAAGTAGGGAGCTTGCTAGTAAAGCGGCTGGAATGGCGAACCCGGGCACAAGGAGATGAGAAATGAAGTGCGTTTTAGAAACCTTTCCCCATCACACGGTGTACCATCTTCTGGGTTTCTCATGCATGTTTTTGATGTAGGAAAATGCCCTTGAACCTGGAGATTTGGGACCCATGCGATGGGTACCACGCAGTATTACTTTAAAGGGTCTGCGTTTGCTCACCCAACCTCACCAAACCTCTCAGCCCCAAGAGTGTCCACCCTTATGTCTCATCCAGCTGTGGGTCTAGATATGGTCAATCCAGGTTGCATCACAGGCCCTGAACGCATTGTGTAAGAATTTCTCTCTCTTTCACTGTCTTTGTTTCATGGGTGTTTCAAAGTAATTTATTTTTATAATGGGGTTTAGCTGCTTTTCACTGCTGTGTTTATGCCGCTTTACACCCACTTGACACACTAACAGAGAGATATCAATACATAAGTTTTACGATTATTACTAGTCAGATATATTCTTGTGCCGTGAATAGGGCGTGTTGAGTCCAGTTCTCTGAGCAAGGAGTAGGTCTTGTCTATTACATATTGGGTTTATGGAACGGTATCTGAGCTAAATTGAAAACCTTCTTTTATGTATCACCCCACCTCACCTTTCCCGTTAAGCAGCCATAGTGTGTTTTCTGCATGTGTGACTCTGTTCTGTTTTGTAATTCAGTTCAAGTGTAACGGTTTTTACATTCCCTCTATCAGTGATACCTTATGAGAAGTGTCCTTTTCTGTGTGACTTATTTCACTTAGAATCGTCGTACCTAAATCCACTCATCATGCTGCTACTAGCCTTATGACATTGATTTCATGGCTGAGTGATATTCCATTGTACATAAGGACCACAACTTCTTTACCCATTTTTCTCTTTCCTGGGATATTTAAGGTGGAATGAAGTGGAGGTCCTTGTCAACAGAGCAGCCCTAAACTTTGGGGTGCTTGTGTCTTGCTGATTTTTAATTTTCCCAATTTATACCCCCATGAGTGGAAGTGCCCTATGCTCTCTGAGCTGTGTTTTTCAGATGTTTCAGGACTCACCGTACACTTCTCCAGAGTGGCTCTTGGCAATTTACATCCCGCCCATCAGTGTAGCAAGGCTCCCATTTCTCCATGGCCTGTCCTGCATTTCTGGTTTTGACACTTTTTTCAGCATGGCCCTTTTGACCGATGGGAAGCGAGACTTCTTTGTAGCGCTGATTTGCCTTTCCTGGTTGCTTGGTTGGCCAAAAAGGGCGTATGCGTTTTTTCCTGAATATATTCAGGAAAAAACGCATACGCCCTTTTTGGCCAAGGGCATCATTGTCAACGTTTTGCCGCTTTTCATGTGCTTTAAATGCAATTCGAATCTACCTCCTGAAATCTGTTTCCTGCAATTCTGCCTTGATTTCATATCCTCTTCTTTGCCTTCCCTCAATATATTTGTGGACGAGAGTTATCATTTATAACTCTGCAGGTTTGTGAATTGCAGTGCCCTGAACCTCCATTTTACAACTCGTTTTTAAGGGAGCTGGCCGCAAAATCGCAGAATGGCTTCAGGCCCTGTTCTGGTTCCGGGGGGCAGGCTGAGCCTGTGGTTAATTCTTCTTTCTGATGGGAATATAGAGTGACCTGTGCCTGTCCCAACACCAAGAGCTAGTCTCTCGTTGGTTCCACGTCTTCCCGTTTATCCTCAGGACAGATTGCAACCTGTATGGAACAGGAGGTTAAAGGTGCTGATGCTCCAAGTAGGGAGCTTGCTAGTAAAGTGGCTGGAATTGGGAACCCAGGCACAAGGAGATGAGAAATGAGGTGCGTTTTAGAAACCTTTCCCCATCACACGGTGTACCATCTTCTGGGTTTCTCATGCATGTTTTTGATGTAGGAAGATGCCCTTGAACCTGGAGATTTGGGACCCATGCGATGGGTACCACGCAGTATTACTTTAAAGGGTCTGTGTTTGCTCACCCAACCTCACCAAACGTCTCAGCCCCAAGAGTGTCCACCCTTATGTCTCATCCAGCTGTGCGTCTAGATATGGTCAATCCAGGTTGCATCACAGCCCCTGAACGCATTGTCTAGGAATTTCTCTCTCTTTCACTGTCTTTGTTTCATGGGTGTTTCAAAGTAATTTATTTTTATAATGGGGTTTAGCTGCTTTTCACTGCTGTGTTTATGCCGCTTTACACCCACTTGACACACTAACAGAGAGATATCAATACATAGGTTTTACGATTATTATTAGTCAGATATATTCTTGTGCGGTGAATAGGGCGTGTTGTGTCCACTTCTCTGAGCAAGGAGTAGGTCTTGTCTATTACATATTGGGTTTATGCAACGGTATCTGAGCTAAATTGAAAACCTTCTTTTATGTATCACCCCACCTCACCTTTCCCGTTAAGCAGCCATAGTGTGTTTTCTGCATGTGTGACTCTGTTCTGTTTTGTAATTCAGTTCAAGTGTAACGGTTTTTACATTCCCTCTATCAGTGATACTTTATGAGAAGTGTCCTTTTCTGTGTGACTTATTTCACTTAGAATGGTCGTACCTAAATCCACTCATCATGCTGCTACTAACCTTACGACATTGATTTCATGGCTGAGTGATATTCCATTGTACATAAGGACCACCACTTCTTTATCCATTTTTCTCTTTCCTGGGATATTGAAGGTGGAATGAAGTGGAGGTCCTGGTCAACAGAGCAGCCCTAAACTTTGGGGTGCTTGTGTCTTGCTGATTTTTAATTTTCCCAATTTATACCCCCATGAGTGGAAGTGCCCTATGCTCTCTAAGCTGTGTTTTTCAGATGTTTCAGGACTCACCGGACACTTCTCCAGAGTGGCTCTTGGCAATTTACATCCCGCCCATCAGTGTAGCAAGGCTCCCATTTCTCCATGGCCTGTCCTGCATTTCTGGTTTTGACACTTTTTTCAGCATGGCCCTTTTGACCGATGGGAAGCGAGACTTCTTTGTAGCGCTGATTTGCCTTTCCAGGTTGCTTGGTTGGCCAAAAAGGGCGTATGCGTTTTTTCCTGAATATATTCAGGAAAAAACGCATACGCCCTTTTTGGCCAAGGGCATCATTGTCAACGTTTTGCCGCTTTTCATGTGCTTTAAAGGCGATTCGAATATACCTCCTGAAATCTGTTTCCTGCAATTCTGCCTTGATTTCAAATCCTCTTCTTTGCCTTCCCTCAATATATTTGTGGACGACAGTTATCATTTATAACTCTGCAGGTTTGTGAATTGCAGTGCCCTGAAGCTCCATTTTACAACTCGCTTTTTTGGGAGCTGGCCGCAAAAGCGCAGGATGGCTTCAGGCCCTGTTCTGGTTCCGGGGGGCAGGCTGAGCCTGTGGTTAATTCTTCTTCCTGATGGGAAAATAGAGTGACCTGTGCCTGTCCCAACACCAAGAGCTAGTCTCTCGTTGGTTCCACGTCTTCCCGTTCATCCTCAGGACAAATTGCAACCTGTACGGAACAGGAGGTTAAAGGTGCTGATGCTCCAAGTAGGGAGATTGCTAGTAAAGCGGCTGGAATGGCGAATCCGGGCACAAGGAGATGAGAAATGAGGTGCGTTTTAGAAACCTTTCCCCATCACACGGTGTACCATCTTCTGGGTTTCTCATGCATGTTTTCGATGTAGGAAGATGCCCTTGAACCTGGAGATTTGGGACCCATGCGATGGGTACCACGCAGTATTACTTTAAAGCGTCTGTGTTTGCTCACCCAACCTCACCAAACCTCTCAGCCCCAAGAGTGTCCACCCTTATGTCTCATCCAGCTGTGGGTCTAGATATGGTCAATCCAGGTTGCATCACAGGCCCTGAACGCATTGTGTAAGAATTTCTCTCTCTTTCACTGTCTTTGTTTCATGGTTTTTTCAAAGTAATTTATTTTCATAATGGGATTTAGCTGCTTTTCACTGCTGTGTTTATGCCGCTTTACACCCACTTGACACACTAACAGAGAGATATCAATACATAGGTTTTACGATTATTACTAGTCAGATATATTCTTGTGCCGTGAATAGGGCGTGTTGAGTCCAGTTCTCTGAGCAAGGAGTAGGTCTTGTCTATTACATATTGGGTTTATGGAACGGTATCTGAGCTAATTTGATACCCTTGTTTTATGTATCACCCCACCTCACCTTTCCCGTTAAGCAGCCATAGTGTGTTTTCTGCATGTGTGACTCTGTTCTGTTTTGTAATTCAGTTCAAGTGTAACGGTTTTTACATTCCCTCTATCAGTGATACCTTATGAGAAGTGTCCTTTTCTGTGTGACTTATTTCACTTAGAATCGTCGTACCTAAATCCACTCATCATGCTGCTACTAACCTTACGACATTGATTTCATGGCTGAGTGATATTCCATTGTACATAAGGACCACAACTTCTTTATCCATTTTTCTCTTTCCTGGGATATTTAAGGTGGAATGAAGTGGAGGTCCTGGTCAACAGAGCAGCCCTAAACTTTGGGGTGCTTGTGTCTTGCTGATTTTTAATTTTCCCAATTTATACCCCCATGAGTGGAAGTGCCCTATGCTCTCTAAGCTGTGTTTTTCAGATGTTTCAGGACTCACCGGACACTTCTCCAGAGTGGCTCTTGGCAATTTACATCCCGCCCATCAGTGTAGCAAGGCTCCCATTTCTCCATGGCCTGTCCTGCATTTCTGGTTTTGACACTTTTTTCAGCATGGCCCTTTTGACCGATGGGAAGCGAGACTTCTTTGTAGCGCTGATTTGCCTTTCCAGGTTGCTTGGTTGGCCAAAAAGGGCGTATGCGTTTTTTCCTGAATATATTCAGGAAAAAACGCATACGCCCTTTTTGGCCAAGGGCATCATTGTCAACGTTTTGCCGCTTTTCATGTGCTTTAAAGGCGATTCGTATCTACCTCCTGAAATCTGTTTCCTGCAATTCTGCCATGATTTCAAATCCTTTTCTTTGCCTTCCCTCAATATATTTGTGGACGAGAGTTATCCTTTATAACTCTGCAGGTTTGTGAATTGCAGTGCCCTGAACCTCCATTTTACAACTCGCTTTTTTGGTAGCTGGCCGCAAAAGGGCAGGACGGCTTCAGGCCCTGTTCTGGTTCCAGGGGGCAGGATGAGCCTGTGGTTAATTCTTCTTTCTGATGGGAATATAGAGTGACCTGTGCCTGTCCCAACACCAAGAGCTAGTCTCTCGTTGGTTCCACGTCTTCCCGTTTATCCTCAGGACAGATTGCAACCTGTATGGAACAGGAGGTTAAAGGTGCTGATGCTCCAAGTAGGGAGCTTGCTAGTAAAGTGGCTGGAATTGCGAACCCAGGCACAAGGAGATGAGAAATGAGGTGCGTTTTAGAAACCTTTCCCCATCACACGGTGTACCATCTTCTGGGTTTCTCATGCATGTTTTTGATGTAGGAAGATGCCCTTGAACCTGGAGATTTGGGACCCATGCGATGGGTACCACGCAGTATTACTTTAAAGGGTCTGTGTTTGCTCACCCAACCTCACCAAACGTCTCAGCCCCAAGAGTGTCCACCCTTATGTCTCATCCAGCTGTGCGTCTAGATATGGTCAATCCAGGTTGCATCACAGCCCCTGAACGCATTGTCTAAGAATTTCTCTCTCTTTCACTGTCTTTGTTTCATGGGTGTTTCAAAGTAATTTATTTTTATAATGGGGTTTAGCTGCTTTTCACTGCTGTGTTTATGCCGCTTTACACCCACTTGACACACTAACAGAGAGATATCAATACATAGGTTTTACGATTATTATTAGTCAGATATATTCTTGTGCGGTGAATAGGGCGTGTTGTGTCCACTTCTCTGAGCAAGGAGTAGGTCTTGTCTATTACATATTGGGTTTATGTAACGGTATCTGAGCTAAATTGAAAACCTTCTTTTATGTATCACCCCACCTCACCTTTCCCGTTAAGCAGCCATAGTGTGTTTTCTGCATGTGTGACTCTGTTCTGTTTTGTAATTCAGTTCAAGTGTAACGGTTTTTACATTCCCTCTATTAGTGATACTTTATGAGAAGTGTCCTTTTCTGTGTGACTTATTTCACTTAGAATGGTCGTACCTAAATCCACTCATCATGCTGCTACTAACCTTACGACATTGATTTCATGGCTGAGTGATATTCCATTGTACATAAGGACCACCACTTCTTTATCCATTTTTCTCTTTCCTGGGATATTGAAGGTGGAATGAAGTGGAGGTCCTGGTCAACAGAGCAGCCCTAAACTTTGGGGTGCTTGTGTCTTGCTGATTTTTAATTTTCCCAATTTATACCCCCATGAGTGGAAGTGCCCTATGCTCTCTAAGCTGTGTTTTTCAGATGTTTCAGGACTCACCGGACACTTCTCCAGAGTGGCTCTTGGCAATTTACATCCCGCCCATCAGTGTAGCAAGGCTCCCATTTCTCCATGGCCTGTCCTGCATTTCTGGTTTTGACACTTTTTTCAGCATGGCCCTTTTGACCGATGGGAAGCGAGACTTCTTTGTAGCGCTGATTTGCCTTTCCAGGTTGCTTGGTTGGCCAAAAAGGGCGTATGCGTTTTTTCCTGAATATATTCAGGAAAAAACGCATACGCCCTTTTTGGCCAAGGGCATCATTGTCAACGTTTTGCCGCTTTTCATGTGCTTTAAAGGCGATTCGAATCTACCTCCTGAAATCTGTTTCCTGCAATTCTGCCTTGATTTCATATCCTCTTCTTTGCCTTCCCTCAATATATTTGTGGACGAGAGTTATCATTTATAACTCTGCAGGTTTGTGAATTGCAGTGCCCTGAACCTCCATTTTACAACTCGTTTTTAAGGGAGCTGGCCGCAAAATCGCAGAATGGCTTCAGGCCCTGTTCTGGTTCCGGGGGGCAGGCTGAGCCTGTGGTTAATTCTTCTTTCTGATGGGAATATAGAGTGACCTGTGCCTGTCCCAACACCAAGAGCTAGTCTCTCGTTGGTTCCACGTCTTCCCGTTTATCCTCAGGACAGATTGCAACCTGTATGGAACAGGAAGTTAAAGGTGCTGATGCTCCAAGTAGGGAGCTTTCTAGTAAAGCGGCTGGAATGGCGAACCCGGGCACAAGGAGATGAGAAATGAGGTGCCTTTTAGAAACCTTTCCCCATCACACGGTGTACCATCTTCTGGGTTTCTCATGCATGTTTTCGATGTAGGAAGATGCCCTTGAACCTGGAGATTTGGGACCCATGCGATGGGTACCACGCAGTATTACTTGAAAGGGTCTGTGTTTGCTCACCCAACCTCACCAAACCTCTTAGCCCCAAGAGTGTCCACCCTTATGTCTCATCCAGCTGTGGGTCTAGATATGGTCAATCCAGGTTGCATCACAGCCCCTGAACGCATTGTCTAAGAATTTCTCTCACTTTCACTGTCTTTCTTTCATGGGTGTTTCAAAGTAATTTATTTTTATAATGGGGTTTAGCTGCTTTTCACTGCTGTGTTTATGCCGCTTTACACCCACTTGACACACTAACAGAGAGATATCAATACATAGGTTTTACGATTATTATTAGTCAGATATATTCTTGTGTCGTGAATAGGGCGTGTTGAGTCCATTTCTCTGAGCAAGGAGTAGGTCTTGTCTATTACATATTGGGTTTATGGAACGGTATCTGAGCTAATTTGATACCCTTGTTTTATGTATCACCCCACCTCACCTTTCCCGTTAAGCAGCCATAGTGTGTTTTCTGCATGTGTGACTCTGTTCTGTTTTGTAATTCAGTTCAAGTGTAACGGTTTTTACATTCCCTCTATCAGTGATACCTTATGAGAAGTGTCCTTTTCTGTGTGACTTATTTCACTTAGAATCGTCGTACCTAAATCCACTCATCATGCTGCTACTAACCTTACGACATTGATTTCATGGCTGAGTGATATTCCATTGTACATAAGGACCACAACTTCTTTATCCATTTTTCTCTTTCCTGGGATATTTAAGGTGGAATGAAGTGGAGGTCCTGGTCAACAGAGCAGCCCTAAACTTTGGGGTGCTTGTGTCTTGCTGATTTTTAATTTTCCCAATTTATACCCCCATGAGTGGAAGTGCCCTATGCTCTCTAAGCTGTGTTTTTCAGATGTTTCAGGACTCACCGGACACTTCTCCAGAGTGGCTCTTGGCAATTTACATCCCGCCCATCAGTGTAGCAAGGCTCCCATTTCTCCATGGCCTGTCCTGCATTTCTGGTTTTGACACTTTTTTCAGCATGGCCCTTTTGACCGATGGGAAGCGAGACTTCTTTGTAGCGCTGATTTGCCTTTCCAGGTTGCTTGGTTGGCCAAAAAGGGCGTATGCGTTTTTTCCTGAATATATTCAGGAAAAAACGCATACGCCCTTTTTGGCCAAGGGCATCATTGTCAACGTTTTGCCGCTTTTCATGTGCTTTAAAGGCGATTCGTATCTACCTCCTGAAATCTGTTTCCTGCAATTCTGCCATGATTTCAAATCCTTTTCTTTGCCTTCCCTCAATATATTTGTGGACGAGAGTTATCCTTTATAACTCTGCAGGTTTGTGAATTGCAGTGCCCTGAACCTCCATTTTACAACTCGCTTTTTTGGTAGCTGGCCGCAAAAGGGCAGGACGGCTTCAGGCCCTGTTCTGGTTCCAGGGGGCAGGATGAGCCTGTGGTTAATTCTTCTTTCTGATGGGAATATAGAGTGACCTGTGCCTGTCCCAACACCAAGAGCTAGTCTCTCGTTGGTTCCACGTCTTCCCGTTTATCCTCAGGACAGATTGCAACCTGTATGGAACAGGAGGTTAAAGGTGCTGATGCTCCAAGTAGGGAGCTTGCTAGTAAAGTGGCTGGAATTGCGAACCCAGGCACAAGGAGATGAGAAATGAGGTGCGTTTTAGAAACCTTTCCCCATCACACGGTGTACCATCTTCTGGGTTTCTCATGCATGTTTTTGATGTAGGAAGATGCCCTTGAACCTGGAGATTTGGGACCCATGCGATGGGTACCACGCAGTATTACTTTAAAGGGTCTGTGTTTGCTCACCCAACCTCACCAAACGTCTCAGCCCCAAGAGTGTCCACCCTTATGTCTCATCCAGCTGTGCGTCTAGATATGGTCAATCCAGGTTGCATCACAGCCCCTGAACGCATTGTCTAAGAATTTCTCTCTCTTTCACTGTCTTTGTTTCATGGGTGTTTCAAAGTAATTTATTTTTATAATGGGGTTTAGCTGCTTTTCACTGCTGTGTTTATGCCGCTTTACACCCACTTGACACACTAACAGAGAGATATCAATACATAGGTTTTACGATTATTATTAGTCAGATATATTCTTGTGCGGTGAATAGGGCGTGTTGTGTCCACTTCTCTGAGCAAGGAGTAGGTCTTGTCTATTACATATTGGGTTTATGTAACGGTATCTGAGCTAAATTGAAAACCTTCTTTTATGTATCACCCCACCTCACCTTTCCCGTTAAGCAGCCATAGTGTGTTTTCTGCATGTGTGACTCTGTTCTGTTTTGTAATTCAGTTCAAGTGTAACGGTTTTTACATTCCCTCTATTAGTGATACTTTATGAGAAGTGTCCTTTTCTGTGTGACTTATTTCACTTAGAATGGTCGTACCTAAATCCACTCATCATGCTGCTACTAACCTTACGACATTGATTTCATGGCTGAGTGATATTCCATTGTACATAAGGACCACCACTTCTTTATCCATTTTTCTCTTTCCTGGGATATTGAAGGTGGAATGAAGTGGAGGTCCTGGTCAACAGAGCAGCCCTAAACTTTGGGGTGCTTGTGTCTTGCTGATTTTTAATTTTCCCAATTTATACCCCCATGAGTGGAAGTGCCCTATGCTCTCTAAGCTGTGTTTTTCAGATGTTTCAGGACTCACCGGACACTTCTCCAGAGTGGCTCTTGGCAATTTACATCCCGCCCATCAGTGTAGCAAGGCTCCCATTTCTCCATGGCCTGTCCTGCATTTCTGGTTTTGACACATTTTTCAGCATGGCCCTTTTGACCGATGGGAAGCGAGACTCCTTTGTAGCGCTGATTTGCCTTTCCAGGTTGCTTGGTTGGCCAAAAATGGCGCATGCGTTTTTTCCTGAATATATTCAGGAAAAAACGCATGCGCTCTTTTTGGCCAAGGGCCTCATTGTCAACGTTTTGCCGCTTTTCATGTGTTTTAAAGGCGATTCGTATCTACCTCCTGAAATCTGTTTCCTGCAATTCTGCCTTGATTTCAAATCCTTTTCTTTGCCTTCCCTCAATATATTTGTGGACGAGAGTTATCATTTATAACTCTGCAGGTTTGTGAATTGCAGTGCCCTGAACCTCCATTTTACAACTCGTTTTTATGGGAGCTGGGCGCAAAATCGCAGAATGGCTTCAGGCCCTGTTCTGGTTCCGGGGGCCAGGCTGAGCCTGTGGTTAATTCTTCTTTCTGATGGGAAAATAGAGTGACCTGTGCCTGTCCCAACACCAAGAGCTAGTCTCTCGTTGGTTCCACGTCTTCCCGTTTATCCTCAGGACAAATTGCAACCTGTATGGAACAGGAGGTTAAAGGTGCTGATGCTCCAAGTAGGGAGCTTGCTAGTAAAGCGGCTGGAATGGCGAACCCGGGCACAAGGAGATGAGAAATGAGGTGCGTTTTAGAAACCTTTCCCCATCACACGGTGTACCATCTTCTGGGTTTCTCATGCATGTTTTTGATGTAGGAAGATGCCCTTGAACCTGGAGATTTGGGACCCATGCGATGGGTACCACGCAGTATTACTTTAAAGGGTCTGCGTTTGCTCACCCAACCTCACCAAACCTCTCAGCCCCAAGAGTGTCCACCCTTATGTCTCATCCAACTGTGGGTCTAGATATGGTCAATCCAGCTTGCATCACAGCCCCTGAACGCATTGTGTAAGAATTTCTCTCTCTTTCACTGTCTTTGTTTCATGGGTTTGTAAAAGTAATTTATTTTTATAATGGGGTTTAGCTGCTTTTCACTGCTGTGTTTATGCCGCTTTATACCCACTTGACACACTAACAGAGAGATAGCAATACATAGGTTTTACGATTATTATTAGTCAGATATATTCTTGTGCGGTGAATAGGGCGTGTTGAGTCCAGTTCTCTGAGCAAGGAGTAGGTCTTGTCTATTACATATTGGGTTTATGGAACGATATCTGAGCTAATTTGATACCCTTGTTTTATGTATCATCCCACCTCACCTTTCCCGTTAAGCAGCCATAGTGTGTTTTCTGCATGTGTGACTCTGTTCTGTTTTGTAATTCAGTTCAAGTGTAACGGTTTTTACATTCCCTCTATCAGTGATACCTTATGAGAAGTGTCCTTTTCTGTGTGACTTATTTCACTTAGAATCGTCGTACCTAAATCCACTCATCATGCTGCTACTAACCTTACGACATTGATTTCATGGCTGAGTGATATTCCATTGTACATAAGGACCACAACTTCTTTATCCATTTTTCTCTTTCCGGGGATATTGAAGGTGGAATGAAGTGGAGGTCCTGGTCAACAGAGCAGCCCTAAACTTTGGGGTGCTTGTGTCTTGCTGATTTTTAATTTTCCCAATTTATACCCCCATGAGTGGAAGTGCCCTATGCTCTCTGAGCTGTGTTTTTCAGATGTTTCAGGACTCACCGGACACTTCTCCAGAGTGGCTCTTGGCAATTTACATCCCGCCCATCAGTGTAGCAAGGCTCCCATTTCTCCATGGCCTGTCCTGCATTTCTGGTTTTGACACTTTTTTCAGCATGGCCCTTTTGACCGATGGGAAGCGAGACTTCTTTGTAGCGCTGATTTGCCTTTCCAGGTTGCTTGGTTGGCCAAAAAGGGCGTATGCGTTTTTTCCTGAATATATTCAGGAAAAAACGCATACGCCCTTTTTGGCCAAGGGCATCATTGTCAACGTTTTGCCGCTTTTCATGTGCTTTAAAGGCGATTCGAATATACCTCCTGAAATCTGTTTCCTGCAATTCTGCCTTGATTTCAAATCCTCTTCTTTGCCTTCCCTCAATATATTTGTGGACGAGAGTTATCATTTATAACTCTGCAGGTTTGTGAATTGCAGTGCCCTGAACCTCCATTTTACAACTCGTTTTTATGGGAGCTGGCCACAAAATCGCAGAATGGCTTCAGGCCCTGTTCTGGTTCCGGGGGGCAGGCTGAGCCTGTGGTTAATTCTTCTTTCTGATGGGAAAATAGAGTGACCTGTGCCTGTCCCAACACCAAGAGCTAGTCTCTCGTTGGTTCCACGTCTTCCCGTTTATCCTCAGGACAAATTGCAACCTGTACGGAACAGGAGGTTAAAGGTGCTTATGCTCCAAGTAGGGAGCTTGCTAGTAAAGCGGCTGGAATGGCGAACCCGGGCACAAGGAGATGAGAAATGAGGTGCGTTTTAGAAACCTTTCCCCATCACACGGTGTACCATCTTCTGGGTTTCTCATGCATGTTTTTGATGTAGGAAGATGCCCTTGAACCTGGAGATTTGGGACCCATGCGATGGGTACCACGCAGTATTACTTTAAAGGGTCTGCGTTTGCTCACCCAACCTCACCAAACCTCTCAGCCCCAAGAGTGTCCACCCTTATGTCTCATCCAGCTGTGCGTCTAGATATGGTCTATCCAGGTTGCATCACAGCCCCTGAACGCATTGTGTAAGAATTTCTCTCTCTTTCACTGTCTTTGTTTCATGGGTGTTTCAAAGTAATTTATTTTTATAATGGGGTTTAGCTGCTTTTCACTGCTGTGTTTATGCTGCTTTACACCCACTTGACACACTAACAGAGAGATATCAATACATAGGTTTTACGATTATTATTAGTCAGATATATTCTTGTGCGGTGAATAGGGCGTGTTGAGTCCAGTTTTCTGAGCAAGGAGTAGGTCTTGTCTATTACATATTGGGTTTATGGAACGGTATCTGAGCTAATTTGATACCCTTGTTTTGTGTATCACCCCACCTCACCTTTCCCGTTAAGCAGCCATAGTGTGTTTTCTGCATGTGTGACTCTGTTCTGTTTTGTAATTCAGTTCAAGTGTAACGGTTTTTACATTCCCTCTATCAGTGATACCTTATGAGAAGTGTCCTTTTCTGTGTGACTTATTTCACTTAGAATCGTCGTACCTAAATCCACTCATCATGCTGCTACTAACCTTACGACATTGATTTCCTGGCTGAGTGATATTCCATTGTACATAAGGACCACAACTTCTTTATCCATTTTTCTCTTTCCTGGGATATTTAAGGTGGAATGAAGTGGAGGTCCTGGTCAACAGAGCAGCCCTAAACTTTGGGGTGCTTGTGTTTTGCTGATTTTTAATTTTCCCAATTTATACCCCCATGAGTGGAAGTGCCCTATGCTCTCTGAGCTGTGTTTTTCAGATGTTTCAGGACTCACCGGACACTTCTCCAGAGTGGCTCTTGGCAATTTACATCCCGCCCATCAGTGTAGCAAGGCTCCCATTTCTCCATAGCCTGTCCTGCATTTCTGGTTTTGACACATTTTTCAGCATGGCCCTTTTGACCGATGGGAAGCGAGACTTCTTTGTAGCGCTGATTTGCCTTTCCAGGTTGCTTGGTTGGCCAAAAAGGGCGTATGCGTTTTTTCCTGAATATATTCAGGAAAAAACGCATACGCCCTTTTTGGCCAAGGGCATCATTGTCAACGTTTTGCCGCTTTTCATGTGCTTTAAAGGCGATTCGTATCTACCTCCTGAAATCTGTTTCCTGCAATTCTGCCTTGATTTCAAATCCTCTTCTTTGCCTTCCCTCAATATATTTGTGGACGAGAGTTATCATTTATAACTCTGCAGGTTTGTGAATTGCAGTGCCCTGAACCTCCATTTTACAACTCGTTTTTATGGGAGCTGGCCGCAAAATCGCAGAATGGCTTCAGGCCCTGTTCTGGTTCCGGGGGGCAGGCTGAGCCTGTGGTTAATTCTTCTTTCTGATGGGAAAATAGAGTGACCTGTGCCTGTCCCAACACCAAGAGCTAGTCTCTCGTTGGTTCCACGTCTTCCCGTTTATCCTCAGGACAAATTGCAACGTCTACGGAACAGGAGGTTAAAGGTGCTGATGCTCCAAGTAGGGAGCTTGCTAGTAAAGCGGCTGGAATGGCGAACCCGGGCACAAGGAGATGAGAAATGAGGTGCGTTTTAGAAACCTTTCCCCATCACACGGTGTACCATCTTCTGGGTTTCTCATGCATGTTTTTGATGTAGGAAGATGCCCTTGAACCTGGAGATTTGGGACCCATGCGATGGGTACCACGCAGTATTACTTTAAAGGGTCTGCGTTTGCTCACCCAACCTCACCAAACCTCTCAGCCCCAAGAGTGTCCACCCTTATGTCTCATCCAGCTGTGCGTCTAGATATGGTCAATCCAGGTTGCATCACAGCCCCTGAACGCATTGTGTAAGAATTTCTCTCTCTTTCACTGTCTTTGTTTCATGGGTGTTTCAAAGTAATTTATTTTTATAATGGGGTTTAGCTGCTTTTCACTGCTGTGTTTATGCCGCTTTACACCCACTTGACACACTAACAGAGAGATATCAATACATAGGTTTTACGATTATTATTAGTCAGATATATTCTTGTGCGGTGAATAGGGCGTGTTGAGTCCAGTTCTCTGAGCAAGGAGTAGGTCTTGTCTATTACATATTGAGTTTATGGAACGGTATCTGAGCTAATTTGATACCCTTGTTTTATGTATCACCCCACCTCACCTTTCCCGTTAAGCAGCCATAGTGTGTTTTCTGCATGTGTGACTCTGTTCTGTTTTGTAATTCAGTTCAAGTGTAACGGTTTTTACATTCCCTCTATCAGTGATACCTTATGAGAAGTGTCCTTTTCTGTGTGACTTATTTCACTTAGAATCGTCGTACCTAAATCCACTCATCATGCTGCTACTAACCTTACGACATTGATTTCCTGGCTGAGTGATATTCCATTGTACATAAGGACCACAACTTCTTTATCCATTTTTCTCTTTCCTGGGATATTTAAGGTGGAATGAAGTGGAGGTCCTGGTCAACAGAGCAGCCCTAAACTTTGGGGTGCTTGTGTCTTGCTGATTTTTAATTTTCCCAATTTATACCCCCATGAGTGGAAGTGCCCTATGCTCTCTAAGCTGTGTTTTTCAGATGTTTCAGGACTCACCGGACAGTTCTCCGGAGTGGCTGTTGGCAATTTACATCCCGCCCATCAGTGTAGCAAGGCTCCCATTTCTCCATGGCCTGTCCTGCATTTCTGGTTTTGACACTTTTTTCAGCATGGCCCTTTTGACCGATGGGAAGCGAGACTTGTTTGTAGCGCTGATTTGCCTTTCCAGGTTGCTTGGTTGGCCAAAAAGGGCGTATGCGTTTTTTCCTGAATATATTCAGGAAAAAACGCATACGCCCTTTTTGGCCAAGGGCATCATTGTCAACGTTTTGCCGCTTCTCATGTGCTTTAAAGGCGATTCGTATCTACCTCCTGAAATCTGTTTCCTGCAATTCTGCCTTGATTTCGAATCCTCTTCTTTGCCTTCCCTCAATATATTTGTGGACGAGAGTTATCATTAATAACTCTGCAGGTTTGTGAATTGCAGTGCCCTGAACCTCCATTTTACAACTCGTTTTTATGGGAGCTGGCCGCAAAATCGCAGAATGGCTTCAGGCCCTGTTCTGGTTCCGGGGGGCAGGCTGAGCCTGTGGTTAATTCTTCTTTCTGATGGGAAAATAGAGTGACCTGTGCCTGTCCCAACACCAAGAGCTAGTCTCTCGTTGGTTCCACGTCTTCCCGTTTATCCTCAGGACAAATTGCAACCTGTATGGAACAGGAGGTTAAAGGTGCTGATGCTCCAAGTAGGGAGCTTGCTAGTAAAGCGGCTGGAATGGCGAACCCGGGCACAAGGAGATGAGAAATGAGGTGCGTTTTAGAAACCTTTCCCCATCACACGGTGTACCATCTTCTGGGTTTCTCATGCATGTTTTTGATGTAGGAAGATGCCCTTGAACCTGGAGATTTGGGACCCATGCGATGGGTACCACGCAGTATTCCTTTAAAGGGTCTGCGTTTGCTCACCCAACCTCACCAAACCTCTCAGCCCCAAGAGTGTCCACCCTTATGTCTCATCCAGCTGTGCGTCTAGATATGGTCAATCCAGGTTGCATCACAGCCCCTGAACGCATTGTGTAAGAATTTCTCTCTCTTTCACTGTCTTTGTTTCATGGGTGTTTCAAAGTAATTTATTTTTATAATGGGGTTTAGCTGCTTTTCACTGCTGTGTTTATGCCGCTTTACACCCACTTGACACACTAACAGAGAGATATCAATACATAGGTTTTACGATTATTATTAGTCAGATATATTCTTGTGCGGTGAATAGGGCGTGTTGAGTCCAGTTCTCTGAGCAAGGAGTAGGTCTTGTCTATTACATATTGAGTTTATGGAACGGTATCTGAGCTAATTTGATACCCTTGTTTTATGTATCACCCCACCTCACCTTTCCCGTTAAGCTGCCATAGTGTGTTTTCTGCATGTGTGACTCTGTTCTGTTTTGTAATTCAGTTCAAGTGTAACGGTTTTTACATTCCCTCTATCAGTGATACCTTATGAGAAGTGTCCTTTTCTGTGTGACTTATTTCACTTAGAATCGTCGTACCTAAATCCACTCATCATGCTGCTACTAACCTTACGACATTGATTTCATGGCTGAGTGATATTCCATTGTACATAAGGACCACCACTTCTGTATCCATTTTTCTCTTTCCTGGGATATTTAAGGTGGAATGAAGTGGAGGTCCTGGTCAACAGAGCAGCCCTAAACTTTGGGGTGCTTGTGTCTTGCTGATTTTTAATTTTCCCAATTTATACCCCCATGAGTGGAAGTGCCCTATGCTCTCTAAGCTGTGTTTTTCAGATGTTTCAGGACTCACCGGACACTTCTCCGGAGTGGCTCTTGGCAATTTACATCCCGCCCATCAGTGTAGCAAGGCTCCCATTTCTCCAAGGCCTGTCCTGCATTTCTGGTTTTGACACTTTTTTCAGCATGGCCCTTTTGACCGATGGGAAGCGAGACTTGTTTGTAGCGCTGATTTGCCTTTCCAGGTTGCTTGGTTGGCCAAAAAGGGCGTATGCGTTTTTTCCTGAATATATTCAGGAAAAAACGCATACGCCCTTTTTGGCCAAGGGCATCATTGTCAACGTTTTGCCGCTTCTCATGTGCTTTAAAGGCGATTCGTATCTACCTCCTGAAATCTGTTTCCTGCAATTCTGCCTTGATTTCAAATCCTCTTCTTTGCCTTCCCTCAATATATTTGTGGACGAGAGTTATCATTAATAACTCTGCAGGTTTGTGAATTGCAGTGCCCTGAACCTCCATTTTACAACTCGTTTTTGGGAGCTGGCGGCAAAATCGCAGAATGGCTTCAGGCCCTGTTCTGGTTCCGGGGGGCAGGCTGAGCCTGTGGTTAATTCTTCTTTCTGATGGGAAAATAGAGTGACCTGTGCCTGTCCCAACACCAAGAGCTAGTCTCTCGTTGGTTCCACGTCTTCCCGTTTATCCTCAGGACAAATTGCAACCTGTATGGAACAGGAGGTTAAAGGTGCTGATGCTCCAAGTAGGGAGCTTGCTAGTAAAGCGGCTGGAATGGCGAACCCGGGCACAAGGAGATGAGAAATGAGGTGCGTTTTAGAAACCTTTCCCCATCACACGGTGTACCATCTTCTGGGTTTCTCATGTATGTTTTTGATGTAGGAAGATGCCCTTGAACCTGGAGATTTGGGACCCATGCGATGGGTACCACGCAGTATTCCTTTAAAGGGTCTGCGTTTGCTCACCCAACCTCACCAAACCTCTCAGCCCCAAGAGTGTCCACCCTTATGTCTCATCCAGCTGTGCGTCTAGATATGGTCAATCCAGGTTGCATCACAGCCCCTGAACGCATTGTGTAAGAATTTCTCTCTCTTTCACTGTCTTTGTTTCATGGTTGTTTCAAAGTAATTTATTTTTATAATGGGGTTTAGCTGCTTTTCACTGCTGTGTTTATGCCGCTTTACACCCACTTGACAGAGTAACAGAGAGATATCAATACATAGGTTTTACGATTATTATTAGTCAGATATATTCTTGTGCGGTGAATAGGGCGTGTTGAGTCCAGTTCTCTGAGCAAGGAGTAGGTCTTGTCTATTACATATTGAGTTTATGGAACGGTATCTGAGCTAATTTGATACCCTTGTTTTATGTATCACCCCACCTCACCTTTCCCGTTAAGCAGCCATAGTGTGTTTTCTGCATGTGTGACTCTGTTCTGTTTTGTAATTCAGTTCAAGTGTAACGGTTTTTACATTCCCTCTATCAGTGATACCTTATGAGAAGTGTCCTTTTCTGTGTGACTTATTTCACTTAGAATCGTCGTACCTAAATCCACTCATCATGCTGCTACTAACCTTACGACATTGATTTCATGGCTGAGTGATATTCCATTGTACATAAGGACCACCACTTCTGTATCCATTTTTCTCTTTCCTGGGATATTTAAGGTGGAATGAAGTGGAGGTCCTGGTCAACAGAGCAGCCCTAAACTTTGGGGTGCTTGTGTCTTGCTGATTTTTAATTTTCCCAATTTATACCCCCATGAGTGGAAGTGCCCTATGCTCTCTAAGCTGTGTTTTTCAGATGTTTCAGGACTCACCGGACACTTCTCCGGAGTGGCTCTTGGCAATTTACATCCCGCCCATCAGTGTAGCAAGGCTCCCATTTCTCCATGGCCTGTCCTGCATTTCTGGTTTTGACACTTTTTTCAGCATGGCCCTTTTGACCGATGGGAAGCGAGACTTGTTTGTAGCGCTGATTTGCCTTTCCAGGTTGCTTGGTTGGCCAAAAAGGGCGTATGCGTTTTTTCCTGAATATATTCAGGAAAAAACGCATACGCCCTTTTTGGCCAAGGGCATCATTGTCAACGTTTTGCCGCTTCTCATGTGCTTTAAAGGCGATTCGTATCTACCTCCTGAAATCTGTTTCCTGCAATTCTGCCTTGATTTCAAATCCGCTTCTTTGCCTTCCCTCAATATATTTGTGGACGAGAGTTATCATTTATAACTCTGCAGGTTTGTGAATTGCAGTGCCCTGAACCTCCATTTTACAACTCGTTTTTATGGGAGCTGGCCGCAAAATTGCAGAATGGCTTCAGGCCCTGTTCTGGTTCCGGGGGGCAGGCTGAGCCTGTGGTTAATTCTTCTTTCTGATGGGAAAATAGAGTGACCTGTGCCTGTCCCAACACCAAGAGCTAGTCTCTCGTTGGTTCCACGTCTTCCCGTTTATCCTCAGGACAAATTGCAACGTCTACGGAACAGGAGGTTAAAGGTGCTGATGCTCCAAGTAGGGAGCTTGCTAGTAAAGCGGCTGGAATGGCGAACCCGGGCACAAGGAGATGAGAAATGAGGTGCGTTTTAGAAACCTTTCCCCATCACACGGTGTACCATCTTCTGGGTTTCTCATGCATGTTTTTGATGTAGGAAGATGCCCTTGAACCTGGAGATTTGGGACCCATGCGATGGGTACCACGCAGTATTCCTTTAAAGGGTCTGCGTTTGCTCACCCAACCTCACCAAACCTCTCAGCCCCAAGAGTGTCCACCCTTATGTCTCATCCAGCTGTGCGTCTAGATATGGTCAATCCAGGTTGCATCACAGCCCCTGAACGCATTGTGTCAGAATTTCTCTCTCTTTCACTGTCTTTGTTTCATGGGTGTTTCAAAGTAATTTATTTTTATAATGGGGTTTAGCTGCTTTTCACTGCTGTGTTTATGCTGCTTTACACCCACTTGACACACTAACAGAGAGATATCAATACATAGGTTTTACGATTATTATTAGTCAGATATATTCTTGTGCGGTGAATAGGGCGTGTTGAGTCCAGTTTTCTGAGCAAGGAGTAGGTCTTGTCTATTACATATTGGGTTTATGGAACGGTATCTGAGCTAATTTGATACCCTTGTTTTATGTATCACCCCACCTCACCTTTCCCGTTAAGCAGCCATAGTGTGTTTTCTGCATGTGTGACTCTGTTCTGTTTTGTAATTCAGTTCAAGTGTAACGGTTTTTACATTCCCTCTATCAGTGATACCTTATGAGAAGTGTCCTTTTCTGTGTGACTTATTTCACTTAGAATCGTCGTACCTAAATCCACTCATCATGCTGCTACTAACCTTACGACATTGATTTCATGGCTGAGTGATATTCCATTGTACATAAGGACCACAACTTCTTTATCCATTTTTCTCTTTCCTGGGATATTTAAGGTGGAATGAAGTGGAGGTCCTGGTCAACAGAGCAGCCCTAAACTTTGGGGTGCTTGTGTTTTGCTGATTTTTAATTTTCCCAATTTATACCCCCATGAGTGGAAGTGCCCTATGCTCTCTGAGCTGTGTTTTTCAGATGTTTCAGGACTCACCGGACACTTCTCCAGAGTGGCTCTTGGCAATTTACATCCCGCCCATCAGTGTAGCAAGGCTCCCATTTCTCCATAGCCTGTCCTGCATTTCTGGTTTTGACACATTTTTCAGCATGGCCCTTTTGACCGATTGGAAGCGAGACTTCTTTGTAGCGCTGATTTGCCTTTCCAGGTTGCTTGGTTGGCCAAAAAGGGCGTATGCGTTTTTTCCTGAATATATTCAGGAAAAAACGCATACGCCCTTTTTGGCCAAGGGCATCATTGTCAACGTTTTGCCGCTTTTCATGTGCTTTAAAGGCGATTCGTATCTACCTCCTGAAATCTGTTTCCTGCAATTCTGCCTTGATTTCAAATCCTCTTCTTTGCCTTCCCTCAATATATTTGTGGACGAGAGTTATCATTTATAACTCTGCAGGTTTGTGAATTGCAGTGCCCTGAACCTCCATTTTACAACTCGTTTTTATGGGAGCTGGCCGCAAAATCGCAGAATGGCTTCAGGCCCTGTTCTGGTTCCGGGGGGCAGGCTGAGCCTGTGGTTAATTCTTCTTTCTGATGGGAAAATAGAGTGACCTGTGCCTGTCCCAACACCAAGAGCTAGTCTCTCGTTGGTTCCACGTCTTCCCGTTTATCCTCAGGACAAATTGCAACGTCTACGGAACAGGAGGTTAAAGGTGCTGATGCTCCAAGTAGGGAGCTTGCTAGTAAAGCGGCTGGAATGGCGAACCCGGGCACAAGGAGATGAGAAATGAGGTGCGTTTTAGAAACCTTTCCCCATCACACGGTGTACCATCTTCTGGGTTTCTCATGCATGTTTTTGATGTAGGAAGATGCCCTTGAACCTGGAGATTTGGGACCCATGCGATGGGTACCACGCAGTATTACTTTAAAGGGTCTGCGTTTGCTCACCCAACCTCACCAAACCTCTCAGCCCCAAGAGTGTCCACCCTTATGTCTCATCCAGCTGTGCGTCTAGATATGGTCAATCCAGGTTGCATCACAGCCCCTGAACGCATTGTGTAAGAATTTCTCTCTCTTTCACTGTCTTTGTTTCATGGGTGTTTCAAAGTAATTTATTTTTATAATGGGGTTTAGCTGCTTTTCACTGCTGTATTTATGCCGCTTTACACCCACTTGACACACTAACAGAGAGATATCAATACATAGGTTTTACGATTATTATTAGTCAGATATATTCTTGTGCGGTGAATAGGGCGTGTTGAGTCCAGTTCTCTGAGCAAGGAGTAGGTCTTGTCTATTACATATTGAGTTTATGGAACGGTATCTGAGCTAATTTGATACCCTTGTTTTATGTATCACCCCACCTCACCTTTCCCGTTAAGCAGCCATAGTGTGTTTTCTGCATGTGTGACTCTGTTCTGTTTTGTAATTCAGTTCAAGTGTAACGGTTTTTACATTCCCTCTATCAGTGATACCTTATGAGAAGTGTCCTTTTCTGTGTGACTTATTTCACTTAGAATCGTCGTACCTAAATCCACTCATCATGCTGCTACTAACCTTACGACATTGATTTCCTGGCTGAGTGATATTCCATTGTACATAAGGACCACAACTTCTTTATCCATTTTTCTCTTTCCTGGGATATTTAAGGTGGAATGAAGTGGAGGTCCTGGTCAACAGAGCAGCCCTAAACTTTGGGGTGCTTGTGTCTTGCTGATTTTTAATTTTCCCAATTTATACCCCCATGAGTGGAAGTGCCCTATGCTCTCTAAGCTGTGTTTTTCAGATGTTTCAGGACTCACCGGACAGTTCTCCGGAGTGGCTCTTGGCAATTTACATCCCGCCCATCAGTGTAGCAAGGCTCCCATTTCTCCATGGCCTGTCCTGCATTTCTGGTTTTGACACTTTTTTCAGCATGGCCCTTTTGACCGATGGGAAGCGAGACTTGTTTGTAGCGCTGATTTGCCTTTCCAGGTTGCTTGGTTGGCCAAAAAGGGCGTATGCGTTTTTTCCTGAATATATTCAGGAAAAAACGCATACGCCCTTTTTGGCCAAGGGCATCATTGTCAACGTTTTGCCGCTTCTCATGTGCTTTAAAGGCGATTCGTATCTACCTCCTGAAATCTGTTTCCTGCAATTCTGCCTTGATTTCGAATCCTCTTCTTTGCCTTCCCTCAATATATTTGTGGACGAGAGTTATCATTAATAACTCTGCAGGTTTGTGAATTGCAGTGCCCTGAACCTCCATTTTACAACTCGTTTTTATGGGAGCTGGCCGCAAAATCGCAGAATGGCTTCAGGCCCTGTTCTGGTTCCGGGGGGCAGGCTGAGCCTGTGGTTAATTCTTCTTTCTGATGGGAAAATAGAGTGACCTGTGCCTGTCCCAACAGCAAGAGCTAGTCTCTCGTTGGTTCCACGTCTTCCCGTTTATCCTCAGGACAAATTGCAACCTGTATGGAACAGGAGGTTAAAGGTGCTGATGCTCCAAGTAGGGAGCTTGCTAGTAAAGCGGCTGGAATGGCGAACCCGGGCACAAGGAGATGAGAAATGAGGTGCGTTTTAGAAACCTTTCCCCATCACACGGTGTACCATCTTCTGGGTTTCTCATGCATGTTTTTGATGTAGGAAGATGCCCTTGAACCTGGAGATTTGGGACCCATGCGATGGGTACCACGCAGTATTCCTTTAAAGGGTCTGCGTTTGCTCACCCAACCTCACCAAACCTCTCAGCCCCAAGAGTGTCCACCCTTATGTCTCATCCAGCTGTGCGTCTAGATATGGTCAATCCAGGTTGCATCACAGCCCCTGAACGCATTGTGTAAGAATTTCTCTCTCTTTCACTGTCTTTGTTTCATGGGTGTTTCAAAGTAATTTATTTTTATAATGGGGTTTAGCTGCTTTTCACTGCTGTGTTTATGCCGCTTTACACCCACTTGACACACTAAGAGATATCAATACATAGGTTTTACGATTATTATTAGTCAGATATATTCTTGTGCGGTGAATAGGGCGTGTTGAGTCCAGTTCTCTGAGCAAGGAGTAGGTCTTGTCTATTACATATTGGGTTTATGGAACGGTATCTGAGCTAATTTGATACCCTTGTTTTATGTATCACCCCACCTCACCTTTCCCGTTAAGCAGCCATAGTGTGTTTTCTGCATGTGTGACTCTGTTCTGTTTTGTAATTCAGTTCAAGTGTAACGGTTTTTACATTCCCTCTATCAGTGATACCTTATGAGAAGTGTCCTTTTCTGTGTGACTTATTTCACTTAGAATCGTCGTACCTAAATCCACTCATCATGCTGCTACTAACCTTACGACATTGATTTCATGGCTGAGTGGTATTCCATTGTACATAAGGACCACAACTTCTTTATCCATTTTTCTCTTTCCTGGGATATTTAAGGTGGAATGAAGTGGAGGTCCTGGTCAACAGAGCAGCCCTAAACTTTGGGGTGCTTGTGTCTTGCTGATTTTTAATTTTCCCAATTTATACCCCCATGAGTGGAAGTGCCCTATGCTCTCTAAGCTGTGTTTTTCAGATGTTTCAGGACTCACCGGACACTTCTCCGGAGTGGCTCTTGGCAATTTACATCCCGCCCATCAGTGTAGCAAGGCTCCCATTTCTCCATGGCCTGTCCTGCATTTCTGGTTTTGACACTTTTTTCAGCATGGCCCTTTTGACCGATGGGAAGCGAGACTTCTTTGTAGTGCTGATTTGCCTTTCCAGGTTGCTTGGTTGGCCAAAAAGGGCGTATGCGTTTTTTCCTGAATATATTCAGGAAAAAACGCATACGACCTTTTTGGCCAAGGGCATCATTGTCAACGTTTTGCCGCTTTTCATGTGCTTTAAAGGCGATTCGTATCTACCTCCTGAAATCTGTTTCCTGCAATTCTGCCTTGATTTCAAATCCTCTTCTTTGCCTTCCCTCAATATATTTGTGGACGGGAGTTATCATTTATAACTCTGCAGGTTTGTGAATTGCAGTGCCCTGAACCTCCATTTTACAACTCGTTTTTATGGGAGCTGGCCGCAAAATCGCAGAATGGCTTCAGGCCCTGTTCTGGTTCCGGGGGGCAGGCTGAGCCTGTGGTTAATTCTTCTTTCTGATGGGAAAATAGAGTGACCTGTGCCTGTCCCAACACCAAGAGCTAGTCTCTCGTTGGTTCCACGTCTTCCCGTTTATCCTCAGGACAAATTGCAACCTGTATGGAACAGGAGGTTAAAGGTGCTGATGCTCCAAGTAGGGAGCTTGCTAGTAAAGCGGCTGGAATGGCGAACCCGGGCACAAGGTAATGAGAAATGAGGTGCGTTTTAGAAACCTTTCCCCATCACACGGTGTACCATCTTCTGGGTTTCTCATGCATGTTTTTGATGTAGGAAGATGCCCTTGAAACTGGAGATTTGGGACCCATGCGATGGGTACCACGCAGTATTCCTTTAAAGGGTCTGCGTTTGCTCACCCAACCTCACCAAACCTCTCATCCCCAAGAGTGTCCACCCTTATGTCTCATCCAGCTGTGCGTCTAGATATGGTCAATCCAGGTTGCATCACAGCCCCTGAACGCATTGTGTAAGAATTTCTCTCTCTTTCACTGTCTTTATTCATGGGTGTTTCAAAGTAATTTATTTTTATAATGGGGTTTAGCTGCTTTTCACTGCTGTGTTTATGCCGCTTTATACCCACTTGACACACTAACAGAGAGATAGCAATACATAGGTTTTACGATTATTATTAGTCAGATATATTCTTGTGCGGTGAATAGGGCGTGTTGAGTCCAGTTCTCTGAGCAAGGAGTAGGTCTTGTCTATTACATATTGGGTTTATGGAACGATATCTGAGCTAATTTGATACCCTTGTTTTATGTATCACCCCACCTCACCTTTCCCGTTAAGCAGCCATAGTGTGTTTTCTGCATGTGTGACTCTGTTCTGTTTTGTAATTCAGTTCAAGTGTAACGGTTTTTACATTCCCTCTATCAGTGATACCTTATGAGAAGTGTCCTTTTCTGTGTGACTTATTTCACTTAGAATCGTCGTACCTAAATCCACTCATCATGCTGCTACTAACCTTACGACATTGATTTCATGGCTGAGTGGTATTCCATTGTACATAAGGACCACAACTTCTTTATCCATTTTTCTCTTTCCTGGGATATTTAAGGTGGAATGAAGTGGAGGTCCTGGTCAACAGAGCAGCCCTAAACTTTGGGGTGCTTGTGTCTTGCTGATTTTTAATTTTCCCAATTTATACCCCCATGAGTGGAAGTGCCCTATGCTCTCTAAGCTGTGTTTTTCAGATGTTTCAGGACTCACCGGACACTTCTCCGGAGTGGCTCTTGGCAATTTACATCCCGCCCATCAGTGTAGCAAGGCTCCCATTTCTCCATGGCCTGTCCTGCATTTCTGGTTTTGACACTTTTTTCAGCATGGCCCTTTTGACCGATGGGAAGCGAGACTTCTTTGTAGTGCTGATTTGCCTTTCCAGGTTGCTTGGTTGGCCAAAAAGGGCGTATGCGTTTTTTCCTGAATATATTCAGGAAAAAACGCATACGCCCTTTTTGGCCAAGGGCATCATTGTCAACGTTTTGCCGCTTTTCATGTGCTTTAAAGGCGATTCGTATCTACCTCCTGAAATCTGTTTCCTGCAATTCTGCCTTGATTTCAAATCCTCTTCTTTGCCTTCCCTCAATATATTTGTGGACGGGAGTTATCATTTCTAACTCTGCAGGTTTGTGAATTGCAGTGCGCTGAACCTCCATTTTACAACTCGTTTTTATGGGAGCTGGCCGCAAAATCGCAGAATGGCTTCAGGCCCTGTTCTGGTTCCGGGGGGCAGGCTGAGCCTGTGGTTAATTCTTCTTTCTGATGGGAAAATAGAGTGACCTGTGCCTGTCCCAACACCAAGAGCTAGTCTCTCGTTGGTTCCACGTCTTCCCGTTTATCCTCAGGACAAATTGCAACCTGTATGGAACAGGAGGTTAAAGGTGCTGATGCTCCAAGTAGGGAGCTTGCTAGTAAAGCGGCTGGAATGGCGAACCCGGGCACAAGGTAATGAGAAATGAGGTGCGTTTTAGAAACCTTTCCCCATCACACGGTGTACCATCTTCTGGGTTTCTCATGCATGTTTTTGATGTAGGAAGATGCCCTTGAAACTGGAGATTTGGGACCCATGCGATGGGTACCACGCAGTATTCCTTTAAAGGGTCTGCGTTTGCTCACCCAACCTCACCAAACCTCTCAGCCCCAAGAGTGTCCACCCTTATGTCTCATCCAGCTGTGCGTCTAGATATGGTCAATCCAGGTTGCATCACAGCCCCTGAACGCATTGTGTAAGAATTTCTCTCTCTTTCACTGTCTTTGTTTCATGGGTGTTTCAAAGTAATTTATTTTTATAATGGGGTTTAGCTGCTTTTCACTGCTGTGTTTATGCCGCTTTACACCCACTTGACACACTAAGAGATATCAATACATAGGTTTTACGATTATTATTAGTCAGATATATTCTTGTGCGGTGAATAGGGCGTGTTGAGTCCAGTTCTCTGAGCAAGGAGTAGGTCTTGTCTATTACATATTGGGTTTATGGAACGGTATCTGAGCTAATTTGATACCCTTGTTTTATGTATCACCCCACCTCACCTATCCCGTTAAGCAGCCATAGTGTGTTTTCTGCATGTGTGACTCTGTTCTGTTTTGTAATTCAGTTCAAGTGTAACGGTTTTTACATTCCCTCTATCAGTGATACCTTATGAGAAGTGTCCTTTTCTGTGTGACTTATTTCACTTAGAATCGTCGTACCTAAATCCACTCATCATGCTGCTACTAACCTTACGACATTGATTTCATGGCTGAGTGATATTCCATTGTACATAAGGACCACAACTTCTTTATCCATTTTTCTCTTTCCTGGGATATTTAAGGTGGAATGAAGTGGAGGTCCTGGTCAACAGAGCAGCCCTAAACTTTGGGGTGCTTGTGTCTTGCTGATTTTTAATTTTCCCAATTTATACCCCCATGAGTGGAAGTGCCCTATGCTCTCTAAGCTGTGTTTTTCAGATGTTTCAGGACTCACCGGACACTTCTCCGGAGTGGCTCTTGGCAATTTACATCCCGCCCATCAGTGTAGCAAGGCTCCCATTTCTCCATGGCCTGTCCTGCATTTCTGGTTTTGACACTTTTTTCAGCATGGCCCTTTTGACCGATGGGAAGCGAGACTTCTTTGTAGCGCTGATTTGCCTTTCCAGGTTGCTTGGTTGGCCAAAAAGGGCGTATGCGTTTTTTCCTGAATATATTCAGGAAAAAACGCATACGCCCTTTTTGGCCAAGGGCATCATTGTCAACATTTTGCTGCTTCTCATGTGCTTTAAAGGCGATTCGTATCTACCTCCTGAAATCTGTTTCCTGCAATTCTGCCTTGATTTCAAATCCTCTTCTTTGCCTTCCCTCAATATATTTGTGGACGAGAGTTATCATTAATAACTCTGCAGGTTTGTGAATTGCAGTGCCCTGAACCTCCATTTTACAACTCGTTTTTATGGGAGCTGGCCGCAAAATCGCAGAATGGCTTCAGGCCCTGTTCTGGTTCCGGGGGGCAGGCTGAGCCTGTGGTTAATTCTTCTTTCTGATGGGAAAATAGAGTGACCTGTGCCTGTCCCAACACCAAGAGCTAGTCTCTCGTTGGTTCCACGTCTTCCCGTTTATCCTCAGGACAAATTGCAACCTCTACGGAACAGGAGGTTAAAGGTGCTGATGCTCCAAGTAGGGAGATTGCTAGTAAAGCGGCTGGAATGGCGAACCCGGGCACAAGGCGATGAGAAATGAGGTGCGTTTTAGAAACCTTTCCCCATCACACGGTGTACCATCTTCTGGGTTTCTCATGCATGTTTTTGATGTAGGAAGATGCCCTTGAACCTGGAGATTTGGGACCCATGCGATGGGTACCATGCAGTATTACTTTAAAGGGTCTGCATTTGCTCACCCAACCTCACCAAACCTCTCAGCCCCAAGAGTGTCCACCCTTATGTCTGATCCAGCTGTGGGTCTAGATATGGTCAATCCAGGTTGCATCACAGCCCCTGAACGCATTGTGTAAGAATTTCTCTCTCTTTCACTGTCTTTGTTTCATGGGTGTTTTAAAGTAATTTATTTTTATAATGGGGTTTAGCTGCTTTTCACTGCTGTGTTTATGCCGCTTTACACCCACTTGACACACTAACAGAGAGATATCAATACATAGGTTTTAAGATTATTACTAGTCAGATATATTCTTGTGCGGTGAATAGGGCGTGTTGAGTCCAGTTCTCTGAGCAAGGAGTAGGTCTTGTCTATTACATATTGGGTTTATGGAACGGTATCTGAGCTAATTTGATACCCTTGTTTTATGTATCACCCCACCTCACCTTTCCCGTTAAGCAGCCATAGTGTGTTTTCTGCATGTGTGACTCTGTTCTGTTTTGTAATTCAGTTCATGTGTAAAGGTTTTTACATTCCCTCTATCAGTGATACCTTATGAGAAGTGTCCTTTTCTGTGTGACTTATTTCACTTAGAATCGTCGTACCTAAATCCACTCATCATGCTGCTACTAACCTTATGACATTGATTTCATGGCTGAGTGATATTCCATTGTACATAAGGACCACAATTCTTTATCCATTTTTCTCTTTCCTGGGATATTTAAGGTGGAATGAAGTGGAGGTCCTGGTCAACAGAGCAGCCCTAAACTTTGGGGTGCTTGTGTCTTGCTGATTTTTAATTTTCCCAATTTATACCCCCATGAGTGGAAGTGCCCTATGCTCTCTAAGCTGTGTTTTTCAGATGTTTCAGGACTCACCGGACACTTCTCCAGAGTGGCTCTTGGCAATTTACATCCCACCCATCAGTGTAGCAAGGCTCCCATTTCTCCATGGCTTCTCCTGCATTTCTGGTTTTGACACTTTTTTCAGCATGGCCCTTTTGACCGATGGGCAGCGAGACTACTTTGTAGCACTGATTTGCCTTTCCAGGTTGCTTGGTTGGCCAAAAAGGGCGTATGCATTTTTTCCTGAATATATTCAGGAAAAAACGCATACGCCCTTTTTGGCCAAGGGCATCATTGTCAACGTTTTGCCGCTTTTCATGTGCTTTAAAGGCGATTCGAATCTACCTCCTGAAATCTCTTTCCTGCAATTCTGCCTTGATTTCAAATCCTCTTCTTTGCCTTCCCTCAATATATTTGTGGACGAGAGTTATCATTTATAACTCTGCAGGTTTGTGAATTGCAGTGCCCTGAACCTCCATTTTACAACTCGCTTTTTTGGGAGCTGGCCGCAAAAGCGCAGGATGGCTTCAGGCCCTGTTCTGGTTCCGGGGGGCAGGCTGAGCCTGTGGTTAATTCTTCTTCCTGATGGGAAAATAGAGTGACCTGTGCCTGTCCCGACACCAAGAGCTAGTCTCTCGTTGGTTCCCCGTCTTCCCGTTCATCCTCAGGACAAATTGCAACCTGTACGGAACAGGAGGTTAAAGGTGCTGATGCTCCAAGTAGGGAGATTGCTAGTAAAGCGGCTGGAATGGCGAACCCGGGCACAAGGAGATGAGAAATGAGGTGCGTTTTAGAAACCTTTCCCCATCACACGGTGTACCATCTTCTGGGTTTCTCATGCATGTTTTCGATGTAGGAAGATGCCCTTGAACCTGGAGATTTGGGACCCATGCGATGGGTACCACGCAGTATTACTTTAAAGGGTCTGCGTTTGCTCACCCAACCTCACCAAACCTCTCAGCCCCAAGAGTGTCCACCCTTATGTCTCATCCAGCTGTGGGTCTAGATATGGTCAATCCAGGTTGCATCACAGCCCCTGAACTCATTGTGTAAGAATTTCTATCTCTTTCACTGTCGTTGTTTCATGGGTTTTTCAAAGTAATTTATTTTCATAATGGGGTTTAGCTGCTTTTCACGGCTGTGTTTATGCCGCTTTACACCCACTTGACACACTAACAGAGAGATATCAATACATAGGTTTTAAGATTATTACTAGTCAGATATATTCTTGTGCGGTGAATAGGGCGTGTTGAGTCCAGTTCTCTGAGCAAGGAGTAGGTCTTGTCTACTACATATTGGGTTTATGGAACGGTATCTGAGCTAATTTGATACCCTTGTTTTATGTATCACCCCACCTCACCTTTCCCGTTAAGCAGCCATAGTCTGTTTTCTGCATGTGTGACTCTGTTCTGTTTTGTAATTCAGTTCAAGTGTAACGGTTTTTACATTCCCTCTATCAGTGATACCTTATGAGAAGTGTCCTTTTCTGTGTGACTTATTTCACTTAGAATCGTCGTACCTAAATCCACTCATCATGCTGCTACTAACCTTATGACATTGATTTCATGGCTGAGTGATATTCCATTGTACATAAGGACCACAACTTCTTTATCCATTTTTCTCTTTCCTGGGATATTTAAGGTGGAATGAAGTGGAGGTCCTTGTCAACAGAGCAGCCCTCAACGTTGGGGTGCTTGTGTCTTGCTGATTTTTCATTTTCCCAGTTTATACCCCCATGAGTGGAAGTGCCCTATGCTCTCTAAGCTGTGTTTTTCAGATGTTTCAGGACTCACCGGACACTTCTCCAGAGTGGCTCTTGGCAATTTACATCCCGCCCATCAGTGTAGCAAGGCTCCCATTTCTCCATGGCCTGTCCTGCATTTCTGGTTTTGACACTTTTTTCAGCATGGCCCTTTTGACCGATGGGAAGCGAGACTTCTCTGTAGCGCTGATTTGCCTTTCCAGGTTGCTTGGTTGGGCAAAAAGGGCGTATGCGTTTTTTCCTGAATATATTCAGGAAAAAACGCATACGCCCTTTTTGGCCAAGGGCAACATTGTCAACATTTTTCCGCTTTTCATGTGCTTTAAAGGCGATTCGTATCTACCTCCTGAAATCTGTTTCCTGCAATTCTGCCTTGATTTCAAATCCTCTTCTTTGCCTTCCCTCAATATATTTGTGGACGAGAGTTATCATTTATAACTCTGCAGGTTTGTGAATTGCAGTGCCCTGAACCTCCATTTTACAACTCGCTTTTTTGGGAGCTGGCCGCAAAAGCGCAGGATGGCTTCAGGCCCTGTTCTGGTTCCGGGGGGCAGGCTGAGCCTGTGGTTAATTCTTCTTCCTGATGGGAAAATAGAGTGACCTGTGCCTGTCCCGACACCAAGAGCTAGTCTCTCGTTGGTTCCCCGTCTTCCCGTTCATCCTCAGGACAAATTGCAACCTGTACGGAACAGGAGGTTAAAGGTGCTGATGCTCCAAGTAGGGAGATTGCTAGTAAAGCGGCTGGAATGGCGAACCCGGGCACAAGGAGATGAGAAATGAGGTGCGTTTTAGAAACCTTTCCCCATCACACGGTGTACCATCTTCTGGGTTTCTCATGCATGTTTTCGATGTAGGAAGATGCCCTTGAACCTGGAGATTTGGGACCCATGCGATGGGTACCACGCAGTATTATTTAAAGGGTCTGCGTTTGCTCACCCAACCTCACCAAACCTCTCAGCCCCAAGAGTGTCCACCCTTATGTCTCATCCAGCTGTGGGTCTAGATATGGTCAATCCAGGTTGCATCACAGCCCCTGAACTCATTGTGTAAGAATTTCTATCTCTTTCACTGTCGTTGTTTCATGGGTTTTTCAAAGTAATTTATTTTCATAATGGGGTTTAGCTGCTTTTCACGGCTGTGTTTATGCCGCTTTACACCCACTTGACACACTAACAGAGAGATATCAATACATAGGTTTTAAGATTATTACTAGTTAGATATATTCTTGTGCCGTGAATAGGGCGTGTTGAGTCCAGTTCTCTGAGCAAGGAGTAGGTCTTGTCTACTACATATTGGGTTTATGGAACGGTATCTGAGCTAATTTGATACCCTTGTTTTATGTATCACCCCACCTCACCTTTCCCGTTAAGCAGCCATAGTCTGTTTTCTGCATGTGTGACTCTGTTCTGTTTTGTAATTCAGTTCAAGTGTAACGGTTTTTACATTCCCTCTATCAGTGATACCTTATGAGAAGTGTCCTTTTCTGTGTGACTTATTTCACTTAGAATCGTCGTACCTAAATCCACTCATCATGCTGCTACTAACCTTATGACATTGATTTCATGGCTGAGTGATATTCCATTGTACATAAGGACCACAACTTCTTTATCCATTTTCCTCTTTCCTGGGATATTGAAGGTGGAATGAAGTGGAGGTCCTTGTCAACAGAGCAGCCCTCAACTTTGGGGTGCTTGTGTCTTGCTGATTTTTAATTTTCCCAGTTTATACCCCCATGAGTGGAAGTGCCCTATGCTCTCTAAGCTGTGTTTTTCGGATGTTTCAGGACACACCGTACACTTCTCCAGAGTGGCTGTTGGCAATTTACATCCCGCCCATCAGTGTAGCAAGGCTCCCATTTCTCCATGGCCTGTCCTGCATTTCTGGTTTTGACACTTTTTTCAGCATGGCCCTTTTGACCGATGGGAAGCGAGACTTCTCTGTAGCGCTGATTTGCCTTTCCAGGTTGCTTGGTTGGCCAAAAAGGGCGTATGCGTTTTTTCCTGAATATATTCAGGAAAAAACGCAAACGCCCTTTTTGGCCAAGGGCATCATTGTGAACGTTTTGCCGCTTTTCATGTGCTTTAAAGGCAATTCGTATCTACCTCCTGAAATCTGTTCCGTGCAATTCTGCCTTGATTTCAAATCCTCTTCTTTGCCTTCCCTCAATATATTTGTGGACGAGAGTTATCATTTATAACTCTGCAGGTTTGTGAATTGCAGTGCCCTGAACCTCCATTTTACAACTCGCTTTTTTGGGAGCTGGCCGCAAAAGCGCAGGATGGCTTCAGGCCCTGTTCTGGTTCCGGGGGGCAGGCTGAGCCTGTGGTTAATTCTTCTTCCTGATGGGAAAATAGAGTGACCTGTGCCTGTCCCGACACCAAGAGCTAGTCTCTCGTTGGTTCCCCGTCTTCCCGTTCATCCTCAGGACAAATTGCAACCTGTACGGAACAGGAGGTTAAAGGTGCTGATGCTCCAAGTAGGGAGATTGCTAGTAAAGCGGCTGGAATGGCGAACCCGGGCACAAGGAGATGAGAAATGAGGTGCGTTTTAGAAACCTTTCCCCATCACACGGTGTACCATCTTCTGGGTTTCTCATGCATGTTTTCGATGTAGGAAGATGCCCTTGAACCTGGAGATTTGGGACCCATGCGATGGGTACCACGCAGTATTACTTTAAAGGGTCTGCGTTTGCTCACCCAACCTCACCAAACCTCTCAGCCCCAAGAGTGTCCACCCTTATGTCTCATCCAGCTGTGGGTCTAGATATGGTCAATCCAGGTTGCATCACAGCCCCTGAACTCATTGTGTAAGAATTTCTATCTCTTTCACTGTCGTTGTTTCATGGGTTTTTCAAAGTAATTTATTTTCATAATGGGGTTTAGCTGCTTTTCACGGCTGTGTTTATGCCGCTTTACACCCACTTGACACACTAACAGAGAGATATCAATACATAGGTTTTAAGATTATTACTAGTCAGATATATTCTTGTGCGGTGAATAGGGCGTGTTGAGTCCAGTTCTCTGAGCAAGGAGTAGGTCTTGTCTACTACATATTGGGTTTATGGAACGGTATCTGAGCTAATTTGATACCCTTGTTTTATGTATCACCCCACCTCACCTTTCCCGTTAAGCAGCCATAGTCTGTTTTCTGCATGTGTGACTCTGTTCTGTTTTGTAATTCAGTTCAAGTGTAACGGTTTTTACATTCCCTCTATCAGTGATACCTTATGAGAAGTGTCCTTTTCTGTGTGACTTATTTCACTTAGAATCGTCGTACCTAAATCCACTCATCATGCTGCTACTAACCTTATGACATTGATTTCATGGCTGAGTGATATTCCATTGTACATAAGGACCACAACTTCTTTATCCATTTTTCTCTTTCCTGGGATATTTAAGGTGGAATGAAGTGGAGGTCCTTGTCAACAGAGCAGCCCTCAACTTTGGGGTGCTTGTGTCTTGCTGATTTTTCATTTTCCCAGTTTATACCCCCATGAGTGGAAGTGCCCTATGCTCTCTAAGCTGTGTTTTTCAGATGTTTCAGGACACACCGTACACTTCTCCAGAGTGGCTGTTGGCAATTAACATCCCGCCCATCAGTGTAGCAAGGCTCCCATTTCTCCATGGCCTGTCCTGCATTTCTGGTTTTGACACTTTTTTCAGCATGGCCCTTTTGACCGATGGGAAGCGAGACTTCTCTGTAGCGCTGATTTGCCTTTCCAGGTTGCTTGGTTGGCCAAAAAGGGCGTATGCGTTTTTTCCTGAATATATTCAGGAAAAAACGCATACGCCCTTTTTGGCCAAGGGCAACATTGTCAACATTTTGCCGCTTTTCATGTGCTTTAAAGGCGATTCGTATCTACCTCCTGAAATCTGTTTCCTGCAATTCTGCCTTGATTTCAAATCCTCTTCTTTGCCTTCCCTCAATATATTTGTGGACGAGAGTTATCATTTATAACTCTGCAGGTTTGTGAATTGCAGTGCCCTGAACCTCCATTTTACAACTCGCTTTTTTGGGAGCTGGCCGCAAAAGCGCAGGATGGCTTCAGGCCCTGTTCTGGTTCCGGGGGGCAGGCTGAGCCTGTGGTTAATTCTTCTTCCTGATGGGAAAATAGAGTGACCTGTGCCTGTCCCGACACCAAGAGCTAGTCTCTCGTTGGTTCCCCGTCTTCCCGTTCATCCTCAGGACAAATTGCAACCTGTACGGAACAGGAGGTTAAAGGTGCTGATGCTCCAAGTAGGGAGATTGCTAGTAAAGCGGCTGGAATGGCGAACCCGGGCACAAGGAGATGAGAAATGAGGTGCGTTTTAGAAACCTTTCCCCATCACACGGTGTACCATCTTCTGGGTTTCTCATGCATGTTTTCGATGTAGGAAGATGCCCTTGAACCTGGAGATTTGGGACCCATGCGATGGGTACCACGCAGTATTATTTAAAGGGTCTGCGTTTGCTCACCCAACCTCACCAAACCTCTCAGCCCCAAGAGTGTCCACCCTTATGTCTCATCCAGCTGTGGGTCTAGATATGGTCAATCCAGGTTGCATCACAGCCCCTGAACTCATTGTGTAAGAATTTCTATCTCTTTCACTGTCGTTGTTTCATGGGTTTTTCAAAGTAATTTATTTTCATAATGGGGTTTAGCTGCTTTTCACGGCTGTGTTTATGCCGCTTTACACCCACTTGACACACTAACAGAGAGATATCAATACATAGGTTTTAAGATTATTACTAGTTAGATATATTCTTGTGCCGTGAATAGGGCGTGTTGAGTCCAGTTCTCTGAGCAAGGAGTAGGTCTTGTCTACTACATATTGGGTTTATGGAACGGTATCTGAGCTAATTTGATACCCTTGTTTTATGTATCACCCCACCTCACCTTTCCCGTTAAGCAGCCATAGTCTGTTTTCTGCATGTGTGACTCTGTTCTGTTTTGTAATTCAGTTCAAGTGTAACGGTTTTTACATTCCCTCTAAAAGTGATACCTTATGAGAAGTGTCCTTTTCTGTGTGACTTATTTCACGTAGAATCGTCGTACCTAAATCCACTCATCATGCTGCTACTAACCTTATGACATTGATTTCATGGCTGAGTGATATTCCATTGTACATAAGGACCACAACTTCTTTATCCATTTTTCTCTTTCCTGGGATATTTAAGGTGGAATGAAGTGAAGGTCCTTGTCAACAGAGCAGCCCTCAACTTTGGGGTGCTTGTGTCTTGCTGATTTTTCATTTTCCCAATTTATACCCCCATGAGTGGAAATGCCCTATGCTCTCTAAGCTGTGTTTTTCAGATGTTTCAGGACACACCATACACTTCTCCAGAGTGGCTGTTGGCAATTTACATCCCGCCCATCAGTGTAGCAAGGCTCCCATTTCTCCATGGCCTGTCCTGCATTTCTGGTTTTGACACTTTTTTCAGCATGGCCCTTTTGACCGATGGGAAGTGAGACTTCTCTGTAGCGCTGATTTGCCTTTCCAGGTTGCTTGGTTGGCCAAAAAGGGCGTATGCGTTTTTTCCTGAATATATTCAGGAAAAAACGCATACGCCCTTTTTGGCCAAGGGCATCATTGTCAACGTTTTGCCGCTTTTCATGTGCTTTAAAGGCAATTCCTATCTACCTCCTGAAATCTGTTTCGTGCAATTCTGCCTTGATTTCAAATCCTCTTCTTTGCCTTCCCTCAATATATTTGTGGACGAGAGTTATCATTTATAACTCTGCAGGTTTGTGAATTGCAGTGCCCTGAACCTCCATTTTACAACTCGCTTTTTTGGGAGCTGGCCGCAAAAGCGCAGGATGGCTTCAGGCCCTGTTCTGGTTCCGGGGGGCAGGCTGAGCCTGTGGTTAATTCTTCTTCCTGATGGGAAAATAGAGTGACCTGTGCCTGTCCTGACACCAAGAGCTAGTCTCTCGTTGGTTCCCCGTCTTCCCGTTCATCCTCAGGACAAATTGCAACCTGTACGGAACCGGAGGTTAAAGGTGCTGATGCTCCAAGTAGGGAGATTGCTAGTAAAGCGGCTGGAATGGCGAACCCGGGCACAAGGAGATGAGAAATGAGGTGCGTTTTAGAAACCTTTCCCCATCACACGGTGTACCATCTTCTGGGTTTCTCATGCATGTTTTCGATGTAGGAAGATGCCCTTGAACCTGGAGATTTGGGACCCATGCGATGGGTACCACGCAGTATTACTTTAAAGGGTCTGCGTTTGCTCACCCAACCTCACCAAACCTCTCAGCCCCAAGAGTGTCCACCCTTATGTCTCATCCAGCTGTGGGTCTAGATATGGTCAATCCAGGTTGCATCTCAGCCCCTGAACTCATTGTGTAAGAATTTCTATCTCTTTCACTGTCGTTGTTTCATGGGTTTTTCAAAGTAATTTATTTTCATAATGGGGTTTAGCTGCTTTTCACTGCTGTGTTTATGCCGCTTTACACCCACTTGACACACTAACAGAGAGATATCAATACATAGGTTTTAAGATTATTACTAGTCAGGTATATTCTTGTGCGGTGAATAGGGCGTGTTGAGTCCAGTTCTCTGAGCAAGGAGTAGGTCTTGTCTACTACATATTGGGTTTATGGAACGGTATCTGAGCTAATTTGATACCCTTGTTTTATGTATCACCCCACCTCACCTTTCCCGTTAAGCAGCCATAGTCTGTTTTCTGCATGTGTGACTCTGTTCTGTTTTGTAATTCAGTTCAAGTGTAACGGTTTTTACATTCCCTCTAAAAGTGATACCTTATGAGAAGTGTCCTTTTCTGTGTGACTTATTTCACTTAGAATCGTCGTACCTAAATCCACTCATCATGCTGCTACTAACCTTATGACATTGATTTCATGGCTGAGTGATATTCCATTGTACATAAGGACCACAACTTCTTTATCCATTTTTCTCTTTTCTTGGATATTTAAGGTGGAATGAAGTGGAGGTCCTTGTCAACAGAGCAGCCCTCAACTTTGGGGTGCTTGTGTCTTGCTGATTTTTCATTTTCCCAATTTATACACCCATGAGTGGAAGTGCCCTATGCTCTCTAAGCTGTGTTTTTCAGATGTTTCAGGACACACCGTACACTTCTCCAGAGTGGCTGTTGGCAATTTACATCCCGCCCATCAGTGTAGCAAGGCTCTCATTTCTCCTTGGCCTGTCCTGCATTTCTGGTTTTGACACTTTTTTCAGCATGGCCCTTTTGACCGATGGGGAGCGAGAGTTCTTTGTAGCGCTGATTTGCCTTTCCAGGTTGCTTGGTTGGCCAAAAAGGGCGTATGCGTTTTTTCCTGAATATATTCAGGAAAAAACGCATACGCCCTTTTTGGCCAAGGGCATCATTGTCAACGTTTTGCCGCTTTTCATGTGCTTTAAAGGCGATTCGTATCTACCTCCTGAAATCTGTTTCATGCAATTCTGCCTTGATTTCAAATCCTCTTCTTTGCCTTCCCTCAATATATTTGTGGACGAGAGTTATCATTTATAACTCTGCAGGTTTGTGAACTGCAGTGCCCTGAACCTCCATTTTACAACTCGCTTTTTAGGGAGCTGGCCACAAAAGCGCAGGATGGCTTCAGGCCCTGTTCTGGTTCCGGGGGGCAGGCTGAGCCTGTGGTTAATTCTTCTTCCTGATGGGAAAATAGAGTGACCTGTGCCTGTCCCGACACCAAGAGCTAGTCTCTCGTTGGTTCCCCGTCTTCCCGTTCATCCTCAGGACAAATTGCAACCTGTACGGAACAGGAGGTTAAAGGTGCTGATGCTCCAAGTAGGGAGATTGCTAGTAAAGCGGCTGGAATGGCGAACCCGGGCACAAGGAGATGAGAAATGAGGTGCGTTTTAGAAACCTTTCCCCATCACACGGTGTACCATCTTCTGGGTTTCTCATGCATGTTTTCGATGTAGGAAGATGCCCTTGAACCTGGAGATTTGGGACCCATGCGAAGGGTACCACGCAGTATTACTTTAAAGGGTCTGCGTTTGCTCACCCAACCTCACCAAACCTCTCAGCCCCAAGAGTGTCCACCCTTATGTCTCATCCAGCTGTGGGTCTAGATATGGTCAATCCAGGTTGCATCACAGCCCCTGAACTCATTGTGTAAGAATTTCTATCTCTTTCACTGTCGTTGTTTCATGGGTTTTTCAAAGTAATTTATTTTCATAATGGGGTTTAGCTGCTTTTCACGGCTGTGTTTATGCCGCTTTACACCCACTTGACACACTAACAGAGAGATATCAATACATAGGTTTTAAGATTATTACTAGTCAGATATATACTTGTGCGGTGAATAGGGCGTGTTGAGTCCAGTTCTCTGAGCAAGGAGTAGGTCTTGTCTACTACATATTGGGTTTATGGAACGGTATCTGAGCTAATTTGATACCCTTGTTTTATGTATCACCCCACCTCACCTTTCCCGTTAAGCAGCCATAGTCTGTTTTCTGCATGTGTGACTCTGTTCTGTTTTGTAATTCAGTTCAAGTGTAACGGTTTTTACATTCCCTCTAAAAGTGATACCTTATGAGAAGTGTCCTTTTCTGTGTGACTTATTTCACGTAGAATCGTCGTACCTAAATCCACTCATCATGCTGCTACTAACCTTATGACATTGATTTCATGGCTGAGTGATATTCCATTGTACATAAGGACCACAACTTCTTTATCCATTTTTCTCTTTCCTGGGATATTTAAGGTGGAATGAAGTGAAGGTCCTTGTCAACAGAGCAGCCCTCAACTTTGGGGTGCTTGTGTCTTGCTGATTTTTCATTTTCCCAATTTATACCCCCATGAGTGGAAATGCCCTATGCTCTCTAAGCTGTGTTTTTCAGATGTTTCAGGACACACCATACACTTCTCCAGAGTGGCTGTTGGCAATTTACATCCCGCCCATCAGTGTAGCAAGGCTCCCATTTCTCCATGGCCTGTCCTGCATTTCTGGTTTTGACACTTTTTTCAGCATGGCCCTTTTGACCGATGGGAAGTGAGACTTCTCTGTAGCGCTGATTTGCCTTTCCAGGTTGCTTGGTTGGCCAAAAAGGGCGTATGCGTTTTTTCCTGAATATATTCAGGAAAAAACGCATACGCCCTTTTTGGCCAAGGGCATCATTGTCAACGTTTTGCTGCTTTTCATGTGCTTTAAAGGCAATTCCTATCTACCTCCTGAAATCTGTTTCGTGCAATTCTGCCTTGATTTCAAATCCTCTTCTTTGCCTTCCCTCAATATATTTGTGGACGAGAGTTATCATTTATAACTCTGCAGGTTTGTGAATTGCAGTGCCCTGAACCTCCATTTTACAACTCGCTTTTTTGGGAGCTGGCCGCAAAAGCGCAGGATGGCTTCAGGCCCTGTTCTGGTTCCGGGGGGCAGGCTGAGCCTGTGGTTAATTCTTCTTCCTGATGGGAAAATAGAGTGACCTGTGCCTGTCCCGACACCAAGAGCTAGTCTCTCGTTGGTTCCCCGTCTTCCCGTTCATCCTCAGGACAAATTGCAACCTGTACGGAACCGGAGGTTAAAGGTGCTGATGCTCCAAGTAGGGAGATTGCTAGTAAAGCGGCTGGAATGGCGAACCCGGGCACAAGGAGATGAGAAATGAGGTGCGTTTTAGAAACCTTTCCCCATCACACGGTGTACCATCTTCTGGGTTTCTCATGCATGTTTTCGATGTAGGAAGATGCCCTTGAACCTGGAGATTTGGGACCCATGCGATGGGTACCACGCAGTATTACTTTAAAGGGTCTGCGTTTGCTCACCCAACCTCACCAAACCTCTCAGCCCCAAGAGTGTCCACCCTTATGTCTCATCCAGCTGTGGGTCTAGATATGGTCAATCCAGGTTGCATCTCAGCCCCTGAACTCATTGTGTAAGAATTTCTATCTCTTTCACTGTCGTTGTTTCATGGGTTTTTCAAAGTAATTTATTTTCATAATGGGGTTTAGCTGCTTTTCACTGCTGTGTTTATGCCGCTTTACACCCACTTGACACACTAACAGAGAGATATCAATACATAGGTTTTAAGATTATTACTAGTCAGGTATATTCTTGTGCGGTGAATAGGGCGTGTTGAGTCCAGTTCTCTGAGCAAGGAGTAGGTCTTGTCTACTACATATTGGGTTTATGGAACGGTATCTGAGCTAATTTGATACCCTTGTTTTATGTATCACCCCACCTCACCTTTCCCGTTAAGCAGCCATAGTCTGTTTTCTGCATGTGTGACTCTGTTCTGTTTTGTAATTCAGTTCAAGTGTAACGGTTTTTACATTCCCTCTAAAAGTGATACCTTATGAGAAGTGTCCTTTTCTGTGTGACTTATTTCACTTAGAATCGTCGTACCTAAATCCACTCATCATGCTGCTACTAACCTTATGACATTGATTTCATGGCTGAGTGATATTCCATTGTACATAAGGACCACAACTTCTTTATCCATTTTTCTCTTTCCTGGGATATTTAAGGTGGAATGAAGTGGAGGTCCTTGTCAACAGAGCAGCCCTCAACTTTGGGGTGCTTGTGTCTTGCTGATTTTTCATTTTCCCAGTTTATACCCCCATGAGTGGAAGTGCCCTATGCTCTCTAAGCTGTGTTTTTCAGATGTTTCAGGACACACCGTACACTTCTCCAGAGTGGCTGTTGGCAATTTACATCCCGCCCATCAGTGTAGCAAGGCTCCCATTTCTCCATGGCCTGTCCTGCATTTCTGGTTTTGACACTTTTTTCAGCATGGCCCTTTTGACCGATGGGAAGCGAGACTTCTCTGTAGCGCTGATTTGCCTTTCCAGGTTGCTTGGTTGGCCAAAAAGGGCGTATGCGTTTTTTCCTGAATATATTCAGGAAAAAACGCATACGCCCTTTTTGGCCAAGGGCATCATTGTCAACGTTTTGCCGCTTTTCATGTGCTTTAAAGGCGATTCGAATCTACGTCCTGAAATCTGTTTCCTGCAATTCTGCCTTGATTTCAAATCCTCTTCTTTGCCTTCCCTCAATATATTTGTGGACGAGAGTTATCATTTATAACTCTGCAGGTTTGTGAATTGCAGTGCCCTGAACCTCCATTTTACAACTCGCTTTTTTGGGAGCTGGCCGCAAAAGCGCAGGATGGCTTCAGGCCCTGTTCTGGTTCCGGGGGGCAGGCTGAGCCTGTGGTTAATTCTTCTTCCTGATGGGAAAATAGAGTGACCTGTGCCTGTCCCGACACCAAGAGCTAGTCTCTCGTTGGTTCCCCGTCTTCCCGTTCATCCTCAGGACAAATTGCAACCTGTACGGAACAGGAGGTTAAAGGTGCTGATGCTCCAAGTAGGGAGATTGCTAGTAAAGCGGCTGGAATGGCGAACCCGGGCACAAGGAGATGAGAAATGAGGTGCGTTTTAGAAACCTTTCCCCATCACACGGTGTACCATCTTCTGGGTTTCTCATGCATGTTTTCGATGTAGGAAGATGCCCTTGAACCTGGAGATTTGGGACCCATGCGATGGGTACCACGCAGTATTACTTTAAAGGGTCTGCGTTTGCTCACCCAACCTCACCAAACCTCTCAGCCCCAAGAGTGTCCACCCTTATGTCTCATCCAGCTGTGGGTCTAGATATGGTCAATCCAGGTTGCATCACAGCCCCTGAACTCATTGTGTAAGAATTTCTATCTCTTTCACTGTCGTTGTTTCATGGGTTTTTCAAAGTAATTTATTTTCATAATGGGGTTTAGCTGCTTTTCACGGCTGTGTTTATGCCGCTTTACACCCACTTGACACACTAACAGAGAGATATCAATACATAGGTTTTAAGATTATTACTAGTCAGATATATTCTTGTGCGGTGAATAGGGCGTGTTGAGTCCAGTTCTCTGAGCAAGGAGTAGGTCTTGTCTACTACATATTGGGTTTATGGAACGGTATCTGAGCTAATTTGATACCCTTGTTTTATGTATCACCCCACCTCACCTTTCCCGTTAAGCAGCCATAGTCTGTTTTCTGCATGTGTGACTCTGTTCTGTTTTGTAATTCAGTTCAAGTGTAACGGTTTTTACATTCCCTCTATCAGTGATACCTTATGAGAAGTGTCCTTTTCTGTGTGACTTATTTCACTTAGAATCGTCGTACCTAAATCCACTCATCATGCTGCTACTAACCTTATGACATTGATTTCATGGCTGAGTGATATTCCATTGTACATAAGGACCACAACTTCTTTATCCATTTTTCTCTTTCCTGGGATATTTAAGGTGGAATGAAGTGGAGGTCCTTGTCAACAGAGCAGCCCTCAACGTTGGGGTGCTTGTGTCTTGCTGATTTTTAATTTTCCCAATTTATACACCCATGAGTGGAAGTGCCCTATGCTCTCTAAGCTGTGTTTTTCAGATGTTTCAGGACTCACCGGACACTTCTCCAGAGTGGCTCTTGGCAATTTACATCCCGCCCATCAGTGTAGCAAGGCTCCCATTTCTCCATGGCCTGTCCTGCATTTCTGGTTTTGACACTTTTTTCAGCATGGCCCTTTTGACCGATGGGAAGCGAGACTTCTCTGTAGCGCTGATTTGCCTTTCCAGGTTGCTTGGTTGGGCAAAAAGGGCGTATGCGTTTTTTCCTGAATATATTCAGGAAAAAACGCATACGCCCTTTTTGGCCAAGGGCAACATTGTCAACATTTTTCCGCTTTTCATGTGCTTTAAAGGCGATTCGTATCTACCTCCTGAAATCTGTTTCCTGCAATTCTGCCTTGATTTCAAATCCTCTTCTTTGCCTTCCCTCAATATATTTGTGGACGAGAGTTATCATTTATAACTCTGCAGGTTTGTGAATTGCAGTGCCCTGAACCTCCATTTTACAACTCGCTTTTTTGGGAGCTGGCCGCAAAAGCGCAGGATGGCTTCAGGCCCTGTTCTGGTTCCGGGGGGCAGGCTGAGCCTGTGGTTAATTCTTCTTCCTGATGGGAAAATAGAGTGACCTGTGCCTGTCCCGACACCAAGAGCTAGTCTCTCGTTGGTTGCCCGTCTTCCCGTTCATCCTCAGGACAAATTGCAACCTGTACGGAACAGGAGGTTAAAGGTGCTGATGCTCCAAGTAGGGAGATTGCTAGTAAAGCGGCTGGAATGGTGAACCCGGGCACAAGGAGATGAGAAATGAGGTGCGTTTTAGAAACCTTTCCCCATCACACGGTGTACCATCTTCTGGGTTTCTCATGCATGTTTTCGATGTAGGAAGATGCCCTTGAACCTGGAGATTTGGGACCCATGCGATGGGTACCACGCAGTATTATTTAAAGGGTCTGCGTTTGCTCACCCAACCTCACCAAACCTCTCAGCCCCAAGAGTGTCCACCCTTATGTCTCATCCAGCTGTGGGTCTAGATATGGTCAATCCAGGTTGCATCACAGCCCCTGAACTCATTGTGTAAGAATTTCTATCTCTTTCACTGTCGTTGTTTCATGGGTTTTTCAAAGTAATTTATTTTCATAATGGGGTTTAGCTGCTTTTCACGGCTGTGTTTATGCCGCTTTACACCCACTTGACACACTAACAGAGAGATATCAATACATAGGTTTTAAGATTATTACTAGTTAGATATATTCTTGTGCCGTGAATAGGGCGTGTTGAGTCCAGTTCTCTGAGCAAGGAGTAGGTCTTGTCTACTACATATTGGGTTTATGGAACGGTATCTGAGCTAATTTGATACCCTTGTTTTATGTATCACCCCACCTCACCTTTCCCGTTAAGCAGCCATAGTCTGTTTTCTGCATGTGTGACTCTGTTCTGTTTTGTAATTCAGTTCAAGTGTAACGGTTTTTACATTCCCTCTATCAGTGATACCTTATGAGAAGTGTCCTTTTCTGTGTGACTTATTTCACTTAGAATCGTCGTACCTAAATCCACTCATCATGCTGCTACTAACCTTATGACATTGATTTCATGGCTGAGTGATATTCCATTGTACATAAGGACCACAACTTCTTTATCCATTTTCCTCTTTCCTGGGATATTGAAGGTGGAATGAAGTGGAGGTCCTTGTCAACAGAGCAGCCCTCAACTTTGGGGTGCTTGTGTCTTGCTGATTTTTAATTTTCCCAGTTTATACCCCCATGAGTGGAAGTGCCCTATGCTCTCTAAGCTGTGTTTTTCGGATGTTTCAGGACACACCGTACACTTCTCCAGAGTGGCTGTTGGCAATTTACATCCCGCCCATCAGTGTAGCAAGGCTCCCATTTCTCCATGGCCTGTCCTGCATTTCTGGTTTTGACACTTTTTTCAGCATGGCCCTTTTGACCGATGGGAAGTGAGACTTCTCTGTAGCGCTGATTTGCCTTTCCAGGTTGCTTGGTTGGCCAAAAAGGGCGTATGCGTTTTTTCCTGAATATATTCAGGAAAAAACGCATACGCCCTTTTTGGCCAAGGGCATCATTGTCAACGTTTTGCTGCTTTTCATGTGCTTTAAAGGCAATTCCTATCTACCTCCTGAAATCTGTTTCGTGCAATTCTGCCTTGATTTCAAATCCTCTTCTTTGCCTTCCCTCAATATATTTGTGGACGAGAGTTATCATTTATAACTCTGCAGGTTTGTGAATTGCAGTGCCCTGAACCTCCATTTTACAACTCGCTTTTTTGGGAGCTGGCCGCAAAAGCGCAGGATGGCTTCAGGCCCTGTTCTGGTTCCGGGGGGCAGGCTGAGCCTGTGGTTAATTCTTCTTCCTGATGGGAAAATAGAGTGACCTGTGCCTGTCCCGACACCAAGAGCTAGTCTCTCGTTGGTTCCCCGTCTTCCCGTTCATCCTCAGGACAAATTGCAACCTGTACGGAACCGGAGGTTAAAGGTGCTGATGCTCCAAGTAGGGAGATTGCTAGTAAAGCGGCTGGAATGGCGAACCCGGGCACAAGGAGATGAGAAATGAGGTGCGTTTTAGAAACCTTTCCCCATCACACGGTGTACCATCTTCTGGGTTTCTCATGCATGTTTTCGATGTAGGAAGATGCCCTTGAACCTGGAGATTTGGGACCCATGCGATGGGTACCACGCAGTATTACTTTAAAGGGTCTGCGTTTGCTCACCCAACCTCACCAAACCTCTCAGCCCCAAGAGTGTCCACCCTTATGTCTCATCCAGCTGTGGGTCTAGATATGGTCAATCCAGGTTGCATCTCAGCCCCTGAACTCATTGTGTAAGAATTTCTATCTCTTTCACTGTCGTTGTTTCATGGGTTTTTCAAAGTAATTTATTTTCATAATGGGGTTTAGCTGCTTTTCACTGCTGTGTTTATGCCGCTTTACACCCACTTGACACACTAACAGAGAGATATCAATACATAGGTTTTAAGATTATTACTAGTCAGGTATATTCTTGTGCGGTGAATAGGGCGTGTTGAGTCCAGTTCTCTGAGCAAGGAGTAGGTCTTGTCTACTACATATTGGGTTTATGGAACGGTATCTGAGCTAATTTGATACCCTTGTTTTATGTATCACCCCACCTCACCTTTCCCGTTAAGCAGCCATAGTCTGTTTTCTGCATGTGTGACTCTGTTCTGTTTTGTAATTCAGTTCAAGTGTAACGGTTTTTACATTCCCTCTAAAAGTGATACCTTATGAGAAGTGTCCTTTTCTGTGTGACTTATTTCACTTAGAATCGTCGTACCTAAATCCACTCATCATGCTGCTACTAACCTTATGACATTGATTTCATGGCTGAGTGATATTCCATTGTACATAAGGACCACAACTTCTTTATCCATTTTTCTCTTTCCTGGGATATTTAAGGTGGAATGAAGTGGAGGTCCTTGTCAACAGAGCAGCCCTCAACTTTGGGGTGCTTGTGTCTTGCTGATTTTTCATTTTCCCAGTTTATACCCCCATGAGTGGAAGTGCCCTATGCTCTCTAAGCTGTGTTTTTCAGATGTTTCAGGACACACCGTACACTTCTCCAGAGTGGCTGTTGGCAATTTACATCCCGCCCATCAGTGTAGCAAGGCTCCCATTTCTCCATGGCCTGTCCTGCATTTCTGGTTTTGACACTTTTTTCAGCATGGCCCTTTTGACCGATGGGAAGCGAGACTTCTCTGTAGCGCTGATTTGCCTTTCCAGGTTGCTTGGTTGGCCAAAAAGGGCGTATGCGTTTTTTCCTGAATATATTCAGGAAAAAACGCATACGCCCTTTTTGGCCAAGGGCATCATTGTCAACGTTTTGCCGCTTTTCATGTGCTTTAAAGGCGATTCGAATCTACGTCCTGAAATCTGTTTCCTGCAATTCTGCCTTGATTTCAAATCCTCTTCTTTGCCTTCCCTCAATATATTTGTGGACGAGAGTTATCATTTATAACTCTGCAGGTTTGTGAATTGCAGTGCCCTGAACCTCCATTTTACAACTCGCTTTTTTGGGAGCTGGCCGCAAAAGCGCAGGATGGCTTCAGGCCCTGTTCTGGTTCCGGGGGGCAGGCTGAGCCTGTGGTTAATTCTTCTTCCTGATGGGAAAATAGAGTGACCTGTGCCTGTCCCGACACCAAGAGCTAGTCTCTCGTTGGTTCCCCGTCTTCCCGTTCATCCTCAGGACAAATTGCAACCTGTACGGAACAGGAGGTTAAAGGTGCTGATGCTCCAAGTAGGGAGATTGCTAGTAAAGCGGCTGGAATGGCGAACCCGGGCACAAGGAGATGAGAAATGAGGTGCGTTTTAGAAACCTTTCCCCATCACACGGTGTACCATCTTCTGGGTTTCTCATGCATGTTTTCGATGTAGGAAGTTGCCCTTGAACCTGGAGATTTGGGACCCATGCGATGGGTACCACGCAGTATTACTTTAAAGGGTCTGCGTTTGCTCACCCAACCTCACCAAACCTCTCAGCCCCAAGAGTGTCCACCCTTATGTCTCATCCAGCTGTGGGTCTAGATATGGTCAATCCAGGTTGCATCACAGCCCCTGAACTCATTGTGTAAGAATTTCTATCTCTTTCACTGTCGTTGTTTCATGGGTTTTTCAAAGTAATTTATTTTCATAATGGGGTTTAGCTGCTTTTCACGGCTGTGTTTATGCCGCTTTACACCCACTTGACACACTAACAGAGAGATATCAATACATAGGTTTTAAGATTATTACTAGTCAGATATATTCTTGTGCGGTGAATAGGGCGTGTTGAGTCCAGTTCTCTGAGCAAGGAGTAGGTCTTGTCTACTACATATTGGGTTTATGGAACGGTATCTGAGCTAATTTGATACCCTTGTTTTATGTATCACCCCACCTCACCTTTCCCGTTAAGCAGCCATAGTCTGTTTTCTGCATGTGTGACTCTGTTCTGTTTTGTAATTCAGTTCAAGTGTAACGGTTTTTACATTCCCTCTATCAGTGATACCTTATGAGAAGTGTCCTTTTCTGTGTGACTTATTTCACTTAGAATCGTCGTACCTAAATCCACTCATCATGCTGCTACTAACCTTATGACATTGATTTCATGGCTGAGTGATATTCCATTGTACATAAGGACCACAACTTCTTTATCCATTTTCCTCTTTCCTGGGATATTGAAGGTGGAATGAAGTGGAGGTCCTTGTCAACAGAGCAGCCCTCAACGTTGGGGTGCTTGTGTCTTGCTGATTTTTAATTTTCCCAGTTTATACCCCCATGAGTGGAAGTGCCCTATGCTCTCTAAGCTGTGTTTTTCGGATGTTTCAGGACACACCGTACACTTCTCCAGAGTGGCTGTTGGCAATTTACATCCCGCCCATCAGTGTAGCAAGGCTCCCATTTCTCCATGGCCTGTCCTGCATTTCTGGTTTTGACACTTTTTTCAGCATGGCCCTTTTGACCGATGGGAAGTGAGACTTCTCTGTAGCGCTGATTTGCCTTTCCAGGTTGCTTGGTTGGCCAAAAAGGGCGTATGCGTTTTTTCCTGAATATATTCAGGAAAAAACGCATACGCCCTTTTTGGCCAAGGGCATCATTGTCAACGTTTTGCTGCTTTTCATGTGCTTTAAAGGCAATTCCTATCTACCTCCTGAAATCTGTTTCGTGCAATTCTGCCTTGATTTCAAATCCTCTTCTTTGCCTTCCCTCAATATATTTGTGGACGAGAGTTATCATTTATAACTCTGCAGGTTTGTGAATTGCAGTGCCCTGAACCTCCATTTTACAACTCGCTTTTTTGGGAGCTGGCCGCAAAAGCGCAGGATGGCTTCAGGCCCTGTTCTGGTTCCGGGGGGCAGGCTGAGCCTGTGGTTAATTCTTCTTCCTGATGGGAAAATAGAGTGACCTGTGCCTGTCCCGACACCAAGAGCTAGTCTCTCGTTGGTTCCCCGTCTTCCCGTTCATCCTCAGGACAAATTGCAACCTGTACGGAACCGGAGGTTAAAGGTGCTGATGCTCCAAGTAGGGAGATTGCTAGTAAAGCGGCTGGAATGGCGAACCCGGGCACAAGGAGATGAGAAATGAGGTGCGTTTTAGAAACCTTTCCCCATCACACGGTGTACCATCTTCTGGGTTTCTCATGCATGTTTTCGATGTAGGAAGATGCCCTTGAACCTGGAGATTTGGGACCCATGCGATGGGTACCACGCAGTATTACTTTAAAGGGTCTGCGTTTGCTCACCCAACCTCACCAAACCTCTCAGCCCCAAGAGTGTCCACCCTTATGTCTCATCCAGCTGTGGGTCTAGATATGGTCAATCCAGGTTGCATCTCAGCCCCTGAACTCATTGTGTAAGAATTTCTATCTCTTTCACTGTCGTTGTTTCATGGGTTTTTCAAAGTAATTTATTTTCATAATGGGGTTTAGCTGCTTTTCACTGCTGTGTTTATGCCGCTTTACACCCACTTGACACACTAACAGAGAGATATCAATACATAGGTTTTAAGATTATTACTAGTCAGGTATATTCTTGTGCGGTGAATAGGGCGTGTTGAGTCCAGTTCTCTGAGCAAGGAGTAGGTCTTGTCTACTACATATTGGGTTTATGGAACGGTATCTGAGCTAATTTGATACCCTTGTTTTATGTATCACCCCACCTCACCTTTCCCGTTAAGCAGCCATAGTCTGTTTTCTGCATGTGTGACTCTGTTCTGTTTTGTAATTCAGTTCAAGTGTAACGGTTTTTACATTCCCTCTAAAAGTGATACCTTATGAGAAGTGTCCTTTTCTGTGTGACTTATTTCACTTAGAATCGTCGTACCTAAATCCACTCATCATGCTGCTACTAACCTTATGACATTGATTTCATGGCTGAGTGATATTCCATTGTACATAAGGACCACAACTTCTTTATCCATTTTTCTCTTTCCTGGGATATTTAAGGTGGAATGAAGTGGAGGTCCTTGTCAACAGAGCAGCCCTCAACTTTGGGGTGCTTGTGTCTTGCTGATTTTTCATTTTCCCAGTTTATACCCCCATGAGTGGAAGTGCCCTATGCTCTCTAAGCTGTGTTTTTCAGATGTTTCAGGACACACCGTACACTTCTCCAGAGTGGCTGTTGGCAATTTACATCCCGCCCATCAGTGTAGCAAGGCTCCCATTTCTCCATGGCCTGTCCTGCATTTCTGGTTTTGACACTTTTTTCAGCATGGCCCTTTTGACCGATGGGAAGCGAGACTTCTCTGTAGCGCTGATTTGCCTTTCCAGGTTGCTTGGTTGGCCAAAAAGGGCGTATGCGTTTTTTCCTGAATATATTCAGGAAAAAACGCATACGCCCTTTTTGGCCAAGGGCATCATTGTCAACGTTTTGCCGCTTTTCATGTGCTTTAAAGGCGATTCGAATCTACGTCCTGAAATCTGTTTCCTGCAATTCTGCCTTGATTTCAAATCCTCTTCTTTGCCTTCCCTCAATATATTTGTGGACGAGAGTTATCATTTATAACTCTGCAGGTTTGTGAATTGCAGTGCCCTGAACCTCCATTTTACAACTCGCTTTTTTGGGAGCTGGCCGCAAAAGCGCAGGATGGCTTCAGGCCCTGTTCTGGTTCCGGGGGGCAGGCTGAGCCTGTGGTTAATTCTTCTTCCTGATGGGAAAATAGAGTGACCTGTGCCTGTCCCGACACCAAGAGCTAGTCTCTCGTTGGTTCCCCGTCTTCCCGTTCATCCTCAGGACAAATTGCAACCTGTACGGAACAGGAGGTTAAAGGTGCTGATGCTCCAAGTAGGGAGATTGCTAGTAAAGCGGCTGGAATGGCGAACCCGGGCACAAGGAGATGAGAAATGAGGTGCGTTTTAGAAACCTTTCCCCATCACACGGTGTACCATCTTCTGGGTTTCTCATGCATGTTTTCGATGTAGGAAGATGCCCTTGAACCTGGAGATTTGGGACCCATGCGATGGGTACCACGCAGTATTACTTTAAAGGGTCTGCGTTTGCTCACCCAACCTCACCAAACCTCTCAGCCCCAAGAGTGTCCACCCTTATGTCTCATCCAGCTGTGGGTCTAGATATGGTCAATCCAGGTTGCATCACAGCCCCTGAACTCATTGTGTAAGAATTTCTATCTCTTTCACTGTCGTTGTTTCATGGGTTTTTCAAAGTAATTTATTTTCATAATGGGGTTTAGCTGCTTTTCACGGCTGTGTTTATGCCGCTTTACACCCACTTGACACACTAACAGAGAGATATCAATACATAGGTTTTAAGATTATTACTAGTCAGATATATTCTTGTGCGGTGAATAGGGCGTGTTGAGTCCAGTTCTCTGAGCAAGGAGTAGGTCTTGTCTACTACATATTGGGTTTATGGAACGGTATCTGAGCTAATTTGATACCCTTGTTTTATGTATCACCCCACCTCACCTTTCCCGTTAAGCAGCCATAGTCTGTTTTCTGCATGTGTGACTCTGTTCTGTTTTGTAATTCAGTTCAAGTGTAACGGTTTTTACATTCCCTCTATCAGTGATACCTTATGAGAAGTGTCCTTTTCTGTGTGACTTATTTCACTTAGAATCGTCGTACCTAAATCCACTCATCATGCTGCTACTAACCTTATGACATTGATTTCATGGCTGAGTGATATTCCATTGTACATAAGGACCACAACTTCTTTATCCATTTTTCTCTTTCCTGGGATATTTAAGGTGGAATGAAGTGGAGGTCCTTGTCAACAGAGCAGCCCTCAACGTTGGGGTGCTTGTGTCTTGCTGATTTTTAATTTTCCCAATTTATACACCCATGAGTGGAAGTGCCCTATGCTCTCTAAGCTGTGTTTTTCAGATGTTTCAGGACTCACCGGACACTTCTCCAGAGTGGCTCTTGGCAATTTACATCCCGCCCATCAGTGTAGCAAGGCTCCCATTTCTCCATGGCCTGTCCTGCATTTCTGGTTTTGACACTTTTTTCAGCATGGCCCTTTTGACCGATGGGAAGCGAGACTTCTCTGTAGCGCTGATTTGCCTTTCCAGGTTGCTTGGTTGGCCAAAAAGGGCGTATGCGTTTTTTCCTGAATATATTCAGGAAAAAACGCATACGCCCTTTTTGGCCAAGGGCATCATTGTCAACGTTTTGCCGCTTTTCATGTGCTTTAAAGGCAATTCCTATCTACCTCCTGAAATCTGTTTCGTGCAATTCTGCCTTGATTTCAAATCCTCTTCTTTGCCTTCCCTCAATATATTTGTGGACGAGAGTTATCATTTATAACTCTGCAGGTTTGTGAATTGCAGTGCCCTGAACCTCCATTTTACAACTCGCTTTTTTGGGAGCTGGCCGCAAAAGCGCAGGATGGCTTCAGGCCCTGTTCTGGTTCCGGGGGGCAGGCTGAGCCTGTGGTTAATTCTTCTTCCTGATGGGAAAATAGAGTGACCTGTGCCTGTCCTGACACCAAGAGCTAGTCTCTCGTTGGTTCCCCGTCTTCCCGTTCATCCTCAGGACAAATTGCAACCTGTACGGAACCGGAGGTTAAAGGTGCTGATGCTCCAAGTAGGGAGATTGCTAGTAAAGCGGCTGGAATGGCGAACCCGGGCACAAGGAGATGAGAAATGAGGTGCGTTTTAGAAACCTTTCCCCATCACACGGTGTACCATCTTCTGGGTTTCTCATGCATGTTTTCGATGTAGGAAGATGCCCTTGAACCTGGAGATTTGGGACCCATGCGATGGGTACCACGCAGTATTACTTTAAAGGGTCTGCGTTTGCTCACCCAACCTCACCAAACCTCTCAGCCCCAAGAGTGTCCACCCTTATGTCTCATCCAGCTGTGGGTCTAGATATGGTCAATCCAGGTTGCATCTCAGCCCCTGAACTCATTGTGTAAGAATTTCTATCTCTTTCACTGTCGTTGTTTCATGGGTTTTTCAAAGTAATTTATTTTCATAATGGGGTTTAGCTGCTTTTCACTGCTGTGTTTATGCCGCTTTACACCCACTTGACACACTAACAGAGAGATATCAATACATAGGTTTTAAGATTATTACTAGTCAGGTATATTCTTGTGCGGTGAATAGGGCGTGTTGAGTCCAGTTCTCTGAGCAAGGAGTAGGTCTTGTCTACTACATATTGGGTTTATGGAACGGTATCTGAGCTAATTTGATACCCTTGTTTTATGTATCACCCCACCTCACCTTTCCCGTTAAGCAGCCATAGTCTGTTTTCTGCATGTGTGACTCTGTTCTGTTTTGTAATTCAGTTCAAGTGTAACGGTTTTTACATTCCCTCTAAAAGTGATACCTTATGAGAAGTGTCCTTTTCTGTGTGACTTATTTCACTTAGAATCGTCGTACCTAAATCCACTCATCATGCTGCTACTAACCTTATGACATTGATTTCATGGCTGAGTGATATTCCATTGTACATAAGGACCACAACTTCTTTATCCATTTTTCTCTTTTCTTGGATATTTAAGGTGGAATGAAGTGGAGGTCCTTGTCAACAGAGCAGCCCTCAACTTTGGGGTGCTTGTGTCTTGCTGATTTTTCATTTTCCCAATTTATACACCCATGAGTGGAAGTGCCCTATGCTCTCTAAGCTGTGTTTTTCAGATGTTTCAGGACACACCGTACACTTCTCCAGAGTGGCTGTTGGCAATTTACATCCCGCCCATCAGTGTAGCAAGGCTCTCATTTCTCCTTGGCCTGTCCTGCATTTCTGGTTTTGACACTTTTTTCAGCATGGCCCTTTTGACCGATGGGGAGCGAGAGTTCTTTGTAGCGCTGATTTGCCTTTCCAGGTTGCTTGGTTGGCCAAAAAGGGCGTATGCGTTTTTTCCTGAATATATTCAGGAAAAAACGCATACGCCCTTTTTGGCCAAGGGCATCATTGTCAACGTTTTGCCGCTTTTCATGTGCTTTAAAGGCGATTCGTATCTACCTCCTGAAATCTGTTTCATGCAATTCTGCCTTGATTTCAAATCCTCTTCTTTGCCTTCCCTCAATATATTTGTGGACGAGAGTTATCATTTATAACTCTGCAGGTTTGTGAACTGCAGTGCCCTGAACCTCCATTTTACAACTCGCTTTTTAGGGAGCTGGCCACAAAAGCGCAGGATGGCTTCAGGCCCTGTTCTGGTTCCGGGGGGCAGGCTGAGCCTGTGGTTAATTCTTCTTCCTGATGGGAAAATAGAGTGACCTGTGCCTGTCCCGACACCAAGAGCTAGTCTCTCGTTGGTTCCCCGTCTTCCCGTTCATCCTCAGGACAAATTGCAACCTGTACGGAACAGGAGGTTAAAGGTGCTGATGCTCCAAGTAGGGAGATTGCTAGTAAAGCGGCTGGAATGGCGAACCCGGGCACAAGGAGATGAGAAATGAGGTGCGTTTTAGAAACCTTTCCCCATCACACGGTGTACCATCTTCTGGGTTTCTCATGCATGTTTTCGATGTAGGAAGATGCCCTTGAACCTGGAGATTTGGGACCCATGCGAAGGGTACCACGCAGTATTACTTTAAAGGGTCTGCGTTTGCTCACCCAACCTCACCAAACCTCTCAGCCCCAAGAGTGTCCACCCTTATGTCTCATCCAGCTGTGGGTCTAGATATGGTCAATCCAGGTTGCATCACAGCCCCTGAACTCATTGTGTAAGAATTTCTATCTCTTTCACTGTCGTTGTTTCATGGGTTTTTCAAAGTAATTTATTTTCATAATGGGGTTTAGCTGCTTTTCACGGCTGTGTTTATGCCGCTTTACACCCACTTGACACACTAACAGAGAGATATCAATACATAGGTTTTAAGATTATTACTAGTCAGATATATTCTTGTGCGGTGAATAGGGCGTGTTGAGTCCAGTTCTCTGAGCAAGGAGTAGGTCTTGTCTACTACATATTGGGTTTATGGAACGGTATCTGAGCTAATTTGATACCCTTGTTTTATGTATCACCCCACCTCACCTTTCCCGTTAAGCAGCCATAGTCTGTTTTCTGCATGTGTGACTCTGTTCTGTTTTGTAATTCAGTTCAAGTGTAACGGTTTTTACATTCCCTCTAAAAGTGATACCTTATGAGAAGTGTCCTTTTCTGTGTGACTTATTTCACGTAGAATCGTCGTACCTAAATCCACTCATCATGCTGCTACTAACCTTATGACATTGATTTCATGGCTGAGTGATATTCCATTGTACATAAGGACCACAACTTCTTTATCCATTTTTCTCTTTCCTGGGATATTTAAGGTGGAATGAAGTGAAGGTCCTTGTCAACAGAGCAGCCCTCAACTTTGGGGTGCTTGTGTCTTGCTGATTTTTCATTTTCCCAATTTATACCCCCATGAGTGGAAATGCCCTATGCTCTCTAAGCTGTGTTTTTCAGATGTTTCAGGACACACCATACACTTCTCCAGAGTGGCTGTTGGCAATTTACATCCCGCCCATCAGTGTAGCAAGGCTCCCATTTCTCCATGGCCTGTCCTGCATTTCTGGTTTTGACACTTTTTTCAGCATGGCCCTTTTGACCGATGGGAAGTGAGACTTCTCTGTAGCGCTGATTTGCCTTTCCAGGTTGCTTGGTTGGCCAAAAAGGGCGTATGCGTTTTTTCCTGAATATATTCAGGAAAAAACGCATACGCCCTTTTTGGCCAAGGGCATCATTGTCAACGTTTTGCTGCTTTTCATGTGCTTTAAAGGCAATTCCTATCTACCTCCTGAAATCTGTTTCGTGCAATTCTGCCTTGATTTCAAATCCTCTTCTTTGCCTTCCCTCAATATATTTGTGGACGAGAGTTATCATTTATAACTCTGCAGGTTTGTGAATTGCAGTGCCCTGAACCTCCATTTTACAACTCGCTTTTTTGGGAGCTGGCCGCAAAAGCGCAGGATGGCTTCAGGCCCTGTTCTGGTTCCGGGGGGCAGGCTGAGCCTGTGGTTAATTCTTCTTCCTGATGGGAAAATAGAGTGACCTGTGCCTGTCCCGACACCAAGAGCTAGTCTCTCGTTGGTTCCCCGTCTTCCCGTTCATCCTCAGGACAAATTGCAACCTGTACGGAACCGGAGGTTAAAGGTGCTGATGCTCCAAGTAGGGAGATTGCTAGTAAAGCGGCTGGAATGGCGAACCCGGGCACAAGGAGATGAGAAATGAGGTGCGTTTTAGAAACCTTTCCCCATCACACGGTGTACCATCTTCTGGGTTTCTCATGCATGTTTTCGATGTAGGAAGATGCCCTTGAACCTGGAGATTTGGGACCCATGCGATGGGTACCACGCAGTATTACTTTAAAGGGTCTGCGTTTGCTCACCCAACCTCACCAAACCTCTCAGCCCCAAGAGTGTCCACCCTTATGTCTCATCCAGCTGTGGGTCTAGATATGGTCAATCCAGGTTGCATCTCAGCCCCTGAACTCATTGTGTAAGAATTTCTATCTCTTTCACTGTCGTTGTTTCATGGGTTTTTCAAAGTAATTTATTTTCATAATGGGGTTTAGCTGCTTTTCACTGCTGTGTTTATGCCGCTTTACACCCACTTGACACACTAACAGAGAGATATCAATACATAGGTTTTAAGATTATTACTAGTCAGGTATATTCTTGTGCGGTGAATAGGGCGTGTTGAGTCCAGTTCTCTGAGCAAGGAGTAGGTCTTGTCTACTACATATTGGGTTTATGGAACGGTATCTGAGCTAATTTGATACCCTTGTTTTATGTATCACCCCACCTCACCTTTCCCGTTAAGCAGCCATAGTCTGTTTTCTGCATGTGTGACTCTGTTCTGTTTTGTAATTCAGTTCAAGTGTAACGGTTTTTACATTCCCTCTAAAAGTGATACCTTATGAGAAGTGTCCTTTTCTGTGTGACTTATTTCACTTAGAATCGTCGTACCTAAATCCACTCATCATGCTGCTACTAACCTTATGACATTGATTTCATGGCTGAGTGATATTCCATTGTACATAAGGACCACAACTTCTTTATCCATTTTTCTCTTTCCTGGGATATTTAAGGTGGAATGAAGTGGAGGTCCTTGTCAACAGAGCAGCCCTCAACTTTGGGGTGCTTGTGTCTTGCTGATTTTTCATTTTCCCAGTTTATACCCCCATGAGTGGAAGTGCCCTATGCTCTCTAAGCTGTGTTTTTCAGATGTTTCAGGACACACCGTACACTTCTCCAGAGTGGCTGTTGGCAATTTACATCCCGCCCATCAGTGTAGCAAGGCTCCCATTTCTCCATGGCCTGTCCTGCATTTCTGGTTTTGACACTTTTTTCAGCATGGCCCTTTTGACCGATGGGAAGCGAGACTTCTCTGTAGCGCTGATTTGCCTTTCCAGGTTGCTTGGTTGGCCAAAAAGGGCGTATGCGTTTTTTCCTGAATATATTCAGGAAAAAACGCATACGCCCTTTTTGGCCAAGGGCATCATTGTCAACGTTTTGCCGCTTTTCATGTGCTTTAAAGGCGATTCGAATCTACGTCCTGAAATCTGTTTCCTGCAATTCTGCCTTGATTTCAAATCCTCTTCTTTGCCTTCCCTCAATATATTTGTGGACGAGAGTTATCATTTATAACTCTGCAGGTTTGTGAATTGCAGTGCCCTGAACCTCCATTTTACAACTCGCTTTTTTGGGAGCTGGCCGCAAAAGCGCAGGATGGCTTCAGGCCCTGTTCTGGTTCCGGGGGGCAGGCTGAGCCTGTGGTTAATTCTTCTTCCTGATGGGAAAATAGAGTGACCTGTGCCTGTCCCGACACCAAGAGCTAGTCTCTCGTTGGTTCCCCGTCTTCCCGTTCATCCTCAGGACAAATTGCAACCTGTACGGAACAGGAGGTTAAAGGTGCTGATGCTCCAAGTAGGGAGATTGCTAGTAAAGCGGCTGGAATGGCGAACCCGGGCACAAGGAGATGAGAAATGAGGTGCGTTTTAGAAACCTTTCCCCATCACACGGTGTACCATCTTCTGGGTTTCTCATGCATGTTTTCGATGTAGGAAGATGCCCTTGAACCTGGAGATTTGGGACCCATGCGATGGGTACCACGCAGTATTACTTTAAAGGGTCTGCGTTTGCTCACCCAACCTCACCAAACCTCTCAGCCCCAAGAGTGTCCACCCTTATGTCTCATCCAGCTGTGGGTCTAGATATGGTCAATCCAGGTTGCATCACAGCCCCTGAACTCATTGTGTAAGAATTTCTATCTCTTTCACTGTCGTTGTTTCATGGGTTTTTCAAAGTAATTTATTTTCATAATGGGGTTTAGCTGCTTTTCACGGCTGTGTTTATGCCGCTTTACACCCACTTGACACACTAACAGAGAGATATCAATACATAGGTTTTAAGATTATTACTAGTCAGATATATTCTTGTGCGGTGAATAGGGCGTGTTGAGTCCAGTTCTCTGAGCAAGGAGTAGGTCTTGTCTACTACATATTGGGTTTATGGAACGGTATCTGAGCTAATTTGATACCCTTGTTTTATGTATCACCCCACCTCACCTTTCCCGTTAAGCAGCCATAGTCTGTTTTCTGCATGTGTGACTCTGTTCTGTTTTGTAATTCAGTTCAAGTGTAACGGTTTTTACATTCCCTCTATCAGTGATACCTTATGAGAAGTGTCCTTTTCTGTGTGACTTATTTCACTTAGAATCGTCGTACCTAAATCCACTCATCATGCTGCTACTAACCTTATGACATTGATTTCATGGCTGAGTGATATTCCATTGTACATAAGGACCACAACTTCTTTATCCATTTTTCTCTTTCCTGGGATATTTAAGGTGGAATGAAGTGGAGGTCCTTGTCAACAGAGCAGCCCTCAACGTTGGGGTGCTTGTGTCTTGCTGATTTTTAATTTTCCCAATTTATACACCCATGAGTGGAAGTGCCCTATGCTCTCTAAGCTGTGTTTTTCAGATGTTTCAGGACTCACCGGACACTTCTCCAGAGTGGCTCTTGGCAATTTACATCCCGCCCATCAGTGTAGCAAGGCTCCCATTTCTCCATGGCCTGTCCTGCATTTCTGGTTTTGACACTTTTTTCAGCATGGCCCTTTTGACCGATGGGAAGCGAGACTTCTCTGTAGCGCTGATTTGCCTTTCCAGGTTGCTTGGTTGGGCAAAAAGGGCGTATGCGTTTTTTCCTGAATATATTCAGGAAAAAACGCATACGCCCTTTTTGGCCAAGGGCAACATTGTCAACATTTTTCCGCTTTTCATGTGCTTTAAAGGCGATTCGTATCTACCTCCTGAAATCTGTTTCCTGCAATTCTGCCTTGATTTCAAATCCTCTTCTTTGCCTTCCCTCAATATATTTGTGGACGAGAGTTATCATTTATAACTCTGCAGGTTTGTGAATTGCAGTGCCCTGAACCTCCATTTTACAACTCGCTTTTTTGGGAGCTGGCCGCAAAAGCGCAGGATGGCTTCAGGCCCTGTTCTGGTTCCGGGGGGCAGGCTGAGCCTGTGGTTAATTCTTCTTCCTGATGGGAAAATAGAGTGACCTGTGCCTGTCCCGACACCAAGAGCTAGTCTCTCGTTGGTTGCCCGTCTTCCCGTTCATCCTCAGGACAAATTGCAACCTGTACGGAACAGGAGGTTAAAGGTGCTGATGCTCCAAGTAGGGAGATTGCTAGTAAAGCGGCTGGAATGGTGAACCCGGGCACAAGGAGATGAGAAATGAGGTGCGTTTTAGAAACCTTTCCCCATCACACGGTGTACCATCTTCTGGGTTTCTCATGCATGTTTTCGATGTAGGAAGATGCCCTTGAACCTGGAGATTTGGGACCCATGCGATGGGTACCACGCAGTATTATTTAAAGGGTCTGCGTTTGCTCACCCAACCTCACCAAACCTCTCAGCCCCAAGAGTGTCCACCCTTATGTCTCATCCAGCTGTGGGTCTAGATATGGTCAATCCAGGTTGCATCACAGCCCCTGAACTCATTGTGTAAGAATTTCTATCTCTTTCACTGTCGTTGTTTCATGGGTTTTTCAAAGTAATTTATTTTCATAATGGGGTTTAGCTGCTTTTCACGGCTGTGTTTATGCCGCTTTACACCCACTTGACACACTAACAGAGAGATATCAATACATAGGTTTTAAGATTATTACTAGTTAGATATATTCTTGTGCCGTGAATAGGGCGTGTTGAGTCCAGTTCTCTGAGCAAGGAGTAGGTCTTGTCTACTACATATTGGGTTTATGGAACGGTATCTGAGCTAATTTGATACCCTTGTTTTATGTATCACCCCACCTCACCTTTCCCGTTAAGCAGCCATAGTCTGTTTTCTGCATGTGTGACTCTGTTCTGTTTTGTAATTCAGTTCAAGTGTAACGGTTTTTACATTCCCTCTATCAGTGATACCTTATGAGAAGTGTCCTTTTCTGTGTGACTTATTTCACTTAGAATCGTCGTACCTAAATCCACTCATCATGCTGCTACTAACCTTATGACATTGATTTCATGGCTGAGTGATATTCCATTGTACATAAGGACCACAACTTCTTTATCCATTTTCCTCTTTCCTGGGATATTGAAGGTGGAATGAAGTGGAGGTCCTTGTCAACAGAGCAGCCCTCAACTTTGGGGTGCTTGTGTCTTGCTGATTTTTAATTTTCCCAGTTTATACCCCCATGAGTGGAAGTGCCCTATGCTCTCTAAGCTGTGTTTTTCGGATGTTTCAGGACACACCGTACACTTCTCCAGAGTGGCTGTTGGCAATTTACATCCCGCCCATCAGTGTAGCAAGGCTCCCATTTCTCCATGGCCTGTCCTGCATTTCTGGTTTTGACACTTTTTTCAGCATGGCCCTTTTGACCGATGGGAAGTGAGACTTCTCTGTAGCGCTGATTTGCCTTTCCAGGTTGCTTGGTTGGCCAAAAAGGGCGTATGCGTTTTTTCCTGAATATATTCAGGAAAAAACGCATACGCCCTTTTTGGCCAAGGGCATCATTGTCAACGTTTTGCTGCTTTTCATGTGCTTTAAAGGCAATTCCTATCTACCTCCTGAAATCTGTTTCGTGCAATTCTGCCTTGATTTCAAATCCTCTTCTTTGCCTTCCCTCAATATATTTGTGGACGAGAGTTATCATTTATAACTCTGCAGGTTTGTGAATTGCAGTGCCCTGAACCTCCATTTTACAACTCGCTTTTTTGGGAGCTGGCCGCAAAAGCGCAGGATGGCTTCAGGCCCTGTTCTGGTTCCGGGGGGCAGGCTGAGCCTGTGGTTAATTCTTCTTCCTGATGGGAAAATAGAGTGACCTGTGCCTGTCCCGACACCAAGAGCTAGTCTCTCGTTGGTTCCCCGTCTTCCCGTTCATCCTCAGGACAAATTGCAACCTGTACGGAACCGGAGGTTAAAGGTGCTGATGCTCCAAGTAGGGAGATTGCTAGTAAAGCGGCTGGAATGGCGAACCCGGGCACAAGGAGATGAGAAATGAGGTGCGTTTTAGAAACCTTTCCCCATCACACGGTGTACCATCTTCTGGGTTTCTCATGCATGTTTTCGATGTAGGAAGATGCCCTTGAACCTGGAGATTTGGGACCCATGCGATGGGTACCACGCAGTATTACTTTAAAGGGTCTGCGTTTGCTCACCCAACCTCACCAAACCTCTCAGCCCCAAGAGTGTCCACCCTTATGTCTCATCCAGCTGTGGGTCTAGATATGGTCAATCCAGGTTGCATCTCAGCCCCTGAACTCATTGTGTAAGAATTTCTATCTCTTTCACTGTCGTTGTTTCATGGGTTTTTCAAAGTAATTTATTTTCATAATGGGGTTTAGCTGCTTTTCACTGCTGTGTTTATGCCGCTTTACACCCACTTGACACACTAACAGAGAGATATCAATACATAGGTTTTAAGATTATTACTAGTCAGGTATATTCTTGTGCGGTGAATAGGGCGTGTTGAGTCCAGTTCTCTGAGCAAGGAGTAGGTCTTGTCTACTACATATTGGGTTTATGGAACGGTATCTGAGCTAATTTGATACCCTTGTTTTATGTATCACCCCACCTCACCTTTCCCGTTAAGCAGCCATAGTCTGTTTTCTGCATGTGTGACTCTGTTCTGTTTTGTAATTCAGTTCAAGTGTAACGGTTTTTACATTCCCTCTAAAAGTGATACCTTATGAGAAGTGTCCTTTTCTGTGTGACTTATTTCACTTAGAATCGTCGTACCTAAATCCACTCATCATGCTGCTACTAACCTTATGACATTGATTTCATGGCTGAGTGATATTCCATTGTACATAAGGACCACAACTTCTTTATCCATTTTTCTCTTTCCTGGGATATTTAAGGTGGAATGAAGTGGAGGTCCTTGTCAACAGAGCAGCCCTCAACTTTGGGGTGCTTGTGTCTTGCTGATTTTTCATTTTCCCAGTTTATACCCCCATGAGTGGAAGTGCCCTATGCTCTCTAAGCTGTGTTTTTCAGATGTTTCAGGACACACCGTACACTTCTCCAGAGTGGCTGTTGGCAATTTACATCCCGCCCATCAGTGTAGCAAGGCTCCCATTTCTCCATGGCCTGTCCTGCATTTCTGGTTTTGACACTTTTTTCAGCATGGCCCTTTTGACCGATGGGAAGCGAGACTTCTCTGTAGCGCTGATTTGCCTTTCCAGGTTGCTTGGTTGGCCAAAAAGGGCGTATGCGTTTTTTCCTGAATATATTCAGGAAAAAACGCATACGCCCTTTTTGGCCAAGGGCATCATTGTCAACGTTTTGCCGCTTTTCATGTGCTTTAAAGGCGATTCGAATCTACGTCCTGAAATCTGTTTCCTGCAATTCTGCCTTGATTTCAAATCCTCTTCTTTGCCTTCCCTCAATATATTTGTGGACGAGAGTTATCATTTATAACTCTGCAGGTTTGTGAATTGCAGTGCCCTGAACCTCCATTTTACAACTCGCTTTTTTGGGAGCTGGCCGCAAAAGCGCAGGATGGCTTCAGGCCCTGTTCTGGTTCCGGGGGGCAGGCTGAGCCTGTGGTTAATTCTTCTTCCTGATGGGAAAATAGAGTGACCTGTGCCTGTCCCGACACCAAGAGCTAGTCTCTCGTTGGTTCCCCGTCTTCCCGTTCATCCTCAGGACAAATTGCAACCTGTACGGAACAGGAGGTTAAAGGTGCTGATGCTCCAAGTAGGGAGATTGCTAGTAAAGCGGCTGGAATGGCGAACCCGGGCACAAGGAGATGAGAAATGAGGTGCGTTTTAGAAACCTTTCCCCATCACACGGTGTACCATCTTCTGGGTTTCTCATGCATGTTTTCGATGTAGGAAGATGCCCTTGAACCTGGAGATTTGGGACCCATGCGATGGGTACCACGCAGTATTACTTTAAAGGGTCTGCGTTTGCTCACCCAACCTCACCAAACCTCTCAGCCCCAAGAGTGTCCACCCTTATGTCTCATCCAGCTGTGGGTCTAGATATGGTCAATCCAGGTTGCATCACAGCCCCTGAACTCATTGTGTAAGAATTTCTATCTCTTTCACTGTCGTTGTTTCATGGGTTTTTCAAAGTAATTTATTTTCATAATGGGGTTTAGCTGCTTTTCACGGCTGTGTTTATGCCGCTTTACACCCACTTGACACACTAACAGAGAGATATCAATACATAGGTTTTAAGATTATTACTAGTCAGATATATTCTTGTGCGGTGAATAGGGCGTGTTGAGTCCAGTTCTCTGAGCAAGGAGTAGGTCTTGTCTACTACATATTGGGTTTATGGAACGGTATCTGAGCTAATTTGATACCCTTGTTTTATGTATCACCCCACCTCACCTTTCCCGTTAAGCAGCCATAGTCTGTTTTCTGCATGTGTGACTCTGTTCTGTTTTGTAATTCAGTTCAAGTGTAACGGTTTTTACATTCCCTCTATCAGTGATACCTTATGAGAAGTGTCCTTTTCTGTGTGACTTATTTCACTTAGAATCGTCGTACCTAAATCCACTCATCATGCTGCTACTAACCTTATGACATTGATTTCATGGCTGAGTGATATTCCATTGTACATAAGGACCACAACTTCTTTATCCATTTTCCTCTTTCCTGGGATATTGAAGGTGGAATGAAGTGGAGGTCCTTGTCAACAGAGCAGCCCTCAACGTTGGGGTGCTTGTGTCTTGCTGATTTTTAATTTTCCCAGTTTATACCCCCATGAGTGGAAGTGCCCTATGCTCTCTAAGCTGTGTTTTTCGGATGTTTCAGGACACACCGTACACTTCTCCAGAGTGGCTGTTGGCAATTTACATCCCGCCCATCAGTGTAGCAAGGCTCCCATTTCTCCATGGCCTGTCCTGCATTTCTGGTTTTGACACTTTTTTCAGCATGGCCCTTTTGACCGATGGGAAGTGAGACTTCTCTGTAGCGCTGATTTGCCTTTCCAGGTTGCTTGGTTGGCCAAAAAGGGCGTATGCGTTTTTTCCTGAATATATTCAGGAAAAAACGCATACGCCCTTTTTGGCCAAGGGCATCATTGTCAACGTTTTGCTGCTTTTCATGTGCTTTAAAGGCAATTCCTATCTACCTCCTGAAATCTGTTTCGTGCAATTCTGCCTTGATTTCAAATCCTCTTCTTTGCCTTCCCTCAATATATTTGTGGACGAGAGTTATCATTTATAACTCTGCAGGTTTGTGAATTGCAGTGCCCTGAACCTCCATTTTACAACTCGCTTTTTTGGGAGCTGGCCGCAAAAGCGCAGGATGGCTTCAGGCCCTGTTCTGGTTCCGGGGGGCAGGCTGAGCCTGTGGTTAATTCTTCTTCCTGATGGGAAAATAGAGTGACCTGTGCCTGTCCCGACACCAAGAGCTAGTCTCTCGTTGGTTCCCCGTCTTCCCGTTCATCCTCAGGACAAATTGCAACCTGTACGGAACCGGAGGTTAAAGGTGCTGATGCTCCAAGTAGGGAGATTGCTAGTAAAGCGGCTGGAATGGCGAACCCGGGCACAAGGAGATGAGAAATGAGGTGCGTTTTAGAAACCTTTCCCCATCACACGGTGTACCATCTTCTGGGTTTCTCATGCATGTTTTCGATGTAGGAAGATGCCCTTGAACCTGGAGATTTGGGACCCATGCGATGGGTACCACGCAGTATTACTTTAAAGGGTCTGCGTTTGCTCACCCAACCTCACCAAACCTCTCAGCCCCAAGAGTGTCCACCCTTATGTCTCATCCAGCTGTGGGTCTAGATATGGTCAATCCAGGTTGCATCTCAGCCCCTGAACTCATTGTGTAAGAATTTCTATCTCTTTCACTGTCGTTGTTTCATGGGTTTTTCAAAGTAATTTATTTTCATAATGGGGTTTAGCTGCTTTTCACTGCTGTGTTTATGCCGCTTTACACCCACTTGACACACTAACAGAGAGATATCAATACATAGGTTTTAAGATTATTACTAGTCAGGTATATTCTTGTGCGGTGAATAGGGCGTGTTGAGTCCAGTTCTCTGAGCAAGGAGTAGGTCTTGTCTACTACATATTGGGTTTATGGAACGGTATCTGAGCTAATTTGATACCCTTGTTTTATGTATCACCCCACCTCACCTTTCCCGTTAAGCAGCCATAGTCTGTTTTCTGCATGTGTGACTCTGTTCTGTTTTGTAATTCAGTTCAAGTGTAACGGTTTTTACATTCCCTCTAAAAGTGATACCTTATGAGAAGTGTCCTTTTCTGTGTGACTTATTTCACTTAGAATCGTCGTACCTAAATCCACTCATCATGCTGCTACTAACCTTATGACATTGATTTCATGGCTGAGTGATATTCCATTGTACATAAGGACCACAACTTCTTTATCCATTTTTCTCTTTCCTGGGATATTTAAGGTGGAATGAAGTGGAGGTCCTTGTCAACAGAGCAGCCCTCAACTTTGGGGTGCTTGTGTCTTGCTGATTTTTCATTTTCCCAGTTTATACCCCCATGAGTGGAAGTGCCCTATGCTCTCTAAGCTGTGTTTTTCAGATGTTTCAGGACACACCGTACACTTCTCCAGAGTGGCTGTTGGCAATTTACATCCCGCCCATCAGTGTAGCAAGGCTCCCATTTCTCCATGGCCTGTCCTGCATTTCTGGTTTTGACACTTTTTTCAGCATGGCCCTTTTGACCGATGGGAAGCGAGACTTCTCTGTAGCGCTGATTTGCCTTTCCAGGTTGCTTGGTTGGCCAAAAAGGGCGTATGCGTTTTTTCCTGAATATATTCAGGAAAAAACGCATACGCCCTTTTTGGCCAAGGGCATCATTGTCAACGTTTTGCCGCTTTTCATGTGCTTTAAAGGCGATTCGAATCTACGTCCTGAAATCTGTTTCCTGCAATTCTGCCTTGATTTCAAATCCTCTTCTTTGCCTTCCCTCAATATATTTGTGGACGAGAGTTATCATTTATAACTCTGCAGGTTTGTGAATTGCAGTGCCCTGAACCTCCATTTTACAACTCGCTTTTTTGGGAGCTGGCCGCAAAAGCGCAGGATGGCTTCAGGCCCTGTTCTGGTTCCGGGGGGCAGGCTGAGCCTGTGGTTAATTCTTCTTCCTGATGGGAAAATAGAGTGACCTGTGCCTGTCCCGACACCAAGAGCTAGTCTCTCGTTGGTTCCCCGTCTTCCCGTTCATCCTCAGGACAAATTGCAACCTGTACGGAACAGGAGGTTAAAGGTGCTGATGCTCCAAGTAGGGAGATTGCTAGTAAAGCGGCTGGAATGGCGAACCCGGGCACAAGGAGATGAGAAATGAGGTGCGTTTTAGAAACCTTTCCCCATCACACGGTGTACCATCTTCTGGGTTTCTCATGCATGTTTTCGATGTAGGAAGATGCCCTTGAACCTGGAGATTTGGGACCCATGCGATGGGTACCACGCAGTATTACTTTAAAGGGTCTGCGTTTGCTCACCCAACCTCACCAAACCTCTCAGCCCCAAGAGTGTCCACCCTTATGTCTCATCCAGCTGTGGGTCTAGATATGGTCAATCCAGGTTGCATCACAGCCCCTGAACTCATTGTGTAAGAATTTCTATCTCTTTCACTGTCGTTGTTTCATGGGTTTTTCAAAGTAATTTATTTTCATAATGGGGTTTAGCTGCTTTTCACGGCTGTGTTTATGCCGCTTTACACCCACTTGACACACTAACAGAGAGATATCAATACATAGGTTTTAAGATTATTACTAGTCAGATATATTCTTGTGCGGTGAATAGGGCGTGTTGAGTCCAGTTCTCTGAGCAAGGAGTAGGTCTTGTCTACTACATATTGGGTTTATGGAACGGTATCTGAGCTAATTTGATACCCTTGTTTTATGTATCACCCCACCTCACCTTTCCCGTTAAGCAGCCATAGTCTGTTTTCTGCATGTGTGACTCTGTTCTGTTTTGTAATTCAGTTCAAGTGTAACGGTTTTTACATTCCCTCTATCAGTGATACCTTATGAGAAGTGTCCTTTTCTGTGTGACTTATTTCACTTAGAATCGTCGTACCTAAATCCACTCATCATGCTGCTACTAACCTTATGACATTGATTTCATGGCTGAGTGATATTCCATTGTACATAAGGACCACAACTTCTTTATCCATTTTTCTCTTTCCTGGGATATTTAAGGTGGAATGAAGTGGAGGTCCTTGTCAACAGAGCAGCCCTCAACGTTGGGGTGCTTGTGTCTTGCTGATTTTTAATTTTCCCAATTTATACACCCATGAGTGGAAGTGCCCTATGCTCTCTAAGCTGTGTTTTTCAGATGTTTCAGGACTCACCGGACACTTCTCCAGAGTGGCTCTTGGCAATTTACATCCCGCCCATCAGTGTAGCAAGGCTCCCATTTCTCCATGGCCTGTCCTGCATTTCTGGTTTTGACACTTTTTTCAGCATGGCCCTTTTGACCGATGGGAAGCGAGACTTCTCTGTAGCGCTGATTTGCCTTTCCAGGTTGCTTGGTTGGGCAAAAAGGGCGTATGCGTTTTTTCCTGAATATATTCAGGAAAAAACGCATACGCCCTTTTTGGCCAAGGGCAACATTGTCAACATTTTTCCGCTTTTCATGTGCTTTAAAGGCGATTCGTATCTACCTCCTGAAATCTGTTTCCTGCAATTCTGCCTTGATTTCAAATCCTCTTCTTTGCCTTCCCTCAATATATTTGTGGACGAGAGTTATCATTTATAACTCTGCAGGTTTGTGAATTGCAGTGCCCTGAACCTCCATTTTACAACTCGCTTTTTTGGGAGCTGGCCGCAAAAGCGCAGGATGGCTTCAGGCCCTGTTCTGGTTCCGGGGGGCAGGCTGAGCCTGTGGTTAATTCTTCTTCCTGATGGGAAAATAGAGTGACCTGTGCCTGTCCCGACACCAAGAGCTAGTCTCTCGTTGGTTCCCCGTCTTCCCGTTCATCCTCAGGACAAATTGCAACCTGTACGGAACAGGAGGTTAAAGGTGCTGATGCTCCAAGTAGGGAGATTGCTAGTAAAGCGGCTGGAATGGTGAACCCGGGCACAAGGAGATGAGAAATGAGGTGCGTTTTAGAAACCTTTCCCCATCACACGGTGTACCATCTTCTGGGTTTCTCATGCATGTTTTCGATGTAGGAAGATGCCCTTGAACCTGGAGATTTGGGACCCATGCGATGGGTACCACGCAGTATTATTTAAAGGGTCTGCGTTTGCTCACCCAACCTCACCAAACCTCTCAGCCCCAAGAGTGTCCACCCTTATGTCTCATCCAGCTGTGGGTCTAGATATGGTCAATCCAGGTTGCATCACAGCCCCTGAACTCATTGTGTAAGAATTTCTATCTCTTTCACTGTCGTTGTTTCATGGGTTTTTCAAAGTAATTTATTTTCATAATGGGGTTTAGCTGCTTTTCACGGCTGTGTTTATGCCGCTTTACACCCACTTGACACACTAACAGAGAGATATCAATACATAGGTTTTAAGATTATTACTAGTTAGATATATTCTTGTGCCGTGAATAGGGCGTGTTGAGTCCAGTTCTCTGAGCAAGGAGTAGGTCTTGTCTACTACATATTGGGTTTATGGAACGGTATCTGAGCTAATTTGATACCCTTGTTTTATGTATCACCCCACCTCACCTTTCCCGTTAAGCAGCCATAGTCTGTTTTCTGCATGTGTGACTCTGTTCTGTTTTGTAATTCAGTTCAAGTGTAACGGTTTTTACATTCCCTCTATCAGTGATACCTTATGAGAAGTGTCCTTTTCTGTGTGACTTATTTCACTTAGAATCGTCGTACCTAAATCCACTCATCATGCTGCTACTAACCTTATGACATTGATTTCATGGCTGAGTGATATTCCATTGTACATAAGGACCACAACTTCTTTATCCATTTTCCTCTTTCCTGGGATATTGAAGGTGGAATGAAGTGGAGGTCCTTGTCAACAGAGCAGCCCTCAACTTTGGGGTGCTTGTGTCTTGCTGATTTTTAATTTTCCCAGTTTATACCCCCATGAGTGGAAGTGCCCTATGCTCTCTAAGCTGTGTTTTTCGGATATTTCAGGACACACCGTACACTTCTCCAGAGTGGCTGTTGGCAATTTACATCCCGCCCATCAGTGTAGCAAGGCTCCCATTTCTCCATGGCCTGTCCTGCATTTCTGGTTTTGACACTTTTTTCAGCATGGCCCTTTTGACCGATGGGAAGCGAGACTTCTCTGTAGCGCTGATTTGCCTTTCCAGGTTGCTTGGTTGGCCAAAAAGGGCGTATGCGTTTTTTCCTGAATATATTCAGGAAAAAACGCATACGCCCTTTTTGGCCAAGGGCATCATTGTGAACGTTTTGCCGCTTTTCATGTGCTTTAAAGGCAATTCGTATCTACCTCCTGAAATCTGTTCCGTGCAATTCTGCCTTGATTTCAAATCCTCTTCTTTGCCTTCCCTCAATATATTTGTGGACGAGAGTTATCATTTATAACTCTGCAGGTTTGTGAATTGCAGTGCCCTGAACCTCCATTTTACAACTCGCTTTTTTGGGAGCTGGCCGCAAAAGCGCAGGATGGCTTCAGGCCCTGTTCTGGTTCCGGGGGGCAGGCTGAGCCTGTGGTTAATTCTTCTTCCTGATGGGAAAATAGAGTGACCTGTGCCTGTCCCGACACCAAGAGCTAGTCTCTCGTTGGTTCCCCGTCTTCCCGTTCATCCTCAGGACAAATTGCAACCTGTACGGAACAGGAGGTTAAAGGTGCTGATGCTCCAAGTAGGGAGATTGCTAGTAAAGCGGCTGGAATGGCGAACCCGGGCACAAGGAGATGAGAAATGAGGTGCGTTTTAGAAACCTTTCCCCATCACACGGTGTACCATCTTCTGGGTTTCTCATGCATGTTTTCGATGTAGGAAGATGCCCTTGAACCTGGAGATTTGGGACCCATGCGATGGGTACCACGCAGTATTACTTTAAAGGGTCTGCGTTTGCTCACCCAACCTCACCAAACCTCTCAGCCCCAAGAGTGTCCACCCTTATGTCTCATCCAGCTGTGGGTCTAGATATGGTCAATCCAGGTTGCATCACAGCCCCTGAACTCATTGTGTAAGAATTTCTATCTCTTTCACTGTCGTTGTTTCATGGGTTTTTCAAAGTAATTTATTTTCATAATGGGGTTTAGCTGCTTTTCACGGCTGTGTTTATGCCGCTTTACACCCACTTGACACACTAACAGAGAGATATCAATACATAGGTTTTAAGATTATTACTAGTCAGATATATTCTTGTGCGGTGAATAGGGCGTGTTGAGTCCAGTTCTCTGAGCAAGGAGTAGGTCTTGTCTACTACATATTGGGTTTATGGAACGGTATCTGAGCTAATTTGATACCCTTGTTTTATGTATCACCCCACCTCACCTTTCCCGTTAAGCAGCCATAGTCTGTTTTCTGCATGTGTGACTCTGTTCTGTTTTGTAATTCAGTTCAAGTGTAACGGTTTTTACATTCCCTCTATCAGTGATACCTTATGAGAAGTGTCCTTTTCTGTGTGACTTATTTCACTTAGAATCGTCGTACCTAAATCCACTCATCATGCTGCTACTAACCTTATGACATTGATTTCATGGCTGAGTGATATTCCATTGTACATAAGGACCACAACTTCTTTATCCATTTTTCTCTTTCCTGGGATATTTAAGGTGGAATGAAGTGGAGGTCCTTGTCAACAGAGCAGCCCTCAACTTTGGGGTGCTTGTGTCTTGCTGATTTTTCATTTTCCCAGTTTATACCCCCATGAGTGGAAGTGCCCTATGCTCTCTAAGCTGTGTTTTTCAGATGTTTCAGGACACACCGTACACTTCTCCAGAGTGGCTGTTGGCAATTAACATCCCGCCCATCAGTGTAGCAAGGCTCCCATTTCTCCATGGCCTGTCCTGCATTTCTGGTTTTGACACTTTTTTCAGCATGGCCCTTTTGACCGATGGGAAGCGAGACTTCTCTGTAGCGCTGATTTGCCTTTCCAGGTTGCTTGGTTGGCCAAAAAGGGCGTATGCGTTTTTTCCTGAATATATTCAGGAAAAAACGCATACGCCCTTTTTGGCCAAGGGCAACATTGTCAACATTTTTCCGCTTTTCATGTGCTTTAAAGGCGATTCGTATCTACCTCCTGAAATCTGTTTCCTGCAATTCTGCCTTGATTTCAAATCCTCTTCTTTGCCTTCCCTCAATATATTTGTGGACGAGAGTTATCATTTATAACTCTGCAGGTTTGTGAATTGCAGTGCCCTGAACCTCCATTTTACAACTCGCTTTTTTGGGAGCTGGCCGCAAAAGCGCAGGATGGCTTCAGGCCCTGTTCTGGTTCCGGGGGGCAGGCTGAGCCTGTGGTTAATTCTTCTTCCTGATGGGAAAATAGAGTGACCTGTGCCTGTCCCGACACCAAGAGCTAGTCTCTCGTTGGTTCCCCGTCTTCCCGTTCATCCTCAGGACAAATTGCAACCTGTACGGAACAGGAGGTTAAAGGTGCTGATGCTCCAAGTAGGGAGATTGCTAGTAAAGCGGCTGGAATGGCGAACCCGGGCACAAGGAGATGAGAAATGAGGTGCGTTTTAGAAACCTTTCCCCATCACACGGTGTACCATCTTCTGGGTTTCTCATGCATGTTTTCGATGTAGGAAGATGACCTTGAACCTGGAGATTTGGGACCCATGCGATGGGTACCACGCAGTATTATTTAAAGGGTCTGCGTTTGCTCACCCAACCTCACCAAACCTCTCAGCCCCAAGATTGTCCACCCTTATGTCTCATCCAGCTGTGGGTCTAGATATGGTCAATCCAGGTTGCATCACAGCCCCTGAACTCATTGTGTAAGAATTTCTATCTCTTTCACTGTCGTTGTTTCATGGGTTTTTCAAAGTAATTTATTTTCATAATGGGGTTTAGCTGCTTTTCACGGCTGTGTTTATGCCGCTTTACACCCACTTGACACACTAACAGAGAGATATCAATACATAGGTTTTAAGATTATTACTAGTTAGATATATTCTTGTGCCGTGAATAGGGCGTGTTGAGTCCAGTTCTCTGAGCAAGGAGTAGGTCTTGTCTACTACATATTGGGTTTATGGAACGGTATCTGAGCTAATTTGATACCCTTGTTTTATGTATCACCCCACCTCACCTTTCCCGTTAAGCAGCCATAGTCTGTTTTCTGCATGTGTGACTCTGTTCTGTTTTGTAATTCAGTTCAAGTGTAACGGTTTTTACATTCCCTCTAAAAGTGATACCTTATGAGAAGTGTCCTTTTCTGTGTGACTTATTTCACGTAGAATCGTCGTACCTAAATCCACTCATCATGCTGCTACTAACCTTATGACATTGATTTCATGGCTGAGTGATATTCCATTGTACATAAGGACCACAACTTCTTTATCCATTTTTCTCTTTCCTGGGATATTTAAGGTGGAATGAAGTGAAGGTCCTTGTCAACAGAGCAGCCCTCAACTTTGGGGTGCTTGTGTCTTGCTGATTTTTCATTTTCCCAATTTATACCCCCATGAGTGGAAATGCCCTATGCTCTCTAAGCTGTGTTTTTCAGATGTTTCAGGACACACCATACACTTCTCCAGAGTGGCTGTTGGCAATTTACATCCCGCCCATCAGTGTAGCAAGGCTCCCATTTCTCCATGGCCTGTCCTGCATTTCTGGTTTTGACACTTTTTTCAGCATGGCCCTTTTGACCGATGGGAAGTGAGACTTCTCTGTAGCGCTGATTTGCCTTTCCAGGTTGCTTGGTTGGCCAAAAAGGGCGTATGCGTTTTTTCCTGAATATATTCAGGAAAAAACGCATACGCCCTTTTTGGCCAAGGGCATCATTGTCAACGTTTTGCCGCTTTTCATGTGCTTTAAAGGCAATTCCTATCTACCTCCTGAAATCTGTTTCGTGCAATTCTGCCTTGATTTCAAATCCTCTTCTTTGCCTTCCCTCAATATATTTGTGGACGAGAGTTATCATTTATAACTCTGCAGGTTTGTGAATTGCAGTGCCCTGAACCTCCATTTTACAACTCGCTTTTTTGGGAGCTGGCCGCAAAAGCGCAGGATGGCTTCAGGCCCTGTTCTGGTTCCGGGGGGCAGGCTGAGCCTGTGGTTAATTCTTCTTCCTGATGGGAAAATAGAGTGACCTGTGCCTGTCCCGACACCAAGAGCTAGTCTCTCGTTGGTTCCCCGTCTTCCCGTTCATCCTCAGGACAAATTGCAACCTGTACGGAACCGGAGGTTAAAGGTGCTGATGCTCCAAGTAGGGAGATTGCTAGTAAAGCGGCTGGAATGGCGAACCCGGGCACAAGGAGATGAGAAATGAGGTGCGTTTTAGAAACCTTTCCCCATCACACGGTGTACCATCTTCTGGGTTTCTCATGCATGTTTTCGATGTAGGAAGATGCCCTTGAACCTGGAGATTTGGGACCCATGCGATGGGTACCACGCAGTATTACTTTAAAGGGTCTGCGTTTGCTCACCCAACCTCACCAAACCTCTCAGCCCCAAGAGTGTCCACCCTTATGTCTCATCCAGCTGTGGGTCTAGATATGGTCAATCCAGGTTGCATCTCAGCCCCTGAACTCATTGTGTAAGAATTTCTATCTCTTTCACTGTCGTTGTTTCATGGGTTTTTCAAAGTAATTTATTTTCATAATGGGGTTTAGCTGCTTTTCACTGCTGTGTTTATGCCGCTTTACACCCACTTGACACACTAACAGAGAGATATCAATACATAGGTTTTAAGATTATTACTAGTCAGGTATATTCTTGTGCGGTGAATAGGGCGTGTTGAGTCCAGTTCTCTGAGCAAGGAGTAGGTCTTGTCTACTACATATTGGGTTTATGGAACGGTATCTCAGCTAATTTGATACCCTTGTTTTATGTATCACCCCACCTCACCTTTCCCGTTAAGCAGCCATAGTCTGTTTTCTGCATGTGTGACTCTGTTCTGTTTTGTAATTCAGTTCAAGTGTAACGGTTTTTACATTCCCTCTAAAAGTGATACCTTATGAGAAGTGTCCTTTTCTGTGTGACTTATTTCACTTAGAATCGTCGTACCTAAATCCACTCATCATGCTGCTACTAACCTTATGACATTGATTTCATGGCTGAGTGATATTCCATTGTACATAAGGACCACAACTTCTTTATCCATTTTTCTCTTTTCTTGGATATTTAAGGTGGAATGAAGTGGAGGTCCTTGTCAACAGAGCAGCCCTCAACTTTGGGGTGCTTGTGTCTTGCTGATTTTTCATTTTCCCAATTTATACACCCATGAGTGGAAGTGCCCTATGCTCTCTAAGCTGTGTTTTTCAGATGTTTCAGGACACACCGTACACTTCTCCAGAGTGGCTGTTGGCAATTTACATCCCGCCCATCAGTGTAGCAAGGCTCTCATTTCTCCTTGGCCTGTCCTGCATTTCTGGTTTTGACACTTTTTTCAGCATGGCCCTTTTGACCGATGGGGAGCGAGAGTTCTTTGTAGCGCTGATTTGCCTTTCCAGGTTGCTTGGTTGGCCAAAAAGGGCGTATGCGTTTTTTCCTGAATATATTCAGGAAAAAACGCATACGCCCTTTTTGGCCAAGGGCATCATTGTCAACGTTTTGCCGCTTTTCATGTGCTTTAAAGGCGATTCGTATCTACCTCCTGAAATCTGTTTCATGCAATTCTGCCTTGATTTCAAATCCTCTTCTTTGCCTTCCCTCAATATATTTGTGGACGAGAGTTATCATTTATAACTCTGCAGGTTTGTGAACTGCAGTGCCCTGAACCTCCATTTTACAACTCGCTTTTTAGGGAGCTGGCCACAAAAGCGCAGGATGGCTTCAGGCCCTGTTCTGGTTCCGGGAGGCAGGCTGAGCCTGTGGTTAATTCTTCTTCCTGATGGGAAAATAGAGTGACCTGTGCCTGTCCCGACACCAAGAGCTAGTCTCTCGTTGGTTCCCCGTCTTCCCGTTCATCCTCAGGACAAATTGCAACCTGTACGGAACAGGAGGTTAAAGGTGCTGATGCTCCAAGTAGGGAGATTGCTAGTAAAGCGGCTGGAATGGCGAACCCGGGCACAAGGAGATGAGAAATGAGGTGCGTTTTACAAACCTTTCCCCATCACACGGTGTACCATCTTCTGGGTTTCTCATGCATGTTTTCGATGTAGGAAGATGCCCTTGAACCTGGAGATTTGGGACCCATGCGATGGGTACCACGCAGTATTACTTTAAAGGGTCTGCGTTTGCTCACCCAACCTCACCAAACCTCTCAGCCCCAAGAGTGTCCACCCTTATGTCTCATCCAGCTGTGGGTCTAGATATGGTCAATCCAGGTTGCATCACAGCCCCTGAACTCATTGTGTAAGAATTTCTATCTCTTTCACTGTCGTTGTTTCATGGGTTTTTCAAAGTAATTTATTTTCATAATGGGGTTTAGCTGCTTTTCACGGCTGTGTTTATGCCGCTTTACACCCACTTGACACACTAACAGAGAGATATCAATACATAGGTTTTAAGATTATTACTAGTCAGATATATTCTTGTGCGGTGAATAGGGCGTGTTGAGTCCAGTTCTCTGAGCAAGGAGTAGGTCTTGCCTACTACATATTGGGTTTATGGAACGGTATCTGAGCTAATTTGATACCCTTGTTTTATGTATCACCCCACCTCCCCTTTCCCGTTAAGCAGCCATAGTCTGTTTTCTGCATGTGTGACTCTGTTCTGTTTTGTAATTCAGTTCAAGTGTAACGGTTTTTACATTCCCTCTAAAAGTGATACCTTATGAGAAGTGTCCTTTTCTGTGTGACTTATTTCACGTAGAATCGTCGTACCTAAATCCACTCATCATGCTGCTACTAAACTTATGACATTGATTTCATGGCTGAGTGATATTCCATTGTACATAAGGACCACAACTTCTTTATCCATTTTTCTCTTTCCTGGGATATTTAAGGTGGAATGAAGTGGAGGTCCTTGTCAACAGAGCAGCCCTCAACTTTGGGGTGCTTGTGTCTTGCTGATTTTTCATTTTCCCAGTTTATACCCCCATGAGTGGAAGTGCCCTATGCTCTCTAAGCTGTGTTTTTCAGATGTTTCAGGACACACCGTACACTTCTCCAGAGTGGCTGTTGGCAATTTACATCCCGCCCATCAGTGTAGCAAGGCTCCCATTTCTCCATGGCCTGTCCTGCATTTCTGGTTTTGACACTTTTTTCAGCATGGCCCTTTTGACCGATGGGAAGCGAGACTTCTCTGTAGCGCTGATTTGCCTTTCCAGGTTGCTTGGTTGGCCAAAAAGGGCGTATGCGTTTTTTCCTGAATATATTCAGGAAAAAACGCATACGCCCTTTTTGGCCAAGGGCATCATTGTCAACGTTTTGCCGCTTTTCATGTGCTTTAAAGGCGATTCGAATCTACGTCCTGAAATCTGTTTCGTGCAATTCTGCCTTGATTTCAAATCCTCTTCTTTGCCTTCCCTCAATATATTGGTGGACGAGAGTTATCATTTATAACTCTGCAGGTTTGTGAATTGCAGTGCCCTGAACCTCCATTTTACAACTCGCTTTTTTGGGAGCTGGCCGCAAAAGCGCAGGATGGCTTCAGGCCCTGTTCTGGTTCCGGGGGCCAGGCTGAGCCTGTGGTTAATTCTTCTTCCTGATGGGAAAATAGAGTGACCTGTGCCTGTCCCGACACCAAGAGCTAGTCTCTCGTTGGTTCCCCGTCTTCCCGTTCATCCTCAGGACAAATTGCAACCTGTACGGAACAGGAGGTTAAAGGTGCTGATGCTCCAAGTAGGGAGATTGCTAGTAAAGCGGCTGGAAAGGCGAACCCGGGCACAAGGAGTTGAGAAATGAGGTGCGTTTTAGAAACCTTTCCCCATCACACGGTGTACCATCTTCTGGGTTTCTCATGCATGTTTTCGATGTAGGAAGATGCCCTTGAACCTGGAGATTTGGGACCCATGCGATGGGTACCACGCAGTATTACTTTAAAGGGTCTGCGTTTGCTCACCCAACCTCACCAAACCTCTCAGCCCCAAGAGTGTCCACCCTTATGTCTCATCCAGCTGTGCGTCTAGATATGGTCAATCCAGGTTGCATCACAGCCCCTGAACTCATTGTGTAAGAATTTCTATCTCTTTCACTGTCGTTGTTTCATGGGTTTTTCAAAGTAATTTATTTTCATAATGGGGTTTAGCTGCTTTTCACGGCTGTGTTTATGCCGCTTTACACCCACTTGACACACTAACAGAGAGATATCAATACATATGTTTTAAGATTATTACTAGTCAGATATATTCTTGTGCGGTGAATAGGGCGTGTTGAGTCCAGTTCTCTGAGCAAGGAGTAGGTCTTGTCTACTACATATTGGGTTTATGGAACGGTATCTGAGCTAATTTGATACCCTTGTTTTATGTATCACCCCACCTCACCTTTCCCGTTAAGCAGCCATAGTGTGTTTTCTGCATGTGTGACTCTGTTCTGTTTTGTAATTCAGTTCAAGTGTAACGGTTTTTACATTCCCTCTATCAGTGATACCTTATGAGAAGTGTCCTTTTCTGTGTGACTTATTTCACTTAGAATCGTCGTACCTAAATCCACTCATCATGCTGCTACTAACCTTATGACATTGATTTCCTGGCTGAGTGATATTCCATTGTACATAAGGACCACAACTTCTTTATCCATTTTTCTCTTTCCTGGGATATTTAAGGTGGAATGAAGTGGAGGTCCTTGTCAACAGAGCAGCCCTCAACGTTGGGGTGCTTGTGTCTTGCTGATTTTTAATTTTCCCAGTTTATACCCCCATGAGTGGAAGTGCCCTATGCTCTCTAAGCTGTGTTTTTCGGATGTTTCAGGACACACCGTACACTTCTCCAGAGTGGCTGTTGGCAATTTACATCCCGCCCATCAGTGTAGCAAGGCTCCCATTTCTCCATGGCCTGTCCTGCATTTCTGGTTTTGACACTTTTTTCAGCATGGCCCTTTTGACCGATGGGAAGCGAGACTTCTCTGTAGCGCTGATTTGCCTTTCCAGGTTGCTTGGTTGGCCAAAAAGGGCGTATGCGTTTTTTCCTGAATATATTCAGGAAAAAACGCATACGCCCTTTTTGGCCAAGGGCATCATTGTGAACGTTTTGCCGCTTTTCATGTGCTTTAAAGGCAATTCGTATCTACCTCCTGAAATCTGTTCCGTGCAATTCTGCCTTGATTTCAAATCCTCTTCTTTGCCTTCCCTCAATATATTTGTGGACGAGAGTTATCATTTATAACTCTGCAGGTTTGTGAATTGCAGTGCCCTGAACCTCCATTTTACAACTCGCTTTTTTGGGAGCTGGCCGCAAAAGCGCAGGATGGCTTCAGGCCCTGTTCTGGTTCCGGGGGGCAGGCTGAGCCTGTGGTTAATTCTTCTTCCTGATGGGAAAATAGAGTGACCTGTGCCTGTCCCGACACCAAGAGCTAGTCTCTCGTTGGTTCCCCGTCTTCCCGTTCATCCTCAGGACAAATTGCAACCTGTACGGAACAGGAGGTTAAAGGTGCTGATGCTCCAAGTAGGGAGATTGCTAGTAAAGCGGCTGGAATGGCGAACCCGGGCACAAGGAGATGAGAAATGAGGTGCGTTTTAGAAACCTTTCCCCATCACACGGTGTACCATCTTCTGGGTTTCTCATGCATGTTTTCGATGTAGGAAGATGCCCTTGAACCTGGAGATTTGGGACCCATGCGATGGGTACCACGCAGTATTATTTAAAGGGTCTGCGTTTGCTCACCCAACCTCACCAAACCTCTCAGCCCCAAGATTGTCCACCCTTATGTCTCATCCAGCTGTGGGTCTAGATATGGTCAATCCAGGTTGCATCACAGCCCCTGAACTCATTGTGTAAGAATTTCTATCTCTTTCACTGTCGTTGTTTCATGGGTTTTTCAAAGTAATTTATTTTCATAATGGGGTTTAGCTGCTTTTCACGGCTGTGTTTATGCCGCTTTACACCCACTTGACACACTAACAGAGAGATATCAATACATAGGTTTTAAGATTATTACTAGTTAGATATATTCTTGTGCCGTGAATAGGGCGTGTTGAGTCCAGTTCTCTGAGCAAGGAGTAGGTCTTGTCTACTACATATTGGGTTTATGGAACGGTATCTGAGCTAATTTGATACCCTTGTTTTATGTATCACCCCACCTCACCTTTCCCGTTAAGCAGCCATAGTCTGTTTTCTGCATGTGTGACTCTGTTCTGTTTTGTAATTCAGTTCAAGTGTAACGGTTTTTACATTCCCTCTAAAAGTGATACCTTATGAGAAGTGTCCTTTTCTGTGTGACTTATTTCACGTAGAATCGTCGTACCTAAATCCACTCATCATGCTGCTACTAACCTTATGACATTGATTTCATGGCTGAGTGATATTCCATTGTACATAAGGACCACAACTTCTTTATCCATTTTTCTCTTTCCTGGGATATTTAAGGTGGAATGAAGTGAAGGTTCTTGTCAACAGAGCAGCCCTCAACTTTGGGGTGCTTGTGTCTTGCTGATTTTTCATTTTCCCAATTTATACCCCCATGAGTGGAAATGCCCTATGCTCTCTAAGCTGTGTTTTTCAGATGTTTCAGGACACACCATACACTTCTCCAGAGTGGCTGTTGGCAATTTACATCCCGCCCATCAGTGTAGCAAGGCTCCCATTTCTCCATGGCCTGTCCTGCATTTCTGGTTTTGACACTTTTTTCAGCATGGCCCTTTTGACCGATGGGAAGTGAGACTTCTCTGTAGCGCTGATTTGCCTTTCCAGGTTGCTTGGTTGGCCAAAAAGGGCGTATGCGTTTTTTCCTGAATATATTCAGGAAAAAACGCATACGCCCTTTTTGGCCAAGGGCATCATTGTCAACGTTTTGCCGCTTTTCATGTGCTTTAAAGGCAATTCCTATCTACCTCCTGAAATCTGTTTCGTGCAATTCTGCCTTGATTTCAAATCCTCTTCTTTGCCTTCCCTCAATATATTTGTGGACGAGAGTTATCATTTATAACTCTGCAGGTTTGTGAATTGCAGTGCCCTGAACCTCCATTTTACAACTCGCTTTTTTGGGAGCTGGCCGCAAAAGCGCAGGATGGCTTCAGGCCCTGTTCTGGTTCCGGGGGGCAGGCTGAGCCTGTGGTTAATTCTTCTTCCTGATGGGAAAATAGAGTGACCTGTGCCTGTCCCGACACCAAGAGCTAGTCTCTCGTTGGTTCCCCGTCTTCCCGTTCATCCTCAGGACAAATTGCAACCTGTACGGAACCGGAGGTTAAAGGTGCTGATGCTCCAAGTAGGGAGATTGCTAGTAAAGCGGCTGGAATGGCGAACCCGGGCACAAGGAGATGAGAAATGAGGTGCGTTTTAGAAACCTTTCCCCATCACACGGTGTACCATCTTCTGGGTTTCTCATGCATGTTTTCGATGTAGGAAGATGCCCTTGAACCTGGAGATTTGGGACCCATGCGATGGGTACCACGCAGTATTACTTTAAAGGGTCTGCGTTTGCTCACCCAACCTCACCAAACCTCTCAGCCCCAAGAGTGTCCACCCTTATGTCTCATCCAGCTGTGGGTCTAGATATGGTCAATCCAGGTTGCATCTCAGCCCCTGAACTCATTGTGTAAGAATTTCTATCTCTTTCACTGTCGTTGTTTCATGGGTTTTTCAAAGTAATTTATTTTCATAATGGGGTTTAGCTGCTTTTCACTGCTGTGTTTATGCCGCTTTACACCCACTTGACACACTAACAGAGAGATATCAATACATAGGTTTTAAGATTATTACTAGTCAGGTATATTCTTGTGCGGTGAATAGGGCGTGTTGAGTCCAGTTCTCTGAGCAAGGAGTAGGTCTTGTCTACTACATATTGGGTTTATGGAACGGTATCTGAGCTAATTTGATACCCTTGTTTTATGTATCACCCCACCTCACCTTTCCCGTTAAGCAGCCATAGTCTGTTTTCTGCATGTGTGACTCTGTTCTGTTTTGTAATTCAGTTCAAGTGTAACGGTTTTTACATTCCCTCTAAAAGTGATACCTTATGAGAAGTGTCCTTTTCTGTGTGACTTATTTCACTTAGAATCGTCGTACCTAAATCCACTCATCATGCTGCTACTAACCTTATGACATTGATTTCATGGCTGAGTGATATTCCATTGTACATAAGGACCACAACTTCTTTATCCATTTTTCTCTTTTCTTGGATATTTAAGGTGGAATGAAGTGGAGGTCCTTGTCAACAGAGCAGCCCTCAACTTTGGGGTGCTTGTGTCTTGCTGATTTTTCATTTTCCCAATTTATACACCCATGAGTGGAAGTGCCCTATGCTCTCTAAGCTGTGTTTTTCAGATGTTTCAGGACACACCGTACACTTCTCCAGAGTGGCTGTTGGCAATTTACATCCCGCCCATCAGTGTAGCAAGGCTCTCATTTCTCCTTGGCCTGTCCTGCATTTCTGGTTTTGACACTTTTTTCAGCATGGCCCTTTTGACCGATGGGGAGCGAGAGTTCTTTGTAGCGCTGATTTGCCTTTCCAGGTTGCTTGGTTGGCCAAAAAGGGCGTATGCGTTTTTTCCTGAATATATTCAGGAAAAAACGCATACGCCCTTTTTGGCCAAGGGCATCATTGTCAACGTTTTGCCGCTTTTCATGTGCTTTAAAGGCGATTCGTATCTACCTCCTGAAATCTGTTTCATGCAATTCTGCCTTGATTTCAAATCCTCTTCTTTGCCTTCCCTCAATATATTTGTGGACGAGAGTTATCATTTATAACTCTGCAGGTTTGTGAACTGCAGTGCCCTGAACCTCCATTTTACAACTCGCTTTTTAGGGAGCTGGCCACAAAAGCGCAGGATGGCTTCAGGCCCTGTTCTGGTTCCGGGAGGCAGGCTGAGCCTGTGGTTAATTCTTCTTCCTGATGGGAAAATAGAGTGACCTGTGCCTGTCCCGACACCAAGAGCTAGTCTCTCGTTGGTTCCCCGTCTTCCCGTTCATCCTCAGGACAAATTGCAACCTGTACGGAACAGGAGGTTAAAGGTGCTGATGCTCCAAGTAGGGAGATTGCTAGTAAAGCGGCTGGAATGGCGAACCCGGGCACAAGGAGATGAGAAATGAGGTGCGTTTTACAAACCTTTCCCCATCACACGGTGTACCATCTTCTGGGTTTCTCATGCATGTTTTCGATGTAGGAAGATGCCCTTGAACCTGGAGATTTGGGACCCATGCGATGGGTACCACGCAGTATTACTTTAAAGGGTCTGCGTTTGCTCACCCAACCTCACCAAACCTCTCAGCCCCAAGAGTGTCCACCCTTATGTCTCATCCAGCTGTGGGTCTAGATATGGTCAATCCAGGTTGCATCACAGCCCCTGAACTCATTGTGTAAGAATTTCTATCTCTTTCACTGTCGTTGTTTCATGGGTTTTTCAAAGTAATTTATTTTCATAATGGGGTTTAGCTGCTTTTCACGGCTGTGTTTATGCCGCTTTACACCCACTTGACACACTAACAGAGAGATATCAATACATAGGTTTTAAGATTATTACTAGTCAGATATATTCTTGTGCGGTGAATAGGGCGTGTTGAGTCCAGTTCTCTGAGCAAGGAGTAGGTCTTGTCTACTACATATTGGGTTTATGGAACGGTATCTGAGCTAATTTGATACCCTTGTTTTATGTATCACCCCACCTCCCCTTTCCCGTTAAGCAGCCATAGTCTGTTTTCTGCATGTGTGACTCTGTTCTGTTTTGTAATTCAGTTCAAGTGTAACGGTTTTTACATTCCCTCTAAAAGTGATACCTTATGAGAAGTGTCCTTTTCTGTGTGACTTATTTCACGTAGAATCGTCGTACCTAAATCCACTCATCATGCTGCTACTAACCTTATGACATTGATTTCATGGCTGAGTGATATTCCATTGTACATAAGGACCACAACTTCTTTATCCATTTTTCTCTTTCCTGGGATATTTAAGGTGGAATGAAGTGGAGGTCCTTGTCAACAGAGCAGCCCTCAACTTTGGGGTGCTTGTGTCTTGCTGATTTTTCATTTTCCCAGTTTATACCCCCATGAGTGGAAGTGCCCTATGCTCTCTAAGCTGTGTTTTTCAGATGTTTCAGGACACACCGTACACTTCTCCAGAGTGGCTGTTGGCAATTTACATCCCGCCCATCAGTGTAGCAAGGCTCCCATTTCTCCATGGCCTGTCCTGCATTTCTGGTTTTGACACTTTTTTCAGCATGGCCCTTTTGACCGATGGGAAGCGAGACTTCTCTGTAGCGCTGATTTGCCTTTCCAGGTTGCTTGGTTGGCCAAAAAGGGCGTATGCGTTTTTTCCTGAATATATTCAGGAAAAAACGCATACGCCCTTTTTGGCCAAGGGCATCATTGTCAACGTTTTGCCGCTTTTCATGTGCTTTAAAGGCGATTCGAATCTACGTCCTGAAATCTGTTTCGTGCAATTCTGCCTTGATTTCAAATCCTCTTCTTTGCCTTCCCTCAATATATTGGTGGACGAGAGTTATCATTTATAACTCTGCAGGTTTGTGAATTGCAGTGCCCTGAACCTCCATTTTACAACTCGCTTTTTTGGGAGCTGGCCGCAAAAGCGCAGGATGGCTTCAGGCCCTGTTCTGGTTCCGGGGGCCAGGCTGAGCCTGTGGTTAATTCTTCTTCCTGATGGGAAAATAGAGTGACCTGTGCCTGTCCCGACACCAAGAGCTAGTCTCTCGTTGGTTCCCCGTCTTCCCGTTCATCCTCAGGACAAATTGCAACCTGTACGGAACAGGAGGTTAAAGGTGCTGATGCTCCAAGTAGGGAGATTGCTAGTAAAGCGGCTGGAAAGGCGAACCCGGGCACAAGGAGTTGAGAAATGAGGTGCGTTTTAGAAACCTTTCCCCATCACACGGTGTACCATCTTCTGGGTTTCTCATGCATGTTTTCGATGTAGGAAGATGCCCTTGAACCTGGAGATTTGGGACCCATGCGATGGGTACCACGCAGTATTACTTTAAAGGGTCTGCGTTTGCTCACCCAACCTCACCAAACCTCTCAGCCCCAAGAGTGTCCACCCTTATGTCTCATCCAGCTGTGCGTCTAGATATGGTCAATCCAGGTTGCATCACAGCCCCTGAACTCATTGTGTAAGAATTTCTATCTCTTTCACTGTCGTTGTTTCATGGGTTTTTCAAAGTAATTTATTTTCATAATGGGGTTTAGCTGCTTTTCACGGCTGTGTTTATGCCGCTTTACACCCACTTGACACACTAACAGAGAGATATCAATACATAGGTTTTAAGATTATTACTAGTCAGATATATTCTTGTGCGGTGAATAGGGCGTGTTGAGTCCAGTTCTCTGAGCAAGGAGTAGGTCTTGTCTACTACATATTGGGTTTATGGAACGGTATCTGAGCTAATTTGATACCCTTGTTTTATGTATCACCCCACCTCACCTTTCCCGTTAAGCAGCCATAGTGTGTTTTCTGCATGTGTGACTCTGTTCTGTTTTGTAATTCAGTTCAAGTGTAACGGTTTTTACATTCCCTCTATCAGTGATACCTTATGAGAAGTGTCCTTTTCTGTGTGACTTATTTCACTTAGAATCGTCGTACCTAAATCCACTCATCATGCTGCTACTAACCTTATGACATTGATTTCCTGGCTGAGTGATATTCCATTGTACATAAGGACCACAACTTCTTTATCCATTTTTCTCTTTCCTGGGATATTTAAGGTGGAATGAAGTGGAGGTCCTTGTCAACAGAGCAGCCCTCAACTTTGGGGTGCTTGTGTCTTGCTGATTTTTCATTTTCCCAATTTATACCCCCATGAGTGGAAGTGCCCTATGCTCTCCAAGCTGTGTTTTTCAGATGTTTCAGGACACACCGTACACTTCTCCAGAGTGGCTGTTGGCAATTTACATCCCGCCCATCAGTGTAGCAAGGCTCCCATTTCTCCATGGCCTGTCCTGCATTTCTGGTTTTGACACTTTTTTCAGCATGGCCCTTTGGACCGATGGGAAGCGAGACTTCTCTGTAGCGCTGATTTGCCTTTCCAGGTTGCTTGGTTGGCCAAAAAGGGCGTATGCGTTTTTTCCTGAATATATTCAGGAAAAAACGCATACGCCCTTTTTGGCCAAGGGCATCATTGTCAACGTTTTGCCGCTTTTCATGTGCTTTTAAGGCGATTCGTATCTACCTCCTGAAATCTGTTTCGTGCAATTCTGCCTTGATTTCAAATCCTCTTCTTTGCCTTCCCTCAATATATTTGTGGACGAGAGTTATCATTTATAACTCTGCAGGTCTGTGAATTGCAGTGCCCTGAACCTCCATTTTACAACTCGCTTTTTTGGGACCTGGCCGCAAAAGCCCAGGATGGCTTCAGGCCCTGTTCTGGTTCCGGGGGGCAGGCTGAGCCTGTGGTTAATTCTTCTTCCTGATGGGAAAATAGAGTGACCTGTGCCTGTCCCGACACCAAGAGCTAGTCTCTCGTTGGTTCCCCGTCTTCCCGTTCATCCTCAGGACAAATTGCAACCTGTACGGAACAGGAGGTTAAAGGTGCTGATGCTCCAAGTAGGGAGATTGCTAGTAAAGCGGCTGGAAAGGCGAACCCGGGCACAAGGAGATGAGAAATGAGGTGCGTTTTAGAAACCTTTCCCCATCACACGGTGTACCATCTTCTGGGTTTCTCATGCATGTTTTCGATGTAGGAAGATGCCCTTGAACCTGGAGATTTGGGACCCATGCGATGGGTACCACGCAGTATTATTTAAAGGGTCTGCGTTTGCTCACCCAACCTCACCAAACCTCTCAGCCCCAAGAGTGTCCACCCTTATGTCTCATCCAGCTGTGGGTCTAGATATGGTCAATCCAGGTTGCATCACAGCCCCTGAACTCATTGTGTAAGAATTTCTATCTCTTTCACTGTCATTGTTTCATGGGCTTTTCAAAGTAATTTATTTTCATAATGGGGTTTAGCTGCTTTTCACTGCTGTGTTTATGCCGCTTTACACCCACTTGACACACTAACAGAGAGATATCAATACATAGGTTTTAAGATTATTACTAGTCAGATATATTCTTGTGCGGTGAATAGGGCGTGTTGAGTCCAGTTCTCTGAGCAAGGAGTAGGTCTTGTCTAGTACATATTGGGTTTATGGAACGGTATCTGAGCTAATTTGATACCCTTGTTTTATGTATCACCCCACCTCACCTTTCCCGTTAAGCAGCCATAGTGTGTTTTCTGCATGTGTGACTCTGTTCTGTTTTGTAATTCAGTTCAAGTGTAACGGTTTTTACATTCCCTCTATCAGTGATACCTTATGAGAAGTGTCCTTTTCTGTGTGACTTATTTCACTTAGAATCGTCATACCTAAATCCACTCATCATGCTGCTACTAACCTTATGACATTGATTTCATGGCTGAGTGATATTCCATTGTACATAAGGACCACAACTTCTTTATCCATTTTTCTCTTTTCTTGGATATTTAAGGTGGAATGAAGTGGAGGTCCTTGTCAACAGAGCAGCCCTCAACTTTGGGGTGCTTGTGTCTTGCTGATTTTTCATTTTCCCAATTTATACACCCATGAGTGGAAGTGCCCTATGCTCTCTAAGCTGTGTTTTTCAGATGTTTCAGGACACACCGTACACTTCTCCAGAGTGGCTGTTGGCAATTTACATCCCGCCCATCAGTGTAGCAAGGCTCTCATTTCTCCTTGGCCTGTCCTGCATTTCTGGTTTTGACACTTTTTTCAGCATGGCCCTTTTGACCGATGGGGAGCGAGAGTTCTTTGTAGCGCTGATTTGCCTTTCCAGGTTGCTTGGTTGGCCAAAAAGGGCGTATGCGTTTTTTCCTGAATATATTCAGGAAAAAACGCATACGCCCTTTTTGGCCAAGGGCATCATTGTCAACGTTTTGCCGCTTTTCATGTGCTTTAAAGGCGATTCGTATCTACCTCCTGAAATCTGTTTCATGCAATTCTGCCTTGATTTCAAATCCTCTTCTTTGCCTTCCCTCAATATATTTGTGGACGAGAGTTATCATTTATAACTCTGCAGGTTTGTGAACTGCAGTGCCCTGAACCTCCATTTTACAACTCGCTTTTTAGGGAGCTGGCCACAAAAGCGCAGGATGGCTTCAGGCCCTGTTCTGGTTCCGGGGGGCAGGCTGAGCCTGTGGTTAATTCTTCTTCCTGATGGGAAAATAGAGTGACCTGTGCCTGTCCCGACACCAAGAGCTAGTCTCTCGTTGGTTCCCCGTCTTCCCGTTCATCCTCAGGACAAATTGCAACCTGTACGGAACAGGAGGTTAAAGGTGCTGATGCTCCAAGTAGGGAGATTGCTAGTAAAGCGGCTGGAATGGCGAACCCGGGCACAAGGAGATGAGAAATGAGGTGCGTTTTACAAACCTTTCCCCATCACACGGTGTACCATCTTCTGGGTTTCTCATGCATGTTTTCGATGTAGGAAGATGCCCTTGAACCTGGAGATTTGGGACCCATGCGATGGGTACCACGCAGTATTACTTTAAAGGGTCTGCGTTTGCTCACCCAACCTCACCAAACCTCTCAGCCCCAAGAGTGTCCACCCTTATGTCTCATCCAGCTGTGGGTCTAGATATGGTCAATCCAGGTTGCATCACAGCCCCTGAACTCATTGTGTAAGAATTTCTATCTCTTTCACTGTCGTTGTTTCATGGGTTTTTCAAAGTAATTTATTTTCATAATGGGGTTTAGCTGCTTTTCACGGCTGTGTTTATGCCGCTTTACACCCACTTGACACACTAACAGAGAGATATCAATACATAGGTTTTAAGATTATTACTAGTCAGATATATTCTTGTGCGGTGAATAGGGCGTGTTGAGTCCAGTTCTCTGAGCAAGGAGTAGGTCTTGCCTACTACATATTGGGTTTATGGAACGGTATCTGAGCTAATTTGATACCCTTGTTTTATGTATCACCCCACCTCCCCTTTCCCGTTAAGCAGCCATAGTCTGTTTTCTGCATGTGTGACTCTGTTCTGTTTTGTAATTCAGTTCAAGTGTAACGGTTTTTACATTCCCTCTAAAAGTGATACCTTATGAGAAGTGTCCTTTTCTGTGTGACTTATTTCACGTAGAATCGTCGTACCTAAATCCACTCATCATGCTGCTACTAAACTTATGACATTGATTTCATGGCTGAGTGATATTCCATTGTACATAAGGACCACAACTTCTTTATCCATTTTTCTCTTTCCTGGGATATTTAAGGTGGAATGAAGTGGAGGTCCTTGTCAACAGAGCAGCCCTCAACTTTGGGGTGCTTGTGTCTTGCTGATTTTTCATTTTCCCAGTTTATACCCCCATGAGTGGAAGTGCCCTATGCTCTCTAAGCTGTGTTTTTCAGATGTTTCAGGACACACCGTACACTTCTCCAGAGTGGCTGTTGGCAATTTACATCCCGCCCATCAGTGTAGCAAGGCTCCCATTTCTCCATGGCCTGTCCTGCATTTCTGGTTTTGACACTTTTTTCAGCATGGCCCTTTTGACCGATGGGAAGCGAGACTTCTCTGTAGCGCTGATTTGCCTTTCCAGGTTGCTTGGTTGGCCAAAAAGGGCGTATGCGTTTTTTCCTGAATATATTCAGGAAAAAACGCATACGCCCTTTTTGGCCAAGGGCATCATTGTCAACGTTTTGCCGCTTTTCATGTGCTTTAAAGGCGATTCGAATCTACGTCCTGAAATCTGTTTCGTGCAATTCTGCCTTGATTTCAAATCCTCTTCTTTGCCTTCCCTCAATATATTGGTGGACGAGAGTTATCATTTATAACTCTGCAGGTTTGTGAATTGCAGTGCCCTGAACCTCCATTTTACAACTCGCTTTTTTGGGAGCTGGCCGCAAAAGCGCAGGATGGCTTCAGGCCCTGTTCTGGTTCCGGGGGCCAGGCTGAGCCTGTGGTTAATTCTTCTTCCTGATGGGAAAATAGAGTGACCTGTGCCTGTCCCGACACCAAGAGCTAGTCTCTCGTTGGTTCCCCGTCTTCCCGTTCATCCTCAGGACAAATTGCAACCTGTACGGAACAGGAGGTTAAAGGTGCTGATGCTCCAAGTAGGGAGATTGCTAGTAAAGCGGCTGGAAAGGCGAACCCGGGCACAAGGAGTTGAGAAATGAGGTGCGTTTTAGAAACCTTTCCCCATCACACGGTGTACCATCTTCTGGGTTTCTCATGCATGTTTTCGATGTAGGAAGATGCCCTTGAACCTGGAGATTTGGGACCCATGCGATGGGTACCACGCAGTATTACTTTAAAGGGTCTGCGTTTGCTCACCCAACCTCACCAAACCTCTCAGCCCCAAGAGTGTCCACCCTTATGTCTCATCCAGCTGTGCGTCTAGATATGGTCAATCCAGGTTGCATCACAGCCCCTGAACTCATTGTGTAAGAATTTCTATCTCTTTCACTGTCGTTGTTTCATGGGTTTTTCAAAGTAATTTATTTTCATAATGGGGTTTAGCTGCTTTTCACGGCTGTGTTTATGCCGCTTTACACCCACTTGACACACTAACAGAGAGATATCAATACATATGTTTTAAGATTATTACTAGTCAGATATATTCTTGTGCGGTGAATAGGGCGTGTTGAGTCCAGTTCTCTGAGCAAGGAGTAGGTCTTGTCTACTACATATTGGGTTTATGGAACGGTATCTGAGCTAATTTGATACCCTTGTTTTATGTATCACCCCACCTCACCTTTCCCGTTAAGCAGCCATAGTGTGTTTTCTGCATGTGTGACTCTGTTCTGTTTTGTAATTCAGTTCAAGTGTAACGGTTTTTACATTCCCTCTATCAGTGATACCTTATGAGAAGTGTCCTTTTCTGTGTGACTTATTTCACTTAGAATCGTCGTACCTAAATCCACTCATCATGCTGCTACTAACCTTATGACATTGATTTCCTGGCTGAGTGATATTCCATTGTACATAAGGACCACAACTTCTTTATCCATTTTTCTCTTTCCTGGGATATTTAAGGTGGAATGAAGTGGAGGTCCTTGTCAACAGAGCAGCCCTCAACGTTGGGGTGCTTGTGTCTTGCTGATTTTTAATTTTCCCAGTTTATACCCCCATGAGTGGAAGTGCCCTATGCTCTCTAAGCTGTGTTTTTCGGATGTTTCAGGACACACCGTACACTTCTCCAGAGTGGCTGTTGGCAATTTACATCCCGCCCATCAGTGTAGCAAGGCTCCCATTTCTCCATGGCCTGTCCTGCATTTCTGGTTTTGACACTTTTTTCAGCATGGCCCTTTTGACCGATGGGAAGCGAGACTTCTCTGTAGCGCTGATTTGCCTTTCCAGGTTGCTTGGTTGGCCAAAAAGGGCGTATGCGTTTTTTCCTGAATATATTCAGGAAAAAACGCATACGCCCTTTTTGGCCAAGGGCATCATTGTGAACGTTTTGCCGCTTTTCATGTGCTTTAAAGGCAATTCGTATCTACCTCCTGAAATCTGTTCCGTGCAATTCTGCCTTGATTTCAAATCCTCTTCTTTGCCTTCCCTCAATATATTTGTGGACGAGAGTTATCATTTATAACTCTGCAGGTTTGTGAATTGCAGTGCCCTGAACCTCCATTTTACAACTCGCTTTTTTGGGAGCTGGCCGCAAAAGCGCAGGATGGCTTCAGGCCCTGTTCTGGTTCCGGGGGGCAGGCTGAGCCTGTGGTTAATTCTTCTTCCTGATGGGAAAATAGAGTGACCTGTGCCTGTCCCGACACCAAGAGCTAGTCTCTCGTTGGTTCCCCGTCTTCCCGTTCATCCTCAGGACAAATTGCAACCTGTACGGAACAGGAGGTTAAAGGTGCTGATGCTCCAAGTAGGGAGATTGCTAGTAAAGCGGCTGGAATGGCGAACCCGGGCACAAGGAGATGAGAAATGAGGTGCGTTTTAGAAACCTTTCCCCATCACACGGTGTACCATCTTCTGGGTTTCTCATGCATGTTTTCGATGTAGGAAGATGCCCTTGAACCTGGAGATTTGGGACCCATGCGATGGGTACCACGCAGTATTATTTAAAGGGTCTGCGTTTGCTCACCCAACCTCACCAAACCTCTCAGCCCCAAGATTGTCCACCCTTATGTCTCATCCAGCTGTGGGTCTAGATATGGTCAATCCAGGTTGCATCACAGCCCCTGAACTCATTGTGTAAGAATTTCTATCTCTTTCACTGTCGTTGTTTCATGGGTTTTTCAAAGTAATTTATTTTCATAATGGGGTTTAGCTGCTTTTCACGGCTGTGTTTATGCCGCTTTACACCCACTTGACACACTAACAGAGAGATATCAATACATAGGTTTTAAGATTATTACTAGTTAGATATATTCTTGTGCCGTGAATAGGGCGTGTTGAGTCCAGTTCTCTGAGCAAGGAGTAGGTCTTGTCTACTACATATTGGGTTTATGGAACGGTATCTGAGCTAATTTGATACCCTTGTTTTATGTATCACCCCACCTCACCTTTCCCGTTAAGCAGCCATAGTCTGTTTTCTGCATGTGTGACTCTGTTCTGTTTTGTAATTCAGTTCAAGTGTAACGGTTTTTACATTCCCTCTAAAAGTGATACCTTATGAGAAGTGTCCTTTTCTGTGTGACTTATTTCACGTAGAATCGTCGTACCTAAATCCACTCATCATGCTGCTACTAACCTTATGACATTGATTTCATGGCTGAGTGATATTCCATTGTACATAAGGACCACAACTTCTTTATCCATTTTTCTCTTTCCTGGGATATTTAAGGTGGAATGAAGTGAAGGTTCTTGTCAACAGAGCAGCCCTCAACTTTGGGGTGCTTGTGTCTTGCTGATTTTTCATTTTCCCAATTTATACCCCCATGAGTGGAAATGCCCTATGCTCTCTAAGCTGTGTTTTTCAGATGTTTCAGGACACACCATACACTTCTCCAGAGTGGCTGTTGGCAATTTACATCCCGCCCATCAGTGTAGCAAGGCTCCCATTTCTCCATGGCCTGTCCTGCATTTCTGGTTTTGACACTTTTTTCAGCATGGCCCTTTTGACCGATGGGAAGTGAGACTTCTCTGTAGCGCTGATTTGCCTTTCCAGGTTGCTTGGTTGGCCAAAAAGGGCGTATGCGTTTTTTCCTGAATATATTCAGGAAAAAACGCATACGCCCTTTTTGGCCAAGGGCATCATTGTCAACGTTTTGCCGCTTTTCATGTGCTTTAAAGGCAATTCCTATCTACCTCCTGAAATCTGTTTCGTGCAATTCTGCCTTGATTTCAAATCCTCTTCTTTGCCTTCCCTCAATATATTTGTGGACGAGAGTTATCATTTATAACTCTGCAGGTTTGTGAATTGCAGTGCCCTGAACCTCCATTTTACAACTCGCTTTTTTGGGAGCTGGCCGCAAAAGCGCAGGATGGCTTCAGGCCCTGTTCTGGTTCCGGGGGGCAGGCTGAGCCTGTGGTTAATTCTTCTTCCTGATGGGAAAATAGAGTGACCTGTGCCTGTCCCGACACCAAGAGCTAGTCTCTCGTTGGTTCCCCGTCTTCCCGTTCATCCTCAGGACAAATTGCAACCTGTACGGAACCGGAGGTTAAAGGTGCTGATGCTCCAAGTAGGGAGATTGCTAGTAAAGCGGCTGGAATGGCGAACCCGGGCACAAGGAGATGAGAAATGAGGTGCGTTTTAGAAACCTTTCCCCATCACACGGTGTACCATCTTCTGGGTTTCTCATGCATGTTTTCGATGTAGGAAGATGCCCTTGAACCTGGAGATTTGGGACCCATGCGATGGGTACCACGCAGTATTACTTTAAAGGGTCTGCGTTTGCTCACCCAACCTCACCAAACCTCTCAGCCCCAAGAGTGTCCACCCTTATGTCTCATCCAGCTGTGGGTCTAGATATGGTCAATCCAGGTTGCATCTCAGCCCCTGAACTCATTGTGTAAGAATTTCTATCTCTTTCACTGTCGTTGTTTCATGGGTTTTTCAAAGTAATTTATTTTCATAATGGGGTTTAGCTGCTTTTCACTGCTGTGTTTATGCCGCTTTACACCCACTTGACACACTAACAGAGAGATATCAATACATAGGTTTTAAGATTATTACTAGTCAGGTATATTCTTGTGCGGTGAATAGGGCGTGTTGAGTCCAGTTCTCTGAGCAAGGAGTAGGTCTTGTCTACTACATATTGGGTTTATGGAACGGTATCTGAGCTAATTTGATACCCTTGTTTTATGTATCACCCCACCTCACCTTTCCCGTTAAGCAGCCATAGTCTGTTTTCTGCATGTGTGACTCTGTTCTGTTTTGTAATTCAGTTCAAGTGTAACGGTTTTTACATTCCCTCTAAAAGTGATACCTTATGAGAAGTGTCCTTTTCTGTGTGACTTATTTCACTTAGAATCGTCGTACCTAAATCCACTCATCATGCTGCTACTAACCTTATGACATTGATTTCATGGCTGAGTGATATTCCATTGTACATAAGGACCACAACTTCTTTATCCATTTTTCTCTTTTCTTGGATATTTAAGGTGGAATGAAGTGGAGGTCCTTGTCAACAGAGCAGCCCTCAACTTTGGGGTGCTTGTGTCTTGCTGATTTTTCATTTTCCCAATTTATACACCCATGAGTGGAAGTGCCCTATGCTCTCTAAGCTGTGTTTTTCAGATGTTTCAGGACACACCGTACACTTCTCCAGAGTGGCTGTTGGCAATTTACATCCCGCCCATCAGTGTAGCAAGGCTCTCATTTCTCCTTGGCCTGTCCTGCATTTCTGGTTTTGACACTTTTTTCAGCATGGCCCTTTTGACCGATGGGGAGCGAGAGTTCTTTGTAGCGCTGATTTGCCTTTCCAGGTTGCTTGGTTGGCCAAAAAGGGCGTATGCGTTTTTTCCTGAATATATTCAGGAAAAAACGCATACGCCCTTTTTGGCCAAGGGCATCATTGTCAACGTTTTGCCGCTTTTCATGTGCTTTAAAGGCGATTCGTATCTACCTCCTGAAATCTGTTTCATGCAATTCTGCCTTGATTTCAAATCCTCTTCTTTGCCTTCCCTCAATATATTTGTGGACGAGAGTTATCATTTATAACTCTGCAGGTTTGTGAACTGCAGTGCCCTGAACCTCCATTTTACAACTCGCTTTTTAGGGAGCTGGCCACAAAAGCGCAGGATGGCTTCAGGCCCTGTTCTGGTTCCGGGAGGCAGGCTGAGCCTGTGGTTAATTCTTCTTCCTGATGGGAAAATAGAGTGACCTGTGCCTGTCCCGACACCAAGAGCTAGTCTCTCGTTGGTTCCCCGTCTTCCCGTTCATCCTCAGGACAAATTGCAACCTGTACGGAACAGGAGGTTAAAGGTGCTGATGCTCCAAGTAGGGAGATTGCTAGTAAAGCGGCTGGAATGGCGAACCCGGGCACAAGGAGATGAGAAATGAGGTGCGTTTTACAAACCTTTCCCCATCACACGGTGTACCATCTTCTGGGTTTCTCATGCATGTTTTCGATGTAGGAAGATGCCCTTGAACCTGGAGATTTGGGACCCATGCGATGGGTACCACGCAGTATTACTTTAAAGGGTCTGCGTTTGCTCACCCAACCTCACCAAACCTCTCAGCCCCAAGAGTGTCCACCCTTATGTCTCATCCAGCTGTGGGTCTAGATATGGTCAATCCAGGTTGCATCACAGCCCCTGAACTCATTGTGTAAGAATTTCTATCTCTTTCACTGTCGTTGTTTCATGGGTTTTTCAAAGTAATTTATTTTCATAATGGGGTTTAGCTGCTTTTCACGGCTGTGTTTATGCCGCTTTACACCCACTTGACACACTAACAGAGAGATATCAATACATAGGTTTTAAGATTATTACTAGTCAGATATATTCTTGTGCGGTGAATAGGGCGTGTTGAGTCCAGTTCTCTGAGCAAGGAGTAGGTCTTGTCTACTACATATTGGGTTTATGGAACGGTATCTGAGCTAATTTGATACCCTTGTTTTATGTATCACCCCACCTCCCCTTTCCCGTTAAGCAGCCATAGTCTGTTTTCTGCATGTGTGACTCTGTTCTGTTTTGTAATTCAGTTCAAGTGTAACGGTTTTTACATTCCCTCTAAAAGTGATACCTTATGAGAAGTGTCCTTTTCTGTGTGACTTATTTCACGTAGAATCGTCGTACCTAAATCCACTCATCATGCTGCTACTAACCTTATGACATTGATTTCATGGCTGAGTGATATTCCATTGTACATAAGGACCACAACTTCTTTATCCATTTTTCTCTTTCCTGGGATATTTAAGGTGGAATGAAGTGGAGGTCCTTGTCAACAGAGCAGCCCTCAACTTTGGGGTGCTTGTGTCTTGCTGATTTTTCATTTTCCCAGTTTATACCCCCATGAGTGGAAGTGCCCTATGCTCTCTAAGCTGTGTTTTTCAGATGTTTCAGGACACACCGTACACTTCTCCAGAGTGGCTGTTGGCAATTTACATCCCGCCCATCAGTGTAGCAAGGCTCCCATTTCTCCATGGCCTGTCCTGCATTTCTGGTTTTGACACTTTTTTCAGCATGGCCCTTTTGACCGATGGGAAGCGAGACTTCTCTGTAGCGCTGATTTGCCTTTCCAGGTTGCTTGGTTGGCCAAAAAGGGCGTATGCGTTTTTTCCTGAATATATTCAGGAAAAAACGCATACGCCCTTTTTGGCCAAGGGCATCATTGTCAACGTTTTGCCGCTTTTCATGTGCTTTAAAGGCGATTCGAATCTACGTCCTGAAATCTGTTTCGTGCAATTCTGCCTTGATTTCAAATCCTCTTCTTTGCCTTCCCTCAATATATTGGTGGACGAGAGTTATCATTTATAACTCTGCAGGTTTGTGAATTGCAGTGCCCTGAACCTCCATTTTACAACTCGCTTTTTTGGGAGCTGGCCGCAAAAGCGCAGGATGGCTTCAGGCCCTGTTCTGGTTCCGGGGGCCAGGCTGAGCCTGTGGTTAATTCTTCTTCCTGATGGGAAAATAGAGTGACCTGTGCCTGTCCCGACACCAAGAGCTAGTCTCTCGTTGGTTCCCCGTCTTCCCGTTCATCCTCAGGACAAATTGCAACCTGTACGGAACAGGAGGTTAAAGGTGCTGATGCTCCAAGTAGGGAGATTGCTAGTAAAGCGGCTGGAAAGGCGAACCCGGGCACAAGGAGTTGAGAAATGAGGTGCGTTTTAGAAACCTTTCCCCATCACACGGTGTACCATCTTCTGGGTTTCTCATGCATGTTTTCGATGTAGGAAGATGCCCTTGAACCTGGAGATTTGGGACCCATGCGATGGGTACCACGCAGTATTACTTTAAAGGGTCTGCGTTTGCTCACCCAACCTCACCAAACCTCTCAGCCCCAAGAGTGTCCACCCTTATGTCTCATCCAGCTGTGCGTCTAGATATGGTCAATCCAGGTTGCATCACAGCCCCTGAACTCATTGTGTAAGAATTTCTATCTCTTTCACTGTCGTTGTTTCATGGGTTTTTCAAAGTAATTTATTTTCATAATGGGGTTTAGCTGCTTTTCACGGCTGTGTTTATGCCGCTTTACACCCACTTGACACACTAACAGAGAGATATCAATACATAGGTTTTAAGATTATTACTAGTCAGATATATTCTTGTGCGGTGAATAGGGCGTGTTGAGTCCAGTTCTCTGAGCAAGGAGTAGGTCTTGTCTACTACATATTGGGTTTATGGAACGGTATCTGAGCTAATTTGATACCCTTGTTTTATGTATCACCCCACCTCACCTTTCCCGTTAAGCAGCCATAGTGTGTTTTCTGCATGTGTGACTCTGTTCTGTTTTGTAATTCAGTTCAAGTGTAACGGTTTTTACATTCCCTCTATCAGTGATACCTTATGAGAAGTGTCCTTTTCTGTGTGACTTATTTCACTTAGAATCGTCGTACCTAAATCCACTCATCATGCTGCTACTAACCTTATGACATTGATTTCCTGGCTGAGTGATATTCCATTGTACATAAGGACCACAACTTCTTTATCCATTTTTCTCTTTCCTGGGATATTTAAGGTGGAATGAAGTGGAGGTCCTTGTCAACAGAGCAGCCCTCAACTTTGGGGTGCTTGTGTCTTGCTGATTTTTCATTTTCCCAATTTATACCCCCATGAGTGGAAGTGCCCTATGCTCTCCAAGCTGTGTTTTTCAGATGTTTCAGGACACACCGTACACTTCTCCAGAGTGGCTGTTGGCAATTTACATCCCGCCCATCAGTGTAGCAAGGCTCCCATTTCTCCATGGCCTGTCCTGCATTTCTGGTTTTGACACTTTTTTCAGCATGGCCCTTTGGACCGATGGGAAGCGAGACTTCTCTGTAGCGCTGATTTGCCTTTCCAGGTTGCTTGGTTGGCCAAAAAGGGCGTATGCGTTTTTTCCTGAATATATTCAGGAAAAAACGCATACGCCCTTTTTGGCCAAGGGCATCATTGTCAACGTTTTGCCGCTTTTCATGTGCTTTTAAGGCGATTCGTATCTACCTCCTGAAATCTGTTTCGTGCAATTCTGCCTTGATTTCAAATCCTCTTCTTTGCCTTCCCTCAATATATTTGTGGACGAGAGTTATCATTTATAACTCTGCAGGTCTGTGAATTGCAGTGCCCTGAACCTCCATTTTACAACTCGCTTTTTTGGGACCTGGCCGCAAAAGCCCAGGATGGCTTCAGGCCCTGTTCTGGTTCCGGGGGGCAGGCTGAGCCTGTGGTTAATTCTTCTTCCTGATGGGAAAATAGAGTGACCTGTGCCTGTCCCGACACCAAGAGCTAGTCTCTCGTTGGTTCCCCGTCTTCCCGTTCATCCTCAGGACAAATTGCAACCTGTACGGAACAGGAGGTTAAAGGTGCTGATGCTCCAAGTAGGGAGATTGCTAGTAAAGCGGCTGGAAAGGCGAACCCGGGCACAAGGAGATGAGAAATGAGGTGCGTTTTAGAAACCTTTCCCCATCACACGGTGTACCATCTTCTGGGTTTCTCATGCATGTTTTCGATGTAGGAAGATGCCCTTGAACCTGGAGATTTGGGACCCATGCGATGGGTACCACGCAGTATTATTTAAAGGGTCTGCGTTTGCTCACCCAACCTCACCAAACCTCTCAGCCCCAAGAGTGTCCACCCTTATGTCTCATCCAGCTGTGGGTCTAGATATGGTCAATCCAGGTTGCATCACAGCCCCTGAACTCATTGTGTAAGAATTTCTATCTCTTTCACTGTCATTGTTTCATGGGCTTTTCAAAGTAATTTATTTTCATAATGGGGTTTAGCTGCTTTTCACTGCTGTGTTTATGCCGCTTTACACCCACTTGACACACTAACAGAGAGATATCAATACATAGGTTTTAAGATTATTACTAGTCAGATATATTCTTGTGCGGTGAATAGGGCGTGTTGAGTCCAGTTCTCTGAGCAAGGAGTAGGTCTTGTCTAGTACATATTGGGTTTATGGAACGGTATCTGAGCTAATTTGATACCCTTGTTTTATGTATCACCCCACCTCACCTTTCCCGTTAAGCAGCCATAGTGTGTTTTCTGCATGTGTGACTCTGTTCTGTTTTGTAATTCAGTTCAAGTGTAACGGTTTTTACATTCCCTCTATCAGTGATACCTTATGAGAAGTGTCCTTTTCTGTGTGACTTATTTCACTTAGAATCGTCATACCTAAATCCACTCATCATGCTGCTACTAACCTTATGACATTGATTTCATGGCTGAGTGATATTCCATTGTACATAAGGACCACAACTTCTTTATCCATTTTTCTCTTTTCTTGGATATTTAAGGTGGAATGAAGTGGAGGTCCTTGTCAACAGAGCAGCCCTCAACTTTGGGGTGCTTGTGTCTTGCTGATTTTTCATTTTCCCAATTTATACACCCATGAGTGGAAGTGCCCTATGCTCTCTAAGCTGTGTTTTTCAGATGTTTCAGGACACACCGTACACTTCTCCAGAGTGGCTGTTGGCAATTTACATCCCGCCCATCAGTGTAGCAAGGCTCTCATTTCTCCTTGGCCTGTCCTGCATTTCTGGTTTTGACACTTTTTTCAGCATGGCCCTTTTGACCGATGGGGAGCGAGAGTTCTTTGTAGCGCTGATTTGCCTTTCCAGGTTGCTTGGTTGGCCAAAAAGGGCGTATGCGTTTTTTCCTGAATATATTCAGGAAAAAACGCATACGCCCTTTTTGGCCAAGGGCATCATTGTCAACGTTTTGCCGCTTTTCATGTGCTTTAAAGGCGATTCGTATCTACCTCCTGAAATCTGTTTCATGCAATTCTGCCTTGATTTCAAATCCTCTTCTTTGCCTTCCCTCAATATATTTGTGGACGAGAGTTATCATTTATAACTCTGCAGGTTTGTGAACTGCAGTGCCCTGAACCTCCATTTTACAACTCGCTTTTTAGGGAGCTGGCCACAAAAGCGCAGGATGGCTTCAGGCCCTGTTCTGGTTCCGGGGGGCAGGCTGAGCCTGTGGTTAATTCTTCTTCCTGATGGGAAAATAGAGTGACCTGTGCCTGTCCCGACACCAAGAGCTAGTCTCTCGTTGGTTCCCCGTCTTCCCGTTCATCCTCAGGACAAATTGCAACCTGTACGGAACAGGAGGTTAAAGGTGCTGATGCTCCAAGTAGGGAGATTGCTAGTAAAGCGGCTGGAATGGCGAACCCGGGCACAAGGAGATGAGAAATGAGGTGCGTTTTACAAACCTTTCCCCATCACACGGTGTACCATCTTCTGGGTTTCTCATGCATGTTTTCGATGTAGGAAGATGCCCTTGAACCTGGAGATTTGGGACCCATGCGATGGGTACCACGCAGTATTACTTTAAAGGGTCTGCGTTTGCTCACCCAACCTCACCAAACCTCTCAGCCCCAAGAGTGTCCACCCTTATGTCTCATCCAGCTGTGGGTCTAGATATGGTCAATCCAGGTTGCATCACAGCCCCTGAACTCATTGTGTAAGAATTTCTATCTCTTTCACTGTCGTTGTTTCATGGGTTTTTCAAAGTAATTTATTTTCATAATGGGGTTTAGCTGCTTTTCACGGCTGTGTTTATGCCGCTTTACACCCACTTGACACACTAACAGAGAGATATCAATACATAGGTTTTAAGATTATTACTAGTCAGATATATTCTTGTGCGGTGAATAGGGCGTGTTGAGTCCAGTTCTCTGAGCAAGGAGTAGGTCTTGTCTACTACATATTGGGTTTATGGAACGGTATCTGAGCTAATTTGATACCCTTGTTTTATGTATCACCCCACCTCCCCTTTCCCGTTAAGCAGCCATAGTCTGTTTTCTGCATGTGTGACTCTGTTCTGTTTTGTAATTCAGTTCAAGTGTAACGGTTTTTACATTCCCTCTAAAAGTGATACCTTATGAGAAGTGTCCTTTTCTGTGTGACTTATTTCACGTAGATTCGTCGTACCTAAATCCACTCATCATGCTGCTACTAACCTTATGACATTGATTTCATGGCTGAGTGATATTCCATTGTACATAAGGACCACAACTTCTTTATCCATTTTTCTCTTTCCTGGGATATTTAAGGTGGAATGAAGTGGAGGTCCTTGTCAACAGAGCAGCCCTCAACTTTGGGGTGCTTGTGTCTTGCTGATTTTTCATTTTCCCAGTTTATACCCCCATGAGTGGAAGTGCCCTATGCTCTCTAAGCTGTGTTTTTCAGATGTTTCAGGACACACCGTACACTTCTCCAGAGTGGCTGTTGGCAATTTACATCCCGCCCATCAGTGTAGCAAGGCTCCCATTTCTCCATGGCCTGTCCTGCATTTCTGGTTTTGACACTTTTTTCAGCATGGCCCTTTTGACCGATGGGAAGCGAGACTTCTCTGTAGCGCTGATTTGCCTTTCCAGGTTGCTTGGTTGGCCAAAAAGGGCGTATGCGTTTTTTCCTGAATATATTCAGGAAAAAACGCATACGCCCTTTTTGGCCAAGGGCATCATTGTCAACGTTTTGCCGCTTTTCATGTGCTTTAAAGGCGATTCGAATCTACGTCCTGAAATCTGTTTCGTGCAATTCTGCCTTGATTTCAAATCCTCTTCTTTGCCTTCCCTCAATATATTGGTGGACGAGAGTTATCATTTATAACTCTGCAGGTTTGTGAATTGCAGTGCCCTGAACCTCCATTTTACAACTCGCTTTTTTGGGAGCTGGCCGCAAAAGCGCAGGATGGCTTCAGGCCCTGTTCTGGTTCCGGGGGCCAGGCTGAGCCTGTGGTTAATTCTTCTTCCTGATGGGAAAATAGAGTGACCTGTGCCTGTCCCGACACCAAGAGCTAGTCTCTCGTTGGTTCCCCGTCTTCCCGTTCATCCTCAGGACAAATTGCAACCTGTACGGAACAGGAGGTTAAAGGTGCTGATGCTCCAAGTAGGGAGATTGCTAGTAAAGCGGCTGGAAAGGCGAACCCGGGCACAAGGAGTTGAGAAATGAGGTGCGTTTTAGAAACCTTTCCCCATCACACGGTGTACCATCTTCTGGGTTTCTCATGCATGTTTTCGATGTAGGAAGATGCCCTTGAACCTGGAGATTTGGGACCCATGCGATGGGTACCACGCAGTATTACTTTAAAGGGTCTGCGTTTGCTCACCCAACCTCACCAAACCTCTCAGCCCCAAGAGTGTCCACCCTTATGTCTCATCCAGCTGTGCGTCTAGATATGGTCAATCCAGGTTGCATCACAGCCCCTGAACTCATTGTGTAAGAATTTCTATCTCTTTCACTGTCGTTGTTTCATGGGTTTTTCAAAGTAATTTATTTTCATAATGGGGTTTAGCTGCTTTTCACGGCTGTGTTTATGCCGCTTTACACCCACTTGACACACTAACAGAGAGATATCAATACATATGTTTTAAGATTATTACTAGTCAGATATATTCTTGTGCGGTGAATAGGGCGTGTTGAGTCCAGTTCTCTGAGCAAGGAGTAGGTCTTGTCTACTACATATTGGGTTTATGGAACGGTATCTGAGCTAATTTGATACCCTTGTTTTATGTATCACCCCACCTCACCTTTCCCGTTAAGCAGCCATAGTGTGTTTTCTGCATGTGTGACTCTGTTCTGTTTTGTAATTCAGTTCAAGTGTAACGGTTTTTACATTCCCTCTATCAGTGATACCTTATGAGAAGTGTCCTTTTCTGTGTGACTTATTTCACTTAGAATCGTCGTACCTAAATCCACTCATCATGCTGCTACTAACCTTATGACATTGATTTCATGGCTGAGTGATATTCCATTGTACATAAGGACCACAACTTCTTTATCCATTTTTCTCTCTCCTGGGATATTGAAGGTGGAATGAAGTGGAGGTCCTTGTCAACAGAGCAGCCCTCAACTTTGGGGTGCTTGTGTCTTGCTGATTTTTAATTTTCCCAGTTTATACCCCCATGAGTGGAAGTGCCCTATGCTCTCCAAGCTGTGTTTTTCAGATGTTTCAGGACACACCGTACACTTCTCCAGAGTGGCTGTTGGCAATTTACATCCCGCCCATCAGTGTAGCAAGGCTCCCATTTCTCCATGGCCTGTCCTGCATTTCTGGTTTTGACACTTTTTTCAGCATGGCCCTTTTGACCGATGGGAAGCGAGACTTCTCTGTAGCGCTGATTTGCCTTTCCAGGTTGCTTGGTTGGCCAAAAAGGGCGTATGCGTTTTTTCCTGAATATATTCAGGAAAAAACGCATACGCCCTTTTTGGCCAAGGGCATCATTGTCAACGTTTTGCCGCTTTTCATGTGCTTTTAAGGCGATTCGTATCTACCTCCTGAAATCTGTTTCGTGCAATTCTGCCTTGATTTCAAATCCTCTTCTTTGCCTTCCCTCAATATATTTGTGGACGAGAGTTATCATTTATAACTCTGCAGGTCTGTGAATTGCAGTGCCCTGAACCTCCATTTTACAACTCGCTTTTTTGGGACCTGGCCGCAAAAGCCCAGGATGGCTTCAGGCCCTGTTCTGGTTCCGGGGGGCAGGCTGAGCCTGTGGTTAATTCTTCTTCCTGATGGGAAAATAGAGTGACCTGTGCCTGTCCCGACACCAAGAGCTAGTCTCTCGTTGGTTCCCCGTCTTCCCGTTCATCCTCAGGACAAATTGCAACCTGTACGGAACAGGAGGTTAAAGGTGCTGATGCTCCAAGTAGGGAGATTGCTAGTAAAGCGGCTGGAAAGGCGAACCCGGGCACAAGGAGATGAGAAATGAGGTGCGTTTTAGAAACCTTTCCCCATCACACGGTGTACCATCTTCTGGGTTTCTCATGCATGTTTTCGATGTAGGAAGATGCCCTTGAACCTGGAGATTTGGGACCCATGCGATGGGTACCACGCAGTATTATTTAAAGGGTCTGCGTTTGCTCACCCAACCTCACCAAACCTCTCAGCCCCAAGAGTGTCCACCCTTATGTCTCATCCAGCTGTGCGTCTAGATATGGTCAATCCAGGTTGCATCACAGCCCCTGAACTCATTGTGTAAGAATTTCTATCTCTTTCACTGTCATTGTTTCATGGGTTTTTCAAAGTAATTTATTTTCATAATGGGGTTTAGCTGCTTTTCACGGCTGTGTTTATGCCGCTTTACACCCACTTGACACACTAACAGAGAGATATCAATACATAGGTTTTAAGATTATTACTAGTCAGATATATTCTTGTGCGGTGAATAGGGCGTGTTGAGTCCAGTTCTCTGAGCAAGGAGTAGGTCTTGTCTACTACATATTGGGTTTATGGAACGGTATCTGAGCTAATTTGATACCCTTGTTTTATGTATCACCCCACCTCACCTTTCCCGTTAAGCAGCCATAGTGTGTTTTCTGCATGTGTGACTCTGTTCTGTTTTGTAATTCAGTTCAAGTGTAACGGTTTTTACATTCCCTCTATCAGTGATACCTTATGAGAAGTGTCCTTTTCTGTGTGACTTATTTCACTTAGAATCGTCGTACCTAAATCCACTCATCATGCTGCTACTAACCTTATGACATTGATTTCCTGGCTGAGTGATATTCCATTGTACATAAGGACCACAACTTCTTTATCCATTTTTCTCTTTCCTGGGATATTTAAGGTGGAATGAAGTGGAGGTCCTTGTCAACAGAGCAGCCCTCAACTTTGGGGTGCTTGTGTCTTGCTGATTTTTCATTTTCCCAATTTATACCCCCATGAGTGGAAGTGCCCTATGCTCTCCAAGCTGTGTTTTTCAGATGTTTCAGGACACACCGTACACTTCTCCATAGTGGCTGTTGGCAATTTACATCCCGCCCATCAGTGTAGCAAGGCTCCCATTTCTCCATGGCCTGTCCTGCATTTCTGGTTTTGACACTTTTTTCAGCATGGCCCTTTTGACCGATGGGAAGCGAGACTTCTCTGTAGCGCTGATTTGCCTTTCCAGGTTGCTTGGTTGGCCAAAAAGGGCGTATGCGTTTTTTCCTGAATATATTCAGGAAAAAACGCATACGCCCTTTTTGGCCAAGGGCATCATTATCAACGTTTTGCCGCTTTTCATGTGCTTTTAAGGCGATTCGTATCTACCTCCTGAAATCTGTTTCGTGCAATTCTGCCTTGATTTCAAATCCTCTTCTTTGCCTTCCCTCAATATATTTGTGGACGAGAGTTATCATTTATAACTCTGCAGGTTTGTGAATTGCAGTGCCCTGAACCTCCATTTTACAACTCGCTTTTTTGGGACCTGGCCGCAAAAGCCCAGGATGGCTTCAGGCCCTGTTCTGGTTCCGGGGGGCAGGCTGAGCCTGTGGTTAATTCTTCTTCCTGATGGGAAAATAGAGTGACCTGTGCCTGTCCCAAAACCAAGAGCTAGTCTCTCGTTGGTTCCCCGTCTTCCCGTTCATCCTCAGGACAAATTGCAACCTGTACGGAACAGGAGGTTAAAGGTGCTGATGCTCCAAGTAGGGAGATTGCTAGTAAAGCGGCTGGAAAGGCGAACCCGGGCACAAGGAGATGAGAAATGAGGTGCGTTTTAGAAACCTTTCCCCGTCACACGGTGTACCATCTTCTGGGTTTCTCATGCATGTTTTCGATGTAGGAAGATGCCCTTGAACCTGGAGATTTGGGACCCATGCGATGGGTACCACGCAGTATTATTTAAAGGGTCTGCGTTTGCTCACCCAACCTCACCAAACCTCTCAGCCCCAAGAGTGTCCACCCTTATGTCTCATCCAGCTGTGGGTCTAGATATGGTCAATCCAGGTTGCATCACAGCCCCTGAACTCATTGTGTAAGAATTTCTATCTCTTTCACTGTCATTGTTTCATGGGTTTTTCAAAGTAATTTATTTTCATAATGGGGTTTAGCTGCTTTTCACGGCTGTGTTTATGCCGCTTTACACCCACTTGACACACTAACAGAGAGATATCAATACATAGGTTTTAAGATTATTACTAGTCAGATATATTCTTGTGCGGTGAATAGGGCGTGTTGAGTCCAGTTCTCTGAGCAAGGAGTAGGTCTTGTCTACTACATATTGGGTTTATGGAACGGTATCTGAGCTAATTTGATACCCTTGTTTTATGTATCACCCCACCTCACCTTTCCCGTTAAGCAGCCATAGTGTGTTTTCTGCATGTGTGACTCTGTTCTGTTTTGTAATTCAGTTCAAGTGTAACGGTTTTTACATTCCCTCTATCAGTGATACCTTATGAGAAGTGTCCTTTTCTGTGTGACTTATTTCACTTAGAATCGTCGTACCTAAATCCACTCATCATGCTGCTACTAACCTTATGACATTGATTTCATGGCTGAGTGATATTCCATTGTACATACGGACCACAACTTCTTTATCCATTTTTCTCTTTCCTGGGATATTGAAGGTGGAATGAAGTGGAGGTCCTTGTCAACAGAGCAGCCCTCAACTTTGGGGTGCTTGTGTCTTGCTGATTTTTCATTTTCCCAATTTATACCCCCATGAGTGGAAGTGCCCTATGCTCTCTAAGCTGTGTTTTTCAGATGTTTCAGGACACACCGTACACTTCTCCAGAGTGGCTGTTGGCAATTTACATCCCGCCCATCAGTGTAGCAAGGCTCCCATTTCTCCATGGCCTGTCCTGCATTTCTGGTTTTGACACTTTTTTCAGCATGGCCCTTTTGACCGATGGGAAGCGAGACTTCTCTGTAGCGCTGATTTGCCTTTCCAGGTTGCTTGGTTGGCCAAAAAGGGCGTATGCGTTTTTTCCTGAATATATTCAGGAAAAAACGCATACGCCCTTTTTGGCCAAGGGCATCATTGTCAACGTTTTGCCGCTTTTCATGTGCTTTAAAGGCGATTCGAATCTACGTCCTGAAATCTGTTTCGTGCAATTCTGCCTTGATTTCAAATCCTCTTCTTTGCCTTCCCTCAATATATTGGTGGACGAGAGTTATCATTTATAACTCTGCAGGTTTGTGAATTGCAGTGCCCTGAACCTCCATTTTACAACTCGCTTTTTTGGGAGCTGGCCGCAAAAGCGCAGGATGGCTTCAGGCCCTGTTCTGGTTCCGGGGGCCAGGCTGAGCCTGTGGTTAATTCTTCTTCCTGATGGGAAAATAGAGTGACCTGTGCCTGTCCCGACACCAAGAGCTAGTCTCTCGTTGGTTCCCCGTCTTCCCGTTCATCCTCAGGACAAATTGCAACCTGTACGGAACAGGAGGTTAAAGGTGCTGATGCTCCAAGTAGGGAGATTGCTAGTAAAGCGGCTGGAAAGGCGAACCCGGGCACAAGGAGTTGAGAAATGAGGTGCGTTTTAGAAACCTTTCCCCATCACACGGTGTACCATCTTCTGGGTTTCTCATGCATGTTTTCGATGTAGGAAGATGCCCTTGAACCTGGAGATTTGGGACCCATGCGATGGGTACCACGCAGTATTACTTTAAAGGGTCTGCGTTTGCTCACCCAACCTCACCAAACCTCTCAGCCCCAAGAGTGTCCACCCTTATGTCTCATCCAGCTGTGGGTCTAGATATGGTCAATCCAGGTTGCATCACAGCCCCTGAACTCATTGTGTAAGAATTTCTATCTCTTTCACTGTCGTTGTTTCATGGGTTTTTCAAAGTAATTTATTTTCATAATGGGGTTTAGCTGCTTTTCACGGCAGTGTTTATGCCGCTTTACACCCACTTGACACACTAACAGAGAGATATCAATACATAGGTTTTAAGATTATTACTAGTCAGATATATTCTTGTGCGGTGAATAGGGCGTGTTGAGTCCAGTTCTCTGAGCAAGGAGTAGGTCTTGTCTACTACATATTGGGTTTATGGAACGGTATCTGAGCTAATTTGATACCCTTGTTTTATGTATCACCCCACCTCACCTTTCCCGTTAAGCAGCCATAGTGTGTTTTCTGCATGTGTGACTCTGTTCTGTTTTGTAATTCAGTTCAAGTGTAACGGTTTTTACATTCCCTCTATCAGTGATACCTTATGAGAAGTGTCCTTTTCTGTGTGACTTATTTCACTTAGAATCGTCGTACCTAAATCCACTCATCATGCTGCTACTAACCTTATGACATTGATTTCCTGGCTGAGTGATATTCCATTGTACATAAGGACCACAACTTCTTTATCCATTTTTCTCTTTCCTGGGATATTTAAGGTGGAATGAAGTGGAGGTCCTTGTCAACAGAGCAGCCCTCAACTTTGGGGTGCTTGTGTCTTGCTGATTTTTCATTTTCCCAATTTATACCCCCATGAGTGGAAGTGCCCTATGCTCTCCAAGCTGTGTTTTTCAGATGTTTCAGGACACACCGTACACTTCTCCAGAGTGGCTGTTGGCAATTTACATCCCGCCCATCAGTGTAGCAAGGCTCCCATTTCTCCATGGCCTGTCCTGCATTTCTGGTTTTGACACTTTTTTCAGCATGGCCCTTTTGACCGATGGGAAGCGAGACTTCTCTGTAGCGCTGATTTGCCTTTCTAGGTTGCTTGGTTGGCCAAAAAGGGCGTATGCGTTTTTTCCTGAATATATTCAGGAAAAAACGCATACGCCCTTTTTGGCCAAGGGCATCATTGTCAACGTTTTGCCGCTTTTCATGTGCTTTAAAGGCGATTCGTATCTACCTCCTGAAATCTGTTTCGTGCAATTCTGCCTTGATTTCAAATCCTCTTCTTTGCCTTCCCTCAATATATTTGTGGACGAGAGTTATCATTTATAACTCTGCAGGTTTGTGAATTGCAGTGCCCTGAACCTCCATTTTACAACTCGCTTTTTTGGGAGCTGGCCGCAAAAGCGCAGGATGGCTTCAGGCCCTGTTCTGGTTCCGGGGGGCAGGCTGAGCCTGTGGTTAATTCTTCTTCCTGATGGGAAAATAGAGTGACCTGTGCCTGTCCCAAAACCAACAGCTAGTCTCTCGTTGGTTCCCCGTCTTCCCGTTCATCCTCAGGACAAATTGCAACCTGTACGGAACAGGAGGTTAAAGGTGCTGATGCTCCAAGTAGGGAGATTGCTAGTAAAGCGGCTGGAAAGGCGAACCCGGGCACAAGGAGATGAGAAATGAGGTGCGTTTTAGAAACCTTTCCCCATCACACGGTGTACCATCTTCTGGGTTTCTCATGCATGTTTTCGATGTAGGAAGATGCCCTTGAACCTGGAGATTTGGGACCCATGCGATGGGTACCACGCAGTATTATTTAAAGGGTCTGCGTTTGCTCACCCAACCTCACCAAACCTCTCAGCCCCAAGAGTGTCCACCCTTATGTCTCATCCAGCTGTGGGTCTAGATATGGTCAATCCAGGTTGCATCACAGCCCCTGAACTCATTGTGTAAGAATTTCTATCTCTTTCACTGTCGTTGTTTCATGGGTTTTTCAAAGTAATTTATTTTCATAATGGGGTTTAGCTGCTTTTCACGGCTGTGTTTATGCCGCTTTACACCCACTTGACACACTAACAGAGAGATATCAATACATAGGTTTTAAGATTATTACTAGTCAGATATATTCTTGTGCAGTGAATAGGGCGTGTTGAGTCCAGTTCTCTGAGCAAGGAGTAGGTCTTGTCTACTACATATTGGGTTTATGGAACGGTATCTGAGCTAATTTGATACCCTTGTTTTATGTATCACCCCACCTCACCTTTCCCGTTAAGCAGCCATAGTGTGTTTTCTGCATGTGTGACTCTGTTCTGTTTTGTAATTCAGTTCAAGTGTAACGGTTTTTACATTCCCTCTATCAGTGATACCTTATGAGAAGTGTCCTTTTCTGTGTGACTTATTTCACTTAGAATCGTCGTACCTAAATCCACTCATCATGCTGCTACTAACCTTATGACATTGATTTCATGGCTGAGTGATATTCCATTGTACATACGGACCACAACTTCTTTATCCATTTTTCTCTTTCCTGGGATATTGAAGGTGGAATGAAGTGGAGGTCCTTGTCAACAGAGCAGCCCTCAACTTTGGGGTGCTTGTGTCTTGCTGATTTTTCATTTTCCCAGTTTATACCCCCATGAGTGGAAGTGCCCTATGCTCTCTAAGCTGTGTTTTTCAGATGTTTCAGGACACACCGTACACTTCTCCAGAGTGGCTGTTGGCAATTTACATCCCGCCCATCAGTGTAGCAAGGCTCCCATTTCTCCATGGCCTGTCCTGCATTTCTGGTTTTGACACTTTTTTCAGCATGGCCCTTTTGACCGATGGGAAGCGAGACTTCTCTGTAGCGCTGATTTTCCTTTCCAGGTTGCTTGGTTGGCCAAAAAGGGCGTATGCGTTTTTTCCTGAATATATTCAGGAAAAAACGCATACGCCCTTTTTGGCCAAGGGCATCATTGTCAACGTTTTGCCGCTTTTCATGTGCTTTAAAGGCGATTCGTATCTACCTCCTGAAATCTGTTTCGTGCAATTCTGCCTTGATTTCAAATCCTCTTCTTTGCCTTCCCTCAATATATTTGTGGACGAGAGTTATCATTTATAACTCTGCAGGTTTGTGAATTGCAGTGCCCTGAACCTCCATTTTACAACTCGCTTTTTTGGGAGCTGGCCGCAAAAGCGCAGGATGGCTTCAGGCCCTGTTCTGGTTCCGGGGGGCAGGCTGAGCCTGTGGTTAATTCTTCTTCCTGATGGGAAAATAGAATGACCAGTGCCTGTCCCGACACCAAGAGCTAGTCTCTCGTTGGTTCCCCGTCTTCCCGTTCATCCTCAGGACAAATTGCAACCTGTACGGAACAGGAGGTTAAAGGTGCTGATGCTCCAAGTAGGGAGATTGCTAGTAAAGCGGCTGGAAAGGCGAACCCGGGCACAAGGAGATGAGAAATGAGGTGCGTTTTAGAAACCTTTCCCCATCACACGGTGTACCATCTTCTGGGTTTCTCATGCATGTTTTCGATGTAGGAAGATGCCCTTGAACCTGGAGATTTGGGACCCATGCGATGGGTACCATGAAGTATTACTTTAAAGGGTCTGCGTTTGCTAACCCAACCTCACCAATCCTCCCAGCCTCAAGAGTGTCCACCCTTATGTCTCATCCAGCTGTGGGTCTAGATATGGTCAATCCAGGTTGCATCACAGCCCCTGAACTCATTGTGTAAGAATTTCTATCTCTTTCACTGTCGTTGTTTCATGGGTTTTTCAAAGTAATTTATTTTCATAATGGGGTTTAGCTGCTTTTCACGGCTGTGTTTATGCCGCTTTACACCCACTTGACACACTAACAGAGAGATATCAATACATAGGTTTTAAGATTATTACTAGTCAGATATATTCTTGTGCGGTGAATAGGGCGTGTTGAGTCCAGTTCTCTGAGCAAGGAGTAGGTCTTGTCTATTACATATTGGGTTTATGGAACGGTATCTGAGCTAATTTGATACCCTTGTTTTATGTATCACCCCACCTCACCTTTCCCGTTAAGCAGCCATAGTGTGTTTTCTGCATGTGTGACTCTGTTCTGTTTTGTAATTCAGTTCAAGTGTAACGGTTTTTACATTCCCTCTATCAGTGATACCTTATGAGAAGTGTCCTTTTCTGTGTGACTTATTTCACTTAGAATCGTCGTACCTAAATCCACTCATCATGCTGCTACTAACCTTATGACATTGATTTCATGGCTGAGTGATATTCCATTGTACATAAGGACCACAACTTCTTTATCCATTTTTCTCTTTCCTGGGATATTTAAGGTGGAATGAAGTGGAGGTCCTTGTCAACAGAGCAGCCCTCAACTTTGGGGTGCTTGTGTCTTGCTGATTTTTCAGTTTCCCAGTTTATACCCCCATGAGTGGAAGTGCCCTATGCTCTCTAAGCTGTGTTTTTCAGATGTTTCAGGACACACCGTACACTTCTCCAGAGTGGCTGTTGGCAATTTACATCCCGCCCATCAGTGTAGCAAGGCTCCCATTTCTCCATGGCCTGTCCTGCATTTCTGGTTTTGACACTTTTTTCAGCATGGCCCTTTTGACCGATGGGAAGCGAGACTTCTCTGTAGCGCTGATTTGCCTTTCCAGGTTGCTTGGTTGGCCAAAAAGGGCGTATGCGTTTTTTCCTGAATATATTCAGGAAAAAACGCATACGCCCTTTTTGGCCAAGGGCATCATTGTCAACGTTTTGCCGCTTTTCATGTGCTTTAAAGGCGATTCGTATCTACCTCCTGAAATCTCTTTCATGCAATTCTACCTTGATTTCAAATCCTCTTCTTTGCCTTCCCTCAATATATTTGTGGACGAGAGTTATCATTTATAACTCTGCAGGTTTGTGAATTGCAGTGCCCTGAACCTCCATTTTACAACTCGCTTTTTTGGGAGCTGGCCGCAAAAGCGCAGGATGGCTTCAGGCCCTGTTCTGGTTCCGGGGGGCAGGCTGAGCCTGTGGTTAATTCTTCTTCCTGATGGGAAAATAGAGTGACCTGTGCCTGTCCCGACACCAAGAGCTAGTCTCTCGTTGGTTCCCCGTCTTCCCGTTCATCCTCAGGACAATTTGCAACCTGTACGGAACAGGAGGTTAAAGGTGCTGATGCTCCAAGTAGGGAGATTGCTAGTAAAGCGGCTGGAAAGGCGAACCCGGGCACAAGGAGATGAGAAATGAGGTGCGTTTTAGAAACCTTTCCCCATCACACGGTGTACCATCTTCTGGGTTTCTCATGCATGTTTTCGATGTAGGAAGATGCCCTTGAACCTGGAGATTTGGGACCCATGTGATGGGTACAATGCCGTATTACTTTAAAGGGTCTGCGTTTGCTCACCCAACCTCACCAAACCTCTCAGCCCCAAGAGTGTCCACCCTTATGTCTCATCCAGCTGTGGGTCTAGATATGGTCAATCCAGGTTGCATCACAGCCCCTGAAGTCATTGTGTAAGAATTTCTATCTCTTTCACTGTCGTTGTTTCATGGGTTTTTCAAAGTAATTTATTTTCATAATGGGGTTTAGCTGCTTTTCACAGCTGTGTTTATGCCGCTTTACACCCACTTGACACACTAACAGAGAGATATCAATACATAGGTTTTAAGATTATTACTAGTCAGGTATATTCTTGTGCGGTGAATAGGGCGTGTTGAGTCCAGTTCTCTGAGCAAGGAGTAGGTCTTGTCTACTACATATTGGGTTTATGGAACGGTATCTGAGCTAATTTGATACCCTTGTTTTATGTATCACCCCACCTCACCTTTCCCGTTAAGCAGCCATAGTCTGTTTTCTGCATGTGTGACTCTGTTCTGTTTTGTAATTCAGTTCAAGTGTAACGGTTTTTACATTCCCTCTATCAGTGATACCTTATGAGAAGTGTCCTTTTCTGTGTGACTTATTTCACTTAGAATCGTCGTACCTAAATCCACTCATCATGCTGCTACTAACCTTATGACATTGATTTCATGGCTGAGTGATATTCCATTGTACATAAGGACCACAACTTCTTTATCCATTTTTCTCTTTCCTGGGATATTTAAGGTGGAATGAAGTGGAGGTCCTTGTCAACAGAGCAGCCCTCAACTTTGGGGTGCTTGTGTCTTGCTGATTTTTCATTTTCCCAGTTTATACCCCCATGAGTGGAAGTGCCCTATGCTCTCTAAGCTGTGTTTTTCAGATGTTTCAGGACACACCGTACACTTCTCCAGAGTGGCTGTTGGCAATTTACATCCCGCCCATCAGTGTAGCAAGGCTCCCATTTCTCCATGGCCTGTCCTGCATTTCTGGTTTTGACACTTTTTTCAGCATGGCCCTTTTGACCGATGGGAAGCGAGACTTCTCTGTAGTGCTGATTTGCCTTTCCAGGTTGCTTGGTTGGCCAAAAAGGGCGTATGCGTTTTTTCCTGAATATATTCAGGAAAAAACGCATACGCCCTTTTTGGCCAAGGGCATCATTGTCAACGTTTTGCCGCTTTTCATGTGCTTTAAAGGCGATTCGTATCTACCTCCTGAAATCTGTTTCGTGCAATTCTGCCTTGATTTCAAATCCTCTTCTTTGCCTTCCCTCAATATATTGGTGGACGAGAGTTATCATTTATAACTCTGCAGGTTTGTGAATTGCAGTGCCCTGAAGCTCCATTTTACAACTCGCTTTTTTGGGAGCTGGCCGCAAAAGCGCAGGATGGCTTCAGGCCCTGTTCTGGTTCCGGGGCGCAGGCTGAGCCTGTGGTTAATTCTTCTTCCTGATGGGAAAATAGAGTGACCTGTGCCTGTCCCGACACCAAGAGCTAGTCTCTCGTTGGTTCCCCGTCTTCCCGTTCATCCTCAGGACAAATTGCAACCTGTACGGAACAGGAGGTTAAAGGTGCTGATGCTCCAAGTAGGGAGATTGCTAGTAAAGCGGCTGGAAAGGCGAACCCGGGCACAAGGAGATGAGAAATGAGGTGCGTTTTAGAAACCTTTCCCCATCACACGGTGTACCATCTTCTGGGTTTCTCATGCATGTTTTTGATGTAGGAAGATGCCCTTGAACCTGGAGATTTGGGACCCATGCGATGGGTACCACGCCGTATTACTTTAAAGGGTCTGCGTTTGCTCACCCAACCTCACCAAACCTCTCAGCCCCAAGAGTGTCCACCCTTATGTCTCATCCAGCTGTGGGTCTAGATATGGTCAATCCAGGTTGCATCACAGCCCCTGAACTCATTGTGTAAGAATTTCTATCTCTTTCACTGTCGTTGTTTCATGGGTTTTTCAAAGTAATTTATTTTCATAATGGGGTTTAGCTGCTTTTCACGGCTGTGTTTATGCCGCTTTACACCCACTTGACACACTAACAGAGAGATATCAATACATAGGTTTTAAGATTATTACTAGTCAGGTATATTCTTGTGCGGTGAATAGGGCGTGTTGAGTCCAGTTCTCTGAGCAAGGAGTAGGTCTTGTCTACTACATATTGGGTTTATGGAACGGTATCTGAGCTAATTTGAAACCCTTGTTTTATGTATCACCCCACCTCACCTTTCCCGTTAAGCAGCCATAGTGTGTTTTCTGCATGTGTGACTCTGTTCTGTTTTGTAATTCAGTTCAAGTGTAACGGTTTTTACATTCCCTCTAAAAGTGATAGCTTATGAGAAGTGTCCTTTTCTGTGTGACTTATTTCACTTAGAATCGTCGTACCTAAATCCACTCATCATGCTGCTACTAACCTTATGACATTGATTTCATGGCTGAGTGATATTCCATTGTACATAAGGACCACAACTTCTTTATCCATTTTTCTCTTTCCTGGGATATTGAAGGTGGAATGAAGTGGAGGTCCTTGTCAACAGAGCAGCCCTCAACTTTGGGGTGCTTGTGTCTTGCTGATTTTTAATTTTCCCAGTTTATACCCCCATGAGTGGAAGTGCCCTATGCTCTCTAAGCTGTGTTTTTCAGATGTTTCAGGACACACTGTACACTTCTCCAGAGTGGCTGTTGGCAATTTACATCCCGCCCATCAGTGTAGCAAGGCTCTCATTTCTCCATGGCCTGTCCTGCATTTCTGGTTTTGACACTTTTTTCAGCATGGCCCTTTTGACCGATGGGGAGCGAGAGTTCTTTGTAGCGCTGATTTGCCTTTCCAGGTTGCTTGGTTGGCCAAAAAGGGCGTATGCGTTTTTTCCTGAATATATTCAGGAAAAAACGCATACGCCCTTTTTGGCCAAGGGCATCATTGTCAACGTTTTGCCGCTTTTCATGTGCTTTAAAGGCGATTCGTATCTACCTCCTGAAATCTGTTTCGTGCAATTCTGCCTTGATTTCAAATCCTCTTCTTTGCCTTCCCTCAATATATTTGTGGACGAGAGTTATCATTTATAACTCTGCAGGTTTGTGAATTGCAGTGCCCTGAACCTCCATTTTACAACTCGCTTTTTTGGGAGCTGGCCGCAAAAGCGCAGGATGGCTTCAGGCCCTGTTCTGGTTCCGGGGGGCAGGCTGAGCCTGTGGTTAATTCTTCTTCCTGATGGGAAAATAGAGTGACCTGTGCCTGTCCCGACACCAAGAGCTAGTCTCTCGTTCGTTCCCCGTCTTCCCGTTCATCCTCAGGACAAATTGCAACCTGTACGGAACAGGAGGTTAAAGGTGCTGATGCTCCAAGTAGGGAGATTGCTAGTAAAGCGGCTGGAAAGGCGAACCCGGGCACAAGGAGATGAGAAATGAGGTGCGTTTTAGAAACCTTTCCCCATCACACGGTGTACCATCTTCTGGGTTTCTCATGCATGTTTTCGATGTAGGAAGATGCCCTTGAACCTGGAGATTTGGGACCCATGCGATGGGTACCACGCCGTATTACTTTAAAGGGTCTGCGTTTGCTCACCCAACCTCACCAAACCTCTCAGCCCCAAGAGTGTCCACCCTTATGTCTCATCCAGCTGTGGGTCTAGATATGGTCAATCCAGGTTGCATCACAGCCCCTGAACTCATTGTGTAAGAATTTCTATCTCTTTCACTGTCGTTGTTTCATGGGTTTTTCAAAGTAATTTATTTTCATAATGGGGTTTAGCTGCTTTTCACGGCTGTGTTTATGCCGCTTTACACCCACTTGACACACTAACAGAGAGATATCAATACATAGGTTTTAAGATTATTACTAGTCAGATATATTCTTGTGCGGTGAATAGGGCGTGTTGAGTCCAGTTCTCTGAGCAAGGAGTAGGTCTTGTCTACTACATATTGGGTTTATGGAACGGTATCTGAGCTAATTTGATACCCTTGTTTTATGTATCACCCCACCTCACCTTTCCCGTTAAGCAGCCATAGTCTGTTTTCTGCATGTGTGACTCTGTTCTGTTTTGTAATTCAGTTCAAGTGTAACGGTTTTTACATTCCCTCTATCAGTGATACCTTATGAGAAGTGTCCTTTTCTGTGTGACTTATTTCACTTAGAATCGTCGTACCTAAATCCACTCATCATGCTGCTACTAACCTTATGACATTGATTTCATGGCTGAGTGATATTCCATTGTACATAAGGACCACAACTTCTTTATCCATTTTTCTCTTTCCTGGGATATTTAAGGTGGAATGAAGTGGAGGTCCTTGTCAACAGAGCAGCCCTCAACTTTGGGGTGCTTGTGTCTTGCTGATTTTTCATTTTCCCAGTTTATACCCCCATGAGTGGAAGTGCCCTATGCTCTCTAAGCTGTGTTTTTCAGATGTTTCAGGACACACCGTACACTTCTCCAGAGTGGCTGTTGGCAATTTACATCCCGCCCATCAGTGTAGCAAGGCTCCCATTTCTCCATGGCCTGTCCTGCATTTCTGGTTTTGACACTTTTTTCAGCATGGCCCTTTTGACCGATGGGAAGCGAGACTTCTCTGTAGCGCTGATTTGCCTTTCCAGGTTGCTTGGTTGGCCAAAAAGGGCGTATGCGTTTTTTCCTGAATATATTCAGGAAAAAACGCATACGCCCTTTTTGGCCAAGGGCATCATTGTCAACGTTTTGCCGCTTTTCATGTGCTTTAAAGGCAATTCGTATCTACCTCCTGAAATCTGTTCCGTGCAATTCTGCCTTGATTTCAAATCCTCTTCTTTGCCTTCCCTCAATATATTTGTGGACGAGAGTTATCATTTATAACTCTACAGGTTTGTGAATTGCAGTGCCCTGAACCTCCATTTTACAACTCGCTTTTTTGGGAGCTGGCCGCAAAAGCGCAGGATGGCTTCAGGCCCTGTTCTGGTTCCGGGGGGCAGGCTGAGCCTGTGGTTAATTCTTCTTCCTGATGGGAAAATAGAGTGACCTGTGCCTGTCCCGACACCAAGAGCTAGTCTCTCGTTGGTTCCCCGTCTTCCCGTTCATCCTCAGGACAAATTGCAACCTGTACGGAACCGGAGGTTAAAGGTGCTGATGCTCCAAGTAGGGAGATTGCTAGTAAAGCGGCTGGAATGGCGAACCCGGGCACAAGGAGATGAGAAATGAGGTGCGTTTTAGAAACCTTTCCCCATCACACGGTGTACCATCTTCTGGGTTTCTCATGCATGTTTTCGATGTAGGAAGATGCCCTTGAACCTGGAGATTTGGGACCCATGCGATGGGTACCACGCAGTATTACTTTAAAGGGTCTGCGTTTGCTCACCCAACCTCACCAAACCTCTCAGCCCCAAGAGTGTCCACCCTTATGTCTCATCCAGCTGTGGGTCTAGATATGGTCAATCCAGGTTGCATCACAGCCCCTGAACTCATTGTGTAAGAATTTCTATCTCTTTCACTGTCGTTGTTTCATGGGTTTTTCAAAGTAATTTATTTTCATAATGGGGTTTAGCTGCTTTTCACGGCTGTGTTTATGCCGCTTTACACCCACTTGACACACTAACAGAGAGATATCAATACATAGGTTTTAAGATTATTACTAGTCAGATATATTCTTGTGCGGTGAATAGGGCGTGTTGAGTCCAGTTCTCTGAGCAAGGAGTAGGTCTTGTCTACTACATATTGGGTTTATGGAACGGTATCTGAGCTAATTTGATACCCTTGTTTTATGTATCACCCCACCTCACCTTTCCCGTTAAGCAGCCATAGTGTGTTTTCTGCATGTGTGACTCTGTTCTGTTTTGTAATTCAGTTCAAGTGTAACGGTTTTTACATTCCCTCTATCAGTGATACCTTATGAGAAGTGTCCTTTTCTGTGTGACTTATTTCACTTAGAATCGTCGTACCTAAATCCACTCATCATGCTGCTACTAACCTTATGACATTGATTTCATGGCTGAGTGATATTCCATTGTACATAAGGACCACAACTTCTTTATCCATTTTTCTCTTTCCTGGGATATTTAAGGTGGAATGAAGTGGAGGTCCTTGTCAACAGAGCAGCCCTCAACTTTGGGGTGCTTGTGTCTTGCTGATTTTTCAGTTTCCCAGTTTATACCCCCATGAGTGGAAGTGCCCTATGCTCTCTAAGCTGTGTTTTTCGGATGTTTCAGGACACACCGTACACTTCTCCAGAGTGGCTGTTGGCAATTTACATCCCGCCCATCAGTGTAGCAAGGCTCCCATTTCTCCATGGCCTGTCCTGCATTTCTGGTTTTGACACTTTTTTCAGCATGGCCCTTTTGACCGATGGGAAGCGAGACTTCTCTGTAGCGCTGATTTGCCTTTCCAGGTTGCTTGGTTGGCCAAAAAGGGCGTATGCGTTTTTTCCTGAATATATTCAGGAAAAAACGCATACGCCCTTTTTGGCCAAGGGCATCATTGTGAACGTTTTGCCGCTTTTCATGTGCTTTAAAGGCAATTCGTATCTACCTCCTGAAATCTGTTTCGTGCAATTCTGCCTTGATTTCAAATCCTCTTCTTTGCCTTCCCTCAATATATTTGTGGACGAGAGTTATCATTTATAACTCTGCAGGTTTGTGAATTGCAGTGCCCTGAACCTCCATTTTACAACTCGCTTTTTTGGGAGCTGGCCGCAAAAGCGCAGGATGGCTTCAGGCCCTGTTCTGGTTCCGGGGGGCAGGCTGAGCCTGTGGTTAATTCTTCTTCCTGATGGGAAAATAGAGTGACCTGTGCCTGTCCCGACACCAAGAGCTAGTCTCTCGTTGGTTCCCCGTCTTCCCGTTCATCCTCAGGACAAATTGCAACCTGTACGGAACAGGAGGTTAAAGGTGCTGATGCTCCAAGTAGGGAGATTGCTAGTAAAGCGGCTGGAAAGGCGAACCCGGGCACAAGGAGATGAGAAATGAGGTGCGTTTTAGAAACCTTTCCCCATCACACGGTGTACCATCTTCTGGGTTTCTCATGCATGTTTTCGATGTAGGAAGATGCCCTTGAACCTGGAGATTTGGGACCCATGCGATGGGTACCACGCAGTATTACTTTAAAGGGTCTGCGTTTGCTCACCCAACCTCACCAAACCTCTAAGCCCCAAGAGTGTCCACCCTTATGTCTCATCCAGCTGTGGGTCTAGATATGGTCAATCCAGGTTGCATCACAGCCCCTGAACTCATTGTGTAAGAATTTCTATCTCTTTCACTGTCGTTGTTTCATGGGTTTTTCAAAGTAATTTATTTTCATAATGGGGTTTAGCTGCTTTTCACGGCTGTGTTTATGCCGCTTTACACCCACTTGACACACTAACAGAGAGATATCAATACATAGGTTTTAAGATTATTACTAGTTAGATATATTCTTGTGCCGTGAATAGGGCGTGTTGAGTCCAGTTCTCTGAGCAAGGAGTAGGTCTTGTCTACTACATATTGGGTTTATGGAACGGTATCTGAGCTAATTTGATACCCTTGTTTTATGTATCACCCCACCTCACCTTTCCCGTTAAGCAGCCATAGTCTGTTTTCTGCATGTGTGACTCTGTTCTGTTTTGTAATTCAGTTCAAGTGTAACGGTTTTTACATTCCCTCTATCAGTGATACCTTATGAGAAGTGTCCTTTTCTGTGTGACTTATTTCACTTAGAATCGTCGTACCTAAATCCACTCATCATGCTGCTACTAACCTTATGACATTGATTTCATGGCTGAGTGATATTCCATTGTACATAAGGACCACAACTTCTTTATCCATTTTTCTCTTTCCTGGGATATTGAAGGTGGAATGAAGTGGAGGTCCTTGTCAACAGAGCAGCCCTCAACTTTGGGGTGCTTGTGTCTTGCTGATTGTTCATTTTCCCAGTTTATACCCCCATGAGTGGAAGTGCCCTATGCTCTCTAAGCTGTGTTTTTCAGATGTTTCAGGACACACCGTACACTTCTCCAGAGTGGCTGTTGGCAATTTACATCCCGCCCATCAGTGTAGCAAGGCTCCCATTTCTCCATGGCCTGTCCTGCATTTCTGGTTTTGACACTTTTTTCAGCATGGCCCTTTTGACCGATGGGAAGCGAGACTTCTCTGTAGCGCTGATTTGCCTTTCCAGGTTGCTTGGTTGGCCAAAAAGGGCGTATGCGTTTTTTCCTGAATATATTCAGGAAAAAACGCATACGCCCTTTTTGGCCAAGGGCAACATTGTCAACGTTTTGCCGCTTTTCATGTGCTTTAAAGGCGATTCGTATCTACCTCCTGAAATCTGTTTCCTGCAATTCTGCCTTGATTTCAAATCCTCTTCTTTGCCTTCCCTCAATATATTTGTGGACGAGAGTTATCATTTATAACTCTGCAGGTTTGTGAATTGCAGTGCCCTGAACCTCCATTTTACAACTCGCTTTTTTGGGAGCTGGCCGCAAAAGCGCAGGATGGCTTCAGGCCCTGTTCTGGTTCCGGGGGGCAGGCTGAGCCTGTGGTTAATTCTTCTTCCTGATGGGAAAATAGAGTGACCTGTGCCTGTCCCGACACCAAGAGCTAGTCTCTCGTTGGTTCCCCGTCTTCCCGTTCATCCTCAGGACAAATTGCAACCTGTACGGAACAGGAGGTTAAAGGTGCTGATGCTCCAAGTAGGGAGATTGCTAGTAAAGCGGCTGGAATGGCGAACCCGGGCACAAGGAGATGAGAAATGAGGTGCGTTTTAGAAACCTTTCCCCATCACACGGTGTACCATCTTCTGGGTTTCTCATGCATGTTTTCGATGTAGGAAGATGCCCTTGAACCTGGAGATTTGGGAACCATGCGATGGGTACCACGCAGTATTATTTAAAGGGTCTGCGTTTGCTCACCCAACCTCACCAAACCTCTCAGCCCCAAGAGTGTCCACCCTTATGTCTCATCCAGCTGTCGGTCTAGATATGGTCAATCCAGGTTGCATCACAGCCCCTGAACTCATTGTGTAAGAATTTCTATCTCTTTCACTGTCGTTGTTTCATGGGTTTTTCAAAGTAATTTATTTTCATAATGGGGTTTAGCTGCTTTTCACGGCTGTGTTTATGCCGCTTTACACCCACTTGACACACTAACAGAGAGATATCAATACATAGGTTTTAAGATTATTACTAGTTAGATATATTCTTGTGCGGTGAATAGGGCGTGTTGAGTCCAGTTCTCTGAGCAAGGAGTAGGTCTTGTCTACTACATATTGGGTTTATGGAACGGTATCTGAGCTAATTTGATACCCTTGTTTTATGTATCACCCCACCTCACCTTTCCCGTTAAGCAGCCATAGTCTGTTTTCTGCATGTGTGACTCTGTTCTGTTTTGTAATTCAGTTCAAGTGTAACGGTTTTTACATTCCCTCTATCAGTGATACCTTATGAGAAGTGTCCTTTTCTGTGTGACTTATTTCACTTAGAATCGTCGTACCTAAATCCACTCATCATGCTGCTACTAACCTTATGACATTGATTTCATGGCTGAGTGATATTCCATTGTACATAAGGACCACAACTTCTTTATCCATTTTTCTCTTTCCTGGGATATTGAAGGTGGAATGAAGTGGAGGTCCTTGTCAACAGAGCAGCCCTCAACTTTGGGGTGCTTGTGTCTTGCTGATTTTTAATTTTCCCAGTTTATACCCCCATGAGTGGAAGTGCCCTATGCTCTCTAAGCTGTGTTTTTCGGATGTTTCAGGACACACCGTACACTTCTCCAGAGTGGCTGTTGGCAATTTATATCCCGCCCATCAGTGTAGCAAGGCTCCCATTTCTCCATGGCCTGTCCTGCATTTCTGGTTTTGACACTTTTTTCAGCATGGCCCTTTTGACCGATGGGAAGCGAGACTTCTCTGTAGCGCTGATTTGCCTTTCCAGGTTGCTTGGTTGGCCAAAAAGGGCGTATGCGTTTTTTCCTGAATATATTCAGGAAAAAACGCATACGCCCTTTTTGGCCAAGGGCATCATTGTCAACGTTTTGCCGCTTTTCATGTGCTTTAAAGGCAATTCGTATCTACCTCCTGAAATCTGTACCGTGCAATTCTGCCTTGATTTCAAATCCTCTTCTTTGCCTTCCCTCAATATATTTGTGGACGAGAGTTATCATTTATAACTCTGCAGGTTTGTGAATTGCAGTGCCCTGAACCTCCATTTTACAACTCGCTTTTTTGGGAGCTGGCCGCAAAAGCGCAGGATGGCTTCAGGCCCTGTTCTGGTTCCGGGGGGCAGGCTGAGCCTGTGGTTAATTCTTCTTCCTGATGGGAAAATAGAGTGACCTGTGCCTGTCCCGACACCAAGAGCTAGTCTCTCGTTGGTTCCCCGTCTTCCCGTTCATCCTCAGGACAAATTGCAACCTGTACGGAACCGGAGGTTAAAGGTGCTGATGCTCCAAGTAGGGAGATTGCTAGTAAAGCGGCTGGAATGGCGAACCCGGGCACAAGGAGATGAGAAATGAGGTGCGTTTTAGAAACCTTTCCCCATCACACGGTGTACCATCTTCTGGGTTTCTCATGCATGTTTTCGATGTAGGAAGATGCCCTTGAACCTGGAGATTTGGGACCCATGCGATGGGTACCACGCAGTATTACTTTAAAGGGTCTGCGTTTGCTCACCCAACCTCACCAAACCTCTCAGCCCCAAGAGTGTCCACCCTTATGTCTCATCCAGCTGTGGGTCTAGATATGGTCAATCCAGGTTGCATCACAGCCCCTGAACTCATTGTGTAAGAATTTCTATCTCTTTCACTGTCGTTGTTTCATGGGTTTTTCAAAGTAATTTATTTTCATAATGGGGTTTAGCTGCTTTTCACGGCTGTGTTTATGCCGCTTTACACCCACTTGACACACTAACAGAGAAATATCAATACATAGGTTTTAAGATTATTACTAGTCAGATATATTCTTGTGCGGTGAATAGGGCGTGTTGAGTCCAGTTCTCTGAGCAAGGAGTAGGTCTTGTCTACTACATATTGGGTTTATGGAACGGTATCTGAGCTAATTTGATACCCTTGTTTTATGTATCACCCCACCTCACCTTTCCCGTTAAGCAGCCATAGTCTGTTTTCTGCATGTGTGACTCTGTTCTGTTTTGTAATTCAGTTCAAGTGTAACGGTTTTTACATTCCCTCTATCAGTGATACCTTATGAGAAGTGTCCTTTTCTGTGTGACTTATTTCACTTAGAATCGTCGTACCTAAATCCACTCATCATGCTGCTACTAACCTTATGACATTGATTTCATGGCTGAGTGATATTCCATTGTACATAAGGACCACAACTTCTTTATCCATTTTTCTCTTTCCTGGGATATTTAAGGTGGAATGAAGTGGAGGTCCTTGTCAACAGAGCAGCCCTCAACTTTGGGGTGCTTGTGTCTTGCTGATTTTTCATTTTCCCAGTTTATACCCCCATGAGTGGAAGTGCCCTATGCTCTCTAAGCTGTGTTTTTCGGATGTTTCAGGACACACCGTACACTTCTCCAGAGTGGCTGTTGGCAATTTACATCCCGCCCATCAGTGTAGCAAGGCTCCCATTTCTCCATGGCCTGTCCTGCATTTCTGGTTTTGACACTTTTTTCAGCATGGCCCTTTTGACCGATGGGAAGCGAGACTTCTCTGTAGCGCTGATTTGCCTTTCCAGGTGGCTTGGTTGGCCAAAAAGGGCGTATGCGTTTTTTCCTGAATATATTCAGGAAAAAACGCATACGCCCTTTTTGGCCAAGGGCATCATTGTGAACGTTTTGCCGCTTTTCATGTGCTTTAAAGGCAATTCGTATCTACCTCCTGAAATCTGTACCGTGCAATTCTGCCTTGATTTCAAATCCTCTTCTTTGCCTTCCCTCAATATATTTGTGGACGAGAGTTATCATTTATAACTCTGCAGGTTTGTGAATTGCAGTGCCCTGAACCTCCATTTTACAACTCGCTTTTTTGGGAGCTGGCCGCAAAAGCGCAGGATGGCTTCAGGCCCTGTTCTGGTTCCGGGGGGCAGGCTGAGCCTGTGGTTAATTCTTCTTCCTGATGGGAAAATAGAGTGACCTGTGCCTGTCCCGACACCAAGAGCTAGTCTCTCGTTGGTTCCCCGTCTTCCCGTTCATCCTCAGGACAAATTGCAACCTGTACGGAACAGGAGGTTAAAGGTGCTGATGCTCCAAGTAGGGAGATTGCTAGTAAAGCGGCTGGAATGGCGAACCCGGGCACAAGGAGATGAGAAATGAGGTGCGTTTTAGAAACCTTTCCCCATCACACGGTGTACCATCTTCTGGGTTTCTCATGCATGTTTTCGATGTAGGAAGATGCCCTTGAACCTGGAGATTTGGGACCCATGCGATGGGTACCACGCAGTATTATTTAAAGGGTCTGCGTTTGCTCACCCAACCTCACCAAACCTCTCAGCCCCAAGAGTGTCCACCCTTATGTCTCATCCAGCTGTGGGTCTAGATATGGTCAATCCAGGTTGCATCACAGCCCCTGAACTCATTGTGTAAGAATTTCTATCTCTTTCACTGTCGTTGTTTCATGGGTTTTTCAAAGTAATTTATTTTCATAATGGGGTTTAGCTGCTTTTCACGGCTGTGTTTATGCCGCTTTACACCCACTTGACACACTAACAGAGAGATATCAATACATAGGTTTTAAGATTATTACTAGTTAGATATATTCTTGTGCCGTGAATAGGGCGTGTTGAGTCCAGTTCTCTGAGCAAGGAGTAGGTCTTGTCTACTACATATTGGGTTTATGGAACGGTATCTGAGCTAATTTGATACCCTTGTTTTATGTATCACCCCACCTCACCTTTCCCGTTAAGCAGCCATAGTCTGTTTTCTGCATGTGTGACTCTGTTCTGTTTTGTAATTCAGTTCAAGTGTAACGGTTTTTACATTCCCTCTATCAGTGATACCTTATGAGAAGTGTCCTTTTCTGTGTGACTTATTTCACTTAGAATCGTCGTACCTAAATCCACTCATCATGCTGCTACTAACCTTATGACATTGATTTCATGGCTGAGTGATATTCCATTGTACATAAGGACCACAACTTCTTTATCCATTTTTCTCTTTCCTGGGATATTGAAGGTGGAATGAAGTGGAGGTCCTTGTCAACAGAGCAGCCCTCAACTTTGGGGTGCTTGTTTCTTGCTGATTTTTAATTTTCCCAGTTTATACCCCCATGAGTGGAAGTGCCCTATGCTCTCTAAGCTGTGTTTTTCGGATGTTTCAGGACACACCGTACACTTCTCCAGAGTGGCTGTTGGCAATTTATATCCCGCCCATCAGTGTAGCAAGGCTCCCATTTCTCCATGGCCTGTCCTGCATTTCTGGTTTTGACACTTTTTTCAGCATGGCCCTTTTGACCGATGGGAAGCGAGACTTCTCTGTAGCGCTGATTTGCCTTTCCAGGTTGCTTGGTTGGCCAAAAAGGGCGTATGCGTTTTTTCCTGAATATATTCAGGAAAAAACGCATACGCCCTTTTTGGCCAAGGGCATCATTGTCAACGTTTTGCCGCTTTTCATGTGCTTTAAAGGCAATTCGTATCTACCTCCTGAAATCTGTTTCGTGCAATTCTGCCTTGATTTCAAATCCTCTTCTTTGCCTTCCCTCAATATATTTGTGGACGAGAGTTATCATTTATAACTCTGCAGGTTTGTGAATTGCAGTGCCCTGAACCTCCATTTTACAACTCGCTTTTTTGGGAGCTGGCCGCAAAAGCGCAGGATGGCTTCAGGCCCTGTTCTGGTTCCGGGGGGCAGGCTGAGCCTGTGGTTAATTCTTCTTCCTGATGGGAAAATAGAGTGACCTGTGCCTGTCCCGACACCAAGAGCTAGTCTCTCGTTGGTTCCCCGTCTTCCCGTTCATCCTCAGGACAAATTGCAACCTGTACGGAACAGGAGGTTAAAGGTGCTGATGCTCCAAGTAGGGAGATTGCTAGTAAAGCGGCTGGAAAGGCGAACCCGGGCACAAGGAGATGAGAAATGAGGTGCGTTTTAGAAACCTTTCCCCATCACACGGTGTACCATCTTCTGGGTTTCTCATGCATGTTTTCGATGTAGGAAGATGCCCTTGAACCTGGAGATTTGGGACCCATGCGATGGGTACCACGCAGTATTACTTTAAAGGGTCTGCGTTTGCTCACCCAACCTCACCAAACCTCTAAGCCCCAAGAGTGTCCACCCTTATGTCTCATCCAGCTGTGGGTCTAGATATGGTCAATCCAGGTTGCATCACAGCCCCTGAACTCATTGTGTAAGAATTTCTATCTCTTTCACTGTCGTTGTTTCATGGGTTTTTCAAAGTAATTTATTTTCATAATGGGGTTTAGCTGCTTTTCACGGCTGTGTTTATGCCGCTTTACACCCACTTGACACACTAACAGAGAGATATCAATACATAGGTTTTAAGATTATTACTAGTCAGATATATTCTTGTGCGGTGAATAGGGCGTGTTGAGTCCAGTTCTCTGAGCAAGGAGTAGGTCTTTTCTACTACATATTGGGTTTATGGAACGGTATCTGAGCTAATTTGATACCCTTGTTTTATGTATCACCCCACCTCACCTTTCCCATTAAGCAGCCATAGTCTGTTTTCTGCATGTGTGACTCTGTTCTGTTTTGTAATTCAGTTCAAGTGTAACGGTTTTTACATTCCCTCTATCAGTGATACCTTATGAGAAGTGTCCTTTTCTGTGTGACTTATTTCACTTAGAATCGTCGTACCTAAATCCACTCATCATGCTGCTACTAACCTTATGACATTGATTTCATGGCTGAGTGATATTCCATTGTACATAAGGACCACAACTTCTTTATCCATTTTTCTCTTTCCTGGGATATTTAAGGTGGAATGAAGTGGAGGTCCTTGTCAACAGAGCAGCCCTCAACTTTGGGGTGCTTGTGTCTTGCTGATTTTTCATTTTCCCAGTTTATACCCCCATGAGTGGAAGTGCCCTATGCTCTCTAAGCTGTGTTTTTCAGATGTTTCAGGACACACCGTACACTTCTCCAGAGTGGCTGTTGGCAATTTACATCCCGCCCATCAGTGTAGCAAGGCTCCCATTTCTCCATGGCCTGTCCTGCATTTCTGGTTTTGACACTTTTTTCAGCATGGCCCTTTTGACCGATGGGAAGCGAGACTTCTCTGTAGCGCTGATTTGCCTTTCCAGGTTGCTTGGTTGGCCAAAAAGGGCGTATGCGTTTTTTCCTGAATATATTCAGGAAAAAACGCATACGCCCTTTTTGACCAAGGGCAACATTGTCAACATTTTGCCGCTTTTCATGTGCTTTAAAGGCGATTCGTATCTACCTCCTGAAATCTGTTTCGTGCAATTCTGCCTTGATTTCAAATCCTCTTCTTTGCCTTCCCTCAATATATTTGTGGACGAGAGTTATCATTTATAACTCTGCAGGTTTGTGAATTGCAGTGCCCTGAACCTCCATTTTACAACTCGCTTTTTTGGGAGCTGGCCGCAAAAGCGCAGGATGGCTTCAGGCCCTGTTCTGGTTCCGGGGGGCAGGCTGAGCCTGTGGTTAATTCTTCTTCCTGATGGGAAAATAGAGTGACCTGTGCCTGTCCCGACACCAAGAGCTAGTCTCTCGTTGGTTCCCCGTCTTCCCGTTCATCCTCAGGACAAATTGCAACCTGTACGGAACAGGAGGTTAAAGGTGCTGATGCTCCAAGTAGGGAGATTGCTAGTAAAGCGGCTGGAATGGCGAACCCAGGCACAAGGAGATGAGAAATGAGGTGCGTTTTAGAAACCTTTCCCCATCACACGGTGTACCATCTTCTGGGTTTCTCATGCATGTTTTCGATGTAGGAAGATGCCCTTGAACCTGGAGATTTGGGACCCATGCGATGGGTACCACGCAGTATTATTTAAAGGGTCTGCGTTTGCTCACCCAACCTCACCAAACCTCTCAGCCCCAAGAGTGTCCACCCTTATGTCTCATCCAGCTGTGGGTCTAGATATGGTCAATCCAGGTTGCATCACAGCCCCTGAACTCATTGTGTAAGAATTTCTATCTCTTTCACTGTCGTTGTTTCATGGGTTTTTCAAAGTAATTTATTTTCATAATGGGGTTTAGCTGCTTTTCACGGCTGTGTTTATGCCGCTTTACACCCACTTGACACACTAACAGAGAGATATCAATACATAGGTTTTAAGATTATTACTAGTTAGATATATTCTTGTGCCGTGAATAGGGCGTGTTGAGTCCAGTTCTCTGAGCAAGGAGTAGGTCTTGTCTACTACATATTGGGTTTATGGAACGGTATCTGAGCTAATTTGATACCCTTGTTTTATGTATCACCCCACCTCACCTTTCCCGTTAAGCAGCCATAGTCTGTTTTCTGCATGTGTGACTCTGTTCTGTTTTGTAATTCAGTTCAAGTGTAACGGTTTTTACATTCCCTCTATCAGTGATACCTTATGAGAAGTGTCCTTTTCTGTGTGACTTATTTCACTTAGAATCGTCGTACCTAAATCCACTCATCATGCTGCTACTAACCTTATGACATTGATTTCATGGCTGAGTGATATTCCATTGTACATAAGGACCACAACTTCTTTATCCATTTTTCTCTTTCCTGGGATATTGAAGGTGGAATGAAGTGGAGGTCCTTGTCAACAGAGCAGCCCTCAACTTTGGGGTGCTTGTGTCTTGCTGATTTTTAATTTTCCCAGTTTATACCCCCATGAGTGGAAGTGCCCTATGCTCTCTAAGCTGTGTTTTTCGGATGTTTCAGGACACACCGTACACTTCTCCAGAGTGGCTGTTGGCAATTTATATCCCGCCCATCAGTGTAGCAAGGCTCCCATTTCTCCATGGCCTGTCCTGCATTTCTGGTTTTGACACTTTTTTCAGCATGGCCCTTTTGACCGATGGGAAGCGAGACTTCTCTGTAGCGCTGATTTGCCTTTCCAGGTTGCTTGGTTGGCCAAAAAGGGCGTATGCGTTTTTTCCTGAATATATTCAGGAAAAAACGCATACGCCCTTTTTGGCCAAGGGCATCATTGTCAACGTTTTGCCGCTTTTCATGTGCTTTAAAGGCAATTCGTATCTACCTCCTGAAATCTGTACCGTGCAATTCTGCCTTGATTTCAAATCCTCTTCTTTGCCTTCCCTCAATATATTTGTGGACGAGAGTTATCATTTATAACTCTGCAGGTTTGTGAATTGCAGTGCCCTGAACCTCCATTTTACAACTCGCTTTTTTGGGAGCTGGCCGCAAAAGCGCAGGATGGCTTCAGGCCCTGTTCTGGTTCCGGGGGGCAGGCTGAGCCTGTGGTTAATTCTTCTTCCTGATGGGAAAATAGAGTGACCTGTGCCTGTCCCGACACCAAGAGCTAGTCTCTCGTTGGTTCCCCGTCTTCCCGTTCATCCTCAGGACAAATTGCAACCTGTACGGAACAGGAGGTTAAAGGTGCTGATGCTCCAAGTAGGGAGATTGCTAGTAAAGCGGCTGGAATGGCGAACCCGGGCACAAGGAGATGAGAAATGAGGTGCGTTTTAGAAACCTTTCCCCATCACACGGTGTACCATCTTCTGGGTTTCTCATGCATGTTTTCGATGTAGGAAGATGCCCTTGAACCTGGAGATTTGGGACCCATGCGATGGGTACCACGCAGTATTATTTAAAGGGTCTGCGTTTGCTCACCCAACCTCACCAAACCTCTCAGCCCCAAGAGTGTCCACCCTTATGTCTCATCCAGCTGTGGGTCTAGATATGGTCAATCCAGGTTGCATCACAGCCCCTGAACTCATTGTGTAAGAATTTCTATCTCTTTCACTGTCGTTGTTTCATGGGTTTTTCAAAGTAATTTATTTTCATAATGGGGTTTAGCTGCTTTTCACGGCTGTGTTTATGCTGCTTTACACCCACTTGACACACTATCAGAGAGATATCAATACATAGGTTTTAAGATTATTACTAGTTAGATATATTCTTGTGCCGTGAATAGGGCGTGTTGAGTCCAGTTCTCTGAGCAAGGAGTAGGTCTTGTCTACTACATATTGGGTTTATGGAACGGTATCTGAGCTAATTTGATACCCTTGTTTTATGTATCACCCCACCTCACCTTTCCCGTTAAGCAGCCATAGTCTGTTTTCTGCATGTGTGACTCTGTTCTGTTTTGTAATTCAGTTCAAGTGTAACGGTTTTTACATTCCCTCTATCAGTGATACCTTATGAGAAGTGTCCTTTTCTGTGTGACTTATTTCACTTAGAATCGTCGTACCTAAATCCACTCATCATGCTGCTACTAACCTTATGACATTGATTTCATGGCTGAGTGATATTCCATTGTACATAAGGACCACAACTTCTTTATCCATTTTTCTCTTTCCTGGGATATTGAAGGTGGAATGAAGTGGAGGTCCTTGTCAACAGAGCAGCCCTCAACTTTGGGGTGCTTGTGTCTTGCTGATTTTTCATTTTCCCAGTTTATACCCCCATGAGTGGAAGTGCCCTATGCTCTCTAAGCTGTGTTTTTCAGATGTTTCAGGACACACCGTACACTTCTCCAGAGTGGCTGTTGGCAATTTACATCCCGCCCATCAGTGTAGCAAGGCTCCCATTTCTCCATGGCCTGTCCTGCATTTCTGGTTTTGACACTTTTTTCAGCATGGCCCTTTTGACCGATGGGAAGCGAGACTTCTCTGTAGCGCTGATTTGCCTTTCCAGGTTGCTTGGTTGGCCAAAAAGGGCGTATGCGTTTTTTCCTGAATATATTCAGGAAAAAACGCATACGCCCTTTTTGACCAAGGGCAACATTGTCAACATTTTGCCGCTTTTCATGTGCTTTAAAGGCGATTCGTATCTACCTCCTGAAATCTGTTTCCTGCAATTCTGCCTTGATTTCAAATCCTCTTCTTTGCCTTCCCTCAATATATTTGTGGACGAGAGTTATCATTTATAACTCTGCAGGTTTGTGAATTGCAGTGCCCTGAACCTCCATTTTACAACTCGCTTTTTTGGGAGCTGGCCGCAAAAGCGCAGGATGGCTTCAGGCCCTGTTCTGGTTCCGGGGGGCAGGCTGAGCCTGTGGTTAATTCTTCTTCCTGATGGGAAAATAGAGTGACCTGTGCCTGTCCCGACACCAAGAGCTAGTCTCTCGTTGGTTCCCCGTCTTCCCGTTCATCCTCAGGACAAATTGCAACCTGTACGGAACAGGAGGTTAAAGGTGCTGATGCTCCAAGTAGGGAGATTGCTAGTAAAGCGGCTGGAATGGCGAACCCGGGCACAAGGAGATGAGAAATGAGGTGCGTTTTAGAAACCTTTCCCCATCACACGGTGTACCATCTTCTGGGTTTCTCATGCAGGTTTTCGATGTAGGAAGATGCCCTTGAACCTGGAGATTTGGGACCCATGCGATGGGTACCACGCAGTATTATTTAAAGGGTCTGCGTTTGCTCACCCAACCTCACCAAACCTCTCAGCCCCAAGAGTGTCCACCCTTATGTCTCATCCAGCTGTGGGTCTAGATATGGTCAATCCAGGTTGCATCACAGCCCCTGAACTCATTGTGTAAGAATTTCTATCTCTTTCACTGTCGTTGTTTCATGGGTTTTTCAAAGTAATTTATTTTCATAATGGGGTTTAGCTGCTTTTCACGGCTGTGTTTATGCCGCTTTACACCCACTTGACACACTAACAGAGAGATATCAATACATAGGTTTTAAGATTATTACTAGTTAGATATATTCTTGTGCCGTGAATAGGGCGTGTTGAGTCCAGTTCTCTGAGCAAGGAGTAGGTCTTGTCTACTACATATTGGGTTTATGGAACGGTATCTGAGCTAATTTGATACCCTTGTTTTATGTATCACCCCACCTCACCTTTCCCGTTAAGCAGCCATAGTCTGTTTTCTGCATGTGTGACTCTGTTCTGTTTTGTAATTCAGTTCAAGTGTAACGGTTTTTACATTCCCTCTATCAGTGATACCTTATGAGAAGTGTCCTTTTCTGTGTGACTTATTTCACTTAGAATCGTCGTACCTAAATCCACTCATCATGCTGCTACTAACCTTATGACATTGATTTCATGGCTGAGTGATATTCCATTGTACATAAGGACCACAACTTCTTTATCCATTTTTCTCTTTCCTGGGATATTGAAGGTGGAATGAAGTGGAGGTCCTTGTCAACAGAGCAGCCCTCAACTTTGGGGTGCTTGTGTCTTGCTGATTTTTAATTTTCCCAGTTTATACCCCCATGAGTGGAAGTGCCCTATGCTCTCTAAGCTGTGTTTTTCGGATGTTTCAGGACACACCGTACACTTCTCCAGAGTGGCTGTCGGCAATTTATATCCCGCCCATCAGTGTAGCAAGGCTCCCATTTCTCCATGGCCTGTCCTGCATTTCTGGTTTTGACACTTTTTTCAGCATGGCCCTTTTGACCGATGGGAAGCGAGACTTCTCTGTAGCGCTGATTTGCCTTTCCAGGTTGCTTGGTTGGCCAAAAAGGGCGTATGCGTTTTTTCCTGAATATATTCAGGAAAAAACGCATACGCCCTTTTTGGCCAAGGGCAACATTGTCAACGTTTTGCCGCTTTTCATGTGCTTTAAAGGCGATTCGTATCTACCTCCTGAAATCTGTTTCCTGCAATTCTGCCTTGATTTCAAATCCTCTTCTTTGCCTTCCCTCAATATATTTGTGGACGAGAGTTATCATTTATAACTCTGCAGGTTTGTGAATTGCAGTGCCCTGAACCTCCATTTTACAACTCGCTTTTTTGGGAGCTGGCCGCAAAAGCGCAGGATGGCTTCAGGCCCTGTTCTGGTTCCGGGGGGCAGGCTGAGCCTGTGGTTAATTCTTCTTCCTGATGGGAAAATAGAGTGACCTGTGCCTGTCCCGACACCAAGAGCTAGTCTCTCGTTGGTTCCCCGTCTTCCCGTTCATCCTCAGGACAAATTGCAACCTGTACGGAACAGGAGGTTAAAGGTGCTAATGCTCCAAGTAGGGAGATTGCTAGTAAAGCGGCTGGAATGGCGAACCCGGGCACAAGGAGATGAGAAATGAGGTGCGTTTTAGAAACCTTTCCCCATCACACGGTGTACCATCTTCTGGGTTTCTCATGCATGTTTTCGATGTAGGAAGATGCCCTTGAACCTGGAGATTTGGGACCCATGCGATGGGTACCACGCAGTATTACTTTAAAGGGTCTGCGTTTGCTCACCCAACCTCACCAAACCTCTCAGCCCCAAGAGTGTCCACCCTTATGTCTCATCCAGCTGTGGGTCTAGATATGGTCAATCCAGGTTGCATCACAGCCCCTGAACTCATTGTGTAAGAATTTCTATCTCTTTCACTGTCGTTGTTTCATGGGTTTTTCAAAGTAATTTATTTTCATAATGGGGTTTAGCTGCTTTTCACGGCTGTGTTTATGCCGCTTTACACCCACTTGACACACTAACAGAGAAATATCAATACATAGGTTTTAAGATTATTACTAGTCAGATATATTCTTGTGCGGTGAATAGGGCGTGTTGAGTCCAGTTCTCTGAGCAAGGAGTAGGTCTTGTCTACTACATATTGGGTTTATGGAACGGTATCTGAGCTAATTTGATACCCTTGTTTTATGTATCACCCCACCTCACCTTTCCCGTTAAGCAGCCATAGTGTGTTTTCTGCATGTGTGACTCTGTTCTGTTTTGTAATTCAGTTCAAGTGTAACGGTTTTTACATTCCCTCTATCAGTGATACCTTATGAGAAGTGTCCTTTTCTGTGTGACTTATTTCACTTAGAATCGTCGTACCTAAATCCACTCATCATGCTGCTACTAACCTTATGACATTGATTTCATGGCTGAGTGATATTCCATTGTACATAAGGACCACAACTTCTTTATCCATTTTTCTCTTTCCTGGGATATTTAAGGTGGAATGAAGTGGAGGTCCTTGTCAACAGAGCAGCCCTCAACTTTGGGGTGCTTGTGTCTTGCTGATTTTTAATTTTCCCAGTTTATACCCCCATGAGTGGAAGTGCCCTATGCTCTCTAAGCTGTGTTTTTCGGATGTTTCAGGACACACCGTACACTTCTCCAGAGTGGCTGTTGGCAATTTACATCCCGCCCATCAGTGTAGCAAGGCTCCCATTTCTCCATGGCCTGTCCTGCATTTCTGGTTTTGACACTTTTTTCAGCATGGCCCTTTTGACCGATGGGAAGCGAGACTTCTCTGTAGCGCTGATTTGCCTTTCCAGGTTGCTTGGTTGGCCAAAAAGGGCGTATGCGTTTTTTCCTGAATATATTCAGGAAAAAACGCATACGCCCTTTTTGGCCAAGGGCATCATTGTCAACGTTTTGCCGCTTTTCATGTGCTTTAAAGGCAATTCGTATATACCTCCTGAAATCTGTTCCGTGCAATTCTGCCTTGATTTCAAATCCTCTTCTTTGCCTTCCCTCAATATATTTGTGGACGAGAGTTATCATTTATAACTCTGCAGGTTTGTGAATTGCAGTGCCCTGAACCTCCATTTTACAACTCGCTTTTTTGGGAGCTGGCCGCAAAAGCGCAGGATGGCTTCAGGCCCTGTTCTGGTTCCGGGGGTCAGGCTGAGCCTGTGGTTAATTCTTCTTCCTGATGGGAAAATAGAGTGACCTGTGCCTGTCCCGACACCAAGAGCTAGTCTCTCGTTGGTTCCCCGTCTTCCCGTTCATCCTCAGGACAAATTGCAACCTGTACGGAACAGGAGGTTAAAGGTGCTGATGCTCCAAGTAGGGAGATTGCTAGTAAAGCGGCTGGAATGGCGAACCCGGGCACAAGGAGATGAGAAATGAGGTGCGTTTTAGAAACCTTTCCCCATCACACGGTGTACCATCTTCTGGGTTTCTCATGCATGTTTTCGATGCAGGAAGATGCCCTTGAACCTGGAGATTTGGGACCCATGCGATGGGTACCACGCAGTATTACTTTAAAGGGTCTGCGTTTGCTCACCCAACCTCACCAAACCTCTCAGCCCCAAGAGTGTCCACCCTTATGTCTCATCCAGCTGTGGGTCTAGATATGGTCAATCCAGGTTGCATCACAGCCCCTGAACTCATTGTGTAAGAATTTCTATCTCTTTCACTGTCGTTGTTTCATGGGTTTTTCAAAGTAATTTATTTTCATAATGGGGTTTAGCTGCTTTTCACGGCTGTGTTTATGCCGCTTTACACCCACTTGACACACTAACAGAGAGATATCAATACATAGGTTTTAAGATTATTACTAGTCAGATATATTCTTGTGCGGTGAATAGGGCGTGTTGAGTCCAGTTCTCTGAGCAAGGAGTAGGTCTTGTCTACTACATATTGGGTTTATGGAACGGTATCTGAGCTAATTTGATACCCTTGTTTTATGTATCACCCCACCTCACCTTTCCCGTTAAGCAGCCATAGTCTGTTTTCTGCATGTGTGACTCTGTTCTGTTTTGTAATTCAGTTCAAGTGTAACGGTTTTTACATTCCCTCTATCAGTGATACCTTATGAGAAGTGTCCTTTTCTGTGTGACTTATTTCACTTAGAATCGTCGTACCTAAATCCACTCATCATGCTGCTACTAACCTTATGACATTGATTTCATGGCTGAGTGATATTCCATTGTACATAAGGACCACAACTTCTTTATCCATTTTTCTCTTTCCTGGGATATTTAAGGTGGAATGAAGTGGAGGTCCTTGTCAACAGAGCAGCCCTCAACTTTGGGGTGCTTGTGTCTTGCTGATTTTTAATTTTCCCAGTTTATACCCCCATGAGTGGAAGTGCCCTATGCTCTCTAAGCTGTGTTTTTCGGATGTTTCAGGACACACCGTACACTTCTCCAGAGTGGCTGTTGGCAATTTACATCCCGCCCATCAGTGTAGCAAGGCTCCCATTTCTCCATGGCCTGTCCTGCATTTCTGGTTTTGACACTTTTTTCAGCATGGCCCTTTTGACCGATGGGAAGCGAGACTTCTCTGTAGCGCTGATTTGCCTTTCCAGGTTGCTTGGTTGGCCAAAAAGGGCGTATGCGTTTTTTCCTGAATATATTCAGGAAAAAACGCATACGCCCTTTTTGGCCAAGGGCATCATTGTCAACGTTTTGCCGCTTTTCATGTGCTTTAAAGGCAATTCGTATCTACCTCCTGAAATCTGTTTCGTGCAATTCTGCCGTGATTTCAAATCCTCTTCTTTGCCTTCCCTCAATATATTTGTGGACGAGAGTTATCATTTATAACTCTGCAGGTTTGTGAATTGCAGTGCCCTGAACCTCCATTTTACAACTCGCTTTTTTGGGAGCTGGCCGCAAAAGCGCAGGATGGCTTCAGGCCCTGTTCTGGTTCCGGGGGGCAGGCTGAGCCTGTGGTTAATTCTTCTTCCTGATGGGAAAATAGAGTGACCTGTGCCTGTCCTGACACCAAGAGCTAGTCTCTCGTTGGTTCCCCGTCTTCCCGTTCATCCTCAGGACAAATTGCAACCTGTACGGAACCGGAGGTTAAAGGTGCTGATGCTCCAAGTAGGGAGATTGCTAGTAAAGTGGCTGGAATGGCGAACCCGGGCACAAGGAGATGAGAAATGAGGTGCGTTTTAGAAACCTTTAGCCATCACACGGTGTACCATCTTCTGGGTTTCTCATGCATGTTTTCGATGTAGGAAGATGCCCTTGAACCTGGAGATTTGGGACCCATGCGATGGGTACCACGCAGTATTACTTTAAAGGGTCTGCGTTTGCTCACCCAACCTCACCAAACCTCTCAGCCCCAAGAGTGTCCACCCTTATGTCTCATCCAGCTGTGGGTCTAGATATGGTCAATCCAGGTTGCATCACAGCCCCTGAACTCATTGTGTAAGAATTTCTATCTCTTTCACTGTCGTTGTTTCATGGGTTTTTCAAAGTAATTTATTTTCATAATGGGGTTTAGCTGCTTTTCACTGCTGTGTTTATGCCGCTTTACACCCACTTGACACACTAAAAGAGAGATATCAATACATAGGTTTTAAGATTATTACTAGTCAGATATATTCTTGTGCGGTGAATAGGGCGTGTTGAGTCCAGTTCTCTGAGCAAGGAGTAGGTCTTGTCTACTACATATTGGGTTTATGGAACGGTATCTGAGCTAATTTGATACCCTTGTTTTATGTATCACCCCACCTCACCTTTCCCGTTAAGCAGCCATAGTCTGTTTTCTGCATGTGTGACTCTGTTCTGTTTTGTAATTCAGTTCAAGTGTAACGGTTTTTACATTCCCTCTATCAGTGATACCTTATGAGAAGTGTCCTTTTCTGTGTGACTTATTTCACTTAGAATCGTCGTACCTAAATCCACTCATCATGCTGCTACTAACCTTATGACATTGATTTCCTGGCTGAGTGATATTCCATTGTACATAAGGACCACAACTTCTTTATCCATTTTTCTCTTTCCTGGGATATTTAAGGTGGAATGAAGTGGAGGTCCTTGTCAACAGAGCAGCCCTCAACTTTGGGGTGCTTGTGTCTTGCTGATTTTTCATTTTCCCAATTTATACCCCCATGAGTGGAAGTGCCCTATGCTCTCTAAGCTGTGTTTTTCGGATGTTTCAGGACACACCGTACACTTCTCCAGAGTGGCTGTTGGCAGTTTACATCCCGCCCATCAGTGTAGCAAGGCTCCCATTTCTCCATGGCCTGTCCTGCATTTCTGGTTTTGACACTTTTTTCAGCATGGCCCTTTTGACCGATGGGAAGCGAGACTTCTCTGTAGCGCTGATTTGCCTTTCCAGGTTGCTTGGTTGGCCAAAAAGGGCGTATGCGTTTTTTCCTGAATATATTCAGGAAAAAACGCATACGCACTTTTTGGCCAAGGGCATCATTGTCAACGTTTTGCCGCTTTTCATGTGCTTTAAAGGCGATTCGTATCTACCTCCTGAAATCTGTTTCATGCAATTCTGCCTTGATTTCAAATCCTCTTCTTTGCCTTCCCTCAATATATTGGTGGACGAGAGTTATCATTTATAACTCTGCAGGTTTGTGAATTGCAGTGCCCTGAACCTCCATTTTACAACTCGCTTTTTTGGGAGCTGGCCGCAAAAGCCCAGGATGGCTTCAGGCCCTGTTCTGGTTCCGGGGGGCAGGCTGAGCCTGTGGTTAATTCTTCTTCCTGATGGGAAAATAGAGTGACCTGTGCCTGTCCCGACAACAAGAGCTAGTCTCTTGTTGGTTCCCCGTCTTCCCGTTCATCCTCAGGACAAATTGCAACCTGTACGGAACAGGAGGTTAAAGTTGCTGATGCTCCAAGTAGGGAGATTGCTAGTAAAGCGGCTGGAAAGGCGAACCCGGGCACAAGGAGATGAGAAATGAGGTGCGTTTTAGAAACCTTTCCCCATCACACGGTGTACCATCTTCTGGGTTTCTCATGCAGGTTTTCGATGTAGGAAGATGCCCTTGAACCTGGAGATTTGGGACCCATGTGATGGGTACCACGCAGTATTACTTTAAAGGGTCTGCGTTTGCTCACCCAACCTCACCAAACCTCTCAGCCCCAAGAGTGTCCACCCTTATGTCTCATCCAGCTGTGGGTCTAGATATGGTCAATCCAGGTTGCATCACAGCCCCTGAACTCATTGTGTAAGAATTTCTATCTCTTTCACTGTCGTTGTTTCATGGGTTTTTCAAAGTAATTTATTTTCATAATGGGGTTTAGCTGCTTTTCACAGCTGTGTTTATGCCGCTTTACACCCACTTGACACACTAACAGAGAGATATCAATACATAGGTTTTAAGATTATTACTAGTCAGATATATTCTTGTGCGGTGAATAGGGCATGTTGAGTCCAGTTCTCTGAGCAAGGAGTAGGTCTTGTCTACTACATATTGGGTTTATGGAACGGTATCTGAGCTAATTTGATACCCTTGTTTTATGTATCACCCCACCTCACCTTTCCCGTTAAGCAGCCATAGTGTGTTTTCTGCATGTGTGACTCTGTTCTGTTTTGTAATTCAGTTCAAGTGTAACGGTTTTTACATTTCCTCTAAAAGTGATACCTTATGAGAAGTGTCCTTTTCTGTGTGACTTATTTCACGTAGAATCGTCGTACCTAAATCCACTCATCATGCTGCTACTAACCTTATGACATTGATTTCATGGCTGAGTGATATTCCATTGTACATAAGGACCACAACTTCTTTATCCATTTTTCTCTTTTCTTGGATATTTAAGGTGGAATGAAGTGGAGGTCCTTGTCAACAGAGCAGCCCTCAACTTTGGGGTGCTTGTGTCTTGCTGATTTTTCATTTTCCCAATTTATACCCCCATGAGTGGAAGTGCCCTATGCTCTCTAAGCTGTGTTTTTCAGATGTTTCAGGACACACCGTACACTTCTCCAGAGTGGCTGTTGGCAATTTACATCCCGCCCATCAGTGTAGCAAGGCTCCCATTTCTCCATGGCCTGTCCTGCATTTCTGGTTTTGACACTTTTTTCAGCATGGCCCTTTTGACCGATGGGAAGCGAGACTTCTCTGTAGCGCTGATTTGCCTTTCCAGGTTGCTTGGTTGGCCAAAAAGGGCGTATGCGTTTTTTCCTGAATATATTCAGGAAAAAACGCATACGCCCTTTTTGACCAAGGGCAACATTGTCAACATTTTGCCGCTTTTCATGTGCTTTAAAGGCGATTCGTATCTACCTCCTGAAATCTGTTTCCTGCAATTCTGCCTTGATTTCAAATCCTCTTCTTTGCCTTCCCTCAATATATTTGTGGACGAGAGTTATCATTTATAACTCTGCAGGTTTGTGAATTGCAGTGCCCTGAACCTCCATTTTACAACTCGCTTTTTTGGGAGCTGGCCGCAAAAGCGCAGGATGGCTTCAGGCCCTGTTCTGGTTCCGGGGGGCAGGCTGAGCCTGTGGTTAATTCTTCTTCCTGATGGGAAAATAGAGTGACCTGTGCCTGTCCCGACACCAAGAGCTAGTCTCTCGTTGGTTCCCCGTCTTCCCGTTCATCCTCAGGACAAATTGCAACCTGTACGGAACAGGAGGTTAAAGGTGCTGATGCTCCAAGTAGGGAGATTGCTAGTAAAGCGGCTGGAATGGCGAACCCGGGCACAAGGAGATGAGAAATGAGGTGCGTTTTAGAAACCTTTCCCCATCACACGGTGTACCATCTTCTGGGTTTCTCATGCAGGTTTTCGATGTAGGAAGATGCCCTTGAACCTGGAGATTTGGGACCCATGCGATGGGTACCACGCAGTATTATTTAAAGGGTCTGCGTTTGCTCACCCAACCTCACCAAACCTCTCAGCCCCAAGAGTGTCCACCCTTATGTCTCATCCAGCTGTGGGTCTAGATATGGTCAATCCAGGTTGCATCACAGCCCCTGAACTCATTGTGTAAGAATTTCTATCTCTTTCACTGTCGTTGTTTCATGGGTTTTTCAAAGTAATTTATTTTCATAATGGGGTTTAGCTGCTTTTCACGGCTGTGTTTATGCCGCTTTACACCCACTTGACACACTAACAGAGAGATATCAATACATAGGTTTTAAGATTATTACTAGTTAGATATATTCTTGTGCCGTGAATAGGGCGTGTTGAGTCCAGTTCTCTGAGCAAGGAGTAGGTCTTGTCTACTACATATTGGGTTTATGGAACGGTATCTGAGCTAATTTGATACCCTTGTTTTATGTATCACCCCACCTCACCTTTCCCGTTAAGCAGCCATAGTCTGTTTTCTGCATGTGTGACTCTGTTCTGTTTTGTAATTCAGTTCAAGTGTAACGGTTTTTACATTCCCTCTATCAGTGATACCTTATGAGAAGTGTCCTTTTCTGTGTGACTTATTTCACTTAGAATCGTCGTACCTAAATCCACTCATCATGCTGCTACTAACCTTATGACATTGATTTCATGGCTGAGTGATATTCCATTGTACATAAGGACCACAACTTCTTTATCCATTTTTCTCTTTCCTGGGATATTGAAGGTGGAATGAAGTGGAGGTCCTTGTCAACAGAGCAGCCCTCAACTTTGGGGTGCTTGTGTCTTGCTGATTTTTAATTTTCCCAGTTTATACCCCCATGAGTGGAAGTGCCCTATGCTCTCTAAGCTGTGTTTTTCGGATGTTTCAGGACACACCGTACACTTCTCCAGAGTGGCTGTCGGCAATTTATATCCCGCCCATCAGTGTAGCAAGGCTCCCATTTCTCCATGGCCTGTCCTGCATTTCTGGTTTTGACACTTTTTTCAGCATGGCCCTTTTGACCGATGGGAAGCGAGACTTCTCTGTAGCGCTGATTTGCCTTTCCAGGTTGCTTGGTTGGCCAAAAAGGGCGTATGCGTTTTTTCCTGAATATATTCAGGAAAAAACGCATACGCCCTTTTTGGCCAAGGGCAACATTGTCAACGTTTTGCCGCTTTTCATGTGCTTTAAAGGCGATTCGTATCTACCTCCTGAAATCTGTTTCCTGCAATTCTGCCTTGATTTCAAATCCTCTTCTTTGCCTTCCCTCAATATATTTGTGGACGAGAGTTATCATTTATAACTCTGCAGGTTTGTGAATTGCAGTGCCCTGAACCTCCATTTTACAACTCGCTTTTTTGGGAGCTGGCCGCAAAAGCGCAGGATGGCTTCAGGCCCTGTTCTGGTTCCGGGGGGCAGGCTGAGCCTGTGGTTAATTCTTCTTCCTGATGGGAAAATAGAGTGACCTGTGCCTGTCCCGACACCAAGAGCTAGTCTCTCGTTGGTTCCCCGTCTTCCCGTTCATCCTCAGGACAAATTGCAACCTGTACGGAACAGGAGGTTAAAGGTGCTAATGCTCCAAGTAGGGAGATTGCTAGTAAAGCGGCTGGAATGGCGAACCCGGGCACAAGGAGATGAGAAATGAGGTGCGTTTTAGAAACCTTTCCCCATCACACGGTGTACCATCTTCTGGGTTTCTCATGCATGTTTTCGATGTAGGAAGATGCCCTTGAACCTGGAGATTTGGGACCCATGCGATGGGTACCACGCAGTATTACTTTAAAGGGTCTGCGTTTGCTCACCCAACCTCACCAAACCTCTCAGCCCCAAGAGTGTCCACCCTTATGTCTCATCCAGCTGTGGGTCTAGATATGGTCAATCCAGGTTGCATCACAGCCCCTGAACTCATTGTGTAAGAATTTCTATCTCTTTCACTGTCGTTGTTTCATGGGTTTTTCAAAGTAATTTATTTTCATAATGGGGTTTAGCTGCTTTTCACGGCTGTGTTTATGCCGCTTTACACCCACTTGACACACTAACAGAGAAATATCAATACATAGGTTTTAAGATTATTACTAGTCAGATATATTCTTGTGCGGTGAATAGGGCGTGTTGAGTCCAGTTCTCTGAGCAAGGAGTAGGTCTTGTCTACTACATATTGGGTTTATGGAACGGTATCTGAGCTAATTTGATACCCTTGTTTTATGTATCACCCCACCTCACCTTTCCCGTTAAGCAGCCATAGTGTGTTTTCTGCATGTGTGACTCTGTTCTGTTTTGTAATTCAGTTCAAGTGTAACGGTTTTTACATTCCCTCTATCAGTGATACCTTATGAGAAGTGTCCTTTTCTGTGTGACTTATTTCACTTAGAATCGTCGTACCTAAATCCACTCATCATGCTGCTACTAACCTTATGACATTGATTTCATGGCTGAGTGATATTCCATTGTACATAAGGACCACAACTTCTTTATCCATTTTTCTCTTTCCTGGGATATTTAAGGTGGAATGAAGTGGAGGTCCTTGTCAACAGAGCAGCCCTCAACTTTGGGGTGCTTGTGTCTTGCTGATTTTTAATTTTCCCAGTTTATACCCCCATGAGTGGAAGTGCCCTATGCTCTCTAAGCTGTGTTTTTCGGATGTTTCAGGACACACCGTACACTTCTCCAGAGTGGCTGTTGGCAATTTACATCCCGCCCATCAGTGTAGCAAGGCTCCCATTTCTCCATGGCCTGTCCTGCATTTCTGGTTTTGACACTTTTTTCAGCATGGCCCTTTTGACCGATGGGAAGCGAGACTTCTCTGTAGCGCTGATTTGCCTTTCCAGGTTGCTTGGTTGGCCAAAAAGGGCGTATGCGTTTTTTCCTGAATATATTCAGGAAAAAACGCATACGCCCTTTTTGGCCAAGGGCATCATTGTCAACGTTTTGCCGCTTTTCATGTGCTTTAAAGGCAATTCGTATATACCTCCTGAAATCTGTTCCGTGCAATTCTGCCTTGATTTCAAATCCTCTTCTTTGCCTTCCCTCAATATATTTGTGGACGAGAGTTATCATTTATAACTCTGCAGGTTTGTGAATTGCAGTGCCCTGAACCTCCATTTTACAACTCGCTTTTTTGGGAGCTGGCCGCAAAAGCGCAGGATGGCTTCAGGCCCTGTTCTGGTTCCGGGGGTCAGGCTGAGCCTGTGGTTAATTCTTCTTCCTGATGGGAAAATAGAGTGACCTGTGCCTGTCCCGACACCAAGAGCTAGTCTCTCGTTGGTTCCCCGTCTTCCCGTTCATCCTCAGGACAAATTGCAACCTGTACGGAACAGGAGGTTAAAGGTGCTGATGCTCCAAGTAGGGAGATTGCTAGTAAAGCGGCTGGAATGGCGAACCCGGGCACAAGGAGATGAGAAATGAGGTGCGTTTTAGAAACCTTTCCCCATCACACGGTGTACCATCTTCTGGGTTTCTCATGCATGTTTTCGATGCAGGAAGATGCCCTTGAACCTGGAGATTTGGGACCCATGCGATGGGTACCACGCAGTATTACTTTAAAGGGTCTGCGTTTGCTCACCCAACCTCACCAAACCTCTCAGCCCCAAGAGTGTCCACCCTTATGTCTCATCCAGCTGTGGGTCTAGATATGGTCAATCCAGGTTGCATCACAGCCCCTGAACTCATTGTGTAAGAATTTCTATCTCTTTCACTGTCGTTGTTTCATGGGTTTTTCAAAGTAATTTATTTTCATAATGGGGTTTAGCTGCTTTTCACGGCTGTGTTTATGCCGCTTTACACCCACTTGACACACTAACAGAGAGATATCAATACATAGGTTTTAAGATTATTACTAGTCAGATATATTCTTGTGCGGTGAATAGGGCGTGTTGAGTCCAGTTCTCTGAGCAAGGAGTAGGTCTTGTCTACTACATATTGGGTTTATGGAACGGTATCTGAGCTAATTTGATACCCTTGTTTTATGTATCACCCCACCTCACCTTTCCCGTTAAGCAGCCATAGTCTGTTTTCTGCATGTGTGACTCTGTTCTGTTTTGTAATTCAGTTCAAGTGTAACGGTTTTTACATTCCCTCTATCAGTGATACCTTATGAGAAGTGTCCTTTTCTGTGTGACTTATTTCACTTAGAATCGTCGTACCTAAATCCACTCATCATGCTGCTACTAACCTTATGACATTGATTTCATGGCTGAGTGATATTCCATTGTACATAAGGACCACAACTTCTTTATCCATTTTTCTCTTTCCTGGGATATTTAAGGTGGAATGAAGTGGAGGTCCTTGTCAACAGAGCAGCCCTCAACTTTGGGGTGCTTGTGTCTTGCTGATTTTTAATTTTCCCAGTTTATACCCCCATGAGTGGAAGTGCCCTATGCTCTCTAAGCTGTGTTTTTCGGATGTTTCAGGACACACCGTACACTTCTCCAGAGTGGCTGTTGGCAATTTACATCCCGCCCATCAGTGTAGCAAGGCTCCCATTTCTCCATGGCCTGTCCTGCATTTCTGGTTTTGACACTTTTTTCAGCATGGCCCTTTTGACCGATGGGAAGCGAGACTTCTCTGTAGCGCTGATTTGCCTTTCCAGGTTGCTTGGTTGGCCAAAAAGGGCGTATGCGTTTTTTCCTGAATATATTCAGGAAAAAACGCATACGCCCTTTTTGGCCAAGGGCATCATTGTCAACGTTTTGCCGCTTTTCATGTGCTTTAAAGGCAATTCGTATCTACCTCCTGAAATCTGTTTCGTGCAATTCTGCCGTGATTTCAAATCCTCTTCTTTGCCTTCCCTCAATATATTTGTGGACGAGAGTTATCATTTATAACTCTGCAGGTTTGTGAATTGCAGTGCCCTGAACCTCCATTTTACAACTCGCTTTTTTGGGAGCTGGCCGCAAAAGCGCAGGATGGCTTCAGGCCCTGTTCTGGTTCCGGGGGGCAGGCTGAGCCTGTGGTTAATTCTTCTTCCTGATGGGAAAATAGAGTGACCTGTGCCTGTCCTGACACCAAGAGCTAGTCTCTCGTTGGTTCCCCGTCTTCCCGTTCATCCTCAGGACAAATTGCAACCTGTACGGAACCGGAGGTTAAAGGTGCTGATGCTCCAAGTAGGGAGATTGCTAGTAAAGTGGCTGGAATGGCGAACCCGGGCACAAGGAGATGAGAAATGAGGTGCGTTTTAGAAACCTTTAGCCATCACACGGTGTACCATCTTCTGGGTTTCTCATGCATGTTTTCGATGTAGGAAGATGCCCTTGAACCTGGAGATTTGGGACCCATGCGATGGGTACCACGCAGTATTACTTTAAAGGGTCTGCGTTTGCTCACCCAACCTCACCAAACCTCTCAGCCCCAAGAGTGTCCACCCTTATGTCTCATCCAGCTGTGGGTCTAGATATGGTCAATCCAGGTTGCATCACAGCCCCTGAACTCATTGTGTAAGAATTTCTATCTCTTTCACTGTCGTTGTTTCATGGGTTTTTCAAAGTAATTTATTTTCATAATGGGGTTTAGCTGCTTTTCACTGCTGTGTTTATGCCGCTTTACACCCACTTGACACACTAAAAGAGAGATATCAATACATAGGTTTTAAGATTATTACTAGTCAGATATATTCTTGTGCGGTGAATAGGGCGTGTTGAGTCCAGTTCTCTGAGCAAGGAGTAGGTCTTGTCTACTACATATTGGGTTTATGGAACGGTATCTGAGCTAATTTGATACCCTTGTTTTATGTATCACCCCACCTCACCTTTCCCGTTAAGCAGCCATAGTCTGTTTTCTGCATGTGTGACTCTGTTCTGTTTTGTAATTCAGTTCAAGTGTAACGGTTTTTACATTCCCTCTATCAGTGATACCTTATGAGAAGTGTCCTTTTCTGTGTGACTTATTTCACTTAGAATCGTCGTACCTAAATCCACTCATCATGCTGCTACTAACCTTATGACATTGATTTCCTGGCTGAGTGATATTCCATTGTACATAAGGACCACAACTTCTTTATCCATTTTTCTCTTTCCTGGGATATTTAAGGTGGAATGAAGTGGAGGTCCTTGTCAACAGAGCAGCCCTCAACTTTGGGGTGCTTGTGTCTTGCTGATTTTTCATTTTCCCAATTTATACCCCCATGAGTGGAAGTGCCCTATGCTCTCTAAGCTGTGTTTTTCGGATGTTTCAGGACACACCGTACACTTCTCCAGAGTGGCTGTTGGCAGTTTACATCCCGCCCATCAGTGTAGCAAGGCTCCCATTTCTCCATGGCCTGTCCTGCATTTCTGGTTTTGACACTTTTTTCAGCATGGCCCTTTTGACCGATGGGAAGCGAGACTTCTCTGTAGCGCTGATTTGCCTTTCCAGGTTGCTTGGTTGGCCAAAAAGGGCGTATGCGTTTTTTCCTGAATATATTCAGGAAAAAACGCATACGCACTTTTTGGCCAAGGGCATCATTGTCAACGTTTTGCCGCTTTTCATGTGCTTTAAAGGCGATTCGTATCTACCTCCTGAAATCTGTTTCATGCAATTCTGCCTTGATTTCAAATCCTCTTCTTTGCCTTCCCTCAATATATTGGTGGACGAGAGTTATCATTTATAACTCTGCAGGTTTGTGAATTGCAGTGCCCTGAACCTCCATTTTACAACTCGCTTTTTTGGGAGCTGGCCGCAAAAGCCCAGGATGGCTTCAGGCCCTGTTCTGGTTCCGGGGGGCAGGCTGAGCCTGTGGTTAATTCTTCTTCCTGATGGGAAAATAGAGTGACCTGTGCCTGTCCCGACAACAAGAGCTAGTCTCTTGTTGGTTCCCCGTCTTCCCGTTCATCCTCAGGACAAATTGCAACCTGTACGGAACAGGAGGTTAAAGTTGCTGATGCTCCAAGTAGGGAGATTGCTAGTAAAGCGGCTGGAAAGGCGAACCCGGGCACAAGGAGATGAGAAATGAGGTGCGTTTTAGAAACCTTTCCCCATCACACGGTGTACCATCTTCTGGGTTTCTCATGCAGGTTTTCGATGTAGGAAGATGCCCTTGAACCTGGAGATTTGGGACCCATGTGATGGGTACCACGCAGTATTACTTTAAAGGGTCTGCGTTTGCTCACCCAACCTCACCAAACCTCTCAGCCCCAAGAGTGTCCACCCTTATGTCTCATCCAGCTGTGGGTCTAGATATGGTCAATCCAGGTTGCATCACAGCCCCTGAACTCATTGTGTAAGAATTTCTATCTCTTTCACTGTCGTTGTTTCATGGGTTTTTCAAAGTAATTTATTTTCATAATGGGGTTTAGCTGCTTTTCACAGCTGTGTTTATGCCGCTTTACACCCACTTGACACACTAACAGAGAGATATCAATACATAGGTTTTAAGATTATTACTAGTCAGATATATTCTTGTGCGGTGAATAGGGCATGTTGAGTCCAGTTCTCTGAGCAAGGAGTAGGTCTTGTCTACTACATATTGGGTTTATGGAACGGTATCTGAGCTAATTTGATACCCTTGTTTTATGTATCACCCCACCTCACCTTTCCCGTTAAGCAGCCATAGTGTGTTTTCTGCATGTGTGACTCTGTTCTGTTTTGTAATTCAGTTCAAGTGTAACGGTTTTTACATTTCCTCTAAAAGTGATACCTTATGAGAAGTGTCCTTTTCTGTGTGACTTATTTCACGTAGAATCGTCGTACCTAAATCCACTCATCATGCTGCTACTAACCTTATGACATTGATTTCATGGCTGAGTGATATTCCATTGTACATAAGGACCACAACTTCTTTATCCATTTTTCTCTTTTCTTGGATATTTAAGGTGGAATGAAGTGGAGGTCCTTGTCAACAGAGCAGCCCTCAACTTTGGGGTGCTTGTGTCTTGCTGATTTTTCATTTTCCCAATTTATACCCCCATGAGTGGAAGTGCCCTATGCTCTCTAAGCTGTGTTTTTCAGATGTTTCAGGATACACCGTACACTTCTCCAGAGTGGTTGTTGGCAATTTACATCCCGCCCATCAGTGTAGCAAGGCTCTCATTTCTCCATGGCCTGTCCTGCATTTCTGGTTTTGACACTTTTTTCAGCATGGCCCTTTTGACCGATGGGAAGCGAGACTTCTCTGTAGCACTGATTTGCCTTTCCAGGTTGCTTGGTTGGCCAAAAAGGGCGTATGCGTTTTTTCCTGAATATATTCAGGAAAAAACGCATACGCCCTTTTTGGCCAAGGGCATCATTGTCAACATTTTGCCGCTTTTCATGTGCTTTAAAGGCGATTCGAATCTACCTCCTAAAATCTGTTTCCTGCAATTCTGCCTTGATTTCAAATCCTCTTCTTTGCCTTCCCTCAATATATTTGTGGTCGAGAGTTATCATTTATAACTCTGCAGGTTTGTGAATTGCAGTGCCCTGAACCTCCATTTTACAACTCGCTTTTTTGGGAGCTGGCCGCAAAAGCGCAGGCTGGCTTCAGGCCCTGTTCTGGTTCCGGGGGGCAGGCTGAGCCTGTGGTTAATTCTTCTTCCTGATGGGAAAATAGAGTGACCTGTGCCTGTCCTGACACCAAGAGCTAGTCTCTCGTTGGTTCCCCGTCTTCCCGTTCATCCTCAGGACAAATTGCAAGCTGTACGGAACAGGAGGTTAAAGGTGCTGATGCTCCAAGTAGGGAGATTGCTAGTAAAGCGGCTGGAATGGCGAACCCGGGCACAAGGAGATGAGAAATGAGGTGCGTTTTAGAAACCTTTCCCCATCACACGGTGTACCATCTTCTGGGTTTCTCATGCATGTTTTCGATGTGGGAAGATGCCCTTGAACCTGGAGATTTGGGACCCATGCGATGGGTACCACGCAGTATTACTTTAAAGGGTCTGCGTTTGCTCACCCAACCTCACCAAACCTCTCAGCCCCAAGAGTGTCCACCCTTATGTCTCATCCAGCTGTGGGTCTAGATATGGTCAATCCAGGTTGCATCACAGCCCCTGAACGCATTGTGTAAGAATTTCTAACTCTTTCACTTTTGTTGTTTCATGGGTTTTTCAAAGTAATTTATTTTCATAATGGGGTTTAGCTGCTTTTCACTGCTGTGTTTATGCCGCTTTACACCCACTTGACACACTAACAGAGAGATATCAATACATAGGTTTTAAGATTATTACTAGTCAGGTATATTCTTGTGCGGTGAATAGGGCGTGTTGAGTCCAGTTCTCTGAGCAAGGAGTAGGTCTTGTCTACTACATATTGGGTTTATGGAACGGTATCTGAGCTAATTTGATACCCTTGTTTTATGTATCACCCCACCTCACCTTTCCCGTTAAGCAGCCATAGTCTGTTTTCTGCATGTGTGACGCTGTTCTGTTTTGTAATTCAGTTCAAGTGTAACGGTTTTTACATTCCCTCTATAAGTGATACCTTATGAGAAGTGTCCTTTTCTGTGTGACTTATTTCACTTAGAATCGTCGTACCTAAATCCACTCATCATGCTGCTACTAACCTTATGACATTGATTTCATGGCTGAGTGATATTCCATTGTACATAAGGACCACAATTTTATTATCCATTTTTCTCTTTCGTGGAATATTTAAGGTGGAATGAAGTGGAGGTCCTTGTCAACAGAGCAGCCCTCAACTTTGGGGTGCTTGTGTCTTACTGATTTTTAATTTTCCCAATTTATACACCCATGAGTGGAAGTGCCCTATGCTCTCTAAGCTGTGTTTTTCAGATGTTTCAGGACACACCATACACTTCTCCAGAGTGGCTGTTGGCAATTTACATCCCGCCCATCAGTGTAGCAAGGCTCCCATTTCTCCATGGCCTGTACTGCATTTCTGGTTTTGACACTTTTTTCAGCATGGCCCTTTGACCGATGGGAAGCGAGACTTCTCTGTAGCGCTGATTTGCCTTTCCAGGTTGCTTGGTTGGCCAAAAAGGGCGTATGCGTTTTTTCCTGAATATATTCAGGAAAAAACGCATACGCCCTTTTTGGCCAAGGGCATCATTGTCAACGTTTTGCCGCTTTTCATGTGCTTTAAAGGCGATTCGTATCTACCTCCTGAAATCTGTTTCGTGCAATTCTGCCTTGATTTCAAATCCTCTTCTTTGCCTTCCCTCAATATATTTGTGGACGAGAGTTATCATTTATAACTCTGCAGGTTTGTGAATTGCAGTGTCCTGAACCTCCATTTTACAACTCGCATTTTTGGGAGCTGGCCGCAAAAGCGCAGGATGGCTTCAGGCCCTGTTCTTGTTCCGGGGGGCAGGCTGAGCCTGTGGTTAATTCTTCTTCCTGATGGGAAAATAGAGTGACCTGTGCCTGTCCCGACACCAAGAGCTAGTCTCTCGTTGGTTCCCCGTCTTCCCGTTCATCCTCAGGACAAATTGCAACCTGCACGGAACCGGAGGTTAAAGTTGCTGATGCTGCAAGTAGGGAGATTGCTAGTAAAGCGGCTGGAATGGCGAACCCGGGCACAAGGAGATGAGAAATGAGGTGCGTTTTAGAAACCTTTCCCCATCACACGGTGTACCATCTTCTGGGTTTCTCATGCATGTTTTCGATGTAGGAAGATGCCATTGAACCTGGAGATTTGGGACCCATGCGATGGGTACCACGCAGTATTACTTTAAAGGGTCTGCGTTTGCTCACTCAACCTCACGAAACCTCTCAGCCCCAAGAGTGTCCACCCTTATGTCTCATCCAGCTGTGGGCCTAGATATGGTCAATCCAGGTTGCATCACAGCCCCTGAACGCATTGTGTAAGAATTTCTAACTCTTTCACTTTTGTTGTTTCATGGGTTTTTCAAAGTAATTTATTTTCATAATGGAGTTTAGCTGCTTTTCACTGCTGTGTTTATGCCGCTTTACACCCACTTGACACACTAACAGAGAGATATCAATACATAGGTTTTAAGATTATTACTAGTCAGGTATATTCTTGTGCGGTGACTACGGCATGTTGAGTCCAGTTCTCTGAGCAAGGAGTAGGTCTTGTCTACTACATATTGGGTTTATGGAACGGTATCTGAGCTAATTTGATACCCTTGTTTTATGTATCACCCCACCTCACCTTTCCCGTTAAGCAGCCATAGTCTGTTTTCTGCATGTGTGACGCTGTTCTGTTTTGTAATTCAGTTCAAGTGTAACGGTTTTTACATTCCCTCTATAAGTGATACCTTATGAGAAGTGTCCTTTTCTGTGTGACTTATTTCACTTAGAATCGTCGTACCTAAATCCACTCATCATGCTGCTACTAACCTTATGACATTGATTTCATGGCTGAGTGATATTCCATTGTACATAAGGACCACAATTTTTTTATCCATTTTTCTCTTTCGTGGGATATTTAAGGTGGAATGAAGTGGAGGTCCTTGTCAACAGAGCAGCCCTCAACTTTGGGGTGCTTGTGTCTTGCTGATTTTTAATTTTCCCAATTTATACACCCATGAGTGGAAGTGCCCTATGCTCTCTAAGCTGTGTTTTTCAGATGTTTCAGGACACACCATACACTTCTCCAGAGTGGCTGTTGGCAATTTACATCCCGCCCATCAGTGTAGCAAGGCTCCCATTTCTCCATGGCCTGTACTGCATTTCTGGTTTTGACACTTTTTTCAGCATGGCCCTTTTGACCGATGGGAAGCGAGACTTCTCTGTAGCGCTGATTTGCCTTTCCAGGTTGCTTGGTTGGCCAAAAAGGGCGTATGCGTTTTTTCCTGAATATATTCAGGAAAAAACGCATACGCCCTTTTTGGCCAAGGGCATCATTGTCAACGTTTTGCCGCTTTTCATGTGCTTTAAAGGCGATTCGTATCTAGCTCCTGAAATCTGTTTCGTGCAATTCTGCCTTGATTTCAAATCCTCTTCTTTGCCTTCCCTCAATATATTTGTGGACGAGAGTTATTATTTATAACTCTGCAGGTTTGTGAATTGCAGTTCCCTGAACCTCCATTTTACAACTCGCTTTTTTGGGAGCTGGCCGCAAAAGCGCAGGATGGCTTCAGGCCCTGTTCTTGTTCCGGGGGGCAGGCTGAGCCTGTGGTTAATTCTTCTTCCTGATAGGAAAATAGAGTGACCTGTGCCTGTCCCGACACCAAGAGCTAGTCTCTCGTTGGTTCCCCGTCTTCCCGTTCATACTCAGGACAAATTGCAACCTGTACGGAACCGGAGGTTAAAGGTGCTGATGCTCCAAGTAGGGAGATTGCTAGTAAAGCGGCTGGAATGGCGAACCCGGGCACAAGGAGATGAGAAATGAGGTGCGTTTTAGAAACCTTTCCCCATCACACGGTGTACCATCTTCTGGGTTTCTCATGCATGTTTTCGATGTGGGAAGATGCCCTTGAACCTGGAGATTTGGGACCCATGCGATGGGTACCACGCAGTATTACTTTAAAGGGTCTGCGTTTGCTCACCCAACCTCACCAAACCTCTCAGCCCCAAGAGTGTCCACCCTTATGTCTCATCCAGCTGTGGGTCTAGATATGGTCAATCCAGGTTGCATCACAGCCCCTGAACGCATTGTGTAAGAATTTCTAACTCTTTCACTTTTGTTGTTTCATGGGTTTTTCAAAGTAATTTATTTTCATAATGGGGTTTAGCTGCTTTTCACTGCTGTGTTTATGCCGCTTTACACCCACTTGACACACTAACAGAGAGATATCAATACATAGGTTTTAAGATTATTACTAGTCAGGTATATTCTTGTGCGGTGAATAGGGCATGTTGAGTCCAGTTCTCTGAGCAAGGAGTAGGTCTTGTCTACTACATATTGGGTTTATGGAACGGTATCTGAGCTAATTTGATACCCTTGTTTTATGTATCACCCCACCTCACCTTTCCCGTTAAGCAGCCATAGTCTGTTTTCTGCATGTGTGACGCTGTTCTGTTTTGTAATTCAGTTCAAGTGTAACGGTTTTTACATTCCCTCTATAAGTGATACCTTATGAGAAGTGTCCTTTTCTGTGTGACTTATTTCACTTAGAATCGTCGTACCTAAATCCACTCATCATGCTGCTACTAACCTTATGACATTGATTTCATGGCTGAGTGATATTCCATTGTACATAAGGACCACAATTTTTTTATCCATTTTTCTCTTTCGTGGGATATTTAAGGTGGAATGAAGTGGAGGTCCTTGTCAACAGAGCAGCCCTCAACTTTGGGGTGCTTGTGTCTTGCTGATTTTTAATTTTCCCAATTTATACACCCATGAGTGGAAGTGCCCTATGCTCTCTAAGCTGTGTTTTTCAGATGTTTCAGGACACACCATACACTTCTCCAGAGTGGCTGTTGGCAATTTACATCCCGCCCATCAGTGTAGCAAGGCTCCCATTTCTCCATGGCCTGTACTGCATTTCTGGTTTTGACACTTTTTTCAGCATGGCCCTTTTGACCGATGGGAAGCGAGACTTCTCTGTAGCGCTGATTTGCCTTTCCAGGTTGCTTGGTTGGCCAAAAAGGGCGTATGCGTTTTTTCCTGAATATATTCAGGAAAAAACGCATACGCCCTTTTTGGCCAAGGGCATCATTGTCAACGTTTTGCCGCTTTTCATGTGCTTTAAAGGCGATTCGTATCTACCTCCTGAAATCTGTTTCGTGCAATTCTGCCTTGATTTCAAATCCTCTTCTTTGCCTTCCCTCAATATATTTGTGGACGAGAGTTATCATTTATAACTCTGCAGGTTTGTGAATTGCAGTTCCCTGAACCTCCATTTTACAACTCGCTTTTTTGGGAGCTGGCCGCAAAAGCGCAGGATGGCTTCAGGCCCTGTTCTGGTTCCGGGGGGCAGGCTGAGCCTGTGGTTGATTCTTCTTCCTGATGGGAAAATAGGGTGACCTGTGCCTGTCCCGACACCAAGAGCTAGTCTCTCGTTGGTTCCCCGTCTTCCCGTTCATCCTCAGGACAAATTGCAACCTGTACGGAACCGGAGGTTAAAGGTGCTGATGCTCCAAGTAGGGAGATTGCTAGTAAAGCGGCTGGAATGGCGAACCCGGGCACAAGGAGATGAGAAATGAGGTGCGTTTTAGAAACCTTTCCCCATCACACGGTGTACCATCTTCTGGGTTTCTCATGCATGTTTTCGATGTAGGAAGATGCCATTGAACCTGGAGATTTGGGACCCATGCGATGGGTATCACGCAGTATTACTTTAAAGGGTCTGCGTTTGCTCACCCAACCTCACCAAACCTCTCAGCCCCAAGAGTGTCCACCCTTATGTCTCATCCAGCTGTGAGTCTAGATATGGTCAATCCAGGTTGCATCACAGCCCCTGAACTCATTGTGTAAGAATTTCTATCTCTTTCACTGTCATTGTTTCATGGGTTTTTCAAAGTAATTTATTTTTATAATGGGGTTTAGCTGCTTTACACGGCTGTGTTTATGCCGCTTTACACCCACTTGACACACTAACAGAGAGATATCAATACATAGGTTTTAAGATTATTACTAGTCAGATATATTCTTGTGCGGTGAATAGGGCGTGTTGAGTCCAGTTCTCTGAGCAAGGAGTAGGTCTTGTCTACTACATATTGGGTTTATGGAACGGTATCTGAGCTAATTTGATACCCTTGTTTTATGTATCACCCCACCTCCCCTTTCCCGTTAAGCAGCCATAGTCTGTTTTCTGCATGTGTGACTCTGTTCTGTTTTGTAATTCAGTTCAAGTGTAACGGTTTTTACATTTCCTCTAAAAGTGATACCTTATGAGAAGTGTCCTTTTCTGTGTGACTTATTTCACGTAGAATCGTCGTACCTAAATCCACTCATCATGCTGCTACTAACCTTATGACATTGATTTCATGGCTGAGTGATATTCCATTGTACATAAGGACCACAACTTCTTTATCCATTTTTCTCTTTCCTGGGATATTTAAGGTGGAATGAAGTGAAGGTCCTTGTCAACAGAGCAGCCCTCAACTTTGGGGTGCTTGTGTCTTGCTGATTTTTCATTTTCCCAATTTATACCCCCATGAGTGGAAATGCCCTATGCTCTCTAAGCTGTGTTTTTCAGATGTTTCAGGACACACCATACACTTCTCCAGAGTGGCTGTTGGCAATTTACATCCCGCCCATCAGTGTAGCAAGGCTCCCATTTCTCCATGGCCTGTCCTGCATTTCTGGTTTTGACACTTTTTTCAGCATGGCCCTTTTGACCGATGGGAAGTGAGACTTCTCTGTAGCGCTGATTTGCCTTTCCAGGTTGCTTGGTTGGCCAAAAAGGGCGTATGCGTTTTTTCCTGAATATATTCAGGAAAAAACGCATACGCCCTTTTTGGCCAAGGGCATCATTGTCAACGTTTTGCCGCTTTTCATGTGCTTTAAAGGCGATTCGAATCTACCTCCTGAAATCTGTTTCGTGCAATTCTGCCTTGATTTCAAATCCTCTTCTTTGCCTTCCCTCAATATATTTGTGGACGAGAGTTATCATTTATAACTCTGCAGGTTTGTGAATTGCAGTTCCCTGAACCTCCATTTTACAACTCGCTTTTTTGGGAGCTGGCCGCAAAAGCGCAGGATGGCTTCAGGCCCTGTTCTGGTTCCGGGGGGCAGGCTGAGCCTGTGGTTAATTCTTCTTCCTGATGGGAAAATAGAGTGACCTGTGCCTGTCCCGACACCAAGAGCTAGTCTCTCGTTGGTTCCCCGTCTTCCCGTTCATCCTCAGGACAAATTGCAACCTGTACGGAACCGGAGGTTAAAGGTGCTGATGCTCCAAGTAGGGAGATTGCTAGTAAAGCGGCTGGAATGGCGAACCCGGGCACAAGGAGATGAGAAATGAGGTGCGTTTTAGAAACCTTTCCCCATCACACGGTGTACCATCTTCTGGGTTTCTCATGCATGTTTTCGATGTGGGAAGATGCCCTTGAACCTGGAGATTTGGGACCCATGCGATGGGTACCACGCAGTATTACTTTAAAGGGTCTGCGTTTGCTCACCCAACCTCACCAAACCTCTCAGCCCCAAGAGTGTCCACCCTTATGTCTCATCCAGCTGTGGGTCTAGATATGGTCAATCCAGGTTGCATCACAGCCCCTGAACGCATTGTGTAAGAATTTCTAACTCTTTCACTTTTGTTGTTTCATGGGTTTTTCAAAGTAATTTATTTTCATAATGGGGTTTAGCTGCTTTTCACTGCTGTGTTTATGCCGCTTTACACCCACTTGACACACTAACAGAGAGATATCAATACATAGGTTTTAAGATTATTACTAGTCAGGTATATTCTTGTGCGGTGAATAGGGCATGTTGAGTCCAGTTCTCTGAGCAAGGAGTAGGTCTTGTCTACTACATATTGGGTTTATGGAACGGTATCTGAGCTAATTTGATACCCTTGTTTTATGTATCACCCCACCTCACCTTTCCCGTTAAGCAGCCATAGTCTGTTTTCTGCATGTGTGACGCTGTTCTGTTTTGTAATTCAGTTCAAGTGTAACGGTTTTTACATTCCCTCTATAAGTGATACCTTATGAGAAGTGTCCTTTTCTGTGTGACTTATTTCACTTAGAATCGTCGTACCTAAATCCACTCATCATGCTGCTACTAACCTTATGACATTGATTTCATGGCTGAGTGATATTCCATTGTACATAAGGACCACAATTTTTTTATCCATTTTTCTCTTTCGTGGGATATTTAAGGTGGAATGAAGTGGAGGTCCTTGTCAACAGAGCAGCCCTCAACTTTGGGGTGCTTGTGTCTTGCTGATTTTTAATTTTCCCAATTTATACACCCATGAGTGGAAGTGCCCTATGCTCTCTAAGCTGTGTTTTTCAGATGTTTCAGGACACACCATACACTTCTCCAGAGTGGCTGTTGGCAATTTACATCCCGCCCATCAGTGTAGCAAGGCTCCCATTTCTCCATGGCCTGTACTGCATTTCTGGTTTTGACACTTTTTTCAGCATGGCCCTTTTGACCGATGGGAAGCGAGACTTCTCTGTAGCGCTGATTTGCCTTTCCAGGTTGCTTGGTTGGCCAAAAAGGGCGTATGCGTTTTTTCCTGAATATATTCAGGAAAAAACGCATACGCCCTTTTTGGCCAAGGGCATCATTGTCAACGTTTTGCCGCTTTTCATGTGCTTTAAAGGCGATTCGTATCTACCTCCTGAAATCTGTTTCGTGCAATTCTGCCTTGATTTCAAATCCTCTTCTTTGCCTTCCCTCAATATATTTGTGGACGAGAGTTATCATTTATAACTCTGCAGGTTTGTGAATTGCAGTTCCCTGAACCTCCATTTTACAACTCGCTTTTTTGGGAGCTGGCCGCAAAAGCGCAGGATGGCTTCAGGCCCTGTTCTGGTTCCGGGGGGCAGGCTGAGCCTGTGGTTGATTCTTCTTCCTGATGGGAAAATAGGGTGACCTGTGCCTGTCCCGACACCAAGAGCTAGTCTCTCGTTGGTTCCCCGTCTTCCCGTTCATCCTCAGGACAAATTGCAACCTGTACGGAACCGGAGGTTAAAGGTGCTGATGCTCCAAGTAGGGAGATTGCTAGTAAAGCGGCTGGAATGGCGAACCCGGGCACAAGGAGATGAGAAATGAGGTGCGTTTTAGAAACCTTTCCCCATCACACGGTGTACCATCTTCTGGGTTTCTCATGCATGTTTTCGATGTAGGAAGATGCCATTGAACCTGGAGATTTGGGACCCATGCGATGGGTATCACGCAGTATTACTTTAAAGGGTCTGCGTTTGCTCACCCAACCTCACCAAACCTCTCAGCCCCAAGAGTGTCCACCCTTATGTCTCATCCAGCTGTGAGTCTAGATATGGTCAATCCAGGTTGCATCACAGCCCCTGAACTCATTGTGTAAGAATTTCTATCTCTTTCACTGTCATTGTTTCATGGGTTTTTCAAAGTAATTTATTTTTATAATGGGGTTTAGCTGCTTTACACGGCTGTGTTTATGCCGCTTTACACCCACTTGACACACTAACAGAGAGATATCAATACATAGGTTTTAAGATTATTACTAGTCAGATATATTCTTGTGCGGTGAATAGGGCGTGTTGAGTCCAGTTCTCTGAGCAAGGAGTAGGTCTTGTCTACTACACATTGGGTTTATGGAACGGTATCTGAGCTAATTTGATACCCTTGTTTTATGTATCACCCCACCTCCCCTTTCCCGTTAAGCAGCCATAGTCTGTTTTCTGCATGTGTGACTCTGTTCTGTTTTGTAATTCAGTTCAAGTGTAACGGTTTTTACATTTCCTCTAAAAGTGATACCTTATGAGAAGTGTCCTTTTCTGTGTGACTTATTTCACGTAGAATCGTCGTACCTAAATCCACTCATCATGCTGCTACTAACCTTATGACATTGATTTCATGGCTGAGTGATATTCCATTGTACATAAGGACCACAACTTCTTTATCCATTTTTCTCTTTCCTGGGATATTTAAGGTGGAATGAAGTGAAGGTCCTTGTCAACAGAGCAGCCCTCAACTTTGGGGTGCTTGTGTCTTGCTGATTTTTCATTTTCCCAATTTATACCCCCATGAGTGGAAATGCCCTATGCTCTCTAAGCTGTGTTTTTCAGATGTTTCAGGACACACCATACACTTCTCCAGAGTGGCTGTTGGCAATTTACATCCCGCCCATCAGTGTAGCAAGGCTCCCATTTCTCCATGGCCTGTCCTGCATTTCTGGTTTTGACACTTTTTTCAGCATGGCCCTTTTGACCGATGGGAAGTGAGACTTCTCTGTAGCGCTGATTTGCCTTTCCAGGTTGCTTGGTTGGCCAAAAAGGGCGTATGCGTTTTTTCCTGAATATATTCAGGAAAAAACGCATACGCCCTTTTTGGCCAAGGGCATCATTGTCAACGTTTTGCCGCTTTTCATGTGCTTTAAAGGCGATTCGAATCTACCTCCTGAAATCTGTTTCGTGCAATTCTGCCTTGATTTCAAATCCTCTTCTTTGCCTTCCCTCAATATATTTGTGGACGAGAGTTATCATTTATAACTCTGCAGGTTTGTGAATTGCAGTTCCCTGAACCTCCATTTTACAACTCGCTTTTTTGGGAGCTGGCCGCAAAAGCGCAGGATGGCTTCAGGCCCTGTTCTGGTTCCGGGGGGCAGGCTGAGCCTGTGGTTAATTCTTCTTCCTGATGGGAAAATAGAGTGACCTGTGCCTGTCCCGACACCAAGAGCTAGTCTCTCGTTGGTTCCCCGTCTTCCCGTTCATCCTCAGGACAAATTGCAACCTGTACGGAACCGGAGGTTAAAGGTGCTGATGCTCCAAGTAGGGAGATTGCTAGTAAAGCGGCTGGAATGGCGAACCCGGGCACAAGGAGATGAGAAATGAGGTGCGTTTTAGAAACCTTTCCCCATCACATGGTGTACCATCTTCTGGGTTTCTCATGCATGTTTTCGATGTGGGAAGATGCCCTTGAACCTGGAGATTTGGGACCCATGCGATGGGTACCACGCAGTATTACTTTAAAGGGTCTGCGTTTGCTCACCCAACCTCACCAAACCTCTCAGCCCCAAGAGTGTCCACCCTTATGTCTCATCCAGCTGTGGGTCTAGATATGGTCAATCCAGGTTGCATCACAGCCCCTGAACGCATTGTGTAAGAATTTCTAACTCTTTCACTTTTGTTGTTTCATGGGTTTTTCAAAGTAATTTATTTTCATAATGGGGTTTAGCTGCTTTTCACTGCTGTGTTTATGCCGCTTTACACCCACTTGACACACTAACAGAGAGATATCAGTACATAGGTTTTAAGATTATTACTAGTCAGATATATTCTTGTGCGGTGAATAGGGCGTGTTGAGTCCAGTTCTCTGAGCAAGGAGTAGGTCTTGTCTATTACATATTGGGTTTATGAAACGGTATCTGAGCTAATTTGATACCCTTGTTTTATGTATCACCCCACCTCACCTTTCCCGTTAAGCAGCCATAGTGTGTTTTCTGCATGTGTGACTCTGTTCTTTTTTGTAATTCAGTTCAAGTGTAACGGTTTTTACATTCCCTCTATAAGTGATACCTTATGAGAAGTGTCCATTTCTGTGTGACTTATTTCACTTAGAATCGTCGTACCTAAATCCACTCATCATGCTGCTACTAACCTTATGACATTGATTTCATGGCTGAGTGATATTCCATTGTACATAAGGACCACAATTTTATTATCCATTTTTCTCTTTCCTGGGATATTTAAGGTGGAATGAAGTGGAGGTCCTTGTCAACAGAGCAGCCCTAAACTTTGGGGTGCTTGTGTCTTGCTGATTTTTCATTTTCCCAATTTATACCCCCATGAGTGGAAGTGCCCTATGCTCTCTAAGCTGTGTTTTTCAGATGTTTCAGGACACACCGTACACTTCTCCAGAGTGGCTGTTGGCAATTTACATCCCGCCCATCAGTGTAGTAAGGCTCCCATTTCTCCATGGCCTGTCCTGCATTTCTGGTTTTGATACTTTTTTCAGCATGGCCCTTTTGACCGATGGGAAGCGAGACTTCTCTGTAGCGCTGATTTGCCTTTCCAGGTTGCTTGGTTGGCCAAAAAGGGCGTATGCGTTTTTTCCTGAATATATTCAGGAAAAAACGCATACGCCCTTTTTGGCCAAGGGCATCATTGTCAACGTTTTGCCGCTTTTCATGTGCTTTAAAGGCGATTCGTATCTACCTCCTGAAATCTGTTTCGTGCAATTCTGCCTTGATTTCAAATCCTCTTCTTTGCCTTCCCTCAATATATTTGTGGACGAGAGTTATCATTTATAACTCTGCAGGTTTGTGAATTGCAGTGTCCTGAACCTCCATTTTACAACTCGCATTTTTGGGAGCTGGCCGCAAAAGCGCAGGATAGCTTCAGGCCCTGTTCTTCTTCCGGGGGGCAGGCTGAGCCTGTGGTTAATTCTTCTTCCTGATGGGAAAATAGAGTGACCTGTGCCTGTCCCGACACCAAGAGCTAGTCTCTCGTTGGTTCCCCGTCTTCCCGTTCATCCTCAGGACAAATTGCAACCTGCACGGAACCGGAGGTTAAAGTTGCTGATGCTGCAAGTAGGGAGATTGCTAGTAAAGCGGCTGGAATGGCGAACCCGGGCACAAGGAGATGAGAAATGAGGTGCGTTTTAGAAACCTTTCCCCATCACACGGTGTACCATCTTCTGGGTTTCTCATGCATGTTTTCGATGTAGGAAGATGCCATTGAACCTGGAGATTTGGGACCCATGCGATGGGTACCACGCAGTATTACTTTAAAGGGTCTGCGTTTGCTCACCCAACCTCACGAAACCTCTCAGCCCCAAGAGTGTCCACCCTTATGTCTCATCCAGCTGTGGGCCTAGATATGGTCAATCCAGGTTGCATCACAGCCCCTGAACGCATTGTGTAAGAATTTCTAACTCTTTCACTTTTGTTGTTTCATGGGTTTTTCAAAGTAATTTATTTTCATAATGGAGTTTAGCTGCTTTTCACTGCTGTGTTTATGCCGCTTTACACCCACTTGACACACTAACAGAGAGATATCAATACATAGGTTTTAAGATTATTACTAGTCAGGTATATTCTTGTGCGGTGAATACGGCATGTTGAGTCCAGTTCTCTGAGCAAGGAGTAGGTCTTGTCTACTACATATTGGGTTTATGGAACGGTATCTGAGCTAATTTGATACCCTTGTTTTATGTATCACCCCACCTCACCTTTCCCGTTAAGCAGCCATAGTCTGTTTTCTGCATGTGTGACGCTGTTCTGTTTTGTAATTCAGTTCAAGTGTAACGGTTTTTACATTCCCTCTATAAGTGATGCCTTATGAGAAGTGTCCTTTTCTGTGTGACTTATTTCACTTAGAATCGTCGTACCTAAATCCACTCATCATGCTGCTACTAACCTTATGACATTGATTTCATGGCTGAGTGATATTCCATTGTACATAAGGACCACAATTTTTTTATCCATTTTTCTCTTTCGTGGGATATTTAAGGTGGAATGAAGTGGAGGTCCTTGTCAACAGAGCAGCCCTCAACTTTGGGGTGCTTGTGTCTTGCTGATTTTTAATTTTCCCAATTTATACACCCATGAGTGGAAGTGCCCTATGCTCTCTAAGCTGTGTTTTTCAGATGTTTCAGGACACACCATACACTTCTCCAGAGTGGCTGTTGGCAATTTACATCCCGCCCATCAGTGTAGCAAGGCTCCCATTTCTCCATGGCCTGTACTGCATTTCTGGTTTTGACACTTTTTTCAGCATGGCCCTTTTGACCGATGGGAAGCGAGACTTCTCTGTAGCGCTGATTTGCCTTTCCAGGTTGCTTGGTTGGCCAAAAAGGGCGTATGCGTTTTTTCCTGAATATATTCAGGAAAAAACGCATACGCCCTTTTTGGCCAAGGGCATCATTGTCAACGTTTTGCCGCTTTTCATGTGCTTTAAAGGCAATTCGTATCTAGCTCCTGAAATCTGTTTCGTGCAATTCTGCCTTGATTTCAAATCCTCTTCTTTGCCTTCCCTCAATATATTTGTGGACGAGAGTTATTATTTATAACTCTGCAGGTTTGTGAATTGCAGTTCCCTGAACCTCCATTTTACAACTCGCTTTTTTGGGAGCTGGCCGCAAAAGCGCAGGATGGCTTCAGGCCCTGTTCTTGTTCCGGGGGGCAGGCTGAGCCTGTGGTTAATTCTTCTTCCTGATAGGAAAATAGAGTGACCTGTGCCTGTCCCGACACCAAGAGCTAGTCTCTCGTTGGTTCCCCGTCTTCCCGTTCATACTCAGGACAAATTGCAACCTGTACGGAACCGGAGGTTAAAGGTGCTGATGCTCCAAGTAGGGAGATTGCTAGTAAAGCGGCTGGAATGGCGAACCCGGGCACAAGGAGATGAGAAATGAGGTGCGTTTTAGAAACCTTTCCCCATCACACGGTGTACCATCTTCTGGGTTTCTCATGCATGTTTTCGATGTGGGAAGATGCCCTTGAACCTGGAGATTTGGGACCCATGCGATGGGTACCACGCAGTATTACTTTAAAGGGTCTGCGTTTGCTCACCCAACCTCACCAAACCTCTCAGCCCCAAGAGTGTCCACCCTTATGTCTCATCCAGCTGTGGGTCTAGATATGGTCAATCCAGGTTGCATCACAGCCCCTGAACGCATTGTGTAAGAATTTCTAACTCTTTCACTTTTGTTGTTTCATGGGTTTTTCAAAGTAATTTATTTTCATAATGGGGTTTAGCTGCTTTTCACTGCTGTGTTTATGCCGCTTTACACCCACTTGACACACTAACAGAGAGATATCAATACATAGGTTTTAAGATTATTACTAGTCAGGTATATTCTTGTGCGGTGAATAGGGCATGTTGAGTCCAGTTCTCTGAGCAAGGAGTAGGTCTTGTCTACTACATATTGGGTTTATGGAACGGTATCTGAGCTAATTTGATACCCTTGTTTTATGTATCACCCCACCTCACCTTTCCCGTTAAGCAGCCATAGTCTGTTTTCTGCATGTGTGACGCTGTTCTGTTTTGTAATTCAGTTCAAGTGTAACGGTTTTTACATTCCCTCTATAAGTGATACCTTATGAGAAGTGTCCTTTTCTGTGTGACTTATTTCACTTAGAATCGTCGTACCTAAATCCACTCATCATGCTGCTACTAACCTTATGACATTGATTTCATGGCTGAGTGATATTCCATTGTACATAAGGACCACAATTTTTTTATCCATTTTTCTCTTTCGTGGGATATTTAAGGTGGAATGAAGTGGAGGTCCTTGTCAACAGAGCAGCCCTCAACTTTGGGGTGCTTGTGTCTTGCTGATTTTTAATTTTCCCAATTTATACACCCATGAGTGGAAGTGCCCTATGCTCTCTAAGCTGTGTTTTTCAGATGTTTCAGGACACACCATACACTTCTCCAGAGTGGCTGTTGGCAATTTACATCCCACCCATCAGTGTAGCAAGGCTCCCATTTCTCCATGGCCTGTACTGCATTTCTGGTTTTGACACTTTTTTCAGCATGGCCCTTTTGACCGATGGGAAGCGAGACTTCTCTGTAGCGCTGATTTGCCTTTCCAGGTTGCTTGGTTGGCCAAAAAGGGCGTATGCGTTTTTTCCTGAATATATTCAGGAAAAAACGCATACGCCCTTTTTGGCCAAGGGCATCATTGTCAACGTTTTGCCGCTTTTCATGTGCTTTAAAGGCGATTCGTATCTACCTCCTGAAATCTGTTTCGTGCAATTCTGCCTTGATTTCAAATCCTCTTCTTTGCCTTCCCTCAATATATTTGTGGACGAGAGTTATCATTTATAACTCTGCAGGTTTGTGAATTGCAGTTCCCTGAACCTCCATTTTACAACTCGCTTTTTTGGGAGCTGGCCGCAAAAGCGCAGGATGGCTTCAGGCCCTGTTCTGGTTCCGGGGGGCAGGCTGAGCCTGTGGTTGATTCTTCTTCCTGATGGGAAAATAGGGTGACCTGTGCCTGTCCCGACACCAAGAGCTAGTCTCTCGTTGGTTCCCCGTCTTCCCGTTCATCCTCAGGACAAATTGCAACCTGTACGGAACCGGAGGTTAAAGGTGCTGATGCTCCAAGTAGGGAGATTGCTAGTAAAGCGGCTGGAATGGCGAACCCGGGCACAAGGAGATGAGAAATGAGGTGCGTTTTAGAAACCTTTCCCCATCACACGGTGTACCATCTTCTGGGTTTCTCATGCATGTTTTCGATGTAGGAAGATGCCATTGAACCTGGAGATTTGGGACCCATGCGATGGGTATCACGCAGTATTACTTTAAAGGGTCTGCGTTTGCTCACCCAACCTCACCAAACCTCTCAGCCCCAAGAGTGTCCACCCTTATGTCTCATCCAGCTGTGAGTCTAGATATGGTCAATCCAGGTTGCATCACAGCCCCTGAACTCATTGTGTAAGAATTTCTATCTCTTTCACTGTCATTGTTTCATGGGTTTTTCAAAGTAATTTATTTTTATAATGGGGTTTAGCTGCTTTACACGGCTGTGTTTATGCCGCTTTACACCCACTTGACACACTAACAGAGAGATATCAATACATAGGTTTTAAGATTATTACTAGTCAGATATATTCTTGTGCGGTGAATAGGGCGTGTTGAGTCCAGTTCTCTGAGCAAGGAGTAGGTCTTGTCTACTACATATTGGGTTTATGGAATGGTATCTGAGCTAATTTGATACCCTTGTTTTATGTATCACCCCACCTCCCCTTTCCCGTTAAGCAGCCATAGTCTGTTTTCTGCATGTGTGACTCTGTTCTGTTTTGTAATTCAGTTCAAGTGTAACGGTTTTTACATTTCCTCTAAAAGTGATACCTTATGAGAAGTGTCCTTTTCTGTGTGACTTATTTCACGTAGAATCGTCGTACCTAAATCCACTCATCATGCTGCTACTAACCTTATGACATTGATTTCATGGCTGAGTGATATTCCATTGTACATAAGGACCACAACTTCTTTATCCATTTTTCTCTTTCCTGGGATATTTAAGGTGGAATGAAGTGAAGGTCCTTGTCAACAGAGCAGCCCTCAACTTTGGGGTGCTTGTGTCTTGCTGATTTTTCATTTTCCCAATTTATACCCCCATGAGTGGAAATGCCCTATGCTCTCTAAGCTGTGTTTTTCAGATGTTTCAGGACACACCATACACTTCTCCAGAGTGGCTGTTGGCAATTTACATCCCGCCCATCAGTGTAGCAAGGCTCCCATTTCTCCATGGCCTGTCCTGCATTTCTGGTTTTGACACTTTTTTCAGCATGGCCCTTTTGACCGATGGGAAGTGAGACTTCTCTGTAGCGCTGATTTGCCTTTCCAGGTTGCTTGGTTGGCCAAAAAGGGCGTATGCGTTTTTTCCTGAATATATTCAGGAAAAAACGCATACGCCCTTTTTGGCCAAGGGCATCATTGTCAACGTTTTGCCGCTTTTCATGTGCTTTAAAGGCGATTCGAATCTACCTCCTGAAATCTGTTTCGTGCAATTCTGCCTTGATTTCAAATCCTCTTCTTTGCCTTCCCTCAATATATTTGTGGACGAGAGTTATCATTTATAACTCTGCAGGTTTGTGAATTGCAGTTCCCTGAACCTCCATTTTACAACTCGCTTTTTTGGGAGCTGGCCGCAAAAGCGCAGGATGGCTTCAGGCCCTGTTCTGGTTCCGGGGGGCAGGCTGAGCCTGTGGTTAATTCTTCTTCCTGATGGGAAAATAGAGTGACCTGTGCCTGTCCCGACACCAAGAGCTAGTCTCTCGTTGGTTCCCCGTCTTCCCGTTCATCCTCAGGACAAATTGCAACCTGTACGGAACCGGAGGTTAAAGGTGCTGATGCTCCAAGTAGGGAGATTGCTAGTAAAGCGGCTGGAATGGCGAACCCGGGCACAAGGAGATGAGAAATGAGGTGCGTTTTAGAAACCTTTCCCCATCACACGGTGTACCATCTTCTGGGTTTCTCATGCATGTTTTCGATGTGGGAAGATGCCCTTGAACCTGGAGATTTGGGACCCATGCGATGGGTACCACGCAGTATTACTTTAAAGGGTCTGCGTTTGCTCACCCAACCTCACCAAACCTCTCAGCCCCAAGAGTGTCCACCCTTATGTCTCATCCAGCTGTGGGTCTAGATATGGTCAATCCAGGTTGCATCACAGCCCCTGAACGCATTGTGTAAGAATTTCTAACTCTTTCACTTTTGTTGTTTCATGGGTTTTTCAAAGTAATTTATTTTCATAATGGGGTTTAGCTGCTTTTCACTGCTGTGTTTATGCCGCTTTACACCCACTTGACACACTAACAGAGAGATATCAGTACATAGGTTTTAAGATTATTACTAGTCAGATATATTCTTGTGCGGTGAATAGGGCGTGTTGAGTCCAGTTCTCTGAGCAAGGAGTAGGTCTTGTCTATTACATATTGGGTTTATGAAACGGTATCTGAGCTAATTTGATACCCTTGTTTTATGTATCACCCCACCTCACCTTTCCCGTTAAGCAGCCATAGTGTGTTTTCTGCATGTGTGACTCTGTTCTTTTTTGTAATTCAGTTCAAGTGTAACGGTTTTTACATTCCCTCTATAAGTGATACCTTATGAGAAGTGTCCATTTCTGTGTGACTTATTTCACTTAGAATCGTCGTACCTAAATCCACTCATCATGCTGCTACTAACCTTATGACATTGATTTCATGGCTGAGTGATATTCCATTGTACATAAGGACCACAATTTTATTATCCATTTTTCTCTTTCCTGGGATATTTAAGGTGGAATGAAGTGGAGGTCCTTGTCAACAGAGCAGCCCTAAACTTTGGGGTGCTTGTGTCTTGCTGATTTTTCATTTTCCCAATTTATACCCCCATGAGTGGAAGTGCCCTATGCTCTCTAAGCTGTGTTTTTCAGATGTTTCAGGACACACCGTACACTTCTCCAGAGTGGCTGTTGGCAATTTACATCCCGCCCATCAGTGTAGTAAGGCTCCCATTTCTCCATGGCCTGTCCTGCATTTCTGGTTTTGATACTTTTTTCAGCATGGCCCTTTTGACCGATGGGAAGCGAGACTTCTCTGTAGCGCTGATTTGCCTTTCCAGGTTGCTTGGTTGGCCAAAAAGGGCGTATGCGTTTTTTCCTGAATATATTCAGGAAAAAACGCATACGCCCTTTTTGGCCAAGGGCATCATTGTCAACGTTTTGCCGCTTTTCATGTGCTTTAAAGGCGATTCGTATCTACCTCCTGAAATCTGTTTCGTGCAATTCTGCCTTGATTTCAAATCCTCTTCTTTGCCTTCCCTCAATATATTTGTGGACGAGAGTTATCATTTATAACTCTGCAGGTTTGTGAATTGCAGTGTCCTGAACCTCCATTTTACAACTCGCATTTTTGGGAGCTGGCCGCAAAAGCGCAGGATAGCTTCAGGCCCTGTTCTTGTTCCGGGGGGCAGGCTGAGCCTGTGGTTAATTCTTCTTCCTGATGGGAAAATAGAGTGACCTGTGCCTGTCCCGACACCAAGAGCTAGTCTCTCGTTGGTTCCCCGTCTTCCCGTTCATCCTCAGGACAAATTGCAACCTGCACGGAACCGGAGGTTAAAGTTGCTGATGCTGCAAGTAGGGAGATTGCTAGTAAAGCGGCTGGAATGGCGAACCCGGGCACAAGGAGATGAGAAATGAGGTGCGTTTTAGAAACCTTTCCCCATCACACGGTGTACCATCTTCTGGGTTTCTCATGCATGTTTTCGATGTGGGAAGATGCCCTTGAACCTGGAGATTTGGGACCCATGCGATGGGTACCACGCAGTATTACTTTAAAGGGTCTGCGTTTGCTCACCCAACCTCACCAAACCTCTCAGCCCCAAGAGTGTCCACCCTTATGTCTCATCCAGCTGTGGGTCTAGATATGGTCAATCCAGGTTGCATCACAGCCCCTGAACGCATTGTGTAAGAATTTCTAACTCTTTCACTTTTGTTGTTTCATGGGTTTTTCAAAGTAATTTATTTTCATAATGGGGTTTAGCTGCTTTTCACTGCTGTGTTTATGCCGCTTTACACCCACTTGACACACTAACAGAGAGATATCAGTACATAGGTTTTAAGATTATTACTAGTCAGATATATTCTTGTGCGGTGAATAGGGCGTGTTGAGTCCAGTTCTCTGAGCAAGGAGTAGGTCTTGTCTATTACATATTGGGTTTATGAAACGGTATCTGAGCTAATTTGATACCCTTGTTTTATGTATCACCCCACCTCACCTTTCCCGTTAAGCAGCCATAGTGTGTTTTCTGCATGTGTGACTCTGTTCTTTTTTGTAATTCAGTTCAAGTGTAACGGTTTTTACATTCCCTCTATAAGTGATACCTTATGAGAAGTGTCCATTTCTGTGTGACTTATTTCACTTAGAATCGTCGTACCTAAATCCACTCATCATGCTGCTACTAACCTTATGACATTGATTTCATGGCTGAGTGATATTCCATTGTACATAAGGACCACAATTTTATTATCCATTTTTCTCTTTCCTGGGATATTTAAGGTGGAATGAAGTGGAGGTCCTTGTCAACAGAGCAGCCCTAAACTTTGGGGTGCTTGTGTCTTGCTGATTTTTCATTTTCCCAATTTATACCCCCATGAGTGGAAGTGCCCTATGCTCTCTAAGCTGTGTTTTTCAGATGTTTCAGGACACACCGTACACTTCTCCAGAGTGGCTGTTGGCAATTTACATCCCGCCCATCAGTGTAGTAAGGCTCCCATTTCTCCATGGCCTGTCCTGCATTTCTGGTTTTGATACTTTTTTCAGCATGGCCCTTTTGACCGATGGGAAGCGAGACTTCTCTGTAGCGCTGATTTGCCTTTCCAGGTTGCTTGGTTGGCCAAAAAGGGCGTATGCGTTTTTTCCTGAATATATTCAGGAAAAAACGCATACGCCCTTTTTGGCCAAGGGCATCATTGTCAACGTTTTGCCGCTTTTCATGTGCTTTAAAGGCGATTCGTATCTACCTCCTGAAATCTGTTTCGTGCAATTCTGCCTTGATTTCAAATCCTCTTCTTTGCCTTCCCTCAATATATTTGTGGACGAGAGTTATCATTTATAACTCTGCAGGTTTGTGAATTGCAGTGTCCTGAACCTCCATTTTACAACTCGCATTTTTGGGAGCTGGCCGCAAAAGCGCAGGATGGCTTCAGGCCCTGTTCTTGTTCCGGGGGGCAGGCTGAGCCTGTGGTTAATTCTTCTTCCTGATGGGAAAATAGAGTGACCTGTGCCTGTCCCGACACCAAGAGCTAGTCTCTCGTTGGTTCCCCGTCTTCCCGTTCATCCTCAGGACAAATTGCAACCTGCACGGAACCGGAGGTTAAAGTTGCTGATGCTGCAAGTAGGGAGATTGCTAGTAAAGCGGCTGGAATGGCGAACCCGGGCACAAGGAGATGAGAAATGAGGTGCGTTTTAGAAACCTTTCCCCATCACACGGTGTACCATCTTCTGGGTTTCTCATGCATGTTTTCGATGTAGGAAGATGCCCTTGAACCTGGAGATTTGGGACCCATGCGATGGGTACCACGCAGTATTACTTTAAAGGGTCTGCGTTTGCTCACCCAACCTCACCAAACCTCTCAGCCCCAAGAGTGTCCACCCTTATGTCTCATCCAGCTGTGGGCCTAGATATGGTCAATCCAGGTTGCATCACAGCCCCTGAACGCATTGTGTAAGAATTTCTAACTCTTTCACTTTTGTTGTTTCATGGGTTTTTCAAAGTAATTTATTTTCATAATGGGGTTTAGCTGCTTTTCACTGCTGTGTTTATGCCGCTTTACACCCACTTGACACACTAACAGAGAGATATCAATACATAGGTTTTAAGATTATTACTAGTCAGATATATTCTTGTGCGGTGAATAGGGCGTGTTGAGTCCAGTTCTCTGAGCAAGGAGTAGGTCTTGTCTACTACATATTGGGTTTATGGAACGGTATCTGAGCTAATTTGATACCCTTGTTTTATGTATCACCCCACCTCACCTTTCCCGTTAAGCAGCCATAGTGTGTTTTCTGCATGTGTGACTCTGTTCTGTTTTGTAATTCAGTTCAAGTGTAACGGTTTTTACATTCCGTCTATCAGTGATACCTTATGAGAAGTGTCCTTTTCTGTGTGACTTATTTCACTTAGAATCGTCGTACCTAAATCCACTCATCATGCTGCTACTAACCTTATGACATTGATTTCATGGCTGAGTGATATTCCATTGTACATAAGGACCACAACTTCTTTATCCATTTTTCTCTTTCCTGGGATATTTAAGGTGGAATGAAGTGGAGGTCCTTGTCAACAGAGCAGCCCTCAACTTTGGGGTGCTTGTGTCTTGCTGATTTTTAATTTTCCCAATTTATACCCCCATGAGTGGAAGTGCCCTATGCTCTCTAAGCTGTGTTTTTCAGATGTTTCAGGACACACCGTATACTTCTCCAGAGTGGCTGTTGGCAATTTACATCCCGCCCATCAGTGTAGCAAGGCTCCCATTTCTCCATGGCCTGTCCTGCATTTCTGGTTTTGATACTTTTTTCAGCATGGCCCTTTTGACCGATGGGAAGCGAGACTTCTCTGTAGCGCTGATTTGCCTTTCCAGGTTGCTTGGTTGGCCAAAAAGGGCGTATGCGTTTTTTCCTGAATATATTCAGGAAAAAACGCATACGCCCTTTTTGGCCAAGGGCATCATTGTCAACGTTTTGCCGCTTTTCATGTGCTTTAAAGGCGATTCGTATCTACCTCCTGAAATCTGTTTCCTGCAATTCTGCCTTGATTTCAAATCCTCTTCTTTGCCTTCCCTCAATATATTGGTGGACGAGAGTTATCATTTATAACTCTGCAGGTTTGTGAATTGCAGTGCCCTGAAGCTCCATTTTACAACTCGCTTTTTTGGGAGCTGGCCGCAAAAGCGCAGGATGGCTTCAGGCCCTGTTCTGGTTCCGGGGGGCAGGCTGAGCCTGTGGTTAATTCTTCTTCCTGATGGGAAAATAGAGTGACCTGTGCCTGTCCCGACACCAAGAGCTAGTGTCTCGTTGGTTCCCCGTCTTCCCGTTCATCCTCAGGACAAATTGCAACCTGTACGGAACAGGAGGTTAAAGGTGCTGATGCTCCAAGTAGGGAGATTGCTAGTAAAGCGGCTGGAATGGCGAACCCGGGCACAAGGAGATGAGAAATGAGGTGCGTTTTAGAAACCTTTCCCTATCACACGGTGTACCATCTTCTGGGTTTCTCATGCATGTTTTCGATGTAGGAAGATGCCCTTGAACCTGGAGATTTGGGAACCATGCGATGGGTACCACGCAGTATTACTTTAAAGGGTCTGCGTTTGCTCACCCAACCTCACCAAACCTCTCAGCCCCAAGAGTGTCCACCCTTATGTCTCATCCAGCTGTGGGTCTAGATATGGTCAATCCAGGTTGCATCACAGCCCCTGAACTCATTGTGTAAGAATTTCTATCTCTTTCACTGTCGTTGTTTCATGGGTTTTTCAAAGTAATTTATTTTCATAATGGGGTTTAGCTGCTTTTCACGGCTGTGTTTATGCCGCTTTACACCCACTTGACACACTAACAGAGAGATATCAATACATAGGTTTTAAGATTATTACTAGTCAGGTATATTCTTGTGCGGTGAATAGGGCGTGTTGAGTCCAGTTCTCTGAGCAAGGAGTAGGTCTTGTCTACTACATATTGGGTTTATGGAACGGTATCTGAGCTAATTTGATACCCTTGTTTTATGTATCACCCCACCTCACCTTTCCCGTTAAGCAGCCATAGTCTGTTTTCTGCATGTGTGACTCTGTTCTGTTTTGTAATTCAGTTCAAGTGTAACGGTTTTTACATTCCCTCTAAAAGTGATACCTTATGAGAAGTGTCCTTTTCTGTGTGACTTATTTCACTTAGAATCGTCGTACCTAAATCCACTCATCATGCTGCTACTAACCTTATGACATTGATTTCATGGCTGAGTGATATTCCATTGTACATAAGGACCACAACTTCTTTATCCATTTTTCTCTTTCCTTGGATATTTAAGGTGGAATGAAGTGGAGGTCCTTGTCAACAGAGCAGCCCTAAACTTTGGGGTGCTTGTGTCTTGCTGATTTTTCATTTTCCCCATTTATACCCCCATGAGTGGAAGTGCCCTATGCTCTCTAAGCTGTGTTTTTCAGATGTTTCAGGACACACCGTACACTTCTCCAGAGTGGCTGTTGGCAATTTACATCCCGCCCATCAGTGTAGCAAGGCTCCCATTTCTCCATGGCCTGTCCTGCATTTCTGGTTTTGACACGTTTTTCAGCATGGCCCTTTTGACGGATGGGAAGCGAGACTTCTCTGTAGCGCTGATTTGCCTTTCCAGGTTGCTTGGTTGGCCAAAAAGGGCGTATGCGTTTTTTCCTGAATATATTCAGGAAAAAACGCATACGCCCTTTTTGGCCAAGGGCATCATTGTCAACGTTTTGCCGCTTTTCATGTGCTTTAAAGGCGATTCGTATCTACCTCCTGAAATCTGTTTTGTGCAATTCTGCCGTGATTTCAAATCCTCTTCTTTGCCTTCCCTCAATATATTTGTGGACGAGAGTTATCATTTATAACTCTGCAGGTTTGTGAATTGCAGTGCCCTGAACCTCCATTTTACAACTCGCTTTTTTGGGAGCTGGCCGCAAAAGCGCAGGATGGCTTCAGGCCCTGTTCTGGTTCCGGGGGGCAGGCTGAGCCTGTGGTTAATTCTTCTTCCTGATGGGAAAATAGAGTGACCTGTGCCTGTCCCAACACCAAGAGCTAGTCTCTCGTTGGTTCCCCGTCTTCCCGTTCATCCTCAGGACAAATTGCAACCTGTACGGAACAGGAGGTTAAAGGTGCTGATGCTCCAAGTAGGGAGATTGCTAGTAAAGCGGCTGGAAAGGCGAACCCGGGCACAAGGAGATGAGAAATGAGGTGCGTTTTAGAAACCTTTCCCCATCACACGGTGTACCATCTTCTGGGTTTCTCATGCATGTTTTCGATGTAGGAAGATGCCCTTGGACCTGGAGATTTGGGACCCATGCGATGGGTACCACGCAGTATTACTTTAAAGGGTCTGCGTTTGCTCACCCAACCTCACCAAACCTCTCAGCCCCAAGAGTGTCCACCCTTATGTCTCATCCAGCTGTGGGTCTAGATATGGTCAATCCAGGTTGCATCACAGCCCCTGAACTCATTGTGTAAGAATTTCTATCTCTTTCACTGTCGTTGTTTCATGGGTTTTTCAAAGTAATTTATTTTCATAATGGGGTTTAGCTGCTTTTCACTGCTGTGTTTATGCCGCTTTACACCCACTTGACACACTAAGAGAGAGATATCAATACATAGGTTTTAAGATTATTACTAGTCAGATATATTCTTGTGCGGTGAATAGGGCGTGTTGAGTCCAGTTCTCTGAGCAAGGAGTAGGTCTTGTCTACTACATATTGGGTTTATGGAACGGTATTTGAGGTAATTTGATACCCTTGTTTTATGTATCACCCCACCTCACCTTTCCCGTTAAGCAGCCATAGTGTGTTTTCTGCATGTGTGACTCTGTTCTGTTTTGTAATTCAGTTCAAGTGTAACGGTTTTTACATTCCCTCTATCAGTGATACCTTATGAGAAGTGTCCTTTTCTGTGTGACTTATTTCACTTAGAATTGTCGTACCTAAATCCACTCATCATGCTGCTACTAACCTTATGACATTGATTTCATGGCTGAGTGATATTCCATTGTACATAAGGACCACAACTTCTTTATCCATTTTTCTCTTTCCTGGGATATTGAAGGTGGAATGAAGTGGAGGTCCTTGTCAACAGAGCAGCCCTCAACTTTGGGGTGCTTGTGTCTTGCTGATTTTTAATTTTCCCAATTTATACCCCCATGAGTGGAAGTGCCCTATGCTCTCTAAGCTGTGTTTTTCAGATGTTTCAGGACACACCGTACACTTCTCCAGAGTGGCTGTTGGCAGTTTACATCCCGCCCATCAGTGTAGCAAGGCTCCCATTTCTCCATGGCCTGTCCTGCATTTCTGGTTTTGACACTTTTTTCAGCATGGCCCTTTTGACCGATGGGAAGCGAGACTTCTCTGTAGCGCTGATTTGCCTTTCCAGGTTGCTTGGTTGGCCAAAAAGGGCGTATGCGTTTTTTCCTGAATATATTCAGGAAAAAACGCATACGCCCTTTTTGGCCAAGGGCATCATTGTCAACGTTTTGCCACTTTTCATGTGCTTTAAAGGCGATTCGTATCTACCTCCTGAAATCTGTTTCATGCAATTCTGCCTTGATTTCAAATCCTCTTCTTTGCCTTCCCTCAATATATTGGTGGACGAGAGTTATCATTTATAACTCTGCAGGTTTGTGAATTGCAGTGCCCTGAAGCTCCATTTTACAACTCGCTTTTTTGGGAGCTGGCCGCAAAAGCCCAGGATGGCTTCAGGCCCTGTTCTGGTTCCGGGGGGCAGGCTGAGCCTGTGGTTAATTCTTCTTCCTGATGGGAAAATAGAGTGACCTGTGCCTGTCCCGACACCAAGAGCTAGTCTCTTGTTGGTTCCCCGTCTTCCCGTTCATCCTCAGGACAAATTGCAACCTGTACGGAACAGGAGGTTAAAGTTGCTGATGCTCCAAGTAGGGAGATTGCTAGTTAAGCGGCTGGAAAGGCGAACCCGGGCACAAGGAGATGAGAAATGAGGTGCGTTTTAGAAACCTTTCCCCATCACACGGTGTACCATCTTCTGGGTTTCTCATGCAGGTTTTCGATGTAGGAAGATGCCCTTGAACCTGGAGATTTGGGACCCATGTGATGGGTTCCACGCAGTATTACTTTAAAGGGTCTGCGTTTGCTCACCCAACCTCACCAAACCTCTCAGCCCCAAGAGTGTCCACCCTTATGTCTCATCCAGCTGTGGGTCTAGATATGGTCAATCCAGGTTGCATCACAGCCCCTGAACTCATTGTGTAAGAATTTCTATCTCTTTCACTGTCGTTGTTTCATGGGTTTTTCAAAGTAATTTATTTTCATAATGGGGTTTAGCTGCTTTTCACGGCTGTGTTTATGCCGCTTTACACCCACTTGACACACTAACAGAGAGATATCAATACATAGGTTTTAAGATTATTACTAGTCAGATATATTCTTGTGCGGTGAATAGGGCATGTTGAGTCCAGTTCTCTGAGCAAGGAGTAGGTCTTGTCTACTACATATTGGGTTTATGGAATGGTATCTGAGCTAATTTGATACCCTTGTTTTATGTATCACCCCACCTCACCTTTCCCGTTAAGCAGCCATAGTGTGTTTTCTGCATGTGTGACTCTGTTCTGTTTTGTAATTCAGTTCAAGTGTAACGGTTTTTACATTCCCTCTATCAGTGATACCTTATGAGAAGTGTCCTTTTCTGTGTGACTTATTTCACTTAGAATCGTCGTACCTAAATCCACTCATCATGCTGCTACTAACCTTATGACATTGATTTCATGGCTGAGTGATATTCCATTGTACATAAGGACCACAACTTCTTTATCCATTTTTCTCTTTTCTTGGATATTTAAGGTGGAATGAAGTGGAGGTCCTTGTCAACAGAGCAGCCCTCAACTTTGGGGTGCTTGTGTCTTGCTGATTTTTCATTTTCCCAATTTATACCCCCATGAGTGGAAGTGCCCTATGCTCTCTAAGCTGTGTTTTTCAGATGTTTCAGGATACACCGTACACTTCTCCAGAGTGGTTGTTGGCAATTTACATCCCGCCCATCAGTGTAGCAAGGCTCTCATTTCTCCATGGCCTGTCCTGCATTTCTGGTTTTGACACTTTTTTCAGCATGGCCCTTTTGACCGATGGGAAGCGAGACTTCTCTGTAGCACTGATTTGCCTTTCCAGGTTGCTTGGTTGGCCAAAAAGGGCGTATGCCTTTTTTCCTGAATATATTCAGGAAAAAACGCATACGCCCTTTTTGGCCAAGGGCATCATTGTCAACATTTTGCCGCTTTTCATGTGCTTTAAAGGCGATTCGAATCTACCTCCTAAAATCTGTTTCCTGCAATTCTGCCTTGATTTCAAATCCTCTTCTTTGCCTTCCCTCAATATATTTGTGGACGAGAGTTATCATTTATAACTCTGCAGGTTTGTGAATTGCAGTGCCCTGAACCTCCATTTTACAACTCGCTTTTTTGGGAGCTGGCCGCAAAAGCGCAGGCTGGCTTCAGGCCCTGTTCTGGTTCCGGGGGGCAGGCTGAGCCTGTGGTTAATTCTTCTTCCTGATGGGAAAATAGAGTGACCTGTGCCTGTCCTGACACCAAGAGCTAGTCTCTCGTTGGTTCCCCGTCTTCCCGTTCATCCTCAGGACAAATTGCAAGCTGTACGGAACAGGAGGTTAAAGGTGCTGATGCTCCAAGTAGGGAGATTGCTAGTAAAGCGGCTGGAATGGCGAACCCGGGCACAAGGAGATGAGAAATGAGGTGCGTTTTAGAAACCTTTCCCCATCACACAGTGTACCATCTTCTGGGCTTCTCATGCATGTTTTCGATGTGGGAAGATGCCCTTGAACCTGGAGATTTGGGACCCATGCGATGGGTACCACGCAGTATTACTTTAAAGGGTCTGCGTTTGCTCACCCAACCTCACGAAACCTCTCAGCCCCAAGAGTGTCCACCCTTATGTCTCATCCAGCTGTGGGCCTAGATATGGTCAATCCAGGTTGCATCACAGCCCCTGAACGCATTGTGTAAGAATTTCTAACTCTTTCACTTTTGTTGTTTCATGGGTTTTTCAAAGTAATTTATTTTCATAATGGAGTTTAGCTGCTTTTCACTGCTGTGTTTATGCCGCTTTACACCCACTTGACACACTAACAGAGAGATATCAATACATAGGTTTTAAGATTATTACTAGTCAGGTATATTCTTGTGCGGTGAATACGGCATGTTGAGTCCAGTTCTCTGAGCAAGGAGTAGGTCTTGTCTACTACATATTGGGTTTATGGAACGGTATCTGAGCTAATTTGATACCCTTGTTTTATGTATCACCCCACCTCACCTTTCCCGTTAAGCAGCCATAGTCTGTTTTCTGCATGTGTGACGCTGTTCTGTTTTGTAATTCAGTTCAAGTGTAACGGTTTTTACATTCCCTCTATAAGTGATGCCTTATGAGAAGTGTCCTTTTCTGTGTGACTTATTTCACTTAGAATCGTCCTACCTAAATCCATTCATCATGCTGCTACTAACCTTATGACATTGATTTCATGGCTGAGTGATATTCCATTGTACATAAGGACCACAATTTTTTTATCCATTTTTCTCTTTCGTGGGATATTTAAGGTGGAATGAAGTGGAGGTCCTTGTCAACAGAGCAGCCCTCTTCTTTGGGGTGCTTGTGTCTTGCTGATTTTTAATTTTCCCAATTTATACACCCATGAGTGGAAGTGCCCTATGCTCTCTAAGCTGTGTTTTTCAGATGTTTCAGGACACACCATACACTTCTCCAGAGTGGCTGTTGGCAATTTACATCCCGCCCATCAGTGTAGCAAGGCTCCCATTTCTCCATGGCCTGTACTGCATTTCTGGTTTTGACACTTTTTTCAGCATGGCCCTTTTGACCGATGGGAAGCGAGACTTCTCTGTAGCGCTGATTTGCCTTTCCAGGTTGCTTGGTTGGCCAAAAAGGGCGTATGCGTTTTTTCCTGAATATATTCAGGAAAAAACGCATACGCCCTTTTTGGCCAAGGGCATCATTGTCAACGTTTTGCCGCTTTTCATGTGCTTTAAAGGCGATTCGTATCTAGCTCCTGAAATCTGTTTCGTGCAATTCTGCCTTGATTTCAAATCCTCTTCTTTGCCTTCCCTCAATATATTTGTGGACGAGAGTTATTATTTATAACTCTGCAGGTTTGTGAATTGCAGTTCCCTGAACCTCCATTTTACAACTCGCTTTTTTGGGAGCTGGCCGCAAAAGCGCAGGATGGCTTCAGGCCCTGTTCTTGTTCCGGGGGGCAGGCTGAGCCTGTGGTTAATTCTTCTTCCTGATAGGAAAATAGAGTGACCTGTGCCTGTCCCGACACCAAGAGCTAGTCTCTCATTGGTTCCCCGTCTTCCCGTTCATACTCAGGACAAATTGCAACCTGTACGGAACCGGAGGTTAAAGGTGCTGATGCTCCAAGTAGGGAGATTGCTAGTAAAGCGGCTGGAATGGCGAACCCGGGCACAAGGAGATGAGAAATGAGGTGCGTTTTAGAAACCTTTCCCCATCACACGGTGTACCATCTTCTGGGTTTCTCATGCATGTTTTCGATGTGGGAAGATGCCCTTGAACCTGGAGATTTGGGACCCATGCGATGGGTACCACGCAGTATTACTTTAAAGGGTCTGCGTTTGCTCACCCAACCTCACCAAACCTCTCAGCCCCAAGAGTGTCCACCCTTATGTCTCATCCAGCTGTGGGTCTAGATATGGTCAATCCAGGTTGCATCACAGCCCCTGAACGCATTGTGTAAGAATTTCTAACTCTTTCACTTTTGTTGTTTCATGGGTTTTTCAAAGTAATTTATTTTCATAATGGGGTTTAGCTGCTTTTCACTGCTGTGTTTATGCCGCTTTACACCCACTTGACACACTAACAGAGAGATATCAATACATAGGTTTTAAGATTATTACTAGTCAGGTATATTCTTGTGCGGTGAATAGGGCATGTTGAGTCCAGTTCTCTGAGCAAGGAGTAGGTCTTGTCTACTACATATTGGGTTTATGGAACGGTATCTGAGCTAATTTGATACCCTTGTTTTATGTATCACCGCACCTCACCTTTCCCGTTAAGCAGCCATAGTCTGTTTTCTGCATGTGTGACGCTGTTCTGTTTTGTAATTCAGTTCAAGTGTAACGGTTTTTACATTCCCTCTATCAGTGATACCTTATGAGAAGTGTCCTTTTCTGTGTGACTTATTTCACTTAGAATCGTCGTACCTAAATCCACTCATCATGCTGCTACTAACCTTATGACATTGATTTCATGGCTGAGTGATATTCCATTGTACATAAGGACCACAACTTCTTTATCCATTTTTCTCTTTCCTGGGATATTTAAGGTGGAATGAAGTGAAGGTCCTTGTCAACAGAGCAGCCCTCAACTTTGGGGTGCTTGTGTCTTGCTGATTTTTCATTTTCCCAATTTATACCCCCATGAGTGGAAATGCCCTATGCTCTCTAAGCTGTGTTTTTCAGATGTTTCAGGACACACCATACACTTCTCCAGAGTGGCTGTTGGCAATTTACATCCCGCCCATCAGTGTAGCAAGGCTCCCATTTCTCCATGGCCTGTCCTGCATTTCTGGTTTTGACACTTTTTTCAGCATGGCCCTTTTGACCGATGGGAAGTGAGACTTCTCTGTAGCGCTGATTTGCCTTTCCAGGTTGCTTGGTTGGCCAAAAAGGGCGTATGCGTTTTTTCCTGAATATATTCAGGAAAAAACGCATACGCCCTTTTTGGCCAAGGGCATCATTGTCAACGTTTTGCCGCTTTTCATGTGCTTTAAAGGCGATTCGAATCTACCTCCTGAAATCTGTTTCGTGCAATTCTGCCTTGATTTCAAATCCTCTTCTTTGCCTTCCCTCAATATATTTGTGGACGAGAGTTATCATTTATAACTCTGCAGGTTTGTGAATTGCAGTTCCCTGAACCTCCATTTTACAACTCGCTTTTTTGGGAGCTGGCCGCAAAAGCGCAGGATGGCTTCAGGCCCTGTTCTTGTTCCGGGGGGCAGGCTGAGCCTGTGGTTAATTCTTCTTCCTGATGGGAAAATAGAGTGACCTGTGCCTGTCCCGACACCAAGAGCTAGTCTCTCGTTGGTTCCCCGTCTTCCCGTTCATCCTCAGGACAAATTGCAACCTGTACGGAACCGGAGGTTAAAGGTGCTGATGCTCCAAGTAGGGAGATTGCTAGTAAAGCGGCTGGAATGGCGAACCCGGGCACAAGGAGATGAGAAATGAGGTGCGTTTTAGAAACCTTTCCCCATCACATGGTGTACCATCTTCTGGGTTTCTCATGCATGTTTTCGATGTGGGAAGATGCCCTTGAACCTGGAGATTTGGGACCCATGCGATGGGTACCACGCAGTATTACTTTAAAGGGTCTGCGTTTGCTCACCCAACCTCACCAAACCTCTCAGCCCCAAGAGTGTCCACCCTTATGTCTCATCCAGCTGTGGGTCTAGATATGGTCAATCCAGGTTGCATCACAGCCCCTGAACGCATTGTGTAAGAATTTCTAACTCTTTCACTTTTGTTGTTTCATGGGTTTTTCAAAGTAATTTATTTTCATAATGGGGTTTAGCTGCTTTTCACTGCTGTGTTTATGCCGCTTTACACCCACTTGACACACTAACAGAGAGATATCAATACATAGGTTTTAAGATTATTACTAGTCAGGTATATTCTTGTGCGGTGAATAGGGCATGTTGAGTCCAGTTCTCTGAGCAAGGAGTAGGTCGTGTCTACTACATATTGGGTTTATGGAACGGTATCTGAGCTAATTTGATACCCTTGTTTTATGTATCACCGCACCTCACCTTTCCCGTTAAGCAGCCATAGTCTGTTTTCTGCATGTGTGACGCTGTTCTGTTTTGTAATTCAGTTCAAGTGTAACGGTTTTTACATTCCCTCTATAAGTGATACCTTATGAGAAGTGTCCTTTTCTGTGTGACTTATTTCACTTAGAATCGTTGTACCTAAATCCACTCATCATGCTGCTACTAACCTTATGACATTGATTTCATGGCTGAGTGATATTCCATTGTACATAAGGACCACAATTTTTTTATCCATTTTTCTCTTTCGTGGGATATTTAAGGTGGAATGAAGTGGAGGTCCTTGTCAACAGAGCAGCCCTCAACTTTGGGGTGCTTGTGTCTTGCTGATTTTTCATTTTCCCAATTTATACACCCATGAGTGGAAGTGCCCTATGCTCTCTAAGCTGTGTTTTTCAGATGTTTCAGGACACACCATACACTTCTCCAGAGTGGCTGTTGGCAATTTACATCCCGCCCATCAGTGTAGCAAGGCTCCCATTTCTCCATGGCCTGTACTGCATTTCTGGTTTTGACACTTTTTTCAGCATGGCCCTTTTGACCGATGGGAAGCGAGACTTCTCTGTAGCGCTGATTTGCCTTTCCAGGTTGCTTGGTTGGCCAAAAAGGGCGTATGCGTTTTTTCCTGAATATATTCAGGAAAAAACGCATACGCCCTTTTTGGCCAAGGGCATCATTGTCAACGTTTTGCCGCTTTTCATGTGCTTTAAAGGCGATTCGTATCTACCTCCTGAAATCTGTTTCGTGCAATTCTGCCTTGATTTCAAATCCTCTTCTTTGCCTTCCCTCAATATATTTGTGGACGAGAGTTATCATTTATAACTCTGCAGGTTTGTGAATTGCAGTTCCCTGAACCTCCATTTTACAACTCGCTTTTTTGGGAGCTGGCCGCAAAAGCGCAGGATGGCTTCAGGCCCTGTTCTTGTTCTGGGGGGCAGGCTGAGCCTGTGGTTAATTCTTCTTCCTGATGGGAAAATAGAGTGACCTGTGCCTGTCCCGACACCAAGAGCTAGTCTCTCGTTGGTTCCCCGTCTTCCCGTTCATCCTCAGGACAAATTGCAACCTGTACGGAACCGGAGGTTAAAGGTGCTGATGCTCCAAGTAGGGAGATTGCTAGTAAAGCGGCTGGAATGGCGAACCCGGGCACAAGGAGATGAGAAATGAGGTGCGTTTTAGAAACCTTTCCCCATCACATGGTGTACCATCTTCTGGGTTTCTCATGCATGTTTTCGATGTGGGAAGATGCCCTTGAACCTGGAGATTTGGGACCCATGCGATGGGTACCACGCAGTATTACTTTAAAGGGTCTGCGTTTGCTCACCCAACCTCACCAAACCTCTCAGCCCCAAGAGTGTCCACCCTTATGTCTCATCCAGCTGTGGGTCTAGATATGGTCAATCCAGGTTGCATCACAGCCCCTGAACGCATTGTGTAAGAATTTCTAACTCTTTCACTTTTGTTGTTTCATGGGTTTTTCAAAGTAATTTATTTTCATAATGGGGTTTAGCTGCTTTTCACTGCTGTGTTTATGCCGCTTTACACCCACTTGACACACTAACAGAGAGATATCAATACATAGGTTTTAAGATTATTACTAGTCAGGTATATTCTTGTGCGGTGAATAGGGCATGTTGAGTCCAGTTCTCTGAGCAAGGAGTAGGTCTTGTCTACTACATATTGGGTTTATGGAACGGTATCTGAGCTAATTTGATACCCTTGTTTTATGTATCACCGCACCTCACCTTTCCCGTTAAGCAGCCATAGTCTGTTTTCTGCATGTGTGACGCTGTTCTGTTTTGTAATTCAGTTCAAGTGTAACGGTTTTTACATTCCCTCTATAAGTGATACCTTATGAGAAGTGTCCTTTTCTGTGTGACTTATTTCACTTAGAATCGTTGTACCTAAATCCACTCATCATGCTGCTACTAACCTTATGACATTGATTTCATGGCTGAGTGATATTCCATTGTACATAAGGACCACAATTTTTTTATCCATTTTTCTCTTTCGTGGGATATTTAAGGTGGAATGAAGTGGAGGTCCTTGTCAACAGAGCAGCCCTCAACTTTGGGGTGCTTGTGTCTTGCTGATTTTTCATTTTCCCAATTTATACACCCATGAGTGGAAGTGCCCTATGCTCTCTAAGCTGTGTTTTTCAGATGTTTCAGGACACACCATACACTTCTCCAGAGTGGCTGTTGGCAATTTACATCCCGCCCATCAGTGTAGCAAGGCTCCCATTTCTCCATGGCCTGTACTGCATTTCTGGTTTTGACACTTTTTTCAGCATGGCCCTTTTGACCGATGGGAAGCGAGACTTCTCTGTAGCGCTGATTTGCCTTTCCAGGTTGCTTGGTTGGCCAAAAAGGGCGTATGCGTTTTTTCCTGAATATATTCAGGAAAAAACGCATACGCCCTTTTTGGCCAAGGGCATCATTGTCAACGTTTTGCCGCTTTTCATGTGCTTTAAAGGCGATTCGTATCTACCTCCTGAAATCTGTTTCGTGCAATTCTGCCTTGATTTCAAATCCTCTTCTTTGCCTTCCCTCAATATATTTGTGGACGAGAGTTATCATTTATAACTCTGCAGGTTTGTGAATTGCAGTTCCCTGAACCTCCATTTTACAACTCGCTTTTTTGGGAGCTGGCCGCAAAAGCGCAGGATGGCTTCAGGCCCTGTTCTTGTTCCGGGGGGCAGGCTGAGCCTGTGGTTAATTCTTCTTCCTGATGGGAAAATAGAGTGACCTGTGCCTGTCCCGACACCAAGAGCTAGTCTCTCGTTGGTTCCCCGTCTTCCCGTTCATCCTCAGGACAAATTGCAACCTGTACGGAACCGGAGGTTAAAGGTGCTGATGCTCCAAGTAGGGAGATTGCTAGTAAAGCGGCTGGAATGGCGAACCCGGGCACAAGGAGATGAGAAATGAGGTGCGTTTTAGAAACCTTTCCCCATCACATGGTGTACCATCTTCTGGGTTTCTCATGCATGTTTTCGATGTGGGAAGATGCCCTTGAACCTGGAGATTTGGGACCCATGCGATGGGTACCACGCAGTATTACTTTAAAGGGTCTGCGTTTGCTCACCCAACCTCACCAAACCTCTCAGCCCCAAGAGTGTCCACCCTTATGTCTCATCCAGCTGTGGGTCTAGATATGGTCAATCCAGGTTGCATCACAGCCCCTGAACGCATTGTGTAAGAATTTCTAACTCTTTCACTTTTGTTGTTTCATGGGTTTTTCAAAGTAATTTATTTTCATAATGGGGTTTAGCTGCTTTTCACTGCTGTGTTTATGCCGCTTTACACCCACTTGACACACTAACAGAGAGATATCAATACATAGGTTTTAAGATTATTACTAGTCAGGTATATTCTTGTGCGGTGAATAGGGCATGTTGAGTCCAGTTCTCTGAGCAAGGAGTAGGTCTTGTCTACTACATATTGGGTTTATGGAACGGTATCTGAGCTAATTTGATACCCTTGTTTTATGTATCACCGCACCTCACAATTCCCGTTAAGCAGCCATAGTCTGTTTTCTGCATGTGTGATGCTGTTCTGTTTTGTAATTCAGTTCAAGTGTAACGGTTTTTACATTCCCTCTATAAGTGATACCTTATGAGAAGTGTCCTTTTCTGTGTGACTTATTTCACTTAGAATCGTTGTACCTAAATCCACTCATCATGCTGCTACTAACCTTATGACATTGATTTCATGGCTGAGTGATATTCCATTGTACATAAGGACCACAATTTTTTTATCCATTTTTCTCTTTCGTGGGATATTTAAGGTGGAATGAAGTGGAGGTCCTTGTCAACAGAGCAGCCCTCAACTTTGGGGTGCTTGTGTCTTGCTGATTTTTCATTTTCCCAATTTATACACCCATGAGTGGAAGTGCCCTATGCTCTCTAAGCTGTGTTTTTCAGATGTTTCAGGACACACCATACACTTCTCCAGAGTGGCTGTTGGCAATTTACATCCCGCCCATCAGTGTAGCAAGGCTCCCATTTCTCCATGGCCTGTACTGCATTTCTGGTTTTGACACTTTTTTCAGCATGGCCCTTTTGACCGATGGGAAGCGAGACTTCTCTGTAGCGCTGATTTGCCTTTCCAGGTTGCTTGGTTGGCCAAAAAGGGCGTATGCGTTTTTTCCTGAATATATTCAGGAAAAAACGCATACGCCCTTTTTGGCCAAGGGCATCATTGTCAACGTTTTGCCGCTTTTCATGTGCTTTAAAGGCGATTCGTATCTACGTCCTGAAATCTGTTTCGTGCAATTCTGCCTTGATTTCAAATCCTCTTCTTTGCCTTCCCTCAATATATTTGTGGACGAGAGTTATCATTTATAACTCTGCAGGTTTGTGAATTGCAGTTCCCTGAACCTCCATTTTACAACTCGCTTTTTTGGCAGCTGGCCGCAAAAGCGCAGGATGGCTTCAGGCCCTGTTCTTGTTCCGGGGGGCAGGCTGAGCCTGTGGTTAATTCTTCTTCCTGATGGGAAAATAGAATGACCTGTGCCTGTCCCGACACCAAGAGCTAGTCTCTCGTTGGTTCCCCGTCTTCCCGTTCATCCTCAGGACAAATTGCAACCTGTACGGAACCGGAGGTTAAAGGTGCTGATGCTCCAAGTAGGGAGATTGCTAGTAAAGCGGCTGGAATGGCGAACCCGGGCACAAGGAGATGAGAAATGAGGTGCGTTTTAGAAACCTTTCCCCATCACATGGTGTACCATCTTCTGGGTTTCTCATGCATGTTTTCGATGTGGGAAGATGCCCTTGAACCTGGAGATTTGGGACCCATGCGATGGGTACCACGCAGTATTACTTTAAAGGGTCTGCGTTTGCTCACCCAACCTCACCAAACCTCTCAGCCCCAAGAGTGTCCACCCTTATGTCTCATCCAGCTGTGGGTCTAGATATGGTCAATCCAGGTTGCATCACAGCCCCTGAACGCATTGTGTAAGAATTTCTAACTCTTTCACTTTTGTTGTTTCATGGGTTTTTCAAAGTAATTTATTTTCATAATGGGGTTTAGCTGCTTTTCACTGCTGTGTTTATGCCGCTTTACACCCACTTGACACACTAACAGAGAGATATCAATACATAGGTTTTAAGATTATTACTAGTCAGGTATATTCTTGTGCGGTGAATAGGGCATGTTGAGTCCAGTTCTCTGAGCAAGGAGTAGGTCGTGTCTACTACATATTGGGTTTATGGAACGGTATCTGAGCTAATTTGATACCCTTGTTTTATGTATCACCGCACCTCACCTTTCCCGTTAAGCAGCCATAGTCTGTTTTCTGCATGTGTGACGCTGTTCTGTTTTGTAATTCAGTTCAAGTGTAACGGTTTTTACATTCCCTCTATAAGTGATACCTTATGAGAAGTGTCCTTTTCTGTGTGACTTATTTCACTTAGAATCGTTGTACCTAAATCCACTCATCATGCTGCTACTAACCTTATGACATTGATTTCATGGCTGAGTGATATTCCATTGTACATAAGGACCACAATTTTTTTATCCATTTTTCTCTTTCGTGGGATATTTAAGGTGGAATGAAGTGGAGGTCCTTGTCAACAGAGCAGCCCTCAACTTTGGGGTGCTTGTGTCTTGCTGATTTTTCATTTTCCCAATTTATACACCCATGAGTGGAAGTGCCCTATGCTCTCTAAGCTGTGTTTTTCAGATGTTTCAGGACACACCATACACTTCTCCAGAGTGGCTGTTGGCAATTTACATCCCGCCCATCAGTGTAGCAAGGCTCCCATTTCTCCATAGCCTGTACTGCATTTCTGGTTTTGACACTTTTTTCAGCATGGCCCTTTTGACCGATGGGAAGCGAGACTTCTCTGTAGCGCTGATTTGCCTTTCCAGGTTGCTTGGTTGGCCAAAAAGGGCGTATGCGTTTTTTCCTGAATATATTCAGGAAAAAACGCATACGCCCTTTTTGGCCAAGGGCATCATTGTCAACGTTTTGCCGCTTTTCATGTGCTTTAAAGGCGATTCGTATCTACCTCCTGAAATCTGTTTCGTGCAATTCTGCCTTGATTTCAAATCCTCTTCTTTGCCTTCCCTCAATATATTTGTGGACGAGAGTTATCATTTATAACTCTGCAGGTTTGTGAATTGCAGTTCCCTGAACCTCCATTTTACAACTCGCTTTTTTGGGAGCTGGCCGCAAAAGCGCAGGATGGCTTCAGGCCCTGTTCTTGTTCCGGGGGGCAGGCTGAGCCTGTGGTTAATTCTTCTTCCTGATGGGAAAATAGAGTGACCTGTGCCTGTCCCGACACCAAGAGCTAGTCTCTCGTTGGTTCCCCGTCTTCCCGTTCATCCTCAGGACAAATTGCAACCTGTACGGAACCGGAGGTTAAAGGTGTTGATGCTCCAAGTAGGGAGATTGCTAGTAAAGCGGCTGGAATGGCGAACCCGGGCACAAGGAGATGAGAAATGAGGTGCGTTTTAGAAACCTTTCCCCATCACATGGTGTACCATCTTCTGGGTTTCTCATGCATGTTTTCGATGTGGGAAGATGCCCTTGAACCTGGAGATTTGGGACCCATGCGATGGGTACCACGCAGTATTACTTTAAAGGGTCTGCGTTTGCTCACCCAACCTCACCAAACCTCTCAGCCCCAAGAGTGTCCACCCTTATGTCTCATCCAGCTGTGGGTCTAGATATGGTCAATCCAGGTTGCATCACAGCCCCTGAACGCATTGTGTAAGAATTTCTAACTCTTTCACTTTTGTTGTTTCATGGGTTTTTCAAAGTAATTTATTTTCATAATGGGGTTTAGCTGCTTTTCACTGCTGTGTTTATGCCGCTTTACACCCACTTGACACACTAACAGAGAGATATCAATACATAGGTTTTAAGATTATTACTAGTCAGGTATATTCTTGTGCGGTGAATAGGGCATGTTGAGTCCAGTTCTCTGAGCAAGGAGTAGGTCTTGTCTACTACATATTGGGTTTATGGAACGGTATCTGAGCTAATTTGATACCCTTGTTTTATGTATCACCGCACCTCACCTTTCCCGTTAAGCAGCCATAGTCTGTTTTCTGCATGTGTGACGCTGTTCTGTTTTGTAATTCAGTTCAAGTGTAACGGTTTTTACATTCCCTCTATAAGTGATACCTTATGAGAAGTGTCCTTTTCTGTGTGACTTATTTCACTTAGAATCGTTGTACCTAAATCCACTCATCATGCTGCTACTAACCTTATGACATTGATTTCATGGCTGAGTGATATTCCATTGTACATAAGGACCACAATTTTTTTATCCATTTTTCTCTTTCGTGGGATATTTAAGGTGGAATGAAGTGGAGGTCCTTGTCAACAGAGCAGCCCTCAACTTTGGGGTGCTTGTGTCTTGCTGATTTTTCATTTTCCCAATTTATACACCCATGAGTGGAAGTGCCCTATGCTCTCTAAGCTGTGTTTTTCAGATGTTTCAGGACACACCATACACTTCTCCAGAGTGGCTGTTGGCAATTTACATCCCGCCCATCAGTGTAGCAAGGCTCCCATTTCTCCATGGCCTGTACTGCATTTCTGGTTTTGACACTTTTTTCAGCATGGCCCTTTTGACCGATGGGAAGCGAGACTTCTCTGTAGCGCTGATTTGCCTTTCCAGGTTGCTTGGTTGGCCAAAAAGGGCGTATGCGTTTTTTCCTGAATATATTCAGGAAAAAACGCATACGCCCTTTTTGGCCAAGGGCATCATTGTCAACGTTTTGCCGCTTTTCATGTGCTTTAAAGGCGATTCGTATCTACCTCCTGAAATCTGTTTCGTGCAATTCTGCCTTGATTTCAAATCCTCTTCTTTGCCTTCCCTCAATATATTTGTGGACGAGAGTTATCATTTATAACTCTGCAGGTTTGTGAATTGCAGTTCCCTGAACCTCCATTTTACAACTCGCTTTTTTGGGAGCTGGCCGCAAAAGCGCAGGATGGCTTCAGGCCCTGTTCTTGTTCCGGGGGGCAGGCTGAGCCTGTGGTTAATTCTTCTTCCTGATGGGAAAATAGAGTGACCTGTGTCTGTCCCGACACCAAGAGCTAGTCTCTCGTTGGTTCCCCGTCTTCCCGTTCATCCTCAGGACAAATTGCAACCTGTACGGAACCGGAGGTTAAAGGTGCTGATGCTCCAAGTAGGGAGATTGCTAGTAAAGCGGCTGGAATGGCGAACCCGGGCACAAGGAGATGAGAAATGAGGTGCGTTTTAGAAACCTTTCCCCATCACATGGTGTACCATCTTCTGGGTTTCTCATGCATGTTTTCGATGTGGGAAGATGCCCTTGAACCTGGAGATTTGGGACCCATGCGATGGGTACCACGCAGTATTACTTTAAAGGGTCTGCGTTTGCTCACCCAACCTCACCAAACCTCTCAGCCCCAAGAGTGTCCACCCTTATGTCTCATCCAGCTGTGGGTCTAGATATGGTCAATCCAGGTTGCATCACAGCCCCTGAACGCATTGTGTAAGAATTTCTAACTCTTTCACTTTTGTTGTTTCATGGGTTTTTCAAAGTAATTTATTTTCATAATGGGGTTTAGCTGCTTTTCACTGCTGTGTTTATGCCGCTTTACACCCACTTGACACACTAACAGAGAGATATCAATACATAGGTTTTAAGATTATTACTAGTCAGGTATATTCTTGTGCGGTGAATAGGGCGTGTTGAGTCCAGTTCTCTGAGCAAGGAGTAGGTCTTGTCTACTACATATTGGGTTTATGGAACGGTATCTGAGCTAATTTGATACCCTTGTTTTATGTATCACCGCACCTCACAATTCCCGTTAAGCAGCCATAGTCTGTTTTCTGCATGTGTGATGCTGTTCTGTTTTGTAATTCAGTTCAAGTGTAACGGTTTTTACATTCCCTCTATAAGTGATACCTTATGAGAAGTGTCCTTTTCTGTGTGACTTATTTCACTTAGAATCGTTGTACCTAAATCCACTCATCATGCTGCTACTAACCTTATGACATTGATTTCATGGCTGAGTGATATTCCATTGTACATAAGGACCACAATTTTTTTATCCATTTTTCTCTTTCGTGGGATATTTAAGGTGGAATGAAGTGGAGGTCCTTGTCAACAGAGCAGCCCTCAACTTTGGGGTGCTTGTGTCTTGCTGATTTTTCATTTTCCCAATTTATACACCCATGAGTGGAAGTGCCCTATGCTCTCTAAGCTGTGTTTTTCAGATGTTTCAGGACACACCATACACTTCTCCAGAGTGGCTGTTGGCAATTTACATCCCGCCCATCAGTGTAGCAAGGCTCCCATTTCTCCATGGCCTGTACTGCATTTCTGGTTTTGACACTTTTTTCAGCATGGCCCTTTTGACCGATGGGAAGCGAGACTTCTCTGTAGCGCTGATTTGCCTTTCCAGGTTGCTTGGTTGGCCAAAAAGGGCGTATGCGTTTTTTCCTGAATATATTCAGGAAAAAACGCATACGCCCTTTTTGGCCAAGGGCATCATTGTCAACGTTTTGCCGCTTTTCATGTGCTTTAAAGGCGATTCGTATCTACGTCCTGAAATCTGTTTCGTGCAATTCTGCCTTGATTTCAAATCCTCTTCTTTGCCTTCCCTCAATATATTTGTGGACGAGAGTTATCATTTATAACTCTGCAGGTTTGTGAATTGCAGTTCCCTGAACCTCCATTTTACAACTCGCTTTTTTGGCAGCTGGCCGCAAAAGCGCAGGATGGCTTCAGGCCCTGTTCTTGTTCCGGGGGGCAGGCTGAGCCTGTGGTTAATTCTTCTTCCTGATGGGAAAATAGAGTGACCTATGCCTGTCCCGACACCAAGAGCTAGTCTCTCGTTGGTTCCCCGTCTTCCCGTTCATCCTCAGGACAAATTGCAACCTGTACGGAACCGGAGGTTAAAGGTGCTGATGCTCCAAGTAGGGAGATTGCTAGTAAAGCGGCTGGAATGGCGAACCCGGGCACAAGGAGATGAGAAATGAGGTGCGTTTTAGAAACCTTTCCCCATCACATGGTGTACCATCTTCTGGGTTTCTCATGCATGTTTTCGATGTGGGAAGATGCCCTTGAACCTGGAGATTTGGGACCCATGCGATGGGTACCACGCAGTATTACTTTAAAGGGTCTGCGTTTGCTCACCCAACCTCACCAAACCTCTCAGCCCCAAGAGTGTCCACCCTTATGTCTCATCCAGCTGTGGGTCTAGATATGGTCAATCCAGGTTGCATCACAGCCCCTGAACGCATTGTGTAAGAATTTCTAACTCTTTCACTTTTGTTGTTTCATGGGTTTTTCAAAGTAATTTATTTTCATAATGGGGTTTAGCTGCTTTTCACTGCTGTGTTTATGCCGCTTTACACCCACTTGACACACTAACAGAGAGATATCAATACATAGGTTTTAAGATTATTACTAGTCAGGTATATTCTTGTGCGGTGAATAGGGCATGTTGAGTCCAGTTCTCTGAGCAAGGAGTAGGTCTTGTCTACTACATATTGGGTTTATGGAACGGTATCTGAGCTAATTTGATACCCTTGTTTTATGTATCACCGCACCTCACCTTTCCCGTTAAGCAGCCATAGTCTGTTTTCTGCATGTGTGACGCTGTTCTGTTTTGTAATTCAGTTCAAGTGTAACGGTTTTTACATTCCCTCTATAAGTGATACCTTATGAGAAGTGTCCTTTTCTGTGTGACTTATTTCACTTAGAATCGTTGTACCTAAATCCACTCATCATGCTGCTACTAACCTTATGACATTGATTTCATGGCTGAGTGATATTCCATTGTACATAAGGACCACAATTTTTTTATCCATTTTTCTCTTTCGTGGGATATTTAAGGTGGAATGAAGTGGAGGTCCTTGTCAACAGAGCAGCCCTCAACTTTGGGGTGCTTGTGTCTTGCTGATTTTTCATTTTCCCAATTTATACACCCATGAGTGGAAGTGCCCTATGCTCTCTAAGCTGTGTTTTTCAGATGTTTCAGGACACACCATACACTTCTCCAGAGTGGCTGTTGGCAATTTACATCCCGCCCATCAGTGTAGCAAGGCTCCCATTTCTCCATGGCCTGTACTGCATTTCTGGTTTTGACACTTTTTTCAGCATGGCCCTTTTGACCGATGGGAAGCGAGACTTCTCTGTAGCGCTGATTTGCCTTTCCAGGTTGCTTGGTTGGCCAAAAAGGGCGTATGCGTTTTTTCCTTAATATATTCAGGAAAAAACGCATACGCCCTTTTTGGCCAAGGGCATCATTGTCAACGTTTTGCCGCTTTTCATGTGCTTTAAAGGCGATTCGTATCTACCTCCTGAAATCTGTTTCGTGCAATTCTGCCTTGATTTCAAATCCTCTTCTTTGCCTTCCCTCAATATATTTGTGGACGAGAGTTATCATTTATAACTCTGCAGGTTTGTGAATTGCAGTTCCCTGAACCTCCATTTTACAACTCGCTTTTTTGGGAGCTGGCCGCAAAAGCGCAGGATGGCTTCAGGCCCTGTTCTTGTTCCGGGGGGCAGGCTGAGCCTGTGGTTAATTCTTCTTCCTGATGGGAAAATAGAGTGACCTGTGCCTGTCCCGACACCAAGAGCTAGTCTCTCGTTGGTTCCCCGTCTTCCCGTTCATCCTCAGGACAAATTGCAACCTGTACGGAACCGGAGGTTAAAGGTGCTGATGCTCCAAGTAGGGAGATTGCTAGTAAAGCGGCTGGAATGGCGAACCCGGGCACAAGGAGATGAGAAATGAGGTGCGTTTTAGAAACCTTTCCCCATCACATGGTGTACCATCTTCTGGGTTTCTCATGCATGTTTTCGATGTGGGAAGATGCCCTTGAACCTGGAGATTTGGGACCCATGCGATGGGTACCACGCAGTATTACTTTAAAGGGTCTGCGTTTGCTCACCCAACCTCACCAAACCTCTCAGCCCCAAGAGTGTCAACCCTTATGTCTCATCCAGCTGTGGGTCTAGATATGGTCAATCCAGGTTGCATCACAGCCCCTGAACGCATTGTGTAAGAATTTCTAACTCTTTCACTTTTGTTGTTTCATGGGTTTTTCAAAGTAATTTATTTTCATAATGGGGTTTAGCTGCTTTTCACTGCTGTGTTTATGCCGCTTTACACCCACTTGACACACTAACAGAGAGATATCAATACATAGGTTTTAAGATTATTACTAGTCAGGTATATTCTTGTGCGGTGAATAGGGCATGTTGAGTCCAGTTCTCTGAGCAAGGAGTAGGTCTTGTCTACTACATATTGGGTTTATGGAACGGTATCTGAGCTAATTTGATACCCTTGTTTTATGTATCACCGCACCTCACAATTCCCGTTAAGCAGCCATAGTCTGTTTTCTGCATGTGTGATGCTGTTCTGTTTTGTAATTCAGTTCAAGTGTAACGGTTTTTACATTCCCTCTATAAGTGATACCTTATGAGAAGTGTCCTTTTCTGTGTGACTTATTTCACTTAGAATCGTTGTACCTAAATCCACTCATCATGCTGCTACTAACCTTATGACATTGATTTCATGGCTGAGTGATATTCCATTGTACATAAGGACCACAATTTTTTTATCCATTTTTCTCTTTCGTGGGATATTTAAGGTGGAATGAAGTGGAGGTCCTTGTCAACAGAGCAGCCCTCAACTTTGGGGTGCTTGTGTCTTGCTGATTTTTCATTTTCCCAATTTATACACCCATGAGTGGAAGTGCCCTATGCTCTCTAAGCTGTGTTTTTCAGATGTTTCAGGACACACCATACACTTCTCCAGAGTGGCTGTTGGCAATTTACATCCCGCCCATCAGTGTAGCAAGGCTCCCATTTCTCCATGGCCTGTACTGCATTTCTGGTTTTGACACTTTTTTCAGCATGGCCCTTTTGACCGATGGGAAGCGAGACTTCTCTGTAGCGCTGATTTGCCTTTCCAGGTTGCTTGGTTGGCCAAAAAGGGCGTATGCGTTTTTTCCTGAATATATTCAGGAAAAAACGCATACGCCCTTTTTGGCCAAGGGCATCATTGTCAACGTTTTGCCGCTTTTCATGTGCTTTAAAGGCGATTCGAATCTACCTCCTGAAATCTGTTTCGTGCAATTCTGCCTTGATTTCAAATCCTCTTCTTTGCCTTCCCTCAATATATTTGTGGACGAGAGTTATCATTTATAACTCTGCAGGTTTGTGAATTGCAGTGCCCTGAACCTCCATTTTACAACTCGCTTTTTTGGGAGCTGGCCGCAAAAGCGCAGGATGGCTTCAGGCCCTGTTCTTGTTCCGGGGGGCAGGCTGAGCCTGTGGTTAATTCTTCTTCCTGATGGGAAAATAGAGTGACCTGTGCCTGTCCCGACACCAAGAGCTAGTCTCTCGTTGGTTCCCCGTCTTCCCGTTCATCCTCAGGACAAATTGCAACCTGTACGGAACCGGAGGTTAAAGGTGCTGATGCTCCAAGTAGGGAGATTGCTAGTAAAGCGGCTGGAATGGCGAACCCGGGCACAAGGAGATGAGAAATGAGGTGCGTTTTAGAAACCTTTCCCCATCACACGGTGTACCATCTTCTGGGTTTCTCATGCATGTTTTCGATGTGGGAAGATGCCCTTGAACCTGGAGATTTGGGACCCATGCGATGGGTACCACGCAGTATTACTTTAAAGGGTCTGCGTTTGCTCACCCAACCTCACCAAACCTCTCAGCCCCAAGAGTGTCCACCCTTATGTCTCATCCAGCTGTGGGTCTAGATATGGTCAATCCAGGTTGCATCACAGCCCCTGAACGCATTGTGTAAGAATTACTCTCTCTTTCACTGTCTTTGTTTCATGGGTGTTTCAAAGTAATTTATTTTTATAATGGGGTTTAGCTGCTTTTCACTGCTGTGTTTATGCTGCTTTACACCCACTTGACACACTAACAGAGAGATATCAGTACATAGGTTTTAAGATGATTACTAGTCAGATATATTCTTGTGCGGTGAATAGGGCGTGTTGAGTCCAGTTCTCTGAGCAAGGAGTAGGTCTTGTCTATTACATATTGGGTTTATGGAACGGTATCTGAGCTAATTTGATACCCTTGTTTTATGTATCACCCCACCTCACCTTTCCCGTTAAGCAGCCATAGTCTGTTTTCTGCATGTGTGACGCTGTTCTTTTTTGTAATTCAGTTCAAGTGTAACGGTTTTTACATTCCCTCTATAAGTGATACCTTATGAGAAGTGTCCTTTTCTGTGTGACTTATTTCACTTAGAATCGTCGTACCTAAATCCACTCATCATGCTGCTACTAACCTTATGACATTGATTTCATGGCTGAGTGATATTCCATTGTACATAAGGACCACAATTTTATTATCCATTTTTCTCTTTCCTGGGATATTTAAGGTGGAATGAAGTGGAGGTCCTTGTCAACAGAGCAGCCCTCAACTTTGGGGTGCTTGTGTCTTGCTGATTTTTCATTTTCCCAATTTATACCCCCATGAGTGGAAGTGCCCTATGCTCTCTAAGCTGTGTTTTTCAGATGTTTCAGGACACACCGTACACTTCTCCAGAGTGGCTGTTGGCAATTTACATCCCGCCCATCAGTGTAGCAAGGCTCCCATTTCTCCATGGCCTGTCCTGCATTTCTGGTTTTGACACTTTTTTCAGCATGGCCCTTTTGACCGATGGGAAGCGAGACTTCTCTGTAGCGCTGATTTGCCTTTCCAGGTTGCTTGGTTGGCCAAAAAGGGCGTATGCGTTTTTTCCTGAATATATTCAGGAAAAAACGCATACGCCCTTTTTGGCCAAGGACATCATTGTCAACGTTTTGCCGCTTTTCATGTGCTTTAAAGGCGATTCGTATCTACCTCCTGAAATCTGTTTCGTGCAATTCTGCCTTGATTTCAAATCCTCTTCTTTGCCTTCCCTCAATATATTTGTGGACGAGAGTTATCATTTATAACTCTGCAGGTTTGTGAATTGCAGTGCCCTGAAACTCCATTTTACAACTCGCTTTTTTGGGAGCTGGCCGCCAAAGCGCAGGATGGCTTCAGGCCCTGTTCTTGTTCCGGGGGGCAGGCTGAGCCTGTGGTTAATTCTTCTTCCTGATGGGAAAATAGAGTGACCTGTGCCTGTCCCGACACCAAGAGCTAGTCTCTCGTTGGTTCCCCGTCTTCCCGTTCATCCTCAGGACAAATTGCAACCTGTACGGAACCGGAGGTTAAAGGTGCTGATGCTCCAAGTAGGGAGATTGCTAGTAAAGCGGCTGGAATGGCGAACCCGGGCACAAGGAGATGAGAAATGAGGTGCGTTTTAGAAACCTTTCCCCATCACACGGTGTACCATCTTCTGGGTTTCTCATGCATGTTTTCGATGTGGGAAGATGCCCTTGAACCTGGAGATTTGGGACCCATGCGATGGGTACCATGCAGTATTACTTTAAAGGGTCTGCGTTTGCTCACCCAACCTCACCAAACCTCTCAGCCCCAAGAGTGTCCACCCTTATGTCTCATCCAGCTGTGGGTCTAGATATGGTCAATCCAGGTTGCATCACAGCCCCTGAACGCATTGTGTAAGAATTTCTCTCTCTTTCACTGTCTTTGTTTCATGGGTGTTTCAAAGTAATTTATTTTTATAATGGGGTTTAGCTGCTTTTCACTGCTGTGTTTATGCCGCTTTACACCCACTTGACACACTAACAGAGAGATATCAGTACATAGGTTTTAAGATTATTACTAGTCAGATATATTCTTGTGCGGTGAATAGGGCGTGTTGAGTCCAGTTCTCTGAGCAAGGAGTAGGTCTTGTCTATTACATATTGGGTTTATGGAACGGTATCTGAGCTAATTTGAAACCCTTGTTTTATGTATCACCCCACCTCACCTTTCCCATTAAACAGCCATAGTGTGTTTTCTGCATGTGTGACTCTGTTCTGTTTTGTAATTCAGTGCAAGTGTAACGGTTTTTACATTCCCTCTATCAGTGATACCTTATGAGAAGTGTCCTTTTCTGTGTGACTTATTTCACGTAGAATCGTCGTACCTAAATCCACTCATCATGCTGCTACTAACCTTATGACATTGATTTCATGGCTGAGTGATATTCCATTGTACATAAAGACCACAACTTTATTATCCATTTTTCTCTTTCCTGGGATATTTAAGGTGGAATGAATTGGAGGTCCTTGTCAACAGAGCAGCCCTCAACTTTGGGGTGCTTGTGTCTTGCTGATTTTTCATTTTCCCAATTTATACCCCCATGAGTGGAAGTGCCCTATGCTCTCTAAGCTGTGTTTTTCAGATGCTTCAGGACACACCGTACACTTCTCCAGAGTGGCTGTTGGCAATTTACATTCCGCCCATCAGTGTAGCAAGGCTCCCATTTCTCCATGGCCTGTCCTGCATTTCTGGTTTTGACACTTTTTTCAGCATGGCCCTTTTGACCGATGGGAAGCGAGACTTCTCTGTAGCGCTGATTTGCCTTTCCAGGTTGCTTGGTTGGCCAAAAAGGGCGTATGCGTTTTTTCCTGAATATATTCAGGAAAAAACGCATACGCCCTTTTTGGCCAAGGGCATCATTGTCAACGTTTTGCCGCTTTTCATGTGCTTTAAAGGCGATTCGAATCTACCTCCTGAAATCTGTTTCCTGCAATTCTGCCTTGATTTCAAATCCTCTTCTTTGCCTTCCCTCAATTTATTTGTGGACGAGAGTTATCATTTATAACTCTGCAGGTTTGTGAATTGCAGTGCCCTGAACCTCCATTTTACAACTCGTTTTTATGGGAGCTGGCGGCAAAATCGCAGAATGGCTTTAGGCCCTGTTCTGGTTCCGGGGGGCAGGCTGAGCCTGTGGTTAATTCTTCTTTCTGATGGGAAAATAGAGTGACCTGTGCCTGTCCCAACACCAAGAGCTAGTCTCTCGTTGGTTCCACGTCTTCCCGTTTATCCTCAGGACAAATTGCAACCTGTATGGAACAGGAGGTTAAAGGTGCTGATGCTCCAAGTAGGGAGCTTGCTAGTAAAGTGGCTGGAATGGCGAACCCGGGCACAAGGAGATGAGAAATGAGGTGCGTTTTAGAAACCTTTCCCCATCACACGGTGTACCATCTTCTGTGTTTCTCATTCATGTTTTTGATGTAGGAAGATGCCCTTGAACCTGGAGATTTGGGACCCATGCGATGGGTACCACGCAGTATTACTTTAAAGGGTCTGCGTTTGCTCACCCAACCTCACCAAACCTCTCAGCCCCAAGAGTGTCCACCCTTATGTCTCATCCAGCTGTGGGTCTAGATATGGTCAATCCAGGTTGCATCACAGCCCCTGAACGCATTGTGTAAGAATTTCTCTCTCTTTCACTGTCTTTGTTTCATGGGTGTTTCAAAGTAATTTATTTTTATAATGGGGTTTAGCTGCTTTTCACTGCTGTGTTTATGCCGCTTTATACCCACTTGACACACTAACAGAGAGATATCAATACGTAGGTTTTACGATTATTATTATTCAGATATATTCTTGTGCGGTGAATAGGGCGTGTTGAGTCCAGTTCTCTGAGCAAGGAGTAGGTCTTGTCTATTACATTTTGGGTTTATGGAACGATATCTGAGCTAATTTGATACCCTTGTTTTATGTATCACCCCACCTCACCTTTCCCGTTAAGCAGCCATAGTGTGTTTTCTGCATGTGTGACTCTGTTCTGTTTTGTAATTCAGTTCAAGTGTAACGGTTTTTACATTCCCTCTATCAGTGATACCTTATGAGAAGTGTCCTTTTCTGTGTGACTTATTTCACTTAGAATCGTCATACCTAAATCCACTCATCATGCTGCTACTAACCTTACGACATTGATTTCATGGCTGAGTGATATTCCATTGTACATAAGGACCACAACTTCTTTATCCATTATTCTCTTTCCTGGGATATTTAAGGTGGAATGAAGTGGAGGTCCTGGTCAACAGAGCAGCCCTAAACTTTGGGGTGCTTGTGTCTTGCTGATTTTTAATTTTCCCAATTTATACCCCCATGAGTGGAAGTGCCCTATGCTCTCTAAGCTGTGTTTTTCAGATGTTTCAGGACTCACCGGACACTTCTCCAGAGTGGCTCTTGGCAATTTACATCCCGCTTATCAGTGTAGCAAGGCTCCCATTTCTCCATGGCCTGTCCTGCATTTCTGGTTTTCACACTTTTTTCAGCATGGCCCTTTTGGCCGATGGGAAGCGAGACTTCTTTGTAGCGCTGATTTGCCTTTCCAGGTTGCTTGGTTGGCCAAAAAGGGCGCATGCGTTTTTTCCTGAATATATTCAGGAAAAAACGCATGCGCCCTTTTTGGCCAAGGGCATCATTGTCAACGTTTTGCCGCTTTTCATGTGCTTTAAAGGCGATTCGAATCTACCTCCTGAAATCTGTTTCGTGCAATTCTGCCTTAATTTCAAATCCTCTTCTTTGCCTTCCCACAATATATTTGTGGAAGAGAGTTATCATTTATAACTCTGCAGGTTTGTGAATTGCAGTGCCCTGAACCTCCATTTTACAACTCGCTTTTTTGGTAGCTGGCCGCAAAAGTGCAGGATGGCTTCAGGCCCTGTTCTGGTTCCGGGGGGCAGGCTGAGCCTGTGGTTAATTCTTCTTCCTGATGGGAAAATAGAGTGACCAGTGCCTGTCCCGACACCAAGAGCTAGTCTCTCATTGGTTCCCTGTCTTCCCGTTCATCCTCAGGACAATTTGCAAACTGTACGGAACAGGAGGTTAAAGGTGCTGATGTTCCAAGTAGGGAGATTGCTAGTAAAGCGGCTGGAATGGCGAACCCGGGCACAAGGAGATGAGAAATGAGGTGCGTTTTAGAAACCTTTCCCCATCACACGGTGTACCATCTTCTTGGTTTCTCATGCATGTTTTCGATGTAGGAAGATGCCCTTGAACCTGGAGATTTGGGACCCATGCGATGGGTACCACGCAGTATTACTTTAAAGGGTCTGCGTTTGCTCACCCAACCTCACCAAACCTCTCAGCCCCAAGAGTGTCCACCCTTATGTCTCATCCAGCTGTGGGTCTAGATATGGTCAATCCAGGTTGCATCACAGCCCCTGAACGCATTGTGTAAGAATTACTCTCTCTTTCACTGTCTTTGTTTCATGGGTGTTTCAAAGTAATTTATTTTTATAATGGGGTTTAGCTGCTTTTCACTGCTGTGTTTATGCCGCTTTACACCCACTTGACACACTAACAGAGATATATCAATACATAGGTTTTACGATTATTATTAGTCAGATATATTCTTGTGTGGTGAATAGGGCGTGTTGAGTCCAGTTCTCTGAGCAAGGAGTAGGTCTTGTCTATTACATATTGGGTTTATGGAACGGTATCTGAGCTAATTTGATACCCTTGTTTTATGTATCACCCCACCTCACCTTTCCCGTTAAGCAGCCATAGTGTGTTTTCTGCATGTGTGACTCTGTTCTGTTTTGTAATTCAGTTCAAGTGTAACGGTTTTTACATTCCCTCTATCAGTGATACCTTATGAGAAGTGTCCTTTTCTGTGTGACTTATTTCACTTAGAATCGTCGTACCTAAATCCACTCATCATGCTGCTACTAACCTTACGACATTGATTTCATGGCTGAGTGATATTCCATTGTACATAAGGACCACAACTTCTTTATCCATTTTTCTCTTTCCTGGGATATTTAAGGTGGAATGAAGTGGAGGTCCTGGTCAACAGAGCAGCCCTAAACTTTGGGGTGCTTGTGTCTTGCTGATTTTTAATTTTCCCAATTTATACCCCCATGAGTGGAAGTGCCCTATGCTCTCTAAGCTGTGTTTTTCAGATGTTTCAGGACTCACCGGACACTTCTCCGGAGTGGCTCTTGGCAATTTACATCCCGCCCATCAGTGTAGCAAGGCTCCCATTTCTCCATGGCCTTTCCTGCATTTCTGGTTTTGACACTTTTTTCAGCATGGCCCTTTTGGCCGATGGGAAGCGAGACTTCTTTGTAGCGCTGATTTGCCTTTCCAGGTTGCTTGGTTGGCCAAAAAGGGCGTATGCGTTTTTTCCTGAATATATTCAGGAAAAAACGCATACGCCCTTTTTGGCCAAGGGCATCATTGTCAACGTTTTGCCGCTTTTCATGTGCTTTAAAGGCGATTCGAATCTACCTCCTGAAATCTGTTTCCTGCAATTCTGCCTTGATTTCAAATCCTCTTCTTTGCCTTCCCTCAATATATTTGTGGACGAGAGTTATCATTTATAACTCTGCAGGTTTGTGAATTGCAATGCCCTGAACCTCCATTTTACAACTCGTTTTTATGGGAGCTGGCCGCAAAATCGCAGAATGGCTTCAGGCCCTGTTCTGTTTCCGGGGGGCAGGCTGAGCCTGTGGTTAATTCTTCTTCCTAATGGGAAAATAGAGTGCCCTGTGCCTGTCCCAACACCAAGAGCTAGTCTCTCGTTGTTTCCACGTCTTCCCGTTTATCCTCAGGACAAATTGCAACCTGTATGGAACAGGAGGTTAAAGGTGCTGATGCTCCAAGTAGGGAGCTTGCTAGTAAAGCGGCTGGAATGGCGAACCCGGGCACAAGGAGATGAGAATTTAGGTGCGTTTTAGAAACCTTTCCCCATCACACGGTGTACCATCTTCTGGGTTTCTCATGCATGTTTTTGATGTAGGAAGATGCCCTTGAACCTGGAGATTTGGGACCCATGCGATGGGTACCACGCAGTATTACTTTAAAGGGTCTGCGTTTGCTCACCCAACCTCACCAAACCTCTCATCCCCAAGAGTGTCCACCCTTATGTCTCATCCAGCTGTGGGTCTAGATATGGTCAATCCAGGTTGCATCACAGCCCCTGAACGCATTGTGTAAGAATTTCTCTCTCTTTCACTGTCTTTGTTTCATGGGTGTTTCAAAGTAATTTATTTTTATAATGGGGTTTAGCTGCTTTTCACTGCTGTGTTTATGCCGCTTTACACCCACTTGACACACTAACAGAGAGATATCAATACATAGGTTTTACGATTATTATTAGTCAGATATATTCTTGTGCGGTGAATAGGGCGTGTTGAGTCCAGTTCTCTGAGCAAGGAGTAGGTCTTGTCTATTACATATTGGGTTTATGGAACGGTATCTGAGCTAATTTGATACCCTTGTTTTATTTATCACCCCACCTCACCTTTCCCGTTAAGCAGCCATAGTGTGTTTTCTGCATGTGTGACTCTGTTCTGTTTTGTAATTCAGTTCAAGTGTAACGGTTTTTACATTCCCTCTATCAGTGATACCTTATGAGAAGTGTCCTTTTCTGTGTGACTTATTTCACTTAGAATCGTCGTACCTAAATCCACTCATCATGCTGCTACTAACCTCATGACATTGATTTCATGGCTGAGTGATATTCCATTGTACATAAAGACCACAACTTTATTATCCATTTTTCTCTTTCCTGGGATATTTAAGGTGGAATGAATTGGAGGTCCTTGTCAACAGAGCAGCCCTCAACTTTGGGGTGCTTGTGTCTTGCTGATTTTTCATTTTCCCAATTTATACACCCATGAGTGGAAGTGCCCTATGCTCTCTAAGCTGTGTTTTTCAGATGTTTCAGGACACACCGTACACTTCTCCAGAGTGGCTGTTGGCAATTTACATTCCGCCCATCAGTGTAGCAAGGCTCCCATTTCTCCATGGCCTGTACTGCATTTCTGGTTTTGACACTTTTTTCAGCATGGCCCTTTTGACCGATGGGAAGCGAGACTTCTCTGTAGCGCTGATTTGCCTTTCCAGGTTGCTTGGTTGGCCAAAAAGGGCGTATGCGTTTTTTCCTGAATATATTCAGGAAAAAACGCATACGCCCTTTTTGGCCAAGGGCATCATTGTCAACGTTTTGCCGCTTTTCATGTGCTTTAAAGGCGATTCGAATCTACCTCCTGAAATCTGTTTCGTGCAATTCTGCCTTAATTTCAAATCCTCTTCTTTGCCTTCCCACAATATATTTGTGGAAGAGAGTTATCATTTATAACTCTGCAGGTTTGTGAATTGCAGTGCCCTGAACCTCCATTTTACAACTCGCTTTTTTGGTAGCTGGCCGCAAAAGTGCAGGATGGCTTCAGGCCCTGTTCTGGTTCCGGGGGGCAGGCTGAGCCTGTGGTTAATTCTTCTTCCTGATGGGAAAATAGAGTGACCAGTGCCTGTCCCGACACCAAGAGCTAGTCTCTCATTGGTTCCCTGTCTTCCCGTTCATCCTCAGGACAAATTGCAAACTGTACGGAACAGGAGGTTAAAGGTGCTGATGTTCCAAGTAGGGAGATTGCTAGTAAAGCGGCTGGAATGGCGAACCCGGGCACAAGGAGATGAGAAATGAGGTGCGTTTTAGAAACCTTTCCCCATCACACGGTGTACCATCTTCTTGGTTTCTCATGCATGTTTTCGATGTAGGAAGATGCCCTTGAACCTGGAGATTTGGGACCCATGCGATGGGTACCACGCAGTATTACTTTAAAGGGTCTGCATTTGCTCACCCAACCTCACCAAACCTCTCAGCCCCAAGAGTGTCCACCCTTATGTCTCATCCAGCTGTGGGTCTAGATATGGTCAATCCAGGTTGCATCACAGCCCCTGAACTCATTGTGTAAGAATTTCTATCTCTTTCACTGTCGTTGTTTCATGGGTTTTTCAAAGTAATTTATTTTCATAATGGGAATTTAGCTGCTTTTCACGGCTGTGTTTATGCCGCTTTACACCCACTTGACACACTAACAGAGAGATATCAATACATAGGTTTTAAGATTATTACTAGTCAGATATATTCTTGTGCGGTGAATAGGGCGTGTTGAGTCCAGTTCTCTGAGCAAGGAGTAGGTCTTGTCTATTACATATTGGGTTTATGGAACGGTATCTGAGCTAATTTGATACCCTTGTTTTATGTATCACCCCACCTCACCTTTCCCGTTAAGCAGCCATAGTGTGTTTTCTGCATGTGTGACTCTGTTCTGTTTTGTAATTCAGTTCAAGTGTAACGGTTTTTACATTCCCTCTATCAGTGATACCTTATGAGAAGTGTCCTTTTCTGTGTGACTTATTTCACTTAGAATCGTCGTACCTAAATCCACTCATCATGCTGCTACTAACCATACGACATTGATTTCATGGCTGAGTGATATTCCATTGTACATAAGGACCACAACTTCTTTATCCATTTTTCTCTTTCCTGAGATATTGAAGGTGGAATGAAGTGGAGGTCCTGGTCAACAGAGCAGCCCTAAACTTTGGGGTGCTTGTGTCTTGCTGATTTTTAATTTTCCCAATTTATACCCCCATGAGTGGAAGTGCCCTATGCTATCTAAGCTGTGTTTTTCAGATGTTTCAGGACTCACCGGACACTTCTCCGGAGTGGCTCTTGGCAATTTACATCCCGCCCATCAGTGTAGCAAGGCTCCCATTTCTCCATGGCCTTTCCTGCATTTCTGGTTTTGACACTTTTTTCAGCATGGCCCTTTTGGCCGATGGGAAGCGAGACTTCTTTTTAGCGCTGATTTGCCTTTCCAGGTTGCTTGGTTGGCCAAAAAGGGCGTATGCGTTTTTTCCTGAATATATTCAGGAAAAAACGCATACGCCCTTTTTGGCCAAGGGCATCATTGTCAACGTTTTGCCGCTTTTCATGTGCTTTAAAGGCGATTCGAATCTACCTCCTGAAATCTGTTTCATGCAATTCTGCCTTGATTTCAAATCCTCTTCTTTGCCTTCCCTCAATATATTGGTGGACGAGAGTTATCATTTATAACTCTGCAGGTTTGTGAATTGCAGTGCCCTGAAGCTCCATTTTACAACTCGCTTTTTTGGGAGCTGGCCGCAAAAGCCCAGGATGGCTTCAGGCCCTGTTCTGGTTCCGGGGGGCAGGCTGAGCCTGTGGTTAATTCTTCTTCCTGATGGGAAAATAGAGTGACCTGTGCCTGTCCCGACACCAAGAGCTAGTCTCTTGTTGGTTCCCCGTCTTCCCGTTCATCCTCAGGACAAATTGCAACCTGTACGGAACAGGAGGTTAAAGTTGCTGATGCTCCAAGTAGGGAGATTGCTAGTAAAGCGGCTGGAAAGGCGAACCCGGGCACAAGGAGATGAGAAATGAGGTGCGTTTTAGAAACCTTTCCCCATCACACGGTGTACCATCTTCTGGGTTTCTCATGCATGTTTTGGATGTAGGAAGATGCCCTTGAACCTGGAGATTTGGGACCCATGTGATGGGTACCACGCAGTATTACTTTAAAGGGTCTGCGTTTGCTCACCCAACCTCACCAAACCTCTCAGCCCCAAGAGTGTCCACCCTTATGTCTCATCCAGCTGTGGGTCTAGATATGGTCAATCCAGGTTGCATCACAGCCCCTGAACTCATTGTGTAAGAATTTCTATCTCTTTCACTGTCGTTGTTTCATGGGTTTTTCAAAGTAATTTATTTTCATAATGGGGTTTAGCTGCTTTTCACGGCTGTGTTTATGCCGCTTTACACCCACTTGACACACTAACAGAGAGATATCAATACATAGGTTTTAAGATTATTACTAGTCAGATATATTCTTGTGCGGTGAATAGGGCATGTTGAGTCCAGTTCTCTGAGCAAGGAGTAGGTCTTGTCTACTACATATTGGGTTTATGGAATGGTATCTGAGCTAATTTGATACCCTTGTTTTATGTATCACCCCACCTCCCCTTTCCCGTTAAGCAGCCATAGTGTGTTTTCTGCATGTGTGACTCTGTTCTGTTTTGTAATTCAGTTCAAGTGTAACGGTTTTTACATTCCCTCTATCAGTGATACCTTATGAGAAGTGTCCTTTTCTGTGTGACTTATTTCACTTAGAATCGTCGTACCTAAATCCACTCATCATGCTGCTACTAACCTTACGACATTGATTTCATGGCTGAGTGATATTCCATTGTACATAAGGACCACAACTTCTTTATCCATTTTTCTCTTTCCTGGGATATTTAAGGTGGAATGAAGTGGAGGTCCTTGTCAACAGAGCAGCCCTCAACTTTGGGGTGCTTGTGTCTTGCTGATTTTTAATTTTCCCAATTTATACCCCCATGAGTGGAAGTGTCCTATGCTCTCTAAGCTGTGTTTTTCAGATGTTTCAGGACTCACCGGACACTTCTCCAGAGTCGCTCTTGGCAATTTACATCCCACCCATCAGTGTAGCAAGGCTCCCATTTCTGCATGGCCTGTCCTGCATTTCTGGTTTTGACACTTTTTTCAGCAAGGCCCTTTTGACCGATGGGAAGCGAGACTTCTTTGTAGCGCTGATTTGCCTTTCCAGGTTGCTTGGTTGGCCAAAAAGGGCGCATGCGTTTTTTCCTGAATATATTCAGGAAAAAACGCATACGCCCTTTTTGGCCAAGGGCATCATTGTCAACGTTTTGCCGCTTTTCATGTGCTCTAAAGGCGATTCGTATCAACCTCCTGAAATCTGTTTCCTGCAATTCTGCCTTGATTTCAAATCCTCTTCTTTGCCTTCGCTCAATATATTTGTGTACGAGAGTTATCATTTATAACTCTGCAGGTTTGTGAATTGCAGTGCCCTGAACCTCCATTTTACAACTCGTTTTTATGGGAGCTGGCGGCAAAATCGCAGAATGGCTTCAGGCCCTGTTCTGGTTCCGGGGGGCAGGCTGAGCCTGTGGTTAATTCTTCTTTCTGATGGGAAAATAGAGTGACCTGTGCCTGTCCCAACACCAAGAGCTAGTCTCTCGTTGGTTCCACGTCTTCCCGTTTATCCTCAGGACAAATTGCAACCTGTACGGAACAGGAGGTTAAAGGTGCTGATGCTCCAAGTAGGGAGCTTGCTAGTAAAGCGGCTGGAATGGCGAACCCGGGCACAAGGAGATGAGAAATGAGGTGCGTTTTAGAAACCTTTCCCCATCACACGGTGTACCATCTTCTGGGTTTCTCATGCATGTTTTTGATGTAGGAAGATGCCCTTGAACCTGGAGATTTGGGACCCATGCGATGGGTACCACGCAGTATTACTTTAAAGGGTCTGCATATGCTCACCCAACCTCACCAAACCTCTCAGCCCCAAGAGTATCCTCCCTTATGTCTCATCCAGCTGTGCGTCTAGATATGGTCAATCCAGGTTGCATCACAGCCCCTGAACGCATTGTGTAAGAATTTCTCTCTCTTTCACTGTCTTTGTTTCATGGGTGTTTCAAAGTAATTTATTTTTATAATGGGGTTTAGCTGCTTTTCACTGCTGTGTTTATGCCGCTTTACACCCACTTGACACACTAACAGAGAGATATCAATACATAGGTTTTACGATTATTATTAGTCAGATATATTCTTGTGCGGTGAATAGGGCGTGTTGAGTCCAGTTCTCTGAGCAAGGAGTAGGTCTTGTCTATTACATATTGGGTTTATGGAACGGTATCTGAGCTAATTTGATACCCTTGTTTTATGTATCACCCCACCTCACCTTTCCCGTTAAGCAGCCATAGTGTGTTTTCTGCATGTGTGACTCTGTTCTGTTTTGTAATTCAGTTCAAGTGTAACGGTTTTTACATTCCCTCTATCAGTGATACCTTATGAGAAGTGTCCTTTTCTGTGTGACTTATTTCACTTAGAATCGTCGTACCTAAATCCACTCATCATGCTGCTACTAACCTCATGACATTGATTTCATGGCTGAGTGATATTCCATTGTACATAAAGACCACAACTTTATTATCCATTTTTCTCTTTCCTGGGATATTTAAGGTGGAATGAATTGGAGGTCCTTGTCAACAGAGCAGCCCTCAACTTTGGGGTGCTTGTGTCTTGCTGATTTTTAATTTTCCCAATTTATACACCCATGAGTGGAAGTGCCCTATGCTCTCTAAGCTGTGTTTTTCAGATGTTTCAGGACACACCGTACACTTCTCCAGAGTGGCTGTTGGCAATTTACATTCCGCCCATCAGTGTAGCAAGGCTCCCATTTCTCCATGGCCTGTACTGCATTTCTGGTTTTGACACTTTTTTCAGCATGGCCCTTTTGACCGATGGGAAGCGAGACTTCTCTGTAGCGCTGATTTGCCTTTCCAGGTTGCTTGGTTGGCCAAAAAGGGCGTATGCGTTTTTTCCTGAATATATTCAGGAAAAAACGCATACGCCCTTTTTGGCCAAGGGCATCATTGTCAACGTTTTGCCGCTTTTCATGTGCTTTAAAGGCGATTCGAATCTACCTCCTGAAATCTGTTTCGTGCAATTCTGCCTTAATTTCAAATCCTCTTCTTTGCCTTCCCACAATATATTTGTGGAAGAGAGTTATCATTTATAACTCTGCAGGTTTGTGAATTGCAGTGCCCTGAACCTCCATTTTACAACTCGCTTTTTTGGTAGCTGGCCGCAAAAGTGCAGGATGGCTTCAGGCCCTGTTCTGGTTCCGGGGGGCAGGCTGAGCCTGTGGTTAATTCTTCTTCCTGATGGGAAAATAGAGTGACCAGTGCCTGTCCCGACACCAAGAGCTAGTCTCTCATTGGTTCCCTGTCTTCCCGTTCATCCTCAGGACAAATTGCAAACTGTACGGAACAGGAGGTTAAAGGTGCTGATGTTCCAAGTAGGGAGATTGCTAGTAAAGCGGCTGGAATGGCGAACCCGGGCACAAGGAGATGAGAAATGAGGTGCGTTTTAGAAACCTTTCCCCATCACACGGTGTACCATCTTCTTGGTTTCTCATGCATGTTTTCGATGTAGGAAGATGCCCTTGAACCTGGAGATTTGGGACCCATGCGATGGGTACCACGCAGTATTACTTTAAAGGGTCTGCATTTGCTCACCCAACCTCACCAAACCTCTCAGCCCCAAGAGTGTCCACCCTTATGTCTCATCCAGCTGTGGGTCTAGATATGGTCAATCCAGGTTGCATCACAGCCCCTGAACTCATTGTGTAAGAATTTCTATCTCTTTCACTGTCGTTGTTTCATGGGTTTTTCAAAGTAATTTATTTTCATAATGGGAATTTAGCTGCTTTTCACGGCTGTGTTTATGCCGCTTTACACCCACTTGACACACTAACAGAGAGATATCAATACATAGGTTTTAAGATTATTATTATTCAGATATATTCTTGTGCGGTGAATAGGGCGTGTTGAGTCCAGTTCTCTGAGCAAGGAGTAGGTCTTGTCTATTACATATTGGGTTTATGGAACGGTATCTGAGCTAATTTGATACCCTTGTTTTATGTATCACCCCACCTCACCTTTCCCGTTAAGCAGCCATAGTGTGTTTTCTGCATGTGTGACTCTGTTCTGTTTTGTAATTCAGTTCAAGTGTAACGGTTTTTACATTCCCTCTATCAGTGATACCTTATGAGAAGTGTCCTTTTCTGTGTGACTTATTTCACTTAGAATCGTCGTACCTAAATCCACTCATCATGCTGCTACTAACCATACGACATTGATTTCATGGCTGAGTGATATTCCATTGTACATAAGGACCACAACTTCTTTATCCATTTTTCTCTTTCCTGGGATATTGAAGTTGGAATGAAGTGGAGGTCCTGGTCAACAGAGCAGCCCTAAACTTTGGGGTGCTTGTGTCTTGCTGATTTTTAATTTTCCCAATTTATACCCCCATGAGTGGAAGTGCCCTATGCTATCTAAGCTGTGTTTTTCAGATGTTTCAGGACTCACCGGACACTTCTCCGGAGTGGCTCTTGGCAATTTACATCCCGCCCATCAGTGTAGCAAGGCTCCCATTTCTCCATGGCCTTTCCTGCATTTCTGGTTTTGACACTTTTTTCAGCATGGCCCTTTTGGCCGATGGGAAGCGAGACTTCTTTTTAGCGCTGATTTGCCTTTCCAGGTTGCTTGGTTGGCCAAAAAGGGCGTATGCGTTTTTTCCTGAATATATTCAGGAAAAAACGCATACGCCCTTTTTGGCCAAGGGCATCATTGTCAACGTTTTGCCGCTTTTCATGTGCTTTAAAGGCGATTCGAATCTACCTCCTGAAATCTGTTTCATGCAATTCTGCCTTGATTTCAAATCCTCTTCTTTGCCTTCCCTCAATATATTGGTGGACGAGAGTTATCATTTATAACTCTGCAGGTTTGTGAATTGCAGTGCCCTGAAGCTCCATTTTACAACTCGCTTTTTTGGGAGCTGGCCGCAAAAGCCCAGGATGGCTTCAGGCCCTGTTCTGGTTCCGGGGGGCAGGCTGAGCCTGTGGTTAATTCTTCTTCCTGATGGGAAAATAGAGTGACCTGTGCCTGTCCCGACACCAAGAGTTAGTCTCTTGTTGGTTCCCCGTCTTCCCGTTCATCCTCAGGACAAATTGCAACCTGTACGGAACAGGAGGTTAAAGTTGCTGATGCTCCAAGTAGGGAGATTGCTAGTAAAGCGGCTGGAAAGGCGAACCCGGGCACAAGGAGATGAGAAATGAGGTGCGTTTTAGAAACCTTTCCCCATCACACGGTGTACCATCTTCTGGGTTTCTCATGCATGTTTTGGATGTAGGAAGATGCCCTTGAACCTGGAGATTTGGGACCCATGTGATGGGTACCACGCAGTATTACTTTAAAGGGTCTGCGTTTGCTCACCCAACCTCACCAAACCTCTCAGCCCCAAGAGTGTCCACCCTTATGTCTCATCCAGCTGTGGGTCTAGATATGGTCAATCCAGGTTGCATCACAGCCCCTGAACTCATTGTGTAAGAATTTCTATCTCTTTCACTGTCGTTGTTTCATGGGTTTTTCAAAGTAATTTATTTTCATAATGGGGTTTAGCTGCTTTTCACGGCTGTGTTTATGCCGCTTTACACCCACTTGACACACTAACAGAGAGATATCAATACATAGGTTTTAAGATTATTACTAGTCAGATATATTCTTGTGCGGTGAATAGGGCATGTTGAGTCCAGTTCTCTGAGCAAGGAGTAGGTCTTGTCTACTACATATTGGGTTTATGGAATGGTATCTGAGCTAATTTGATACCCTTGTTTTATGTATCACCCCACCTCACCTTTCCCGTTAAGCAGCCATAGTGTGTTTTCTGCATGTGTGACTCTGTTCTGTTTTGTAATTCAGTTCAAGTGTAACGGTTTTTACATTCCCTCTATCAGTGATACCTTATGAGAAGTGTCCTTTTCTGTGTGACTTATTTCACTTAGAATCGTCGTACCTAAATCCACTCATCATGCTGCTACTAACCTTATGACATTGATTTCATGGCTGAGTGATATTCCATTGTACATAAGGACCACAACTTCTTTATCCATTTTTCTCTTTTCTTGGATATTTAAGGTGGAATGAAGTGGAGGTCCTTGTCAACAGAGCAGCCCTCAACTTTGGGGTGCTTGTGTCTTGCTGATTTTTCATTTTCCCAATTTATACCCCCATGAGTGGAAGTGCCCTATGCTCTCTAAGCTGTGTTTTTCAGATGTTTCAGGATACACCGTACACTTCTCCAGAGTGGTTGTTGGCAATTTACATCCCGCCCATCAGTGTAGCAAGGCTCTCATTTCTCCATGGCCTGTCCTGCATTTCTGGTTTTGACACTTTTTTCAGCATGGCCCTTTTGACCGATGGGAAGCGAGACTTCTCTGTAGCACTGATTTGCCTTTCCAGGTTGCTTGGTTGGCCAAAAAGGGCGTATGCGTTTTTTCCTGAATATATTCAGGAAAAAACGCATACGCCCTTTTTGGCCAAGGGCATCATTGTCAACATTTTGCCGCTTTTCATGTGCTTTAAAGGCGATTCGAATCTACCTCCTAAAATCTGTTTCCTGCAATTCTGCCTTGATTTCAAATCCTCTTCTTTGCCTTCCCTCAATATATTTGTGGACGAGAGTTATCATTTATAACTCTGCAGGTTTGTGAATTGCAGTGCCCTGAACCTCCATTTTACAACTCGCTTTTTTGGGAGCTGGCCGCAAAAGCGCAGGCTGGCTTCAGGCCCTGTTCTGGTTCCGGGGGGCAGGCTGAGCCTGTGGTTAATTCTTCTTCCTGATGGGAAAATAGAGTGACCTGTGCCTGTCCTGACACCAAGAGCTAGTCTCTCGTTGGTTCCCCGTCTTCCCGTTCATCCTCAGGACAAATTGCAAGCTGTACGGAACAGGAGGTTAAAGGTGCTGATGCTCCAAGTAGGGAGATTGCTAGTAAAGCGGCTGGAATGGCGAACCCGGGCACAAGGAGATGAGAAATGAGGTGCGTTTTAGAAACCTTTCCCCATCACACAGTGTACCATCTTCTGGGTTTCTCATGCATGTTTTCGATGTGGGAAGATGCCCTTGAACCTGGAGATTTGGGACCCATGCGATGGGTACCACGCAGTATTACTTTAAAGGGTCTGCGTTTGCTCACCCAACCTCACCAAACCTCTCAGCCCCAAGAGTGTCCACCCTTATGTCTCATCCAGCTGTGGGTCTAGATATGGTCAATCCAGGTTGCATCACAGCCCCTGAACGCATTGTGTAAGAATTTCTAACTCTTTCACTTTTGTTGTTTCATGAGTTTTTCAAAGTAATTTATTTTCATAATGGGGTTTAGCTGCTTTTCACTGCTGTGTTTATGCCGCTTTACACCCACTTGACACACTAACAGAGAGATATCAATACATAGGTTTTAAGATTATTACTAGTCAGGTATATTCTTGTGCGGTGAATAGGGCGTGTTGAGTCCAGTTCTCTGAGCAAGGAGTAGGTCTTGTCTACTACATATTGGGTTTATGGAACGGTATCTGAGCTAATTTGATACCCTTGTTTTATGTATCACCCCACCTCACCTTTCCCGTTAAGCAGCCATAGTCTGTTTTCTGCATGTGTGACGCTGTTCTGTTTTGTAATTCAGTTCAAGTGTAACGGTTTTTACATTCCCTCTATAAGTGATACCTTATGAGAAGTGTCCTTTTCTGTGTGACTTATTTCACTTAGAATCGTCGTACCTAAATCCACTCATCATGCTGCTACTAACCTTATGACATTGATTTCATGGCTGAGTGATATTCCATTGTACATAAGGACCACAATTTTTTTATCCATTTTTCTCTTTCGTGGGATATTTAAGGTGGAATGAAGTGGAGGTCCTTGTCAACAGAGCAGCCCTCAACTTTGGGGTGCTTGTGTCTTGCTGATTTTTAATTTTCCCAATTTATACACCCATGAGTGGAAGTGCCCTATGCTCTCTAAGCTGTGTTTTTCAGATGTTTCAGGACACACCATACACTTCTCCAGAGTGGCTGTTGGCAATTTACATCCCGCCCATCAGTGTAGCAAGGCTCCCATTTCTCCATGGCCTGTACTGCATTTCTGGTTTTGACACTTTTTTCAGCATGGCCCTTTGACCGATGGGAAGCGAGACTTCTCTGTAGCGCTGATTTGCCTTTCCAGGTTGCTTGGTTGGCCAAAAAGGGCGTATGCGTTTTTTCCTGAATATATTCAGGAAAAAACGCATACGCCCTTTTTGGCCAAGGGCATCATTGTCAACGTTTTGCCGCTTTTCATGTGCTTTAAAGGCGATTCGTATCTACCTCCTGAAATCTGTTTCGTGCAATTCTGCCTTGATTTCAAATCCTCTTCTTTGCCTTCCCTCAATATATTTGTGGACGAGAGTTATCATTTATAACTCTGCAGGTTTGTGAATTGCAGTTCCCTGAACCTCCATTTTACAACTCGCTTTTTTGGGAGCTGGCCGCAAAAGCGCAGGATGGCTTCAGGCCCTGTTCTGGTTCCGGGGGGCAGGCTGAGCCTGTGGTTGATTCTTCTTCCTGATGGGAAAATAGAGTGACCTGTGCCTGTCCCGACACCAAGAGCTAGTCTCTCGTTGGTTCCCCGTCTTCCCGTTCATCCTCAGGACAAATTGCAACCTGTACGGAACCGGAGGTTAAAGGTGCTGATGCTCCAAGTAGGGAGATTGCTAGTAAAGCGGCTGGAATGGCGAACCCGGGCACAAGGAGATGAGAAATGAGGTGCGTTTTAGAAACCTTTCCCCATCACACGGTGTACCATCTTCTGGGTTTCTCATGCATGTTTTCGATGTAGGAAGATGCCCTTGAACCTGGAGATTTGGGACCCATGCGATGGGTACCACGCAGTATTACTTTAAAGGGTCTGCGTTTGCTCACCCAACCTCACCAAACCTCTCAGCCCCAAGAGTGTCCACCCTTATGTCTCATCCAGCTGTGGGTCTAGATATGGTCAATCCAGGTTGCATCACAGCCCCTGAACGCATTGTGTAAGAATTACTCTCTCTTTCACTGTCTTTGTTTCATGAGTGTTTCAAAGTAATTTATTTTCATAATGGGGTTTAGCTGCTTTTCACTGCTGTGTTTATGCCGCTTTACACCCACTTGACACACTAACAGAGAGATATCAATACATAGGTTTTAAGATTATTATTATTCAGATATATTCTTGTGCGGTGAATAGGGCGTGTTGAGTCCAGTTCTCTGAGCAAGGAGTAGGTCTTGTCTATTACATATTGGGTTTATGGAATGGTATCTGAGCTAATTTGATACCCTTGTTTTATGTATCACCCCACCTCACCTTTCCCGTTAAGCAGCCATAGTGTGTTTTCTGCATGTGTGACTCTGTTCTGTTTTGTAATTCAGTTCAAGTGTAACGGTTTTTACATTCCCTCTATCAGTGATACCTTATGAGAAGTGTCCTTTTCTGTGTGACTTATTTCACTTAGAATCGTCGTACCTAAATCCACTCATCATGCTGCTACTAACCATACGACATTGATTTCATGGCTGAGTGATATTCCATTGTACATAAGGACCACAACTTCTTTATCCATTTTTCTCTTTCCTGGGATATTGAAGTTGGAATGAAGTGGAGGTCCTGGTCAACAGAGCAGCCCTAAACTTTGGGGTGCTTGTGTCTTGCTGATTTTTAATTTTCCCAATTTATACCCCCATGAGTGGAAGTGCCCTATGCTATCTAAGCTGTGTTTTTCAGATGTTTCAGGACTCACCGGACACTTCTCCGGAGTGGCTCTTGGCAATTTACATCCCGCCCATCAGTGTAGCAAGGCTCCCATTTCTCCATGGCCTTTCCTGCATTTCTGGTTTTGACACTTTTTTCAGCATGGCCCTTTTGGCCGATGGGAAGCGAGACTTCTTTTTAGCGCTGATTTGCCTTTCCAGGTTGCTTGGTTGGCCAAAAAGGGCGTATGCGTTTTTTCCTGAATATATTCAGGAAAAAACGCATACGCCCTTTTTGGCCAAGGGCATCATTGTCAACGTTTTGCCGCTTTTCATGTGCTTTAAAGGCGATTCGAATCTACCTCCTGAAATCTGTTTCATGCAATTCTGCCTTGATTTCAAATCCTCTTCTTTGCCTTCCCTCAATATATTGGTGGACGAGAGTTATCATTTATAACTCTGCAGGTTTGTGAATTGCAGTGCCCTGAAGCTCCATTTTACAACTCGCTTTTTTGGGAGCTGGCCGCAAAAGCCCAGGATGGCTTCAGGCCCTGTTCTGGTTCCGGGGGGCAGGCTGAGCCTGTGGTTAATTCTTCTTCCTGATGGGAAAATAGAGTGACCTGTGCCTGTCCCGACACCAAGAGCTAGTCTCTTGTTGGTTCCCCGTCTTCCCGTTCATCCTCAGGACAAATTGCAACCTGTACGGAACAGGAGGTTAAAGTTGCTGATGCTCCAAGTAGGGAGATTGCTAGTAAAGCGGCTGGAAAGGCGAACCCGGGCACAAGGAGATGAGAAATGAGGTGCGTTTTAGAAACCTTTCCCCATCACACGGTGTACCATCTTCTGGGTTTCTCATGCATGTTTTGGATGTAGGAAGATGCCCTTGAACCTGGAGATTTGGGACCCATGTGATGGGTACCACGCAGTATTACTTTAAAGGGTCTGCGTTTGCTCACCCAACCTCACCAAACCTCTCAGCCCCAAGAGTGTCCACCCTTATGTCTCATCCAGCTGTGGGTCTAGATATGGTCAATCCAGGTTGCATCACAGCCCCTGAACTCATTGTGTAAGAATTTCTATCTCTTTCACTGTCGTTGTTTCATGGGTTTTTCAAAGTAATTTATTTTCATAATGGGGTTTAGCTGCTTTTCACGGCTGTGTTTATGCCGCTTTACACCCACTTGACACACTAACAGAGAGATATCAATACATAGGTTTTAAGATTATTACTAGTCAGATATATTCTTGTGCGGTGAATAGGGCATGTTGAGTCCAGTTCTCTGAGCAAGGAGTAGGTCTTGTCTACTACATATTGGGTTTATGGAATGGTATCTGAGCTAATTTGATACCCTTGTTTTATGTATCACCCCACCTCACCTTTCCCGTTAAGCAGCCATAGTGTGTTTTCTGCATGTGTGACTCTGTTCTGTTTTGTAATTCAGTTCAAGTGTAACGGTTTTTACATTCCCTCTATCAGTGATACCTTATGAGAAGTGTCCTTTTCTGTGTGACTTATTTCACTTAGAATCGTCGTACCTAAATCCACTCATCATGCTGCTACTAACCTTATGACATTGATTTCATGGCTGAGTGATATTCCATTGTACATAAGGACCACAACTTCTTTATCCATTTTTCTCTTTTCTTGGATATTTAAGGTGGAATGAAGTGGAGGTCCTTGTCAACAGAGCAGCCCTCAACTTTGGGGTGCTTGTGTCTTGCTGATTTTTCATTTTCCCAATTTATACCCCCATGAGTGGAAGTGCCCTATGCTCTCTAAGCTGTGTTTTTCAGATGTTTCAGGATACACCGTACACTTCTCCAGAGTGGTTGTTGGCAATTTACATCCCGCCCATCAGTGTAGCAAGGCTCTCATTTCTCCATGGCCTGTCCTGCATTTCTGGTTTTGACACTTTTTTCAGCATGGCCCTTTTGACCGATGGGAAGCGAGACTTCTCTGTAGCACTGATTTGCCTTTCCAGGTTGCTTGGTTGGCCAAAAAGGGCGTATGCGTTTTTTCCTGAATATATTCAGGAAAAAACGCATACGCCCTTTTTGGCCAAGGGCATCATTGTCAACATTTTGCCGCTTTTCATGTGCTTTAAAGGCGATTCGAATCTACCTCCTAAAATCTGTTTCCTGCAATTCTGCCTTGATTTCAAATCCTCTTCTTTGCCTTCCCTCAATATATTTGTGGACGAGAGTTATCATTTATAACTCTGCAGGTTTGTGAATTGCAGTGCCCTGAACCTCCATTTTACAACTCGCTTTTTTGGGAGCTGGCCGCAAAAGCGCAGGCTGGCTTCAGGCCCTGTTCTGGTTCCGGGGGGCAGGCTGAGCCTGTGGTTAATTCTTCTTCCTGATGGGAAAATAGAGTGACCTGTGCCTGTCCTGACACCAAGAGCTAGTCTCTCGTTGGTTCCCCGTCTTCCCGTTCATCCTCAGGACAAATTGCAAGCTGTACGGAACAGGAGGTTAAAGGTGCTGATGCTCCAAGTAGGGAGATTGCTAGTAAAGCGGCTGGAATGGCGAACCCGGGCACAAGGAGATGAGAAATGAGGTGCGTTTTAGAAACCTTTCCCCATCACACAGTGTACCATCTTCTGGGTTTCTCATGCATGTTTTCGATGTGGGAAGATGCCCTTGAACCTGGAGATTTGGGACCCATGCGATGGGTACCACGCAGTATTACTTTAAAGGGTCTGCGTTTGCTCACCCAACCTCACCAAACCTCTCAGCCCCAAGAGTGTCCACCCTTATGTCTCATCCAGCTGTGGGTCTAGATATGGTCAATCCAGGTTGCATCACAGCCCCTGAACGCATTGTGTAAGAATTTCTAACTCTTTCACTTTTGTTGTTTCATGAGTTTTTCAAAGTAATTTATTTTCATAATGGGGTTTAGCTGCTTTTCACTGCTGTGTTTATGCCGCTTTACACCCACTTGACACACTAACAGAGAGATATCAATACATAGGTTTTAAGATTATTACTAGTCAGGTATATTCTTGTGCGGTGAATAGGGCGTGTTGAGTCCAGTTCTCTGAGCAAGGAGTAGGTCTTGTCTACTACATATTGGGTTTATGGAACGGTATCTGAGCTAATTTGATACCCTTGTTTTATGTATCACCCCACCTCACCTTTCCCGTTAAGCAGCCATAGTCTGTTTTCTGCATGTGTGACGCTGTTCTGTTTTGTAATTCAGTTCAAGTGTAACGGTTTTTACATTCCCTCTATAAGTGATACCTTATGAGAAGTGTCCTTTTCTGTGTGACTTATTTCACTTAGAATCGTCGTACCTAAATCCACTCATCATGCTGCTACTAACCTTATGACATTGATTTCATGGCTGAGTGATATTCCATTGTACATAAGGACCACAATTTTTTTATCCATTTTTCTCTTTCGTGGGATATTTAAGGTGGAATGAAGTGGAGGTCCTTGTCAACAGAGCAGCCCTCAACTTTGGGGTGCTTGTGTCTTGCTGATTTTTAATTTTCCCAATTTATACACCCATGAGTGGAAGTGCCCTATGCTCTCTAAGCTGTGTTTTTCAGATGTTTCAGGACACACCGTACACTTCTCCAGAGTGGCTGTTGGCAATTTACATCCCGCCCATCAGTGTAGTAAGGCTCCCATTTCTCCATGGCCTGTCCTGCATTTCTGGTTTTGATACTTTTTTCAGCATGGCCCTTTTGACCGATGGGAAGCGAGACTTCTCTGTAGCGCTGATTTGCCTTTCCAGGTTGCTTGGTTGGCCAAAAAGGGCGTATGCGTTTTTTCCTGAATATATTCAGGAAAAAACGCATACGCCCTTTTTGGCCAAGGGCATCATTGTCAACGTTTTGCCGCTTTTCATGTGCTTTAAAGGCGATTCGTATCTACCTCCTGAAATCTGTTTCGTGCAATTCTGCCTTGATTTCAAATCCTCTTCTTTGCCTTCCCTCAATATATTTGTGGACGAGAGTTATCATTTATAACTCTGCAGGTTTGTGAATTGCAGTGTCCTGAACCTCCATTTTACAACTCGCATTTTTGGGAGCTGGCCGCAAAAGCGCAGGATGGCTTCAGGCCCTGTTCTTGTTCCGGGGGGCAGGCTGAGCCTGTGGTTAATTCTTCTTCCTGATGGGAAAATAGAGTGACCTGTGCCTGTCCCGACACCAAGAGCTAGTCTCTTGTTGGTTCCCCGTCTTCCCGTTCATCCTCAGGACAAATTGCAACCTGCACGGAACCGGAGGTTAAAGTTGCTGATGCTGCAAGTAGGGAGATTGCTAGTAAAGCGGCTGGAATGGCGAACCCGGGCACAAGGAGATGAGAAATGAGGTGCGTTTTAGAAACCTTTCCCCATCACACGGTGTACCATCTTCTGGGTTTCTCATGCATGTTTTCGATGTAGGAAGATGCCATTGAACCTGGAGATTTGGGACCCATGCGATGGGTACCACGCAGTATTACTTTAAAGGGTCTGCGTTTGCTCACCCAACCTCACGAAACCTCTCAGCCCCAAGAGTGTCCACCCTTATGTCTCATCCAGCTGTGGGCCTAGATATGGTCAATCCAGGTTGCATCACAGCCCCTGAATGCATTGTGTAAGAATTTCTAACTCTTTCACTTTTGTTGTTTCATGGGTTTTTCAAAGTAATTTATTTTCATAATGGAGTTTAGCTGCTTTTCACTGCTGTGTTTATGCCGCTTTACACCCACTTGACACACTAACAGAGAGATATCAATACATAGGTTTTAAGATTATTACTAGTCAGGTATATTCTTGTGCGGTGAATACGGCATGTTGAGTCCAGTTCTCTGAGCAAGGAGTAGGTCTTGTCTACTACATATTGGGTTTATGGAACGGTATCTGAGCTAATTTGATACCCTTGTTTTATGTATCACCCCACCTCACCTTTCCCGTTAAGCAGCCATAGTCTGTTTTCTGCATGTGTGACGCTGTTCTGTTTTGTAATTCAGTTCAAGTGTAACGGTTTTTACATTCCCTCTATAAGCGATGCCTTATGAGAAGTGTCCTTTTCTGTGTGACTTATTTCACTTAGAATCGTCGTACCTAAATCCACTCATCATGCTGCTACTAACCTTATGACATTGATTTCATGGCTGAGTGATATTCCATTGTACATAAGGACCACAATTTTTTTATCCATTTTTCTCTTTCGTGGGATATTTAAGGTGGAATGAAGTGGAGGTCCTTGTCAACAGAGCAGCCCTCAACTTTGGGGTGCTTGTGTCTTGCTGATTTTTAATTTTCCCAATTTATACACCCATGAGTGGAAGTGCCCTATGCTCTCTAAGCTGTGTTTTTCAGATGTTTCAGGACACACCATACACTTCTCCAGAGTGGCTGTTGGCAATTTACATCCCGCCCATCAGTGTAGCAAGGCTCCCATTTCTCCATGGCCTGTCCTGCATTTCTGGTTTTGACACTTTTTTCAGCATGGCCCTTTTGACCGATGGGAAGCGAGACTTCTCTGTAGCGCTGATTTGCCTTTCCAGGTTGCTTGGTTGGCCAAAAAGGGCGTATGCGTTTTTTCCTGAATATATTCAGGAAAAAACGCATACGCCCTTTTTGGCCAAGGGCATCATTGTCAACGTTTTGCCGCTTTTCATGTGCTTTAAAGGCGATTCGTATCTACCTCCTGAAATCTGTTTCGTGCAATTCTGCCTTGATTTCAAATCCTCTTCTTTGCCTTCCCTCAATATATTTGTGGACGAGAGTTATTATTTATAACTCTGCAGGTTTGTGAATTGCAGTTCCCTGAACCTCCATTTTACAACTCGCTTTTTTGGGAGCTGGCCGCAAAAGCGCAGGATGGCTTCAGGCCCTGTTCTTGTTCCGGGGGGCAGGCTGAGCCTGTGGTTAATTCTTCTTCCTGATAGGAAAATAGAGTGACCTGTGCCTGTCCCGACACCAAGAGCTAGTCTCTCGTTGGTTCCCCGTCTTCCCGTTCATCCTCAGGACAAATTGCAACCTGTACGGAACCGGAGGTTAAAGGTGCTGATGCTCCAAGTAGGGAGATTGCTAGTAAAGCGGCTGGAATGGCGAACCCGGGCACAAGGAGATGAGAAATGAGGTGCGTTTTAGAAACCTTTCCCCATCACACGGTGTACCATCTTCTGGGTTTCTCATGCATGTTTTCGATGTGGGAAGATGCCCTTGAACCTGGAGATTTGGGACCCATGCGATGGGTACCACGCAGTATTACTTTAAAGGGTCTGCGTTTGCTCACCCAACCTCACCAAACCTCTCAGCCCCAAGAGTGTCCACCCTTATGTCTCATCCAGCTGTGGGTCTAGATATGGTCAATCCAGGTTGCATCACAGCCCCTGAACGCATTGTGTAAGAATTTCTAACTCTTTCACTTTTGTTGTTTCATGGGTTTTTCAAAGTAATTTATTTTCATAATGGGGTTTAGCTGCTTTTCACTGCTGTGTTTATGCCGCTTTACACCCACTTGACACACTAACAGAGAGATATCAATACATAGGTTTTAAGATTATTACTAGTCAGGTATATTCTTGTGCGGTGAATAGGGCATGTTGAGTCCAGTTCTCTGAGCAAGGAGTAGGTCTTGTCTACTACATATTGGGTTTATGGAACGGTATCTGAGCTAATTTGATACCCTTGTTTTATGTATCACCCCACCTCACCTTTCCCGTTAAGCAGCCATAGTCTGTTTTCTGCATGTGTGACGCTGTTCTGTTTTGTAATTCAGTTCAAGTGTAACGGTTTTTACATTCCCTCTATAAGTGATACCTTATGAGAAGTGTCCTTTTCTGTGTGACTTATTTCACTTAGAATCGTCGTACCTAAATCCACTCATCATGCTGCTACTAACCTTATGACATTGATTTCATGGCTGAGTGATATTCCATTGTACATAAGGACCACAATTTTTTTATCCATTTTTCTCTTTCGTGGGATATTTAAGGTGGAATGAAGTGGAGGTCCTTGTCAACAGAGCAGCCCTCAACTTTGGGGTGCTTGTGTCTTGCTGATTTTTAATTTTCCCAATTTATACACCCATGAGTGGAAGTGCCCTATGCTCTCTAAGCTGTGTTTTTCAGATGTTTCAGGACACACCATACACTTCTCCAGAGTGGCTGTTGGCAATTTACATCCCGCCCATCAGTGTAGCAAGGCTCCCATTTCTCCATGGCCTGTACTGCATTTCTGGTTTTGACACTTTTTTCAGCATGGCCCTTTTGACCGATGGGAAGCGAGACTTCTCTGTAGCGCTGATTTGCCTTTCCAGGTTGCTTGGTTGGCCAAAAAGGGCGTATGCGTTTTTTCCTGAATATATTCAGGAAAAAACGCATACGCCCTTTTTGGCCAAGGGCATCATTGTCAACGTTTTGCCGCTTTTCATGTGCTTTAAAGGCGATTCGTATCTACCTCCTGAAATCTGTTTCGTGCAATTCTGCCTTGATTTCAAATCCTCTTCTTTGCCTTCCCTCAATATATTTGTGGACGAGAGTTATCATTTATAACTCTGCAGGTTTGTGAATTGCAGTGCCCTGAACCTCCATTTTACAACTCGCTTTTTTGGGAGCTGGCCGCAAAAGCGCAGGATGGCTTCAGGCCCTGTTCTGGTTCCGGGGGGCAGGCTGAGCCTGTGGTTGATTCTTCTTCCTGATGGGAAAATAGGGTGACCTGTGCCTGTCCCGACACCAAGAGCTAGTCTCTCGTTGGTTCCCCGTCTTCCCGTTCATCCTCAGGACAAATTGCAACCTGTACGGAACCGGAGGTTAAAGGTGCTGATGCTCCAAGTAGGGAGATTGCTAGTAAAGCGGCTGGAATGGCGAACCCGGGCACAAGGAGATGAGAAATGAGGTGCGTTTTAGAAACCTTTCCCCATCACACGGTGTACCATCTTCTGGGTTTCTCATGCATGTTTTCGATGTAGGAAGATGCCATTGAACCTGGAGATTTGGGACCCATGCGATGGGTATCACGCAGTATTACTTTAAAGGGTCTGCGTTTGCTCACCCAACCTCACCAAACCTCTCAGCCCCAAGAGTGTCCACCCTTATGTCTCATCCAGCTGTGGGTCTAGATATGGTCAATCCAGGTTGCATCACAGCCCCTGAACGCATTGTGTAAGAATTTCTAACTCTTTCACTTTTGTTGTTTCATGGGTTTTTCAAAGTAATTTATTTTCATAATGGGGTTTAGCTGCTTTTCACTGCTGTGTTTATGCCGCTTTACACCCACTTGACACACTAACAGAGAGATATCAGTACATAGGTTTTAAGATTATTACTAGTCAGATATATTCTTGTGCGGTGAATAGGGCGTGTTGAGTCCAGTTCTCTGAGCAAGGAGTAGGTCTTGTCTACTACATATTGGGTTTATGGAACGGTATCTGAGCTAATTTGATACCCTTGTTTTATGTATCACCCCACCTCCCCTTTCCCGTTAAGCAGCCATAGTCTGTTTTCTGCATGTGTGACTCTGTTCTGTTTTGTAATTCAGTTCAAGTGTAACGGTTTTTACATTTCCTCTAAAAGTGATACCTTATGAGAAGTGTCCTTTTCTGTGTGACTTATTTCACGTAGAATCGTCGTACCTAAATCCACTCATCATGCTGCTACTAACCTTATGACATTGATTTCATGGCTGAGTGATATTCCATTGTACATAAGGACCACAACTTCTTTATCCATTTTTCTCTTTCCTGGGATATTTAAGGTGGAATGAAGTGAAGGTCCTTGTCAACAGAGCAGCCCTCAACTTTGGGGTGCTTGTGTCTTGCTGATTTTTCATTTTCCCAATTTATACCCCCATGAGTGGAAATGCCCTATGCTCTCTAAGCTGTGTTTTTCAGATGTTTCAGGACACACCATACACTTCTCCAGAGTGGCTGTTGGCAATTTACATCCCGCCCATCAGTGTAGCAAGGCTCCCATTTCTCCATGGCCTGTCCTGCATTTCTGGTTTTGACACTTTTTTCAGCATGGCCCTTTTGACCGATGGGAAGTGAGACTTCTCTGTAGCGCTGATTTGCCTTTCCAGGTTGCTTGGTTGGCCAAAAAGGGCGTATGCGTTTTTTCCTGAATATATTCAGGAAAAAACGCATACGCCCTTTTTGGCCAAGGGCATCATTGTCAACGTTTTGCCGCTTTTCATGTGCTTTAAAGGCGATTCGAATCTACCTCCTGAAATCTGTTTCGTGCAATTCTGCCTTGATTTCAAATCCTCTTCTTTGCCTTCCCTCAATATATTTGTGGACGAGAGTTATCATTTATAACTCTGCAGGTTTGTGAATTGCAGTTCCCTGAACCTCCATTTTACAACTCGCTTTTTTGGGAGCTGGCCGCAAAAGCGCAGGATGGCTTCAGGCCCTGTTCTTGTTCCGGGGGGCAGGCTGAGCCTGTGGTTAATTCTTCTTCCTGATGGGAAAATAGAGTGACCTGTGCCTGTCCCGACACCAAGAGCTAGTCTCTCGTTGGTTCCCCGTCTTCCCGTTCATCCTCAGGACAAATTGCAACCTGTACGGAACCGGAGGTTAAAGGTGCTGATGCTCCAAGTAGGGAGATTGCTAGTAAAGCGGCTGGAATGGCGAACCCGGGCACAAGGAGATGAGAAATGAGGTGCGTTTTAGAAACCTTTCCCCATCACATGGTGTACCATCTTCTGGGTTTCTCATGCATGTTTTCGATGTGGGAAGATGCCCTTGAACCTGGAGATTTGGGACCCATGCGATGGGTACCACGCAGTATTACTTTAAAGGGTCTGCGTTTGCTCACCCAACCTCACCAAACCTCTCAGCCCCAAGAGTGTCCACCCTTATGTCTCATCCAGCTGTGGGTCTAGATATGGTCAATCCAGGTTGCATCACAGCCCCTGAACGCATTGTGTAAGAATTTCTAACTCTTTCACTTTTGTTGTTTCATGGGTTTTTCAAAGTAATTTATTTTCATAATGGGGTTTAGCTGCTTTTCACTGCTGTGTTTATGCCGCTTTACACCCACTTGACACACTAACAGAGAGATATCAATACATAGGTTTTAAGATTATTACTAGTCAGGTATATTCTTGTGCGGTGAATAGGGCATGTTGAGTCCAGTTCTCTGAGCAAGGAGTAGGTCTTGTCTACTACATATTGGGTTTATGGAACGGTATCTGAGCTAATTTGATACCCTTGTTTTATGTATCACCCCACCTCACCTTTCCCGTTAAGCAGCCATAGTGTGTTTTCTGCATGTGTGACTCTGTTCTGTTTTGTAATTCAGTTCAAGTGTAATGGTTTTTACATTCCCTCTATCAGTGATACCTTATGAGAAGTGTCCTTTTCTGTGTGACTTATTTCACTTAGAATCGTCGTACCTAAATCCACTCATCATGCTGCTACTAACCTTATGACATTGATTTCATGGCTGAGTGATATTCCATTGTACATAAGGACCACAACTTCTTTATCCATTTTTCTCTTTCCTTGGATATTTAAGGTGGAATGAAGTGGAGGTCCTTGTCAACAGAGCAGCCCTAAACTTTGGGGTGCTTGTGTCTTGCTGATTTTTTATTTTCCCAATTTATACCCCCATGAGTGGAAGTGCCCTATGCTCTCTAAGCTGTGTTTTTCAGATGTTTCAGGACACACCGTACACTTCTCCAGAGTGGCTGTTGGCAATTTACATCCCGCCCATCAGTGTAGCAAGGCTCTCATTTCTCCATGGCCTGTCCTGCATTTCTGGTTTAGACACTTTTTTCAGCATGGCCCTTTTGACCGATGGGAAGCGAGACTTCTTTGTAGCGCTGATTTGCCTTTCCAGGTTGCTTGGTTGGCCAAAAATGGCGTATGCGTTTTTTCCTGAATATATTCAGGAAGAAACGCATACGCCCTTTTTGGCCAAGGGCATCATTGTCAACATTTTGCCGCTTTTCATGTGCTTTAAAGGCGATTCGAATCTACGTCCTGAAATCTGTTTCCTGCAATTCTGCCTTGATTTCAAATCCTCTTCTTTGCCTTCCCTCAATATATTTGTGGACGAGAGTTATCATTTATAACTCTGCAGGTTTGTGAATTTCAGTGCCCTGAACCTCCATTTTACAACTCGCTTTTTTGGGAGCTGGCCGCAAAAGCGCAGGATGGCTTCAGGCCCTGTTCTGGTTCCGGGGGGCAGGCTGAGCCTGTGGTTAATTCTTCTTCCTGATGGGAAAATAGAGTGACCTGTGCCTGTCCCGACACCAAGAGCTAGTCTCTCGTTGGTTCCCCGTCTTCCCGTTCATCCTCAGGACAAATTGCAACCTGTACGGAACAGGAGGTTAAAGGTGCTGATGCTCCAAGTAGGGAGATTGCTAGTAAAGCGGCTGGAATGGCGAACCCGGGCACAAGGAGATGAGAAATGAGGTGCGTTTTAGAAACCTTTCCCCATCACACGGTGTACCATCTTCTGGGTTTCTCATGCATGTTTTCGATGTAGGAAGATGCCCTTGAACCTGGAGATTTGGGACCCATGCGATGGGTACCACGCAGTATTACTTTAAAGGGTCTGCGTTTGCTCACCCAACCTCACCAAACCTCTCAGCCCCAAGAGTGTCCACCCTTATGTCTCATCCAGCTGTGGGTCTAGATATGGTCAATCCAGGTTGCATCACAGCCCCTGAACGCATTGTGTAAGAATTTCTCTCTCTTTCACTGTCGTTGTTTCATGGGTTTTTCAAAGTAATTTATTTTCATAATGGGTTTAGCTGCTTTTCACGGCTGTGTTTATGCCGCTTTACACCCACTTGACACACTAACAGAGAGATATCAATACATAGGTTTTAAGATTATTACTAGTCAGATATATTCTTGTGCGGTGAATAGGGGGTGTTGAGTCCAGTTCTCTTAGCAAGGAGTAGGTCTTGTCTATTACATATTGGGTTTATGGAACGGTATCTGAGCTAATTTGATACCCTTGTTTTATGTATCACCCCACCTCACCTTTCCCGTTAAGCAGCCATATTCTGTTTTCTGCATGTGTGACTCTGTTCTGTTTTGTAATTCAGTTCAAGTGTAACGATTTTTACATTCCCTCTAAAAGTGATACCTTATGAGAAGTGTCCTTTTCTGTGTGACTTATTTCACTTAGAATCGTCGTACCTAAATCCACTCATCATGCTGCTACTAACCTTATGACATTGATTTCATGGCTGAGTGATATTCCATTGTACATAAGGACCACAACTTCTTTATCCATTTTTCTCTTTCCTTTGATATTTAAGGTGGAATGAAGTGGAGGTCCTTGTCAACAGAGCAGCCCTAAACTTTGGGGTGCTTGTGTCTTGCTGATTTTTCATTTTCCCAATTTATACCCCCATGAGTGGAAGTGCCCTATGCTCTCTAAGCTGTGTTTTTCAGATGTTTCAGGACACACCGTACACTTCTCCAGAGTGGCTGTTGGCAATTTACATCCCGCCCATCAGTGTAGCAAGGCTCTCATTTCTCCATGGCCTGTCCTGCATTTCTGGTTTTGACACATTTTTCAGCATGGCCCTTTTGACCAATGGGAAGTGAGACTTCTCTGTAGCGCTGATTTGCCTTTCCAGGTTGCTTGGTTGGCCAAAAAGGGCGTATGCGTTTTTTCCTGAATATATTCAGGAAAAAACGCATACGCCCTTTTTGGCCAAGGGCATCATTGTCAACATTGTGCCGCTTTTCATGTGCTTTAAAGGCGATTCGAATCTACCTCCTGAAATCTGTTTCCTGCAATTCTGCCTTGATTTCAAATCCTCTTCTTTGCCTTCCCTCAATATATTTGTGGACGAGAGTTATCATTTATAACTCTGCAGGTTTGTGAATTGCAGTGCCCTGAACCTCCATTTTACAACTCGCTTTTTTGGGAGCTGGCCGCAAAAGCGCAGGATGGCTTCAGGCCCTGTTCTGGTTCCGGGGGGCAGGCTGAGCCTGTGGTTAATTCTTCTTCCTGATGGGAAAATAGAGTGACCTGTGCCTGTCCCAACACCAAGAGCTAGTCTCTCGTTGGTTCCCCGTCTTCCCGTTCATCCTCAGGACAAATTGCAACCTGTACGGAACAGGAGGTTAAAGGTGCTGATGCTCCAAGTAGGGAGATTGCTAGTAAAGCGGCTGGAATGGCGAACCCGGGCACAAGGAGATGAGAAATGAGGTGCGTTTTAGAAACCTTTCCCCATCACACGGTGTACTATCTTCTGGGTTTCTCATGCATGTTTTCGATGTAGGAAGATGCCCTTGAAGCTGGAGATTTGGGACCCATGCGATGGGTACCACGAAGTATTACTTTAAAGGGTCTGCGTTTGCTCACCCAGCCTCACCAAACCTCTCAGCCCCAAGAGTGTCCACCCTTATGTCTCATCCAGCTGTGCGTCTAGATATGGTCAATCCAGGTTGCATCACAGCCCCTGAACGCATTGTGTAAGAATTTCTCTCTCTTTCACTGTCGTTGTTTCATGGGTTTTTAAAAGTAATTTATTTACATAATGGGGTTTAGCTGCTTTTCACTGCTGTGTTTATGCCGCTTTACACCCACTTGACACACTAACAGAGAGATATCAATACATAGGTTTTAAGATTATTACTAGTCAGATATATTCTTGTGCGGTGAATAGGGCGTGTTGAGTCCAGTTCTCTGAGCAAGGAGTAGGTCTTGTCTACTACATATTGGGTTTATGGAACGGTATCTGAGCTAATTTGATACCCTTGTTTTATGTATCACCCCACCTCACCTTTCCCGTTAAGCAGCCATAGTGTGTTTTCTGCATGTGTGACTCTGTTCTGTTTTGTAATTCAGTTCAAGTGTAACGGTTTTTACATTCCGTCTATCAGTGATACCTTATGAGAAGTGTCCTTTTCTGTGTGACTTATTTCACTTAGAATCGTCGTACCTAAATCCACTCATCATGCTGCTACTAACCTTATGACATTGATTTCATGGCTGAGTGATATTCCATTGTACATAAGGACCACAACTTCTTTATCCATTTTTCTCTTTCCTGGGATATTTAAGGTGGAATGAAGTGGAGGTCCTTGTCAACAGAGCAGCCCTCAACTTTGGGGTGCTTGTGTCTTGCTGATTTTTAATTTTCCCAATTTATACCCCCATGAGTGGAAGTGCCCTATGCTCTCTAAGCTGTGTTTTTCAGATGTTTCAGGACACACCGTACACTTCTCCAGAGTGGCTGTTGGCAATTTACATCCCGCCCATCAGTGTAGCAAGGCTCCCATTTCTCCATGGCCTGTCCTGCATTTCTGGTTTTGACACTTTTTTCAGCATGGCCCTTTTGACCGATGGGAAGCGAGACTTCTCTGTAGCGCTGATTTGCCTTTCCAGGTTGCTTGGTTGGCCAAAAAGGGCGTATGCGTTTTTTCCTGAATATATTCAGGAAAAAACGCATACGCCCTTTTTGGCCAAGGGCATCATTGTCAACGTTTTGCTGCTTTTCATGTGCTTTAAAGGCGATTCGTATCTACCTCCTGAAATCTGTTTCCTGCAATTCTGCCTTGATTTCAAATCCTCTTCTTTGCCTTCCCTCAATATATTTGTGGACGAGAGTTATCATTTATAACTCTGCAGGTTTGTGAATTGCAGTGCCCTGAAGCTCCATTTTACAACTCGCTTTTTTGGGAGCTGGCCGCAAAAGCGCAGGATGGCTTCAGGCCCTGTTCTGGTTCCGGGGGGCAGGCTGAGCCTGTGGTTAATTCTTATTCCTGATAGGAAAATAGAGTGACCTGTGCCTGTCCCGACACCAAGAGCTAGTCTCTCGTTGGTTCCCCGTCTTCCCGTTCATCCTCAGGACAAATTGCAAGCTGTACGGAACAGGAGGTTAAAGGTGCTGATGCTCCAAGTAGGGAGATTGCTAGTAAAGCGGCTGGAATGGCGAACCCGGGCACAAGGAGATGAGAAATGAGGTGCGTTTTAGAAACCTTTCCCCATCACACAGTGTACCATCTTCTGGGTTTCTCATGCATGTTTTTGATGTAGGAAGATGCCCTTGAACCTGGAGATTTGGGACCCATGCGATGGGTACCACGCAGTATTACTTTAAAGGGTCTGCGTTTGCTCACCCAACCTCACCAAACCTCTCAGCCCCAAGAGTGTCCACCCTTATGTCTCATCCAGCTGTGGGTCTAGATATGGTCAATCCAGGTTGCATCACAGCCCCTGAACGCATTGTGTAAGAATTTCTAACTCTTTCACTTTTGTTGTTTCATGGGTTTTTCAAAGTAATTTATTTTCATAATGGGGTTTAGCTGCTTTTCACTGCTGTGTTTATGCCGCTTTACACCCACTTGACACACTAACAGAGAGATATCAATACATAGGTTTTAAGATTATTACTAGTCAGGTATATTCTTGTGCGGTGAATAGGGCGTGTTGAGTCCAGTTCTCTGAGCAAGGAGTAGGTCTTGTCTACTACATATTGGGTTTATGGAACGGTATCTGAGCTAATTTGATACCCTTGTTTTATGTATCACCCCACCTCACCTTTCCCGTTAAGCAGCCATAGTCTGTTTTCTGCATGTGTGACGCTGTTCTGTTTTGTAATTCAGTTCAAGTGTAACGGTTTTTACATTCCCTCTATAAGTGATACCTTATGAGAAGTGTCCTTTTCTGTGTGACTTATTTCACTTAGAATCTTCGTACCTAAATCCACTCATCATGCTGCTACTAACCTTATGACATTGATTTCATGGCTGAGTGATATTCCATTGTACATAAGGACCACAATTTTATTATCCATTTTTCTCTTTCGTGGAATATTTAAGGTGGAATGAAGTGGAGGTCCTTGTCAACAGAGCAGCCCTCAACTTTGGGGTGCTTGTGTCTTGCTGATTTTTAATTTTCCCAATTTATACACCCATGAGTGGAAGTGCCCTATGCTCTCTAAGCTGTGTTTTTCAGATGTTTCAGGACACACCATACACTTCTCCAGAGTGGCTGTTGGCAATTTACATCCCGCCCATCAGTGTAGCAAGGCTCCCATTTCTCCATGGCCTGTACTGCATTTCTGGTTTTGACACTTTTTTCAGCATGGCCCTTTGACCGATGGGAAGCGAGACTTCTCTGTAGCGCTGATTTGCCTTTCCAGGTTGCTTGGTTGGCCAAAAAGGGCGTATGCGTTTTTTCCTGAATATATTCAGGAAAAAACGCATACGCCCTTTTTGGCCAAGGGCATCATTGTCAACGTTTTGCCGCTTTTCATGTGCTTTAAAGGCGATTCGTATCTACCTCCTGAAATCTGTTTCGTGCAATTCTGCCTTGATTTCAAATCCTCTTCTTTGCCTTCCCTCAATATATTTGTGGACGAGAGTTATCATTTATAACTCTGCAGGTTTGTGAATTGCAGTTCCCTGAACCTCCATTTTACAACTCGCTTTTTTGGGAGCTGGCCGCAAAAGCGCAGGATGGCTTCAGGCCCTGTTCTGGTTCCGGGGGGCAGGCTGAGCCTGTGGTTGATTCTTCTTCCTGATGGGAAAATAGAGTGACCTGTGCCTGTCCCGACACCAAGAGCTAGTCTCTCGTTGGTTCCCCGTCTTCCCGTTCATCCTCAGGACAAATTGCAACCTGTACGGAACCGGAGGTTAAAGGTGCTGATGCTCCAAGTAGGGAGATTGCTAGTAAAGCGGCTGGAATGGCGAACCCGGGCACAAGGAGATGAGAAATGAGGTGCGTTTTAGAAACCTTTCCCCATCACACGGTGTATCATCTTCTGGGTTTCTCATGCATGTTTTCGATGTAGGAAGATGCCCTTGAACCTGGAGATTTGGGACCCATGCGATGGGTACCACGCAGTATTACTTTAAAGGGTCTGCGTTTGCTCACCCAACCTCACCAAACCTCTCAGCCCCAAGAGTGTCCACCCTTATGTCTCATCCAGCTGTGGGTCTAGATATGGTCAATCCAGGTTGCATCACAGCCCCTGAACGCATTGTGTAAGAATTACTCTCTCTTTCACTGTCTTTGTTTCATGGGTGTTTCAAAGTAATTTATTTTTATAATGGGGTTTAGCTGCTTTTCACTGCTGTGTTAATGCCGCTTTACACCCACTTGACACACTAACAGAGAGATATCAGTACATAGGTTTTAAGATTATTACTAGTCAGATATATTCTTGTGCGGTGAATAGGGCGTGTTGAGTCCAGTTCTCTGAGCAAGGAGTAGGTCTTGTCTATTACATATTGGGTTTATGGAACGGTATCTGAGCTAATTTGATACCCTTGTTTTATGTATCACCCCACCTCACCTTTCCCGTTAAGCAGCCATAGTGTGTTTTCTGCATGTGTGACTCTGTTCTTTTTTGTAATTCAGTTCAAGTGTAACGGTTTTTACATTCCCTCTATAAGTGATACCTTATGAGAAGTGTCCTTTTCTGTGTGACTTATTTCACTTAGAATCGTCGTACCTAAATCCACTCATCATGCTGCTACTAACCTTATGACATTGATTTCATGGCTGAGTGATATTCCATTGTACATATGGACCACAATTTTATTATCCATTTTTCTCTTTCCTGGGATATTTAAGGTGGAATGAAGTGGAGGTCCTTGTCAACAGAGCAGACCTAAACTTTGGGGTGCTTGTGTCTTGCTGATTTTTCATTTTCCCAATTTATACCCCCATGAGTGGAAGTGCCCTATGCTCTCTAAGCTGTGTTTTTCAGATGTTTCAGGACACACCGTACACTTCTCCAGAGTGGCTGTTGGCAATTTACATCCCGCCCATCAGTGTAGTAAGGCTCCCATTTCTCCATGGCCTGTCCTGCATTTCTGGTTTTGATACTTTTTTCAGCATGGCCCTTTTGACCGATGGGAAGCGAGACTTCTCTGTAGCGCTGATTTGCCTTTCCAGGTTGCTTGGTTGGCCAAAAAGGGCGTATGCGTTTTTTCCTGAATATATTCAGGAAAAAACGCATACGCCCTTTTTGGCCAAGGGCATCATTGTCAAAGTTTTGCCGCTTTTCATGTGCTTTAAAGGCGATTCGTATCTACCTCCTGAAATCTGTTTCGTGCAATTCTGCCTTGATTTCAAATCCTCTTCTTTGCCTTCCCTCAATATATTTGTGGACGAGAGTTATCATTTATAACTCTGCAGGTTTGTGAATTGCAGTGTCCTGAACCTCCATTTTACAACTCGCATTTTTGGGAGCTGGCCGCAAAAGCGCAGGATGGCTTCAGGGCCTGTTCTTGTTCCGGGGGGCAGGCTGAGCCTGTGGTTAATTCTTCTTCCTGATGGGAAAATAGAGTGACCTGTGCCTGTCCCGACACCAAGAGCTAGTCTCTTGTTGGTTCCCCGTCTTCCCGTTCATCCTCAGGACAAATTGCAACCTGCACGGAACCGGAGGTTAAAGTTGCTGATGCTGCAAGTAGGGAGATTGCTAGTAAAGCGGCTGGAATGGCGAACCCGGGCACAAGGAGATGAGAAATGAGGTGCGTTTTAGAAACCTTTCCCCATCACACGGTGTACCATCTTCTGGGTTTCTCATGCATGTTTTCGATGTAGGAAGATGCCATTGAACCTGGAGATTTGGGACCCATGCGATGGGTACCACGCAGTATTACTTTAAAGGGTCTGCGTTTGCTCACCCAACCTCACGAAACCTCTCAGCCCCAAGAGTGTCCACCCTTATGTCTCATCCAGCTGTGGGCCTAGATATGGTCAATCCAGGTTGCATCACAGCCCCTGAACGCATTGTGTAAGCATTTCTAACTCTTTCACTTTTGTTGTTTCATGGGTTTTTCAAAGTAATTTATTTTCATAATGGAGTTTAGCTGCTTTTCACTGCTGTGTTTATGCCGCTTTACACCCACTTGACACACTAACAGAGAGATATCAATACATAGGTTTTAAGATTATTACTAGTCAGGTATATTCTTGTGCGGTGAATACGGCATGTTGAGTCCAGTTCTCTGAGCAAGGAGTAGGTCTTGTCTACTACATATTGGGTTTATGGAACGGTATCTGAGCTAATTTGATACCCTTGTTTTATGTATCACCCCACCTCACCTTTCCCGTTAAGCAGCCATAGTCTGTTTTCTGCATGTGTGACGCTGTTCTGTTTTGTAATTCAGTTCAAGTGTAACGGTTTTTACATTCCCTCTATAAGTGATGCCTTATGAGAAGTGTCCTTTTCTGTGTGACTTATTTCACTTAGAATCGTCGTACCTAAATCCACTCATCATGCTGCTACTAACCTTATGACATTGATTTCATGGCTGAGTGATATTCCATTGTACATAAGGACCACAATTTTTTTATCCATTTTTCTCTTTCGTGGGATATTTAAGGTGGAATGAAGTGGAGGTCCTTGTCAACAGAGCAGCCCTCAACTTTGGGGTGCTTGTGTCTTGCTGATTTTTAATTTTCCCAATTTATACACCCATGAGTGGAAGTGCCCTATGCTCTCTAAGCTGTGTTTTTCAGATGTTTCAGGACACACCATACACTTCTCCAGAGTGGCTGTTGGCAATTTACATCCCGCCCATCAGTGTAGCAAGGCTCCCATTTCTCCATGGCCTGTACTGCATTTCTGGTTTTGACACTTTTTTCAGCATGGCCCTTTTGACCGATGGGAAGCGAGACTTCTCTGTAGCGCTGATTTGCCTTTCCAGGTTGCTTGGTTGGCCAAAAAGGGCGTATGCGTTTTTTCCTGAATATATTCAGGAAAAAACGCATACGCCCTTTTTGGCCAAGGGCATCATTGTCAACGTTTTGCCGCTTTTCATGTGCTTTAAAGGCGATTCTTATCTAGCTCCTGAAATCTGTTTCGTGCAATTCTGCCTTGATTTCAAATCCTCTTCTTTGCCTTCCCTCAATATATTTGTGGACGAGAGTTATTATTTATAACTCTGCAGGTTTGTGAATTGCAGTTCCCTGAACCTCCATTTTACAACTCGCTTTTTTGGGAGCTGGCTGCAAAAGCGCAGGATGGCTTCAGGCCCTGTTCTTGTTCCGGGGGGCAGGCTGAGCCTGTGGTTAATTCTTCTTCCTGATAGGAAAATAGAGTGACCTGTGCCTGTCCCGACACCAAGAGCTAGTCTCTCGTTGGTTCCCCGTCTTCCCGTTCATACTCAGGACAAATTGCAACCTGTACGGAACCGGAGGTTAAAGGTGCTGATGCTCCAAGTAGGGAGATTGCTAGTAAAGCGGCTGGAATGGCGAACCCGGGCACAAGGAGATGAGAAATGAGGTGCGTTTTAGAAACCTTTCCCCATCACACGGTGTACCATCTTCTGGGTTTCTCATGCATGTTTTCGATGTGGGAAGATGCCCTTGAACCTGGAGATTTGGGACCCATGCGATGGGTACCACGCAGTATTACTTTAAAGGGTCTGCATTTGCTCACCCAACCTCACCAAACCTCTCAGCCCCAAGAGTGTCCACCCTTATGTCTCATCCAGCTGTGGGTCTAGATATGGTCAATCCAGGTTGCATCACAGCCCCTGAACGCATTGTGTAAGAATTTCTAACTCTTTCACTTTTGTTGTTTCATGGGTTTTTCAAAGTAATTTATTTTCATAATGGGGTTTAGCTGCTTTTCACTGCTGTGTTTATGCCGCTTTACACCCACTTGACACACTAACAGAGAGATATCAATACATAGGTTTTAAGATTATTACTAGTCAGGTATATTCTTGTGCGGTGAATAGGGCATGTTGAGTCCAGTTCTCTGAGCAAGGAGTAGGTCTTGTCTACTACATATTGGGTTTATGGAACGGTATCTGAGCTAATTTGATACCCTTGTTTTATGTATCACCCCACCTCACCTTTCCCGTTAAGCAGCCATAGTCTGTTTTCTGCATGTGTGACGCTGTTCTGTTTTGTAATTCAGTTCAAGTGTAACGGTTTTTACATTCCCTCTATCAGTGATACCTTATGAGAAGTGTCCTTTTCTGTGTGACTTATTTCACGTAGAATCGTCGTACCTAAATCCACTCATCATGCTGCTACTAACCTTATGACATTGATTTCATGGCTGAGTGATATTCCATTGTACATAAGGACCACAACTTCTTTATCCATTTTTCTCTTTCCTGGGATATTTAAGGTGGAATGAAGTGAAGGTCCTTGTCAACAGAGCAGCCCTCAACTTTGGGGTGCTTGTGTCTTGCTGATTTTTAATTTTCCCAATTTATACCCCCATGAGTGGAAATGCCCTATGCTCTCTAAGCTGTGTTTTTCAGATGTTTCAGGACACACCATACACTTCTCCAGAGTGGCTGTTGGCAATTTACATCCCGCCCATCAGTGTAGCAAGGCTCCCATTTCTCCATGGCCTGTCCTGCATTTCTGGTTTTGACACTTTTTTCAGCATGGCCCTTTTGACCGATGGGAAGTGAGACTTCTCTGTAGCGCTGATTTGCCTTTCCAGGTTGCTTGGTTGGCCAAAAAGGGCGTATGCGTTTTTTCCTGAATATATTCAGGAAAAAACGCATACGCCCTTTTTGGCCAAGGGCATCATTGTCAACGTTTTGCCGCTTTTCATGTGCTTTAAAGGCGATTCGAATCTACCTCCTGAAATCTGTTTCGTGCAATTCTGCCTTGATTTCAAATCCTCTTCTTTGCCTTCCCTTAATATATTTGTGGACGAGAGTTATCATTTATAACTCTGCAGGTTTGTGAATTGCAGTTCCCTGAACTTCCATTTTACAACTCGCTTTTTTGGGAGCTGGCCGCAAAAGCGCAGGATGGCTTCAGGCCCTGTTCTTGTTCCGGGGGGCAGGCTGAGCCTGTGGTTAATTCTTCTTCCTGATGGGAAAATAGAGTGACCTGTGCCTGTCCCGACACCAAGAGCTAGTCTCTCGTTGGTTCCCCGTCTTCCCGTTCATCCTCAGGACAAATTGCAACCTGTACGGAACCGGAGGTTAAAAGTGCTGATGCTCCAAGTAGGGAGATTGCTAGTAAAGCGGCTGGAATGGCGAACCCGGGCACAAGGAGATGAGAAATGAGGTGCGTTTTAGAAACCTTTCCCCATCACATGGTGTACCATCTTCTGGGTTTCTCATGCATGTTTTCGATGTGGGAAGATGCCCTTGAACCTGGAGATTTGGGACCCATGCGATGGGTACCACGCAGTATTACTTTAAAGGGTCTGCGTTTGCTCACCCAACCTCACCAAACCTCTCAGCCCCAAGAGTGTCCACCCTTATGTCTCATCCAGCTGTGGGTGTAGATATGGTCAATCCAGGTTGCATCACAGCCCCTGAACGCATTGTGTAAGAATTTCTAACTCTTTCACTTTTGTTGTTTCATGGGTTTTTCAAAGTAATTTATTTTCATAATGGGGTTTAGCTGCTTTTCACTGCTGTGTTTATGCCGCTTTACACCCACTTGACACACTAACAGAGAGATATCAATACATAGGTTTTAAGATTATTACTAGTCAGGTATATTCTTGTGCGGTGAATAGGGCATGTTGAGTCCAGTTCTCTGAGCAAGGAGTAGGTCTTGTCTACTACATATTGGGTTTATGGAACGGTATCTGAGCTAATTTGATACCCTTGTTTTATGTATCACCGCACCTCACCTTTCCCGTTAAGCAGCCATAGTCTGTTTTCTGCATGTGTGACACTGTTCTGTTTTGTAATTCAGTTCAAGTGTAACGGTTTTTACATTCCCTCTATAAGTGATACCTTATGAGAAGTGTCCTTTTCTGTGTGACTTATTTCACTTAGAATCGTTGTACCTAAATCCACTCATCATGCTGCTACTAACCTTATGACATTGATTTCATGGCTGAGTGATATTCCATTGTACATAAGGACCACAATTTTTTTATCCATTTTTCTCTTTCGTGGGATATTTAAGGTGGAATGAAGTGGAGGTCCTTGTCAACAGAGCAGCCCTCAACTTTGGGGTGCTTGTGTCTTGCTGATTTTTCATTTTCCCAATTTATACACCCATGAGTGGAAGTGCCCTATGCTCTCTAAGCTGTGTTTTTCAGATGTTTCAGGACACACCATACACTTCTCCAGAGTGGCTGTTGGCAATTTACATCCCGCCCATCAGTGTAGCAAGGCTCCCATTTCTCCATGGCCTGTACTGCATTTCTGGTTTTGACACTTTTTTCAGCATGGCCCTTTTGACCGATGGGAAGCGAGACTTCTCTGTAGCGCTGATTTGCCTTTCCAGGTTGCTTGGTTGGCCAAAAAGGGCGTATGCGTTTTTTCCTGAATATATTCAGGAAAAAACGCATACGCCCTTTTTGGCCAAGGGCATCATTGTCAACGTTTTGCCGCTTTTCATGTGCTTTAAAGGCGATTCGTATCTACCTCCTGAAATCTGTTTCGTGCAATTCTGCCTTGATTTCAAATCCTCTTCTTTGCCTTCCCTCAATATATTTGTGGACGAGAGTTATCATTTATAACTCTGCAGGTTTGTGAATTGCAGTTCCCTGAACCTCCATTTTACAACTCGCTTTTTTGGGAGCTGGCCGCAAAAGCGCAGGATGGCTTCAGGCCCTGTTCTTGTTCCGGGGGGCAGGCTGAGCCTGTGGTTAATTCTTCTTCCTGATGGGAAAATCGAGTGACCTGTGCCTGTCCCGACACCAAGAGCTAGTCTCTCGTTGGTTCCCCGTCTTCCCGTTCATACTCAGGACAAATTGCAACCTGTACGGAACCGGAGGTTAAAGGTGCTGATGCTCCAAGTAGGGAGATTGCTAGTAAAGCGGCTGGAATGGCGAACCCGGGCACAAGGAGATGAGAAATGAGGTGCGTTTTAGAAACCTTTCCCCATCACATGGTGTACCATCTTCTGGGTTTCTCATGCATGTTTTCGATGTGGGAAGATGCCCTTGAACCTGGAGATTTGGGACCCATGCGATGGGTACCACGCAGTATTACTTTAAAGGGTCTGCGTTTGCTCACCCAACCTCACCAAACCTCTCAGCCCCAAGAGTGTCCACCCTTATGTCTCATCCAGCTGTGGGTCTAGATATGGTCAATCCAGGTTGCATCACAGCCCCTGAACGCATTGTGTAAGAATTTCTAACTCTTTCACTTTTGTTGTTTCATGGGTTTTTCAAAGTAATTTATTTTCATAATGGGGTTTAGCTGCTTTTCACTGCTGTGTTTATGCCGCTTTACACCCACTTGACACACTAACAGAGAGATATCAATACATAGGTTTTAAGATTATTACTAGTCAGGTATATTCTTGTGCGGTGAATAGGGCATGTTGAGTCCAGTTCTCTGAGCAAGGAGTAGGTCTTGTCTACTACATATTGGGTTTATGGAACGGTATCTGAGCTAATTTGATACCCTTGTTTTATGTATCACCGCACCTCACCTTTCCCGTTAAGCAGCCATAGTCTGTTTTCTGCATGTGTGACGCTGTTCTGTTTTGTAATTCAGTTCAAGTGTAACGGTTTTTACATTCCCTCTATAAGTGATACCTTATGAGAAGTGTCCTTTTCTGTGTGACTTATTTCACTTAGAATCGTTGTACCTAAATCCACTCATCATGCTGCTACTAACCTTATGACATTGATTTCATGGCTGAGTGATATTCCATTGTACATAAGGACCACAATTTTTTTATCCATTTTTCTCTTTCGTGGGATATTTAAGGTGGAATGAAGTGGAGGTCCTTGTCAACAGAGCAGCCCTCAACTTTGGGGTGCTTGTGTCTTGCTGATTTTTAATTTTCCCAATTTATACACCCATGAGTGGAAGTGCCCTATGCTCTCTAAGCTGTGTTTTTCAGATGTTTCAGGACACACCATACACTTCTCCAGAGTGGCTGTTGGCAATTTACATCCCGCCCATCAGTGTAGCAAGGCTCCCATTTCTCCATGGCCTGTACTGCATTTCTGGTTTTGACACTTTTTTCAGCATGGCCCTTTTGACCGATGGGAAGCGAGACTTCTCTGTAGCGCTGATTTGCCTTTCCAGGTTGCTTGGTTGGCCAAAAAGGGCGTATGCGTTTTTTCCTGAATATATTCAGGAAAAAACGCATACGCCCTTTTTGGCCAAGGGCATCATTGTCAACGTTTTGCCGCTTTTCATGTGCTTTAAAGGCGATTCGTATCTACCTCCTGAAATCTGTTTCGTGCAATTCTGCCTTGATTTCAAATCCTCTTCTTTGCCTTCCCTCAATATATTTGTGGACGAGAGTTATCATTTATAACTCTGCAGGTTTGTGAATTGCAGTTCCCTGAACCTCCATTTTACAACTCGCTTTTTTGGGAGCTGGCCGCAAAAGCGCAGGATGGCTTCAGGCCCTGTTCTTGTTCCGGGGGGCAGGCTGAGCCTGTGGTTAATTCTTCTTCCTGATGGGAAAATAGAGTGACCTGTGCCTGTCCCGACACCAAGAGCTAGTCTCTCGTTGGTTCCCCGTCTTCCCGTTCATACTCAGGACAAATTGCAACCTGTACGGAACCGGAGGTTAAAGGTGCTGATGCTCCAAGTAGGGAGATTGCTAGTAAAGCGGCTGGAATGGCGAACCCGGGCACAAGGAGATGAGAAATGAGGTGCGTTTTAGAAACCTTTCCCCATCACATGGTGTACCATCTTCTGGGTTTCTCATGCATGTTTTCGATGTGGGAAGATGCCCTTGAACCTGGAGATTTGGGACCCATGCGATGGGTACCACGCAGTATTACTTTAAAGGGTCTGCGTTTGCTCACCCAACCTCACCAAACCTCTCAGCCCCAAGAGTGTCCACCCTTATGTCTCATCCAGCTGTGGGTCTAGATATGGTCAATCCAGGTTGCATCACAGCCCCTGAACGCATTGTGTAAGAATTACTCTCTCTTTCACTGTCTTTGTTTCATGGGTGTTTCAAAGTAATTTATTTTTATAATGGGGTTTAGCTGCTTTTCACTGCTGTGTTTATGCCGCTTTACACCCACTTGACACACTAACAGAGAGATATCAGTACATAGGTTTTAAGATTATTACTAGTCAGATATATTCTTGTGCGGTGAATAGGGCGTGTTGAGTCCAGTTCTCTGAGCAAGGAGTAGGTCTTGTCTATTACATATTGGGTTTATGGAACGGTATCTGAGCTAATTTGATACCCTTGTTTTATGTATCACCCCACCTCACCTTTCCCGTTAAGCAGCCATAGTCTGTTTTCTGCATGTGTGACGCTGTTCTTTTTTGTAATTCAGTTCAAGTGTAACGGTTTTTACATTCCCTCTATAAGTGATACCTTATGAGAAGTGTCCTTTTCTGTGTGACTTATTTCACTTAGAATCGTCGTACCTAAATCCACTCATCATGCTGCTACTAACCTTATGACATTGATTTCATGGCTGAGTGATATTCCATTGTACATAAGGACCACAATTTTATTATCCATTTTTCTCTTTCCTGGGATATTTAAGGTGGAATGAAGTGGAGGTCCTTGTCAACAGAGCAGCCCTCAACTTTGGGGTGCTTGTGTCTTGCTGATTTTTCATTTTCCCAATTTATACCCCCATGAGTGGAAGTGCCCTATGCTCTCTAAGCTGTGTTTTTCAGATGTTTCAGGACACACCGTACACTTCTCCAGAGTGGCTGTTGGCAATTTACATCCCGCCCATCAGTTTAGCAAGGCTCCCATTTCTCCATGGCCTGTCCTGCATTTCTGGTTTTGACACTTTTTTCAGCATGGCCCTTTTGACCGATGGGAAGTGAGACTTCTCTGTAGCGCTGATTTGCCTTTCCAGGTTGCTTGGTTGGCCAAAAAGGGCGTATGCGTTTTTTCCTGAATATATTCAGGAAAAAACGCATACGCCCTTTTTGGCCAAGGGCATCATTGTCAACGTTTTGCCGCTTTTCATGTGCTTTAAAGGCGATTCGAATCTACCTCCTGAAATCTGTTTCGTGCAATTCTGCCTTGATTTCAAATCCTCTTCTTTGCCTTCCCTCAATATATTTGTGGACGAGAGTTATCATTTATAACTCTGCAGGTTTGTGAATTGCAGTTCCCTGAACCTCCATTTTACAACTCGCTTTTTTGGGAGCTGGCCGCAAAAGCGCAGGATGGCTTCAGGCCCTGTTCTTGTTCCGGGGGGCAGGCTGAGCCTGTGGTTAATTCTTCTTCCTGATGGGAAAATCGAGTGACCTGTGCCTGTCCCGACACCAAGAGCTAGTCTCTCGTTGGTTCCCCGTCTTCCCGTTCATACTCAGGACAAATTGCAACCTGTACGGAACCGGAGGTTAAAGGTGCTGATGCTCCAAGTAGGGAGATTGCTAGTAAAGCGGCTGGAATGGCGAACCCGGGCACAAGGAGATGAGAAATGAGGTGCGTTTTAGAAACCTTTCCCCATCACACGGTGTACCATCTTCTGGGTTTCTCATGCATGTTTTCGATGTGGGAAGATGCCCTTGAACCTGGAGATTTGGGACCCATGCGATGGGTACCACGCAGTATTACTTTAAAGGGTCTGCGTTTGCTCACCCAACCTCACCAAACCTCTCAGCCCCAAGAGTGTCCACCCTTATGTCTCATCCAGCTGTGGGTCTAGATATGGTCAATCCAGGTTGCATCACAGCCCCTGAACGCATTGTGTAAGAATTACTCTCTCTTTCACTGTCTTTGTTTCATGGGTGTTTCAAAGTAATTTATTTTTATAATGGGGTTTAGCTGCTTTTCACTGCTGTGTTTATGCCGCTTTACACCCACTTGACACACTAACAGAGAGATATCAGTACATAGGTTTTAAGATGATTACTAGTCAGATATATTCTTGTGCGGTGAATAGGGCGTGTTGAGTCCAGTTCTCTGAGCAAGGAGTAGGTCTTGTCTATTACATATTGGGTTTATGGAACGGTATCTGAGCTAATTTGATACCCTTGTTTTATGTATCACCCCACCTCACCTTTCCCGTTAAGCAGCCATAGTCTGTTTTCTGCATGTGTGACGCTGTTCTTTTTTGTAATTCAGTTCAAGTGTAACGGTTTTTACATTCCCTCTATAAGTGATACCTTATGAGAAGTGTCCTTTTCTGTGTGACTTATTTCACTTAGAATCGTCGTACCTAAATCCACTCATCATGCTGCTACTAACCTTATGACATTGATTTCATGGCTGAGTGATATTCCATTGTACATAAGGACCACAATTTTATTATCCATTTTTCTCTTTCGTGGGATATTTAAGGTGGAATGAAGTGGAGGTCCTTGTCAACAGAGCAGCCCTCAACTTTGGGGTGCTTGTGTCTTGCTGATTTTTCATTTTCCCAATTTATACCCCCATGAGTGGAAGTGCCCTATGCTCTCTAAGCTGTGTTTTTCAGATGTTTCAGGACACACCGTACACTTCTCCAGAGTGGCTGTTGGCAATTTACATCCCGCCCATCAGTGTAGCAAGGCTCCCATTTCTCCATGGCCTGTCCTGCATTTCTGGTTTTGACACTTTTTTCAGCATGGCCCTTTTGACCGATGGGAAGCGAGACTTCTCTGTAGCGCTGATTTGCCTTTCCAGGTTGCTTGGTTGGCCAAAAAGGGCGTATGCGTTTTTTCCTGAATATATTCAGGAAAAAACGCATACGCCCTTTTTGGCCAAGGGCATCATTGTCAACGTTTTGCCGCTTTTCATGTGCTTTAAAGGCGATTCGTATCTACCTCCTGAAATCTGTTTCGTGCAATTCTGCCTTGATTTCAAATCCTCTTCTTTGCCTTCCCTCAATATATTTGTGGACGAGAGTTATCATTTATAACTCTGCAGGTTTGTGAATTGCAGTGCCCTGAACCTCCATTTTACAACTCGCTTTTTTGGGAGCTGGCCGCAAAAGCGCAGGATGGCTTCAGGCCCTGTTCTGGTTCCGGGGGGCAGGCTGAGCCTGTGGTTAATTCTTCTTCCTGATGGGAAAATAGAGTGACCTGTGCCTGTCCCGACACCAAGAGCTAGTCTCTCGTTGGTTCCCCGTCTTCCCGTTCATCCTCAGGACAAATTGCAACCTGTACGGAACCGGAGGTTAAAGGTGCTGATGCTCCAAGTAGGGAGATTGCTAGTAAAGCGGCTGGAATGGCGAACCCGGGCACAAGGAGATGAGAAATGAGGTGCGTTTTAGAAACCTTTCCCCATCACACGGTGTACCATCTTCTGGGTTTCTCATGCATGTTTTCGATGTGGGAAGATGCCCTTGAACCTGGAGATTTGGGACCCATGCGATGGGTACCATGCAGTATTACTTTAAAGGGTCTGCGTTTGCTCACCCAACCTCACCAAACCTCTCAGCCCCAAGAGTGTCCACCCTTATGTCTCATCCAGCTGTGGGTCTAGATATGGTCAATCCAGGTTGCATCACAGCCCCTGAACGCATTGTGTAAGAATTTCTCTCTCTTTCACTGTCTTTGTTTCATGGGTGTTTCAAAGTAATTTATTTTTATAATGGGGTTTAGCTGCTTTTCACTGCTGTGTTTATGCCGCTTTACACCCACTTGACACACTAACAGAGAGATATCAGTACATAGGTTTTAAGATTATTACTAGTCAGATATATTCTTGTGCGGTGAATAGGGCGTGTTGAGTCCAGTTCTCGGAGCAAGGAGTAGGTCTTGTCTATTACATATTGGGTTTATGGAACGGTATCTGAGCTAATTTGATACCCTTGTTTTATGTATCACCCCACCTCACCTTTCCCGTTAAGCAGCCATAGTCTGTTTTCTGCATGTGTGACGCTGTTCTTTTTTGTAATTCAGTTCAAGTGTAACGGTTTTTACATTCCCTCTATAAGTGATACCTTATGAGAAGTGTCCTTTTCTGTGTGACTTATTTCACTTAGAATCGTCGTACCTAAATCCACTCATCATGCTGCTACTAACCTTATGACATTGATTTCATGGCTGAGTGATATTCCATTGTACATAAGGACCACAATTTTATTATCCATTTTTCTCTTTCCTGGGATATTTAAGGTGGAATGAAGTGGAGGTCCTTGTCAACAGAGCAGCCCTCAACTTTGGGGTGCTTGTGTCTTGCTGATTTTTCATTTTCCCAATTTATACCCCCATGAGTGGAAGTGCCCTATGCTCTCTAAGCTGTGTTTTTCAGATGTTTCAGGACACACCGTACACTTCTCCAGAGTGGCTGTTGGCAATTTACATCCCGCCCATCAGTTTAGCAAGGCTCCCATTTCTCCATGGCCTGTCCTGCATTTCTGGTTTTGACACTTTTTTCAGCATGGCCCTTTTGACCGATGGGAAGTGAGACTTCTCTGTAGCGCTGATTTGCCTTTCCAGGTTGCTTGGTTGGCCAAAAAGGGCGTATGCGTTTTTTCCTGAATATATTCAGGAAAAAACGCATACGCCCTTTTTGGCCAAGGGCATCATTGTCAACGTTTTGCCGCTTTTCATGTGCTTTAAAGGCGATTCGAATCTACCTCCTGAAATCTGTTTCGTGCAATTCTGCCTTGATTTCAAATCCTCTTCTTTGCCTTCCCTCAATATATTTGTGGACGAGAGTTATCATTTATAACTCTGCAGGTTTGTGAATTGCAGTTCCCTGAACCTCCATTTTACAACTCGCTTTTTTGGGAGCTGGCCGCAAAAGCGCAGGATGGCTTCAGGCCCTGTTCTTGTTCCGGGGGGCAGGCTGAGCCTGTGGTTAATTCTTCTTCCTGATGGGAAAATCGAGTGACCTGTGCCTGTCCCGACACCAAGAGCTAGTCTCTCGTTGGTTCCCCGTCTTCCCGTTCATACTCAGGACAAATTGCAACCTGTACGGAACCGGAGGTTAAAGGTGCTGATGCTCCAAGTAGGGAGATTGCTAGTAAAGCGGCTGGAATGGCGAACCCGGGCACAAGGAGATGAGAAATGAGGTGCGTTTTAGAAACCTTTCCCCATCACACGGTGTACCATCTTCTGGGTTTCTCATGCATGTTTTCGATGTGGGAAGATGCCCTTGAACCTGGAGATTTGGGACCCATGCGATGGGTACCATGCAGTATTACTTTAAAGGGTCTGCGTTTGCTCACCCAACCTCACCAAACCTCTCAGCCCCAAGAGTGTCCACCCTTATGTCTCATCCAGCTGTGGGTCTAGATATGGTCAATCCAGGTTGCATCACAGCCCCTGAACGCATTGTGTAAGAATTACTCTCTCTTTCACTGTCTTTGTTTCATGGGTGTTTCAAAGTAATTTATTTTTATAATGGGGTTTAGCTGCTTTTCACTGCTGTGTTTATGCCGCTTTACACCCACTTGACACACTAACAGAGAGATATCAGTACATAGGTTTTAAGATGATTACTAGTCAGATATATTCTTGTGCGGTGAATAGGGCGTGTTGAGTCCAGTTCTCTGAGCAAGGAGTAGGTCTTGTCTATTACATATTGGGTTTATGGAACGGTATCTGAGCTAATTTGATACCCTTGTTTTATGTATCACCCCACCTCACCTTTCCCGTTAAGCAGCCATAGTCTGTTTTCTGCATGTGTGACGCTGTTCTTTTTTGTAATTCAGTTCAAGTGTAACGGTTTTTACATTCCCTCTATAAGTGATACCTTATGAGAAGTGTCCTTTTCTGTGTGACTTATTTCACTTAGAATCGTCGTACCTAAATCCACTCATCATGCTGCTACTAACCTTATGACATTGATTTCATGGCTGAGTGATATTCCATTGTACATAAGGACCACAATTTTATTATCCATTTTTCTCTTTCGTGGGATATTTAAGGTGGAATGAAGTGGAGGTCCTTGTCAACAGAGCAGCCCTCAACTTTGGGGTGCTTGTGTCTTGCTGATTTTTCATTTTCCCAATTTATACCCCCATGAGTGGAAGTGCCCTATGCTCTCTAAGCTGTGTTTTTCAGATGTTTCAGGACACACCGTACACTTCTCCAGAGTGGCTGTTGGCAATTTACATCCCGCCCATCAGTGTAGCAAGGCTCCCATTTCTCCATGGCCTGTCCTGCATTTCTGGTTTTGACACTTTTTTCAGCATGGCCCTTTTGACCGATGGGAAGCGAGACTTCTCTGTAGCGCTGATTTGCCTTTCCAGGTTGCTTGGTTGGCCAAAAAGGGCGTATGCGTTTTTTCCTGAATATATTCAGGAAAAAACGCATACGCCCTTTTTGGCCAAGGGCATCATTGTCAACGTTTTGCCGCTTTTCATGTGCTTTAAAGGCGATTCGTATCTACCTCCTGAAATCTGTTTCGTGCAATTCTGCCTTGATTTCAAATCCTCTTCTTTGCCTTCCCTCAATATATTTGTGGACGAGAGTTATCATTTATAACTCTGCAGGTTTGTGAATTGCAGTGCCCTGAACCTCCATTTTACAACTCGCTTTTTTGGGAGCTGGCCGCAAAAGCGCAGGATGGCTTCAGGCCCTGTTCTGGTTCCGGGGGGCAGGCTGAGCCTGTGGTTAATTCTTCTTCCTGATGGGAAAATAGAGTGACCTGTGCCTGTCCCGACACCAAGAGCTAGTCTCTCGTTGGTTCCCCGTCTTCCCGTTCATCCTCAGGACAAATTGCAACCTGTACGGAACCGGAGGTTAAAGGTGCTGATGCTCCAAGTAGGGAGATTGCTAGTAAAGCGGCTGGAATGGCGAACCCGGGCACAAGGAGATGAGAAATGAGGTGCGTTTTAGAAACCTTTCCCCATCACACGGTGTACCATCTTCTGGGTTTCTCATGCATGTTTTCGATGTGGGAAGATGCCCTTGAACCTGGAGATTTGGGACCCATGCGATGGGTACCATGCAGTATTACTTTAAAGGGTCTGCGTTTGCTCACCCAACCTCACCAAACCTCTCAGCCCCAAGAGTGTCCACCCTTATGTCTCATCCAGCTGTGGGTCTAGATATGGTCAATCCAGGTTGCATCACAGCCCCTGAACGCATTGTGTAAGAATTTCTCTCTCTTTCACTGTCTTTGTTTCATGGGTGTTTCAAAGTAATTTATTTTTATAATGGGGTTTAGCTGCTTTTCACTGCTGTGTTTATGCCGCTTTACACCCACTTGACACACTAACAGAGAGATATCAGTACATAGGTTTTAAGATTATTACTAGTCAGATATATTCTTGTGCGGTGAATAGGGCGTGTTGAGTCCAGTTCTCTGAGCAAGGAGTAGGTCTTGTCTATTACATATTGGGTTTATGGAACGGTATCTGAGCTAATTTGAAACCCTTGTTTTATGTATCACCCCACCTCACCTTTCCCGTTAAGCAGCCATAGTGTGTTTTCTGCATGTGTGACTCTGTTCTGTTTTGTAATTCAGTTCAAGTGTAATGGTTTTTACATTCCCTCTATAAGTGATACCTTATGAGAAGTGTCCTTTTCTGTGTGACTTATTTCACGTAGAATCGTCGTACCTAAATCCACTCATCATGCTGCTACTAACCTTATGACATTGATTTCATGGCTGAGTGATATTCCATTGTACATAAAGACCACAACTTCTTTATCCATTTTTCTCTTTCCTGGGATATTTAAGGTGGAATGAATTGGAGGTCCTTGTCAACAGAGCAGCCCTCAACTTTGGGGTGCTTGTGTCTTGCTGATTTTTCATTTTCCCAATTTATACCCCCATGAGTGGAAGTGCCCTATGCTCTCTAAGCTGTGTTTTTCAGATGCTTCAGGACACACCGTACACTTCTCCAGAGTGGCTGTTGGCAATTTACATTCCGCCCATCAGTGTAGCAAGGCTCCCATTTCTCCATGGCCTGTCCTGCATTTCTGGTTTTGACACTTTTTTCAGCATGGCCCTTTTGACCGATGGGAAGCGAGACTTCTGTGTAGCGCTGATTTGCCTTTCCAGGTTGCTTGGTTGGCCAAAAAGGGCGTATGCGTTTTTTCCTGAATATATTCAGGAAAAAACGCATACGCCCTTTTTGGCCAAGGGCATCATTGTCAACGTTTTGCCGCTTTTCATGTGCTTTAAAGGCGATTCGAATCTACCTCCTGAAATCTGTTTCGTGCAATTCTGCCTTGATTTCAAATCCTCTTCTTTGCCTTCCCTCAATATATTTGTGGACGAGAGTTATCATTTATAACTCTGCAGGTTTGTGAATTGCAGTTCCCTGAACCTCCATTTTACAACTCGCTTTTTTGGGAGCTGGCCGCAAAAGCGCAGGATGGCTTCAGGCCCTGTTCTTGTTCCGGGGGGCAGGCTGAGCCTGTGGTTAATTCTTCTTCCTGATGGGAAAATAGAGTGACCTGTGCCTGTCCCGACACCAAGAGCTAGTCTCTCGTTGGTTCCCCGTCTTCCCGTTCATCCTCAGGACAAATTGCAAACTGTACGGAACCGGAGGTTAAAGGTGCTGATGCTCCAAGTAGGGAGATTGCTAGTAAAGCGGCTGGAATGGCGAACCCGGGCACAAGGAGATGAGAAATGAGGTGCGTTTTAGAAACCTTTCCCCATCACACGGTGTACCATCTTCTGGGTTTCTCATGCATGTTTTCGATGTGGGAAGATGCCCTTGAACCTGGAGATTTGGGACCCATGCGATGGGTACCACGCAGTATTACTTTAAAGGGTCTGCGTTTGCTCACCCAACCTCACCAAACCTCTCAGCCCCAAGAGTGTCCACCCTTATGTCTCATCCAGCTGTGGGTCTAGATATGGTCAATCCAGGTTGCATCACAGCCCCTGAACGCATTGTGTAAGAATTTCTAACTCTTTCACTTTTGTTGTTTCATGGGTTTTTCAAAGTAATTTATTTTCATAATGGGGTTTAGCTGCTTTTCACTGCTGTGTTTATGCCGCTTTACACCCACTTGACACACTAACAGAGAGATATCAATACATAGGTTTTAAGATTATTACTAGTCAGGTATATTCTTGTGCGGTGAATAGGGCATGTTGAGTCCAGTTCTCTGAGCAAGGAGTAGGTCTTGTCTATTACATATTGGGTTTATGGAACGGTATCTGAGCTAATTTGATACCCTTGTTTTATGTATCACCCCACCTCACCTTTCCCGTTAATCAGCCATAGTCTGTTTTCTGCATGTGTGACGCTGTTCTTTTTTGTAATTCAGTTCAAGTGTAACGGTTTTTACATTCCCTCTATAAGTGATACCTTATGAGAAGTGTCCTTTTCTGTGTGACTTATTTCACTTAGAATCGTCGTACCTAAATCCACTCATCATGCTGCTACTAACCTTATGACATTGATTTCATGGCTGAGTGATATTCCATTGTACATAAGGACCACAATTTTTTTATCCATTTTTCTCTTTCGTGGGATATTTAAGGTGGAATGAAGTGGAGGTCCTTGTCAACAGAGCAGCCCTCAACTTTGGGGTGCTTGTGTCTTGCTGATTTTTCATTTTCCCAATTTATACACCCATGAGTGGAAGTGCCCTATGCTCTCTAAGCTGTGTTTTTCAGATGTTTCAGGACACACCATACACTTCTCCAGAGTGGCTGTTGGCAATTTACATCCCGCCCATCAGTGTAGCAAGGCTCCCATTTCTCCATGGCCTGTACTGCATTTCTGGTTTTGACACTTTTTTCAGCATGGCCCTTTTGACCGATGGGAAGCGAGACTTCTCTGTAGCGCTGATTTGCCTTTCCAGGTTGCTTGGTTGGCCAAAAAGGGCGTATGCGTTTTTTCCTGAATATATTCAGGAAAAAACGCATACGCCCTTTTTGGCCAAGGGCATCATTGTCAACGTTTTGCCGCTTTTCATGTGCTTTAAAGGCGATTCGTATCTACCTCCTGAAATCTGTTTCGTGCAATTCTGCCTTGATTTCAAATCCTCTTCTTTGCCTTCCCTCAATATATTTGTGGACGAGAGTTATCATTTATAACTCTGCAGGTTTGTGAATTGCAGTTCCCTGAACCTCCATTTTACAACTCGCTTTTTTGGGAGCTGGCCGCAAAAGCGCAGGATTGCTTCAGGCCCTGTTCTTGTTCCGGTGGGCAGGCTGAGCCTGTGGTTGATTCTTATTCCTGATGGGAAAATAGAGTGACCTGTGCCTGTCCCGACACCAAGAGCTAGTCTCTCGTTGGTTCCCCGTCTTCCCGTTCATCCTCAGGACAAATTGCAACCTGTACGGAACCGGAGGTTAAAGGTGCTGATGCTCCAAGTAGGGAGATTGCTAGTAAAGCGGCTGGAATGGCGAACCCGGCACAAGGAGATGAGAAATGAGGTGCGTTTTAGAAACCTTTCCCCATCACACGGTGTACCATCTTCTGGGTTTCTCATGCATGTTTTCGATGTAGGAAGATGCCCTTGAACCTGGAGATTTGGGACCCATGCGATGGGTACCACGCAGTATTACTTTAAAGGGTCTGCGTTTGCTCACCCAACCTCACCAAACCTCTCAGCCCCAAGAGTGTCCACCCTTATGTCTCATCCAGCTGTGGGTCTAGATATGGTCAATCCAGGTTGCATCACAGCCCCTGAACGCATTGTGTAAGAATTACTCTCTCTTTCACTGTCTTTGTTTCATGGGTGTTTCAAAGTAATTTATTTTTATAATGGGGTTTAGCTGCTTTTCACTGCTGTGTTTATGCTGCTTTACACCCACTTGACACACTAACAGAGAGATATCAGTACATAGGTTTTAAGATGATTACTAGTCAGATATATTCTTGTGCGGTGAATAGGGCGTGTTGAGTCCAGTTCTCTGAGCAAGGAGTAGGTCTTGTCTATTACATATTGGGTTTATGGAACGGTATCTGAGCTAATTTGATACCCTTGTTTTATGTATCACCCCACCTCACCTTTCCCGTTAAGCAGCCATAGTGTGTTTTCTGCATGTGTGACTCTGTTCTGTTTTGTAATTCAGTTCAAGTGTAACGGTTTTTACATTCCCTCTATCAGTGATACCTTATGAGAAGTGTCCTTTTCTGTGTGACTTATTTCACTTAGAATCGTCGTACCTAAATCCACTCATCATGCTGCTACTAACCTTACGACATTGATTTCATGGCTGAGTGATATTCCATTGTACATAAGGACCACAACTTCTTTATCCATTTTTCTCTTTCCTGGGATATTTAAGGTGGAATGAAGTGGAGGTCCTGGTCAACAGAGCAGCCCTCAACTTTGGGGTGCTTGTGTCTTGCTGATTTTTAATTTTCCCAATTTATACCCCCATGAGTGGAAGTGTCCTATGCTCTCTAAGCTGTGTTTTTCAGATGTTTCAGGACTCACCGGACACTTCTCCAGAGTCGCTCTTGGCAATTTACATCCCGCCCATCAGTGTAGCAAGGCTCCCATTTCTGCATGGCCTGTCCTGCATTTCTGGTTTTGACACTTTTTTCAGCATGGCCCTTTTGACCGATGGGAAGCGAGACTTCTTTGTAGCGCTGATTTGCCTTTCCAGGTTGCTTGGTTGGCCAGAAAGGGCGCATGCGTTTTTTCCTGAATATATTCAGGAAAAAACGCATGCGCCCTTTTTGGCCAAGGGCATCATTGTCAACGTTTTGCCGCTTTTCATGTGCTCTAAAGGCGATTCGTATCAACCTCCTGAAATCTGTTTCGTGCAATTCTGCCTTGATTTCAAATCCTCTTCTTTGCCTTCGCTCAATATATTTGTGTACGAGAGTTATCATTTATAACTCTGCAGGTTTTTGAATTGCAGTGCCCTGAACCTCCATTTTACAACTCGTTTTTATGGGAGCTGGCCGCAAAATCGCAGAATGGCTTCAGGCCCTGTTCTGGTTCCGGGGGGTAGGCTGAGCCTGTGGTTAATTCTTCTTTCTGATGGGAAAATAGAGTGACCTGTGCCTGTCACAACACCAAGAGCTAGTCTCTCGTTGGTTCCCCGTCTTCCCGTTTATCCTCAGGACAAATTGCAACCTGTACGGAACAGGAGGTTAAAGGTGCTGATGCTCCAAGTAGGGAGCTTGCTAGTAAAGCGGCTGGAATGGCGAACCCGGGCACAAGGAGATGAGAAATGAGGTGCGTTTTAGAAACCTTTCCCCATCACACGGTGTACCATCTTCTGGGTTTCTCATGCATGTTTTTGATGTAGGAAGATGCCCTTGAACCTGGAGATTTGGGACCCATGCGATGGGTACCACGCAGTATTACTTTAAAGGGTCTGCATATGCTCACCCAACCTCACCAAACCTCTCAGCCCCAAGAGTATCTACCCTTATGTCTCATCCAGCTGTGCGTCTAGATATGGTCAATCCAGGTTGCATCACAGCCCCTGAACGCATTGTGTAAGAATTTCTCTCTCTTTCACTGTCTTTGTTTCATGGGTGTTTCAAAGTAATTTATTTTTATAATGGGGTTTAGCTGCTTTTCACTGCTGTGTTTATGCCGCTTTACACCCACTTGACACACTAACAGAGAGATATCAATACATAGGTTTTACGATTATTATTAGTCAGATATATTCTTGTGCGGTGAATAGGGCGTGTTGAGTCCAGTTCTCTGAGCAAGGAGTAGGTCTTGTCTATTACATTTTGGGTTTATGGAACGATATCTGAGCTAATTTGATACCCTTGTTTTATGTATCACCCCACCTCACCTTTCCCGTTAAGCAGCCATAGTGTGTTTTCTGCATGTGTGACTCTGTTCTGTTTTGTAATTCAGTTCAAGTGTAACGGTTTTTACATTCCCTCTATCAGTGATACCTTATGAGAAGTGTCCTTTTCTGTGTGACTTATTTCACTTAGAATCGTCATACCTAAATCCACTCATCATGCTGCTACTAACCTTACGACATTGATTTCATGGCTGAGTGATATTCCATTTTACATAAGGACCACAACTTCTTTATCCATTATTCTCTTTCCTGGGATATTTAAGGTGGAATGAAGTGGAGGTCCTGGTCAACAGAGCAGCCCTAAACTTTGGGGTGCTTGTGTCTTGCTGATTTTTAATTTTCCCAATTTATACCCCCATGAGTGGAAATGCCCTATGCTCTCTAAGCTGTGTTTTTCAGATGTTTCAGGACACACCATACACTTCTCCAGAGTGGCTGTTGGCAATTTACATCCCGCCCATCAGTGTAGCAAGGCTCCCATTTCTCCATGGCCTGTCCTGCATTTCTGGTTTTGACACTTTTTTCAACATGGCCCTTTTGACCGATGGGAAGTGAGACTTCTCTGTAGCGCTGATTTGCCTTTCCAGGTTGCTTGGTTGGCCAAAAAGGGCGTATGCGTTTTTTCCTGAATATATTCAGGAAAAAACGCATACGCCCTTTTTGGCCAAGGGCATCATTGTCAACGTTTTGCCGCTTTTCATGTGCTTTAAAGGCGATTCGAATCTACCTCCTGAAATCTGTTTCGTGCAATTCTGCCTTGATTTCAAATCCTCTTCTTTGCCTTCCCTTAATATATTTGTGGACGAGAGTTATCATTTATAACTCTGCAGGTTTGTGAATTGCAGTTCCCTGAACCTCCATTTTACAACTCGCTTTTTTGGGAGCTGGCCGCAAAAGCGCAGGATGGCTTCAGGCCCTGTTCTTGTTCCGGGGGGCAGGCTGAGCCTGTGGTTAATTCTTCTTCCTGATGGGAAAATAGAGTGACCTGTGCCTGTCCCGACACCAAGAGCTAGTCTCTCGTTGGTTCCCCGTCTTCCCGTTCATCCTCAGGACAAATTGCAACCTGTACGGAACCGGAGGTTAAAGGTGCTGATGCTCCAAGTAGGGAGATTGCTAGTAAAGCGGCTGGAATGGCGAACCCGGGCACAAGGAGATGAGAAATGAGGTGCGTTTTAGAAACCTTTCCCCATCACATGGTGTACCATCTTCTGGGTTTCTCATGCATGTTTTCGATGTGGGAAGATGCCCTTGAACCTGGAGATTTGGGACCCATGCGATGGGTACCACGCAGTATTACTTTAAAGGGTCTGCGTTTGCTCACCCAACCTCACCAAACCTCTCAGCCCCAAGAGTGTCCACCCTTATGTCTCATCCAGCTGTGGGTCTAGATATGGTCAATCCAGGTTGCATCACAGCCCCTGAACGCATTGTGTAAGAATTTCTAACTCTTTCACTTTTGTTGTTTCATGGGTTTTTCAAAGTAATTTATTTTCATAATGGGGTTTAGCTGCTTTTCACTGCTGTGTTTATGCCGCTTTACACCCACTTGACACACTAACAGAGAGATATCAATACATAGGTTTTAAGATTATTACTAGTCAGGTATATTCTTGTGCGGTGAATAGGGCATGTTGAGTCCAGTTCTCTGAGCAAGGAGTAGGTCTTGTCTACTACATATTGGGTTTATGGAACGGTATCTGAGCTAATTTGATACCCTTGTTTTATGTATCACCGCACCTCACCTTTCCCGTTAAGCAGCCATAGTCTGTTTTCTGCATGTGTGACACTGTTCTGTTTTGTAATTCAGTTCAAGTGTAACGGTTTTTACATTCCCTCTATAAGTGATACCTTATGAGAAGTGTCCTTTTCTGTGTGACTTATTTCACTTAGAATCGTTGTACCTAAATCCACTCATCATGCTGCTACTAACCTTATGACATTGATTTCATGGCTGAGTGATATTCCATTGTACATAAGGACCACAATTTTTTTATCCATTTTTCTCTTTCGTGGGATATTTAAGGTGGAATGAAGTGGAGGTCCTTGTCAACAGAGCAGCCCTCAACTTTGGGGTGCTTGTGTCTTGCTGATTTTTCATTTTCCCAATTTATACACCCATGAGTGGAAGTGCCCTATGCTCTCTAAGCTGTGTTTTTCAGATGTTTCAGGACACACCATACACTTCTCCAGAGTGGCTGTTGGCAATTTACATCCCGCCCATCAGTGTAGCAAGGCTCCCATTTCTCCATGGCCTGTACTGCATTTCTGGTTTTGACACTTTTTTCAGCATGGCCCTTTTGACCGATGGGAAGCGAGACTTCTCTGTAGCGCTGATTTGCCTTTCCAGGTTGCTTGGTTGGCCAAAAAGGGCGTATGCGTTTTTTCCTGAATATATTCAGGAAAAAACGCATACGCCCTTTTTGGCCAAGGGCATCATTGTCAACGTTTTGCCGCTTTTCATGTGCTTTAAAGGCGATTCGTATCTACCTCCTGAAATCTGTTTCGTGCAATTCTGCCTTGATTTCAAATCCTCTTCTTTGCCTTCCCTCAATATATTTGTGGACGAGAGTTATCATTTATAACTCTGCAGGTTTGTGAATTGCAGTTCCCTGAACCTCCATTTTACAACTCGCTTTTTTGGGAGCTGGCCGCAAAAGCGCAGGATGGCTTCAGGCCCTGTTCTTGTTCCGGGGGGCAGGCTGAGCCTGTGGTTAATTCTTCTTCCTGATGGGAAAATCGAGTGACCTGTGCCTGTCCCGACACCAAGAGCTAGTCTCTCGTTGGTTCCCCGTCTTCCCGTTCATACTCAGGACAAATTGCAACCTGTACGGAACCGGAGGTTAAAGGTGCTGATGCTCCAAGTAGGGAGATTGCTAGTAAAGCGGCTGGAATGGCGAACCCGGGCACAAGGAGATGAGAAATGAGGTGCGTTTTAGAAACCTTTCCCCATCACATGGTGTACCATCTTCTGGGTTTCTCATGCATGTTTTCGATGTGGGAAGATGCCCTTGAACCTGGAGATTTGGGACCCATGCGATGGGTACCACGCAGTATTACTTTAAAGGGTCTGCGTTTGCTCACCCAACCTCACCAAACCTCTCAGCCCCAAGAGTGTCCACCCTTATGTCTCATCCAGCTGTGGGTCTAGATATGGTCAATCCAGGTTGCATCACAGCCCCTGAACGCATTGTGTAAGAATTTCTAACTCTTTCACTTTTGTTGTTTCATGGGTTTTTCAAAGTAATTTATTTTCATAATGGGGTTTAGCTGCTTTTCACTGCTGTGTTTATGCCGCTTTACACCCACTTGACACACTAACAGAGAGATATCAATACATAGGTTTTAAGATTATTACTAGTCAGGTATATTCTTGTGCGGTGAATAGGGCATGTTGAGTCCAGTTCTCTGAGCAAGGAGTAGGTCTTGTCTACTACATATTGGGTTTATGGAACGGTATCTGAGCTAATTTGATACCCTTGTTTTATGTATCACCGCACCTCACCTTTCCCGTTAAGCAGCCATAGTCTGTTTTCTGCATGTGTGACGCTGTTCTGTTTTGTAATTCAGTTCAAGTGTAACGGTTTTTACATTCCCTCTATAAGTGATACCTTATGAGAAGTGTCCTTTTCTGTGTGACTTATTTCACTTAGAATCGTTGTACCTAAATCCACTCATCATGCTGCTACTAACCTTATGACATTGATTTCATGGCTGAGTGATATTCCATTGTACATAAGGACCACAATTTTTTTATCCATTTTTCTCTTTCGTGGGATATTTAAGGTGGAATGAAGTGGAGGTCCTTGTCAACAGAGCAGCCCTCAACTTTGGGGTGCTTGTGTCTTGCTGATTTTTAATTTTCCCAATTTATACACCCATGAGTGGAAGTGCCCTATGCTCTCTAAGCTGTGTTTTTCAGATGTTTCAGGACACACCATACACTTCTCCAGAGTGGCTGTTGGCAATTTACATCCCGCCCATCAGTGTAGCAAGGCTCCCATTTCTCCATGGCCTGTACTGCATTTCTGGTTTTGACACTTTTTTCAGCATGGCCCTTTTGACCGATGGGAAGCGAGACTTCTCTGTAGCACTGATTTGCCTTTCCAGGTTGCTTGGTTGGCCAAAAAGGGCGTATGCGTTTTTTCCTGAATATATTCAGGAAAAAACGCATACGCCCTTTTTGGCCAAGGGCATCATTGTCAACGTTTTGCCGCTTTTCATGTGCTTTAAAGGCGATTCGTATCTACCTCCTGAAATCTGTTTCGTGCAATTCTGCCTTGATTTCAAATCCTCTTCTTTGCCTTCCCTCAATATATTTGTGGACGAGAGTTATCATTTATAACTCTGCAGGTTTGTGAATTGCAGTTCCCTGAACCTCCATTTTACAACTCGCTTTTTTGGGAGCTGGCCGCAAAAGCGCAGGATGGCTTCAGGCCCTGTTCTTGTTCCGGGGGGCAGGCTGAGCCTGTGGTTAATTCTTCTTCCTGATGGGAAAATAGAGTGACCTGTGCCTGTCCCGACACCAAGAGCTAGTCTCTCGTTGGTTCCCCGTCTTCCCGTTCATACTCAGGACAAATTGCAACCTGTACGGAACCGGAGGTTAAAGGTGCTGATGCTCCAAGTAGGGAGATTGCTAGTAAAGCGGCTGGAATGGCGAACCCGGGCACAAGGAGATGAGAAATGAGGTGCGTTTTAGAAACCTTTCCCCATCACATGGTGTACCATCTTCTGGGTTTCTCATGCATGTTTTCGATGTGGGAAGATGCCCTTGAACCTGGAGATTTGGGACCCATGCGATGGGTACCACGCAGTATTACTTTAAAGGGTCTGCGTTTGCTCACCCAACCTCACCAAACCTCTCAGCCCCAAGAGTGTCCACCCTTATGTCTCATCCAGCTGTGGGTCTAGATATGGTCAATCCAGGTTGCATCACAGCCCCTGAACGCATTGTGTAAGAATTACTCTCTCTTTCACTGTCTTTGTTTCATGGGTGTTTCAAAGTAATTTATTTTTATAATGGGGTTTAGCTGCTTTTCACTGCTGTGTTTATGCCGCTTTACACCCACTTGACACACTAACAGAGAGATATCAGTACATAGGTTTTAAGATTATTACTAGTCAGATATATTCTTGTGCGGTGAATAGGGCGTGTTGAGTCCAGTTCTCTGAGCAAGGAGTAGGTCTTGTCTATTACATATTGGGTTTATGGAACGGTATCTGAGCTAATTTGATACCCTTGTTTTATGTATCACCCCACCTCACCTTTCCCGTTAAGCAGCCATAGTCTGTTTTCTGCATGTGTGACGCTGTTCTTTTTTGTAATTCAGTTCAAGTGTAACGGTTTTTACATTCCCTCTATAAGTGATACCTTATGAGAAGTGTCCTTTTCTGTGTGACTTATTTCACTTAGAATCGTCGTACCTAAATCCACTCATCATGCTGCTACTAACCTTATGACATTGATTTCATGGCTGAGTGATATTCCATTGTACATAAGGACCACAATTTTATTATCCATTTTTCTCTTTCCTGGGATATTTAAGGTGGAATGAAGTGGAGGTCCTTGTCAACAGAGCAGCCCTCAACTTTGGGGTGCTTGTGTCTTGCTGATTTTTCATTTTCCCAATTTATACCCCCATGAGTGGAAGTGCCCTATGCTCTCTAAGCTGTGTTTTTCAGATGTTTCAGGACACACCGTACACTTCTCCAGAGTGGCTGTTGGCAATTTACATCCCGCCCATCAGTTTAGCAAGGCTCCCATTTCTCCATGGCCTGTCCTGCATTTCTGGTTTTGACACTTTTTTCAGCATGGCCCTTTTGACCGATGGGAAGTGAGACTTCTCTGTAGCGCTGATTTGCCTTTCCAGGTTGCTTGGTTGGCCAAAAAGGGCGTATGCGTTTTTTCCTGAATATATTCAGGAAAAAACGCATACGCCCTTTTTGGCCAAGGGCATCATTGTCAACGTTTTGCCGCTTTTCATGTGCTTTAAAGGCGATTCGAATCTACCTCCTGAAATCTGTTTCGTGCAATTCTGCCTTGATTTCAAATCCTCTTCTTTGCCTTCCCTCAATATATTTGTGGACGAGAGTTATCATTTATAACTCTGCAGGTTTGTGAATTGCAGTTCCCTGAACCTCCATTTTACAACTCGCTTTTTTGGGAGCTGGCCGCAAAAGCGCAGGATGGCTTCAGGCCCTGTTCTTGTTCCGGGGGGCAGGCTGAGCCTGTGGTTAATTCTTCTTCCTGATGGGAAAATAGAGTGACCTGTGCCTGTCCCGACACCAAGAGCTAGTCTCTCGTTGGTTCCCCGTCTTCCCGTTCATCCTCAGGACAAATTGCAAACTGTACGGAACCGGAGGTTAAAGGTGCTGATGCTCCAAGTAGGGAGATTGCTAGTAAAGCGGCTGGAATGGCGAACCCGGGCACAAGGAGATGAGAAATGAGGTGCGTTTTAGAAACCTTTCCCCATCACACGGTGTACCATCTTCTGGGTTTCTCATGCATGTTTTCGATGTGGGAAGATGCCCTTGAACCTGGAGATTTGGGACCCATGCGATGGGTACCACGCAGTATTACTTTAAAGGGTCTGCGTTTGCTCACACAACCTCACCAAACCTCTCAGCCCCAAGAGTGTCCACCCTTATGTCTCATCCAGCTGTGGGTCTAGATATGGTCAATCCAGGTTGCATCACAGCCCCTGAACGCATTGTGTAAGAATTACTCTCTCTTTCACTGTCTTTGTTTCATGGGTGTTTCAAAGTAATTTATTTTTATAATGGGGTTTAGCTGCTTTTCACTGCTGTGTTTATGCCGCTTTACACCCACTTGACACACTAACAGAGAGATATCAGTACATAGGTTTTAAGATGATTACTAGTCAGATATATTCTTGTGCGGTGAATAGGGCGTGTTGAGTCCAGTTCTCTGAGCAAGGAGTAGGTCTTGTCTATTACATATTGGGTTTATGGAACGGTATCTGAGCTAATTTGATACCCTTGTTTTATGTATCACCCCACCTCACCTTTCCCGTTAAGCAGCCATAGTCTGTTTTCTGCATGTGTGACGCTGTTCTTTTTTGTAATTCAGTTCAAGTGTAACGGTTTTTACATTCCCTCTATAAGTGATACCTTATGAGAAGTGTCCTTTTCTGTGTGACTTATTTCACTTAGAATCGTCGTACCTAAATCCACTCATCATGCTGCTACTAACCTTATGACATTGATTTCATGGCTGAGTGATATTCCATTGTACATAAGGACCACAATTTTATTATCCATTTTTCTCTTTCGTGGGATATTTAAGGTGGAATGAAGTGGAGGTCCTTGTCAACAGAGCAGCCCTCAACTTTGGGGTGCTTGTGTCTTGCTGATTTTTCATTTTCCCAATTTATACCCCCATGAGTGGAAGTGCCCTATGCTCTCTAAGCTGTGTTTTTCAGATGTTTCAGGACACACCGTACACTTCTCCAGAGTGGCTGTTGGCAATTTACATCCCGCCCATCAGTGTAGCAAGGCTCCCATTTCTCCATGGCCTGTCCTGCATTTCTGGTTTTGACACTTTTTTCAGCATGGCCCTTTTGACCGATGGGAAGCGAGACTTCTCTGTAGCGCTGATTTGCCTTTCCAGGTTGCTTGGTTGGCCAAAAAGGGCGTATGCGTTTTTTCCTGAATATATTCAGGAAAAAACGCATACGCCCTTTTTGGCCAAGGGCATCATTGTCAACGTTTTGCCGCTTTTCATGTGCTTTAAAGGCGATTCGTATCTACCTCCTGAAATCTGTTTCGTGCAATTCTGCCTTGATTTCAAATCCTCTTCTTTGCCTTCCCTCAATATATTTGTGGACGAGAGTTATCATTTATAACTCTGCAGGTTTGTGAATTGCAGTGCCCTGAACCTCCATTTTACAACTCGCTTTTTTGGGAGCTGGCCGCAAAAGCGCAGGATGGCTTCAGGCCCTGTTCTGGTTCCGGGGGGCAGGCTGAGCCTGTGGTTAATTCTTCTTCCTGATGGGAAAATAGAGTGACCTGTGCCTGTCCCGACACCAAGAGCTAGTCTCTCGTTGGTTCCCCGTCTTCCCGTTCATCCTCAGGACAAATTGCAACCTGTACGGAACCGGAGGTTAAAGGTGCTGATGCTCCAAGTAGGGAGATTGCTAGTAAAGCGGCTGGAATGGCGAACCCGGGCACAAGGAGATGAGAAATGAGGTGCGTTTTAGAAACCTTTCCCCATCACACGGTGTACCATCTTCTGGGTTTCTCATGCATGTTTTCGATGTGGGAAGATGCCCTTGAACCTGGAGATTTGGGACCCATGCGATGGGTACCATGCAGTATTACTTTAAAGGGTCTGCGTTTGCTCACCCAACCTCACCAAACCTCTCAGCCCCAAGAGTGTCCACCCTTATGTCTCATCCAGCTGTGGGTCTAGATATGGTCAATCCAGGTTGCATCACAGCCCCTGAACGCATTGTGTAAGAATTTCTCTCTCTTTCACTGTCTTTGTTTCATGGGTGTTTCAAAGTAATTTATTTTTATAATGGGGTTTAGCTGCTTTTCACTGCTGTGTTTATGCCGCTTTACACCCACTTGACACACTAACAGAGAGATATCAGTACATAGGTTTTAAGATTATTACTAGTCAGATATATTCTTGTGCGGTGAATAGGGCGTGTTGAGTCCAGTTCTCTGAGCAAGGAGTAGGTCTTGTCTATTACATATTGGGTTTATGGAACGGTATCTGAGCTAATTTGAAACCCTTGTTTTATGTATCACCCCACCTCACCTTTCCCGTTAAGCAGCCATAGTGTGTTTTCTGCATGTGTGACTCTGTTCTGTTTTGTAATTCAGTTCAAGTGTAATGGTTTTTACATTCCCTCTATAAGTGATACCTTATGAGAAGTGTCCTTTTCTGTGTGACTTATTTCACGTAGAATCGTCGTACCTAAATCCACTCATCATGCTGCTACTAACCTTATGACATTGATTTCATGGCTGAGTGATATTCCATTGTACATAAAGACCACAACTTTATTATCCATTTTTCTCTTTCCTGGGATATTTAAGGTGGAATGAATTGGAGGTCCTTGTCAACAGAGCAGCCCTCAACTTTGGGGTGCTTGTGTCTTGCTGATTTTTCATTTTCCCAATTTATACCCCCATGAGTGGAAGTGCCCTATGCTCTCTAAGCTGTGTTTTTCAGATGCTTCAGGACACACCGTACACTTCTCCAGAGTGGCTGTTGGCAATTTACATTCCGCCCATCAGTGTAGCAAGGCTCCCATTTCTCCATGGCCTGTCCTGCATTTCTGGTTTTGACACTTTTTTCAGCATGGCCCTTTTGACCGATGGGAAGCGAGACTTCTGTGTAGCGCTGATTTGCCTTTCCAGGTTGCTTGGTTGGCCAAAAAGGGCGTATGCGTTTTTTCCTGAATATATTCAGGAAAAAACGCATACGCCCTTTTTGGCCAAGGGCATCATTGTCAACGTTTTGCCGCTTTTCATGTGCTTTAAAGGCGATTCGAATCTACCTCCTGAAATCTGTTTCGTGCAATTCTGCCTTGATTTCAAATCCTCTTCTTTGCCTTCCCTCAATATATTTGTGGACGAGAGTTATCATTTATAACTCTGCAGGTTTGTGAATTGCAGTTCCCTGAACCTCCATTTTACAACTCGCTTTTTTGGGAGCTGGCCGCAAAAGCGCAGGATGGCTTCAGGCCCTGTTCTTGTTCCGGGGGGCAGGCTGAGCCTGTGGTTAATTCTTCTTCCTGATGGGAAAATAGAGTGACCTGTGCCTGTCCCGACACCAAGAGCTAGTCTCTCGTTGGTTCCCCGTCTTCCCGTTCATCCTCAGGACAAATTGCAAACTGTACGGAACCGGAGGTTAAAGGTGCTGATGCTCCAAGTAGGGAGATTGCTAGTAAAGCGGCTGGAATGGCGAACCCGGGCACAAGGAGATGAGAAATGAGGTGCGTTTTAGAAACCTTTCCCCATCACACGGTGTACCATCTTCTGGGTTTCTCATGCATGTTTTCGATGTGGGAAGATGCCCTTGAACCTGGAGATTTGGGACCCATGCGATGGGTACCACGCAGTATTACTTTAAAGGGTCTGCGTTTGCTCACCCAACCTCACCAAACCTCTCAGCCCCAAGAGTGTCCACCCTTATGTCTCATCCAGCTGTGGGTCTAGATATGGTCAATCCAGGTTGCATCACAGCCCCTGAACGCATTGTGTAAGAATTTCTAACTCTTTCACTTTTGTTGTTTCATGGGTTTTTCAAAGTAATTTATTTTCATAATGGGGTTTAGCTGCTTTTCACTGCTGTGTTTATGCCGCTTTACACCCACTTGACACACTAACAGAGAGATATCAATACATAGGTTTTAAGATTATTACTAGTCAGGTATATTCTTGTGCGGTGAATAGGGCATGTTGAGTCCAGTTCTCTGAGCAAGGAGTAGGTCTTGTCTATTACATATTGGGTTTATGGAACGGTATCTGAGCTAATTTGATACCCTTGTTTTATGTATCACCCCACCTCACCTTTCCCGTTAATCAGCCATAGTCTGTTTTCTGCATGTGTGACGCTGTTCTTTTTTGTAATTCAGTTCAAGTGTAACGGTTTTTACATTCCCTCTATAAGTGATACCTTATGAGAAGTGTCCTTTTCTGTGTGACTTATTTCACTTAGAATCGTCGTACCTAAATCCACTCATCATGCTGCTACTAACCTTATGACATTGATTTCATGGCTGAGTGATATTCCATTGTACATAAGGACCACAATTTTTTTATCCATTTTTCTCTTTCGTGGGATATTTAAGGTGGAATGAAGTGGAGGTCCTTGTCAACAGAGCAGCCCTCAACTTTGGGGTGCTTGTGTCTTGCTGATTTTTCATTTTCCCAATTTATACACCCATGAGTGGAAGTGCCCTATGCTCTCTAAGCTGTGTTTTTCAGATGTTTCAGGACACACCATACACTTCTCCAGAGTGGCTGTTGGCAATTTACATCCCGCCCATCAGTGTAGCAAGGCTCCCATTTCTCCATGGCCTGTACTGCATTTCTGGTTTTGACACTTTTTTCAGCATGGCCCTTTTGACCGATGGGAAGCGAGACTTCTCTGTAGCGCTGATTTGCCTTTCCAGGTTGCTTGGTTGGCCAAAAAGGGCGTATGCGTTTTTTCCTGAATATATTCAGGAAAAAACGCATACGCCCTTTTTGGCCAAGGGCATCATTGTCAACGTTTTGCCGCTTTTCATGTGCTTTAAAGGCGATTCGTATCTACCTCCTGAAATCTGTTTCGTGCAATTCTGCCTTGATTTCAAATCCTCTTCTTTGCCTTCCCTCAATATATTTGTGGACGAGAGTTATCATTTATAACTCTGCAGGTTTGTGAATTGCAGTTCCCTGAACCTCCATTTTACAACTCGCTTTTTTGGGAGCTGGCCGCAAAAGCGCAGGATTGCTTCAGGCCCTGTTCTTGTTCCGGTGGGCAGGCTGAGCCTGTGGTTGATTCTTATTCCTGATGGGAAAATAGAGTGACCTGTGCCTGTCCCGACACCAAGAGCTAGTCTCTCGTTGGTTCCCCGTCTTCCCGTTCATCCTCAGGACAAATTGCAACCTGTACGGAACCGGAGGTTAAAGGTGCTGATGCTCCAAGTAGGGAGATTGCTAGTAAAGCGGCTGGAATGGCGAACCCGGCACAAGGAGATGAGAAATGAGGTGCGTTTTAGAAACCTTTCCCCATCACACGGTGTACCATCTTCTGGGTTTCTCATGCATGTTTTCGATGTAGGAAGATGCCCTTGAACCTGGAGATTTGGGACCCATGCGATGGGTACCACGCAGTATTACTTTAAAGGGTCTGCGTTTGCTCACCCAACCTCACCAAACCTCTCAGCCCCAAGAGTGTCCACCCTTATGTCTCATCCAGCTGTGGGTCTAGATATGGTCAATCCAGGTTGCATCACAGCCCCTGAACGCATTGTGTAAGAATTACTCTCTCTTTCACTGTCTTTGTTTCATGGGTGTTTCAAAGTAATTTATTTTTATAATGGGGTTTAGCTGCTTTTCACTGCTGTGTTTATGCTGCTTTACACCCACTTGACACACTAACAGAGAGATATCAGTACATAGGTTTTAAGATGATTACTAGTCAGATATATTCTTGTGCGGTGAATAGGGCGTGTTGAGTCCAGTTCTCTGAGCAAGGAGTAGGTCTTGTCTATTACATATTGGGTTTATGGAACGGTATCTGAGCTAATTTGATACACTTGTTTTATGTATCACCCCACCTCACCTTTCCCGTTAAGCAGCCATAGTGTGTTTTCTGCATGTGTGACTCTGTTCTGTTTTGTAATTCAGTTCAAGTGTAACGGTTTTTACATTCCCTCTATCAGTGATACCTTATGAGAAGTGTCCTTTTCTGTGTGACTTATTTCACTTAGAATCGTCGTACCTAAATCCACTCATCATGCTGCTACTAACCTTACGACATTGATTTCATGGCTGAGTGATATTCCATTGTACATAAGGACCACAACTTCTTTATCCATTTTTCTCTTTCCTGGGATATTTAAGGTGGAATGAAGTGGAGGTCCTGGTCAACAGAGCAGCCCTCAACTTTGGGGTGCTTGTGTCTTGCTGATTTTTAATTTTCCCAATTTATACCCCCATGAGTGGAAGTGTCCTATGCTCTCTAAGCTGTGTTTTTCAGATGTTTCAGGACTCACCGGACACTTCTCCAGAGTCGCTCTTGGCAATTTACATCCCGCCCATCAGTGTAGCAAGGCTCCCATTTCTGCATGGCCTGTCCTGCATTTCTGGTTTTGACACTTTTTTCAGCATGGCCCTTTTGACCGATGGGAAGCGAGACTTCTTTGTAGCGCTGATTTGCCTTTCCAGGTTGCTTGGTTGGCCAGAAAGGGCGCATGCGTTTTTTCCTGAATATATTCAGGAAAAAACGCATGCGCCCTTTTTGGCCAAGGGCATCATTGTCAACGTTTTGCCGCTTTTCATGTGCTCTAAAGGCGATTCGTATCAACCTCCTGAAATCTGTTTCCTGCAATTCTGCCTTGATTTCAAATCCTCTTCTTTGCCTTCGCTCAATATATTTGTGTACGAGAGTTATCATTTATAACTCTGCAGGTTTTTGAATTGCAGTGCCCTGAACCTCCATTTTACAACTCGTTTTTATGTGAGCTGGCCGCAAAATCGCAGAATGGCTTCAGGCCCTGTTCTGGTTCCGGGGGGTAGGCTGAGCCTGTGGTTAATTCTTCTTTCTGATGGGAAAATAGAGTGACCTGTGCCTGTCACAACACCAAGAGCTAGTCTCTCGTTGGTTCCCCGTCTTCCCGTTTATCCTCAGGACAAATTGCAACCTGTACGGAACAGGAGGTTAAAGGTGCTGATGCTCCAAGTAGGGAGCTTGCTAGTAAAGCGGCTGGAATGGCGAACCCGGGCACAAGGAGATGAGAAATGAGGTGCGTTTTAGAAACCTTTCCCCATCACACGGTGTACCATCTTCTGGGTTTCTCATGCATGTTTTTGATGTAGGAAGATGCCCTTGAACCTGGAGATTTGGGACCCATGCGATGGGTACCACGCAGTATTACTTTAAAGGGTCTGCGTTTGCTCACCCAACCTCACCAAACCTCTCAGCCCCAAGAGTGTCCACCCTTATGTCTCATCCAGCTGTGGGTCTAGATATGGTCAATCCAGGTTGCATCACAGCCCCTGAACGCATTGTGTAAGAATTACTCTCTCTTTCACTGTCTTTGTTTCATGGGTGTTTCAAAGTAATTTATTTTTATAATGGGGTTTAGCTGCTTTTCACTGCTGTGTTTATGCCGCTTTACACCCACTTGACACACTAACAGAGAGATATCAATACATAGGTTTTACGATTATTATTAGTCAGATATATTCTTGTGCGGTGAATAGGGCGTGTTGAGTCCAGTTCTCTGAGCAAGGAGTAGGTCTTGTCTATTACATTTTGGGTTTATGGAACGATATCTGAGCTAATTTGATACCCTTGTTTTATGTATCACCCCACCTCACCTTTCCCGTTAAGCAGCCATAGTGTGTTTTCTGCATGTGTGACTCTGTTCTGTTTTGTAATTCAGTTCAAGTGTAACGGTTTTTACATTCCCTCTATCAGTGATACCTTATGAGAAGTGTCCTTTTCTGTGTGACTTATTTCACTTAGAATCGTCATACCTAAATCCACTCATCATGCTGCTACTAACCTTACGACATTGATTTCATGGCTGAGTGATATTCCATTTTACATAAGGACCACAACTTCTTTATCCATTATTCTCTTTCCTGGGATATTTAAGGTGGAATGAAGTGGAGGTCCTGGTCAACAGAGCAGCCCTAAACTTTGGGGTGCTTGTGTCTTGCTGATTTTTAATTTTCCCAATTTATACCCCCATGAGTGGAAGTGCCCTATGCTCTCTAAGCTGTGTTTTTCAGATGTTTCAGGACTCACCGGACACTTCTCCAGAGTGGCTCTTGGCAATTTACATCCCGCCCATCAGTGTAGCAAGGCTCCCATTTCTCCATGGCCTGTCCTGCATTTCTGGTTTTCACACTTTTTTCAGCATGGCCCTTTTGGCCGATGGGAAGCGAGACTTCTTTGTAGCGCTGATTTGCCTTTCCAGGTTGCTTGGTTGGCCAAAAAGGGCGCATGCGTTTTTTCCTGAATATATTCAGGAAAAAACGCATGCGCCCTTTTTGGCCAAGGGCATCATTGTCAACGTTTTGCCGCTTTTCATGTGCTTTAAAGGCGATTCGTATCTACCTCTTGAAATCTGTTTCCTGCAATTCTGCCTTGACTTAAAATCCTTTTCTTTGCCTTCCCTCAATATATTTGTGGACGAGAGTTATCATTAATAACTCTGCAGGTTTGTGAATTGCAGTGCCCTGAACCTCCATTTTACAACTCGTTTTTATGGGAGCTGGCCGCAAAATCGCAGAATGTCTTCAGGCCCTGTTCTGGTTTCGGGGGGCAGGCTGAGCCTGTGGTTAATTCTTCTTTCTGATGGGAAAATAGAGTGACCTGTGCCAGTCCCAACACCAAGAGCTAGTCTCTCGTTGGTTCCACGTCTTCCCGTTTATCCTCAGGACAAATTGCAACCTGTATGGAACAGGAGGTTAAAGGTGCTGATGCTCCAAATAGGGAGCTTGCTAGTAAAGCGGCTGGAATGGCGAACCCGGGTACAAGGAGATGAGAAATGAGGTGCGTTTTAGAAACCTTTCCCCATCACATGGTGTACCATCTTCTGGGTTTCTCATGCATGTTTTTGATGTAGGAAGATGCCCTTGAACCTGGAGATTTGGGACCCATGCGATGGGTACCACGCAGTATTACTTTAAAGGGTCTGCGTTTGCTCACCCAACCTCACCAAACCTCTCAGCCCCAAGAGTGTCCACCCTTATGTCTCATCCAGCTGTGGGTCTAGATATGGTCAATCCAGGTTGCATCACAGCCCCTGAACGCATTGTGTAAGAATTACTCTCTCTTTCACTGTCTTTGTTTCATGGGTGTTTCAAAGTAATTTATTTTTATAATGGGGTTTAGCTGCTTTTCACTGCTGTGTTTATGCCGCTTTACACCCACTTGACACACTAACAGAGATATATCAATACATAGGTTTTACGATTATTATTAGTCAGATATATTCTTGTGTGGTGAATAGGGCGTGTTGAGTCCAGTTCTCTGAGCAAGGTGTAGGTCTTGTCTATTACATATTGGGTTTATGGAACGGTATCTGAGCTAATTTGATACCCTTGTTTTATGTATCACCCCACCTCACCTTTCCCGTTAAGCAGCCATAGTGTGTTTTCTGCATGTGTGACTCTGTTCTGTTTTGTAATTCAGTTCAAGTGTAACGGTTTTTACATTCCCTCTATCAGTGATACCTTATGAGAAGTGTCCTTTTCTGTGTGACTTATTTCACTTAGAATCGTCGTACCTAAATCCACTCATCATGCTGCTACTAACCTTACGACATTGATTTCATGGCTGAGTGATATTCCATTGTACATAAGGACCACAACTTCTTTATCCATTTTTCTCTTTCCTGGGATATTTAAGGTGGAATGAAGTGGAGGTCCTGGTCAACAGAGCAGCCCTAAACTTTGGGGTGCTTGTGTCTTGCTGATTTTTAATTTTCCCAATTTATACCCCCATGAGTGGAAGTGCCCTATGCTCTCTAAGCTGTGTTTTTCAGATGTTTCAGGACTCACCGGACACTTCTCCGGAGTGGCTCTTGGCAATTTACATCCCGCCCATCAGTGTAGCAAGGCTCCCATTTCTCCATGGCCTTTCCTGCATTTCTGGTGTTGACACTTTTTTCAGCATGGCCCTTTTGGCCGATGGGAAGCGAGACTTCTTTGTAGCGCTGATTTGCCTTTCCAGGTTGCTTGGTTGGCCAAAAAGGGCGTATGCGTTTTTTCCTGAATATATTCAGGAAAAAACGCATACGCCCTTTTTGGCCAAGGGCATCATTGTCAACGTTTTGCCGCTTTTCATGTGCTTTAAAGGCGATTCGAATCTACCTCCTGAAATCTGTTTCCTGCAATTCTGCCTTGATTTCAAATCCTCTTCTTTGCCTTCCCTCAATATATTTGTGGACGAGAGTTATCATTTATAACTCTGCAGGTTTGTGAATTGCAATGCCCTGAACCTCCATTTTACAACTCGTTTTTATGGGAGCTGGCCGCAAAATCGCAGAATGGCTTCAGGCCCTGTTCTGTTTCCGGGGGGCAGGCTGAGCCTGTGGTTAATTCTTCTTCCTAATGGGAAAATAGAGTGCCCTGTGCCTGTCCCAACACCAAGAGCTAGTCTCTCGTTGTTTCCACGTCTTCCCGTTTATCCTCAGGACAAATTGCAACCTGTATGGAACAGGAGGTTAAAGGTGCTGATGCTCCAAGTAGGGAGCTTGCTAGTAAAGCGGCTGGAATGGCGAACCCGGGCACAAGGAGATGAGAAATTAGGTGCGTTTTAGAAACCTTTCCCCATCACACGGTGTACCATCTTCTGGGTTTCTCATGCATGTTTTTGATGTAGGAAGATGCCCTTGAACCTGGAGATTTGGGACCCATGCGATGGGTACCACGCAGTATTACTTTAAAGGGTCTGCGTTTGCTCACCCAACCTCACCAAACCTCTCATCCCCAAGAGTGTCCACCCTTATGTCTCATCCAGCTGTGGGTCTAGATATGGTCAATCCAGGTTGCATCACAGCCCCTGAACGCATTGTGTAAGAATTACTCTCTCTTTCACTGTCTTTGTTTCATGGGTGTTTCAAAGTAATTTATTTTTATAATGGGGTTTAGCTGCTTTTCACTGCTGTGTTTATGCCGCTTTACACCCACTTGACACACTAACAGAGAGATATCAATACATAGGTTTTACGATTATTATTAGTCAGATATATTCTTGTGTGGTGAATAGGGCGTGTTGAGTCCAGTTCTCTGAGCAAGGAGTAGGTCTTGTCTATTACATATTGGGTTTATGGAACGGTATCTGAGCTAATTTGATACCCTTGTTTTATGTATCACCCCACCTCACCTTTCCCGTTAAGCAGCCATAGTGTGTTTTCTGCATGTGTGACTCTGTTCTGTTTTGTAATTCAGTTCAAGTGTAACGGTTTTTACATTCCCTCTATCAGTGATACCTTATGAGAAGTGTCCTTTTCTGTGTGACTTATTTCACTTAGAATCGTCGTACCTAAATCCACTCATCATGCTGCTACTAACCTTACGACATTGATTTCATGGCTGAGTGATATTCCATTGTACATAAGGACCACAACTTCTTTATCCATTTTTCTCTTTCCTGGGATATTTAAGGTGGAATGAAGTGGAGGTCCTGGTCAACAGAGCAGCCCTCAACTTTGGGGTGCTTGTGTCTTGCTGATTTTTAATTTTCCCAATTTATACCCCCATGAGTGGAAGTGTCCTATGCTCTCTAAGCTGTGTTTTTCAGATGTTTCAGGACTCACCGGACACTTCTCCAGAGTCGCTCTTGGCAATTTACATCCCACCCATCAGTGTAGCAAGGCTCCCATTTCTGCATGGCCTGTCCTGCATTTCTGGTTTTGACACTTTTTTCAGCATGGCCCTTTTGACCGATGGGAAGCGAGACTTCTTTGTAGCGCTGATTTGCCTTTCCAGGTTGCTTGGTTGGCCAAAAAGGGCGCATGCGTTTTTTCCTGAATATATTCAGGAAAAAACGCATACGCCCTTTTTGGCCAAGGGCATCATTGTCAACGTTTTGCCGCTTTTCATGTGCTCTAAAGGCGATTCGTATCAACCTCCTGAAATCTGTTTCCTGCAATTCTGCCTTGATTTCAAATCCTCTTCTTTGCCTTTGCTCAATATATTTGTGTACGAGAGTTATCATTTATAACTCTGCAGGTTTGTGAATTGCAGTGCCCTGAACCTCCATTTTACAACTCGTTTTTATGGGAGCTGGCCGCAAAATCGCAGAATGGCTTCAGGCCCTGTTCTGGTTCCGGGGGGCAGGCTGAGCCTGTGGTTAATTCTTCTTTCTGATGGGAAAATAGAGTGACCTGTGCCTGTCCCAACACCAAGAGCTAGTCTCTCGTTGGTTCCACGTCTTCCCGTTTATCCTCAGGACAAATTGCAACCTGTACGGAACAGGAGGTTAAAGGTGCTGATGCTCCAAGTAGGGAGCTTGCTAGTAAAGCGGCTGGAATGGCGAACCCGGGCACAAGGAGATGAGAAATGAGGTGCGTTTTAGAAACCTTTCCCCATCACACGGTGTACCATCTTCTGGGTTTCTCATGCATGTTTTTGATGTAGGAAGATGCCCTTGAACCTGGAGATTTGGGACCCATGCGATGGGTACCACGCAGTATTACTTTAAAGGGTCTGCATATGCTCACCCAACCTCACCAAACCTCTCAGCCCCAAGAGTATCCACCCTTATGTCTCATCCAGCTGTGCGTCTAGATATGGTCAATCCAGGTTGCATCACAGCCCCTGAACGCATTGTGTAAGAATTTCTCTCTCTTTCACTGTCTTTGTTTCATGGGTGTTTCAAAGTAATTTATTTTTATAATGGGGTTTAGCTGCTTTTCACTGCTGTGTTTATGCCGCTTTACACCCACTTGACACACTAACAGAGAGATATCAATACATAGGTTTTACGATTATTATTAGTCAGATATATTCTTGTGCGGTGAATAGGGCGTGTTGAGTCCAGTTCTCTGAGCAAGGAGTAGGTCTTGTCTATTACATATTGGGTTTATGGAACGGTATCTGAGGTAATTTGATACCCTTGTTTTATGTATCACCCCACCTCACCTTTCCCGTTAAGCAGCCATAGTGTGTTTTCTGCATGTGTGACTCTGTTCTGTTTTGTAATTCAGTTCAAGTGTAACGGTTTTTACATTCCCTCTATCAGTGATACCTTATGAGAAGTGTCCTTTTCTGTGTGACTTATTTCACTTAGAATCGTCGTACCTAAATCCACTCATCATGCTGCTACTAACCTTACGACATTAATTTCATGGCTGTGTGATATTCCATTGTACATAAGGGCCACAACTTCTTTATCCATTTTTCTCTTTCCTGGGATATTTAAGGTGGAATGAAGTGGAGGTCCTGGTCAACAGAGCAGCCCTAAACTTTGGGGTGCTTGTGTCTTGCTGATTTTTAATTTTCCCAATTTATACCCCCATGAGTGGAAGTGTCCTATGCTCTCTAAGCTGTGTTTTTCAGATGTTTCAGGAGACACCGTACACTTCTCCAGAGTGGCTGTTGGCAATTTACATTCCGCCCATCAGTGTAGCAAGGCTCCCATTTCTCCATGGCCTGTACTGCATTTCTGGTTTTGACACTTTTTTCAGCATGGCCCTTTTGACCGATGGGAAGCGAGACTTCTCTGTAGCGCTGATTTGCCTTTCCAGGTTGCTTGGTTGGCCAAAAAGGGCGTATGCGTTTTTTCCTGAATATATTCAGGAAAAAACGCATACGCCCTTTTTGGCCAAGGGCATCATTGTCAACGTTTTGCCGCTTTTCATGTGCTTTAAAGGCGATTCGAATCTACCTCCTGAAATCTGTTTCGTGCAATTCTGCCTTAATTTCAAATCCTCTTCTTTGCCTTCCCACAATATATTTGTGGAAGAGAGTTATCATTTATAACTCTGCAGGTTTGTGAATTGCAGTGCCCTGAACCTCCATTTTACAACTCGCTTTTTTGGTAGCTGGCCGCAAAAGTGCAGGATGGCTTCAGGCCCTGTTCTGGTTCCGGGGGGCAGGCTGAGCCTGTGGTTAATTCTTCTTCCTGATGGGAAAATAGAGTGACCAGTGCCTGTCCCGACACCAAGAGCTAGTCTCTCATTGGTTCCCTGTCTTCCCGTTCATCCTCAGGACAAATTGCAAACTGTACGGAACAGGAGGTTAAAGGTGCTGATGTTCCAAGTAGGGAGATTGCTAGTAAAGCGGCTGGAATGGCGAACCCGGGCACAAGGAGATGAGAAATGAGGTGCGTTTTAGAAACCTTTCCCCATCACACGGTGTACCATCTTCTTGGTTTCTCATGCATGTTTTCGATGTAGGAAGATGCCCTTGAACCTGGAGATTTGGGACCCATGCGATGGGTACCACGCAGTATTACTTTAAAGGGTCTGCATTTGCTCACCCAACCTCACCAAACCTCTCAGCCCCAAGAGTGTCCACCCTTATGTCTCATCCAGCTGTGGGTCTAGATATGGTCAATCCAGGTTGCATCACAGCCCCTGAACTCATTGTGTAAGAATTTCTATCTCTTTCACTGTCGTTGTTTCATGGGTTTTTCAAAGTAATTTATTTTCATAATGGGAATTTAGCTGCTTTTCACGGCTGTGTTTATGCCGCTTTACACCCACTTGACACACTAACAGAGAGATATCAATACATAGGTTTTAAGATTATTACTAGTCAGGTATATTCTTGTGCGGTGAATAGGGCGTGTTGAGTCCAGTTCTCTGAGCAAGGAGTAGGTCTTGTCTACTACATATTGGGTTTATGGAACGGTATCTGAGCTAATTTGATACCCTTGTTTTATGTATCACCCCACCTCCCCTTTCCCGTTAAGCAGCCATAGTGTGTTTTCTGCATGTGTGACTCTGTTCTGTTTTGTAATTCAGTTCAAGTGTAACGGTTTTTACATTCCCTCTAAAAGTGATACCTTATGAGAAGTGTCCTTTTCTGTGTGACTTATTTCACGTAGAATCGTCGTACCTAAATCCACTCATCATGCTGCTACTAACCTTATGACATTGATTTCATGGCTGAGTGATATTCCATTGTACATAAGGACCACAACTTCTTTATCCATTTTTCTCTTTCCTGGGATATTTAAGGTGGAATGAAGTGGAGGTCCTTGTCAACAGAGCAGCCCTCAACTTTGGGGTGCTTGTGTCTTGCTGATTTTTCATTTTCCCAATTTATACCCCCATGAGTGGAAGTGCCCTATGCTCTCTAAGCTGTGTTTTTCAGATGTTTCAGGACACACCGTACACTTCTCCAGAGTGGCTGTTGGCAATTTACATCCCGCCCATCAGTGTAGCAAGGCTCCCATTTCTCCATGGCCTGTCCTGCATTTCTGGTTTTGACACTTTTTTCAGCATGGCCCTTTTGACCGATGGGAAGCGAGACTTCTTTGTAGCGCTGATTTGCCTTTCCAGGTTGCTTGGTTGGCCAAAAAGGGCGTATGCGTTTTTTCCTGAATATATTCAGGAAAAAACGCATACGCCCTTTTTGGCCAAGGGCATCATTATCAACGTTTTGCCGCTTTTCATGTGCTTTAAAGGCGATTCGAATCTACCTCCTGAAATCTGTTTCCTGCAATTCTGCCTTGATTTCAAATCCTCTTCTTTGCCTTCCCTCAATTTATTTGTGGACGAGAGTTATCATTTATAACTCTGCAGGTTTGTGAATTGCAGTGCCCTGAACCTCCATTTTACAACTCGTTTTTATGGGAGCTGGCGGCAAAATCGCAGAATGGCTTCAGGCCCTGTTCTGGTTCCGGGGGGCAGGCTGAGCCTGTGGTTAATTCTTCTTTCTAATGGGAAAATAGAGTGACCTGTGCCTGTCCCAACACCAAGAGCTAGTCTCTCGTTGGTTCCACGTCTTCCCGTTTATCCTCAGGACAAATTGCAACCTGTATGGAACAGGAGGTTAAAGGTGCTGATGCTCCAAGTAGGGAGCTTGCTAGTAAAGCGGCTGGAATGGCGAACCCGGGCACAAGGAGATGAGAAATGAGGTGCGTTTTAGAAACCTTTCCCCATCACACGGTGTACCATCTTCTGTGTTTCTCATTCATGTTTTTGATGTAGGAAGATGCCCTTGAACCTGGAGATTTGGGACCCATGCGATGGGTACCACGCAGTATTACTTTAAAGGGTCTGCGTTTGCTCACCCAACCTCACCAAACCTCTCAGCCCCAAGAGTGTCCACCCTTATGTCTCATCCAGCTGTGGGTCTAGATATGGTCAATCCAGGTTGCATCACAGCCCCTGAACGCATTGTGTAAGAATTTCTCTCTCTTTCACTGTCTTTGTTTCATGGGTGTTTCAAAGTAATTTATTTTTATAATGGGGTTTAGCTGCTTTTCACTGCTGTGTTTATGCCGCTTTATACCCACTTGACACACTAACAGAGAGATATCAATACATAGGTTTTACGATTATTATTATTCAGATATATTCTTGTGCGGTGAATAGGGCGTGTTGAGTCCAGTTCTCTGAGCAAGGAGTAGGTCTTGTCTATTACATATTGGGTTTATGGAACGATATCTGAGCTAATTTGATACCCTTGTTTTATGTATCACCCCACCTCACCTTTCCCGTTAAGCAGCCATAGTGTGTTTTCTGCATGTGTGACTCTGTTCTGTTTTGTAATTCAGTTCAAGTGTAACGGTTTTTACATTCCCTCTATCAGTGATACCTTATGAGAAGTGTCCTTTTCTGTGTGACTTATTTCACTTAGAATCGTCATACCTAAATCCACTCATCATGCTGCTACTAACCTTACGACATTGATTTCATGGTTGAGTGATATTCCATTGTACATAAGGACCACAACTTCTTTATCCATTATTCTCTTTCCTGGGATATTTAAGGTGGAATGAAGTGGAGGTCCTGGTCAACAGAGCAGCCCTAAACTTTGGGGTGCTTGTGTCTTGCTGATTTTTAATTTTCCCAATTTATACCCCCATGAGTGGAAGTGCCCTATGCTCTCTAAGCTGTGTTTTTCAGATGTTTCAGGACTCACCGGACACTTCTCCAGAGTGGCTCTTGGCAATTTACATCCCGCCGATCAGTGTAGCAAGGCTCCCATTTCTCCATGGCCTGTCCTGCATTTCTGGTTTTCACACTTTTTTCAGCATGGCCCTTTTGGCCGATGGGAAGCGAGACTTCTTTGTAGCGCTGATTTGCCTTTCCAGGTTGCTTGGTTGGCCAAAAAGGGCGCATGCGTTTTTTCCTGAATATATTCAGGAAAAAACGCATGCGCCCTTTTTGGCCAAGGGCATCATTGTCAACGTTTTGCCGCTTTTCATGTGCTTTAAAGGCGATTCGTATCTACCTCTTGAAATCTGTTTCCTGCAATTCTGCCTTGACTTCAAATCCTTTTCTTTGCCTTCCCTCAATATATTTGTGGACGAGAGTTATCATTAATAACTCTGCAGGTTTGTGAATTGCAGTGCCCTGAACCTCCATTTTACAACTCGTTTTTATGGGAGCTGGCCGCAAAATCGCAGAATGTCTTCAGGCCCTGTTCTGGTTTCGGGGGGCAGGCTGAGCCTGTGGTTAATTCTTCTTTCTGATGGGAAAATAGAGTGACCTGTGCCTGTCCCAACACCAAGAGCTAGTCTCTCGTTGGTTCCACGTCTTCCCGTTTATCCTCAGGACAAATTGCAACCTGTATGGAACAGGAGGTTAAAGGTGCTGATGCTCCAAGTAGGGAGCTTGCTAGTAAAGCGGCTGGAATGGCGAACCCGGGCACAAGGAGATGAGAAATGAGGTGCGTTTTAGAAACCTTTCCCCATCACATGGTGTACCATCTTCTGGGTTTCTCATGCATGTTTTTGATGTAGGAAGATGCCCTTGAACCTGGAGATTTGGGACCCATGCGATGGGTACCACGCAGTATTACTTTAAAGGGTCTGCGTTTGCTCACCCAACCTCACCAAACCTCTCAGCCCCAAGAGTGTCCACCCTTATGTCTCATCCAGCTGTGGGTCTAGATATGGTCAATCCAGGTTGCATCACAGCCCCTGAACGCATTGTGTAAGAATTACTCTCTCTTTCACTGTCTTTGTTTCATGGGTGTTTCAAAGTAATTTATTTTTATAATGGGGTTTAGCTGCTTTTCACTGCTGTGTTTATGCCGCTTTACACCCACTTGACACACTAACAGAGAGATATCAATACATAGGTTTTACGATTATTATTAGTCAGATATATTCTTGTGTGGTGAATAGGGCGTGTTGAGTCCAGTTCTCTGAGCAAGGAGTAGGTCTTGTCTATTACATATTGGGTTTATGGAACGGTATCTGAGCTAATTTGATACCCTTGTTTTATGTATCACCCCACCTCACCTTTCCCGTTAAGCAGCCATAGTGTGTTTTCTGCATGTGTGACTCTGTTCTGTTTTGTAATTCAGTTCAAGTGTAACGGTTTTTACATTCCCTCTATCAGTGATACCTTATGAGAAGTGTCCTTTTCTGTGTGACTTATTTCACTTAGAATCGTCGTACCTAAATCCACTCATCATGCTGCTACTAACCATACGACATTGATTTCATGGCTGAGTGATATTCCATTGTACATAAGGACCACAACTTCTTTATCCATTTTTCTCTTTCCTGGGATATTGAAGGTGGAATGAAGTGGAGGTCCTGGTCAACAGAGCAGCCCTAAACTTTGGGGTGCTTGTGTCTTGCTGATTTTTAATTTTCCCAATTTATACCCCCATGAGTGGAAGTGCCCTATGCTATCTAAGCTGTGTTTTTCAGATGTTTCAGGACTCACCGGACACTTCTCCGGAGTGGCTCTTGGCAATTTACATCCCGCCCATCAGTGTAGCAAGGCTCCCATTTCTCCATGGCCTTTCCTGCATTTCTGGTTTTGACACTTTTTTCAGCATGGCCCTTTTGGCCGATGGGAAGCGAGACTTCTTTTTAGCGCTGATTTGCCTTTCCAGGTTGCTTGGTTGGCCAAAAAGGGCGTATGCGTTTTTTCCTGAATATATTCAGGAAAAAACGCATACGCCCTTTTTGGCCAAGGGCATCATTGTCAACGTTTTGCCGCTTTTCATGTGCTTTAAAGGCGATTCGAATCTACCTCCTGAAATCTGTTTCCTGCAATTCTGCCTTGATTTCAAATCCTCTTCTTTGCCTTCCCTCAATTTATTTGTGGACGAGAGTTATCATTTATAACTCTGCAGGTTTGTGAATTGCAGTGCCCTGAACCTCCATTTTACAACTCGTTTTTATGGGAGCTGGCGGCAAAATCGCAGAATGGCTTCAGGCCCTGTTCTGGTTCCGGGGGGCAGGCTGAGCCTGTGGTTAATTCTTCTTTCTGATGGGAGAATAGAGTGAGCTGTGCCTGTCCCAACACCAAGAGCTAGTCTCTCGTTGGTTCCACGTCTTCCCGTTTATCCTCAGGACAAATTGCAACCTGTATGGAACAGGAGGTTAAAGGTGCTGATGCTCCAAGTAGGGAGCTTGCTAGTAAAGCGGCTGGAATGGCGAACCCGGGCACAAGGAGATGAGAAATGAGGTGCGTTTTAGAAACCTTTCCCCATCACACGGTGTACCATCTTCTGGGTTTCTCATGCATGTTTTCGATGTGGGAAGATGCCCTTGAACCTGGAGATTTGGGACCCATGCGATGGGTACCATGCAGTATTACTTTAAAGGGTCTGCGTTTGCTCACCCAACCTCACCAAACCTCTCAGCCCCAAGAGTGTCCACCCTTATGTCTCATCCAGCTGTGGGTCTAGATATGGTCAATCCAGGTTGCATCACAGCCCCTGAACGCATTGTGTAAGAATTTCTAACTCTTTCACTGTCTTTGTTTCATGGGTGTTTCAAAGTAATTTATTTTCATAATGGGGTTTAGCTGCTTTTCACTGCTGTGTTTATGCCGCTTTACACCCACTTGACACACTAACAGAGAGATATCAATACATAGGTTTTAAGATTATTACTAGTCAGGTATATTCTTGTGCGGTGAATAGGGCATGTTGAGTCCAGTTCTCTGAGCAAGGAGTAGGTCTTGTCTATTACATATTGGGTTTATGGAACGGTATCTGAGCTAATTTGATACCCTTGTTTTATGTATCACCCCACCTCACCTTTCCCGTTAATCAGCCATAGTCTGTTTTCTGCATGTGTGACGCTGTTCTTTTTTGTAATTCAGTTCAAGTGTAACGGTTTTTACATTCCCTCTATAAGTGATACCTTATGAGAAGTGTCCTTTTCTGTGTGACTTATTTCACTTAGAATCGTCGTACCTAAATCCACTCATCATGCTGCTACTAACCTTATGACATTGATTTCATGGCTGAGTGATATTCCATTGTACATAAGGACCACAATTTTTTTATCCATTTTTCTCTTTCGTGGGATATTTAAGGTGGAATGAAGTGGAGGTCCTTGTCAACAGAGCAGCCCTCAACTTTGGGGTGCTTGTGTCTTGCTGATTTTTCATTTTCCCAATTTATACACCCATGAGTGGAAGTGCCCTATGCTCTCTAAGCTGTGTTTTTCAGATGTTTCAGGACACACCATACACTTCTCCAGAGTGGCTGTTGGCAATTTACATCCCGCCCATCAGTGTAGCAAGTCTCCCATTTCTCCATGGCCTGTACTGCATTTCTGGTTTTGACACTTTTTTCAGCATGGCCCTTTTGACCGATGGGAAGCGAGACTTCTCTGTAGCGCTGATTTGCCTTTCCAGGTTGCTTGGTTGGCCAAAAAGGGCGTATGCGTTTTTTCCTGAATATATTCAGGAAAAAACGCATACGCCCTTTTTGGCCAAGGGCATCATTGTCAACGTTTTGCCGCTTTTCATGTGCTTTAAAGGCGATTCGTATCTAGCTCCTGAAATCTGTTTCGTGCAATTCTGCCTTGATTTCAAATCCTCTTCTTTGCCTTCCCTCAATATATTTGTGGACGAGAGTTATCATTTATAACTCTGCAGGTTTGTGAATTGCAGTTCCCTGAACCTCCATTTTACAACTCGCTTTTTTGGGAGCTGGCCGCAAAAGCGCAGGATTGCTTCAGGCCTTGTTCTTGTTCCGGTGGGCAGGCTGAGCCTGTGGTTGATTCTTATTCCTGATGGGAAAATAGAGTGACCTGTGCCTGTCCCGACACCAAGAGCTAGTCTCTCGTTGGTTCCCCGTCTTCCCGTTCATCCTCAGGACAAATTGCAACCTGTACGGAACCGGAGGTTAAAGGTGCTGATGCTCCAAGTAGGGAGATTGCTAGTAAAGCGGCTGGAATGGCGAACCCGGCACAAGGAGATGAGAAATGAGGTGCGTTTTAGAAACCTTTCCCCATCACACGGTGTACCATCTTCTGGGTTTCTCATGCATGTTTTCGATGTAGGAAGATGCCCTTGAACCTGGAGATTTGGGACCCATGCGATGGGTACCACGCAGTATTACTTTAAAGGGTCTGCGTTTGCTCACCCAACCTCACCAAACCTCTCAGCCCCAAGAGTGTCCACCCTTATGTCTCATCCAGCTGTGGGTCTAGATATGGTCAATCCAGGTTGCATCACAGCCCCTGAACGCATTGTGTAAGAATTACTCTCTCTTTCACTGTCTTTGTTTCATGGGTGTTTCAAAGTAATTTATTTTTATAATGGGGTTTAGCTGCTTTTCACTGCTGTGTTTATGCTGCTTTACACCCACTTGACACACTAACAGAGAGATATCAGTACATAGGTTTTAAGATGATTACTAGTCAGATATATTCTTGTGCGGTGAATAGGGCGTGTTGAGTCCAGTTCTCTGAGCAAGGAGTAGGTCTTGTCTATTACATATTGGGTTTATGGAACGGTATCTGAGCTAATTTGATACCCTTGTTTTATGTATCACCCCACCTCACCTTTCCCGTTAAGCAGCCATAGTGTGTTTTCTGCATGTGTGACTCTGTTCTGTTTTGTAATTCAGTTCAAGTGTAACGGTTTTTACATTCCCTCTATCAGTGATACCTTATGAGAAGTGTCCTTTTCTGTGTGACTTATTTCACTTAGAATCGTCGTACCTAAATCCACTCATCATGCTGCTACTAACCTTACGACATTGATTTCATGGCTGAGTGATATTCCATTGTACATAAGGACCACAACTTCTTTATCCATTTTTCTCTTTCCTGGGATATTTAAGGTGGAATGAAGTGGAGGTCCTGGTCAACAGAGCAGCCCTCAACTTTGGGGTGCTTGTGTCTTGCTGATTTTTAATTTTCCCAATTTATACCCCCATGAGTGGAAGTGTCCTATGCTCTCTAAGCTGTGTTTTTCAGATGTTTCAGGACTCACCGGACACTTCTCCAGAGTCGCTCTTGGCAATTTACATCCCGCCCATCAGTGTAGCAAGGCTCCCATTTCTGCATGGCCTGTCCTGCATTTCTGGTTTTGACACTTTTTTCAGCATGGCCCTTTTGACCGATGGGAAGCGAGACTTCTTTGTAGCGCTGATTTGCCTTTCCAGGTTGCTTGGTTGGCCAGAAAGGGCGCATGCGTTTTTTCCTGAATATATTCAGGAAAAAACGCATGCGCCCTTTTTGGCCAAGGGCATCATTGTCAACGTTTTGCCGCTTTTCATGTGCTCTAAAGGCGATTCGTATCAACCTCCTGAAATCTGTTTCCTGCAATTCTGCCTTGATTTCAAATCCTCTTCTTTGCCTTCGCTCAATATATTTGTGTACGAGAGTTATCATTTATAACTCTGCAGGTTTTTGAATTGCAGTGCCCTGAACCTCCATTTTACAACTCGTTTTTATGGGAGCTGGCCGCAAAATCGCAGAATGGCTTCAGGCCCTGTTCTGGTTCCGGGGGGTAGGCTGAGCCTGTGGTTAATTCTTCTTTCTGATGGGAAAATAGAGTGACCTGTGCCTGTCACAACACCAAGAGCTAGTCTCTCGTTGGTTCCACGTCTTCCCGTTTATCCTCAGGACAAATTGCAACCTGTACGGAACAGGAGGTTAAAGGTGCTGATGCTCCAAGTAGGGAGCTTGCTAGTAAAGCGGCTGGAATGGCGAACCCGGGCACAAGGAGATGAGAAATGAGGTGCGTTTTAGAAACCTTTCCCCATCACACGGTGTACCATCTTCTGGGTTTCTCATGCATGTTTTTGATGTAGGAAGATGCCCTTGAACCTGGAGATTTGGGACCCATGCGATGGGTACCACGCAGTATTAGTTTAAAGGGTCTGCATATGCTCACACAACCTCACCAAACCTCTCAGCCCCAAGAGTATCTACCCTTATGTCTCATCCAGCTGTGCGTCTAGATATGGTCAATCCAGGTTGCATCACAGCCCCTGAACGCATTGTGTAAGAATTTCTCTCTCTTTCACTGTCTTTGTTTCATGGGTGTTTCAAAGTAATTTATTTTTATAATGGGGTTTAGCTGCTTTTCACTGCTGTGTTTATGCCGCTTTACACCCACTTGACACACTAACAGAGAGATATCAATACATAGGTTTTACGATTATTATTAGTCAGATATATTCTTGTGCGGTGAATAGGGCGTGTTGAGTCCAGTTCTCTGAGCAAGGAGTAGGTCTTGTCTATTACATTTTGGGTTTATGGAACGATATCTGAGCTAATTTGATACCCTTGTTTTATGTATCACCCCACCTCACCTTTCCCGTTAAGCAGCCATAGTGTGTTTTCTGCATGTGTGACTCTGTTCTGTTTTGTAATTCAGTTCAAGTGTAACGGTTTTTACATTCCCTCTATCAGTGATACCTTATGAGAAGTGTCCTTTTCTGTGTGACTTATTTCACTTAGAATCGTCATACCTAAATCCACTCATCATGCTGCTACTAACCTTACGACATTGATTTCATGGCTGAGTGATATTCCATTTTACATAAGGACCACAACTTCTTTATCCATTATTCTCTTTCCTGGGATATTTAAGGTGGAATGAAGTGGAGGTCCTGGTCAACAGAGCAGCCCTAAACTTTGGGGTGCTTGTGTCTTGCTGATTTTTAATTTTCCCAATTTATACCCCCATGAGTGGAAGTGCCCTATGCTCTCTAAGCTGTGTTTTTCAGATGTTTCAGGACTCACCGGACACTTCTCCAGAGTGGCTCTTGGCAATTTACATCCCGCTTATCAGTGTAGCAAGGCTCCCATTTCTCCATGGCCTGTCCTGCATTTCTGGTTTTCACACTTTTTTCAGCATGGCCCTTTTGGCCGATGGGAAGCGAGACTTCTTTGTAGCGCTGATTTGCCTTTCCAGGTTGCTTGGTTGGCCAAAAAGGGCGCATGCGTTTTTTCCTGAATATATTCAGGAAAAAACGCATGCGCCCTTTTTGGCCAAGGGCATCATTGTCAACGTTTTGCCGCTTTTCATGTGCTTTAAAGGCGATTCGTATCTACATCTTGAAATCTGTTTCCTGCAATTCTGCCTTGACTTAAAATCCTTTTCTTTGCCTTCCCTCAATATATTTGTGGACGAGAGTTATCATTAATAACTCTGCAGGTTTGTGAATTGCAGTGCCCTGAACCTCCATTTTACAACTCGTTTTTATGGGAGCTGGCCGCAAAATCGCAGAATGTCTTCAGGCCCTGTTCTGGTTTCGGGGGGCAGGCTGAGCCTGTGGTTAATTCTTCTTTCTGATGGGAAAATAGAGTGACCTGTGCCAGTCCCAACACCAAGAGCTAGTCTCTCGTTGGTTCCACGTCTTCCCGTTTATCCTCAGGACAAATTGCAACCTGTATGGAACAGGAGGTTAAAGGTGCTGATGCTCCAAATAGGGAGCTTGCTAGTAAAGCGGCTGGAATGGCGAACCCGGGCACAAGGAGATGAGAAATGAGGTGCGTTTTAGAAACCTTTCCCCATCACATGGTGTACCATCTTCTGGGTTTCTCATGCATGTTTTTGATGTAGGAAGATACCCTTGAACCTGGAGATTTGGGACCCATGCGATGGGTACCACGCAGTATTACTTTAAAGGGTCTGCGTTTGCTCACCCAACCTCACCAAACCTCTCAGCCCCAAGAGTGTCCACCCTTATGTCTCATCCAGCTGTGGGTCTAGATATGGTCAATCCAGGTTGCATCACAGCCCCTGAACGCATTGTGTAAGAATTACTCTCTCTTTCACTGTCTTTGTTTCATGGGTGTTTCAAAGTAATTTATTTTTATAATGGGGTTTAGCTGCTTTTCACTGCTGTGTTTATGCCGCTTTACACCCACTTGACACACTAACAGAGATATATCAATACATAGGTTTTACGATTATTATTAGTCAGATATATTCTTGTGTGGTGAATAGGGCGTGTTGAGTCCAGTTCTCTGAGCAAGGTGTAGGTCTTGTCTATTACATATTGGGTTTATGGAACGGTATCTGAGCTAATTTGATACCCTTGTTTTATGTATCACCCCACCTCACCTTTCCCGTTAAGCAGCCATAGTGTGTTTTCTGCATGTGTGACTCTGTTCTGTTTTGTAATTCAGTTCAAGTGTAACGGTTTTTACATTCCCTCTATCAGTGATACCTTATGAGAAGTGTCCTTTTCTGTGTGACTTATTTCACTTAGAATCGTCGTACCTAAATCCACTCATCATGCTGCTACTAACCTTACGACATTGATTTCATGGCTGAGTGATATTCCATTGTACATAAGGACCACAACTTCTTTATCCATTTTTCTCTTTCCTGGGATATTTAAGGTGGAATGAAGTGGAGGTCCTGGTCAACAGAGCAGCCCTAAACTTTGGGGTGCTTGTGTCTTGCTGATTTTTAATTTTCCCAATTTATACCCCCATGAGTGGAAGTGCCCTATGCTCTCTAAGCTGTGTTTTTCAGATGTTTCAGGACTCACCGGACACTTCTCCGGAGTGGCTCTTGGCAATTTACATCCCGCCCATCAGTGTAGCAAGGCTCCCATTTCTCCATGGCCTTTCCTGCATTTCTGGTTTTGACACTTTTTTCAGCATGGCCCTTTTGGCCGATGGGAAGCGAGACTTCTTTGTAGCGCTGATTTGCCTTTCCAGGTTGCTTGGTTGGCCAAAAAGGGCGTATGCGTTTTTTCCTGAATATATTCAGGAAAAAACGCATACGCCCTTTTTGGCCAAGGGCATCATTGTCAACGTTTTGCCGCTTTTCATGTGCTTTAAAGGCGATTCGAATCTACCTCCTGAAATCTGTTTCCTGCAATTCTGCCTTGATTTCAAATCCTCTTCTTTGCCTTCCCTCAATATATTTGTGGACGAGAGTTATCATTTATAACTCTGCAGGTTTGTGAATTGCAATGCCCTGAACCTCCATTTTACAACTCGTTTTTATGGGAGCTGGCCGCAAAATCGCAGAATGGCTTCAGGCCCTGTTCTGTTTCCGGGGGGCAGGCTGAGCCTGTGGTTAATTCTTCTTCCTAATGGGAAAATAGAGTGCCCTGTGCCTGTCCCAACACCAAGAGCTAGTCTCTCGTTGTTTCCACGTCTTCCCGTTTATCCTCAGGACAAATTGCAACCTGTATGGAACAGGAGGTTAAAGGTGCTGATGCTCCAAGTAGGGAGCTTGCTAGTAAAGCGGCTGGAATGGCGAACCCGGGCACAAGGAGATGAGAAATTAGGTGCGTTTTAGAAACCTTTCCCCATCACACGGTGTACCATCTTCTGGGTTTCTCATGCATGTTTTCGATGTAGGAAGATGCCCTTGAACCTGGAGATTTGGGACCCATGCGATGGGTACCACGCAGTATTACTTTAAAGGGTCTGCGTTTGCTCACCCAACCTCACCAAACCTCTCATCCCCAAGAGTGTCCACCCTTATGTCTCATCCAGCTGTGGGTCTAGATATGGTCAATCCAGGTTGCATCACAGCCCCTGAACGCATTGTGTAAGAATTTCTCTCTCTTTCACTGTCTTTGTTTCATGGGTGTTTCAAAGTAATTTATTTTTATAATGGGGTTTAGCTGCTTTTCACTGCTGTGTTTATGCCGCTTTACACCCACTTGACACACTAACAGAGAGATATCAGTACATAGGTTTTAAGATTATTACTAGTCAGATATATTCTTGTGCGGTGAATAGGGCATGTTGAGTCCAGTTCTCTGAGCAAGGAGTAGGTCTTGTCTATTACATATTGGGTTTATGGAACGGTATCTGAGCTAATTTGAAACCCTTGTTTTATGTATCACCCCACCTCACCTTTCCCGTTAATCAGCCATAGTGTGTTTTCTGCATGTGTGACTCTGTTCTGTTTTGTAATTCAGTGCAAGTGTAACGGTTTTTACATTCCCTCTATAAGTGATACCTTATGAGAAGTGTCCTTTTCTGTGTGACTTATTTCACTTAGAATCGTCGTACCTAAATCCACTCATCATGCTGCTACTAACCTCATGACATTGATTTCATGGCTGAGTGATATTCCATTGTACATAAAGACCACAACTTTATTATCCATTTTTCTCTTTCCTGGGATATTTAAGGTGGAATGAATTGGAGGTCCTTGTCAACAGAGCAGCCCTCAACTTTGGGGTGCTTGTGTCTTGCTGATTTTTAATTTTCCCAATTTATACACCCATGAGTGGAAGTGCCCTATGCTCTCTAAGCTGTGTTTTTCAGATGTTTCAGGAGACACCGTACACTTCTCGCGAGTGGCTGTTGGCAATTTACATTCCGCCCATCAGTGTAGCAAGGCTCCCATTTCTCCATGGCCTGTACTGCATTTCTGGTTTTGACACTTTTTTCAGCATGGCCCTTTTGACCGATGGGAAGCGAGACTTCTCTGTAGCGCTGATTTGCCTTTCCAGGTTGCTTGGTTGGCCAAAAAGGGCGTATGCGTTTTTTCCTGAATATATTCAGGAAAAAACGCATACGCCCTTTTTGGCCAAGGGCATCATTGTCAACGTTTTGCCGCTTTTCATGTGCTTTAAAGGCGATTCGAATCTACCTCCTGAAATCTGTTTCGTGCAATTCTGCCTTAATTTCAAATCCTCTTCTTTGCCTTCCTACAATATATTTGTGGAAGAGAGTTATCATTTATAACTCTGCAGGTTTGTGAATTGCAGTGCCCTGAACCTCCATTTTACAACTCACTTTTTTGGTAGCTGGCCGCAAAAGTGCAGGATGGCTTCAGGCCCTGTTCTGGTTCCGGGGGGCAGGCTGAGCCTGTGGTTAATTCTTCTTCCTGATGGGAAAATAGAGTGACCAGTGCCTGTCCCGACACCAAGAGCTAGTCTCTCATTGGTTCCCTGTCTTCCCGTTCATCCTCAGGACAAATTGCAAACTGTACGGAACAGGAGGTTAAAGGTGCTGATGTTCCAAGTAGGGAGATTGCTAGTAAAGCGGCTGGAATGGCGAACCCGGGCACAAGGAGATGAGAAATGAGGTGCGTTTTAGAAACCTTTCCCCATCACACGGTGTACCATCTTCTTGGTTTCTCATGCATGTTTTCGATGTAGGACGATGCCCTTGAACCTGGAGATTTGGGACCCATGCGATGGGTACCACGCAGTATTACTTTAAAGGGTCTGCATTTGCTCACCCAACCTCACCAAACCTCTCAGCCCCAAGAGTGTCCACCCTTATGTCTCATCCAGCTGTGGGTCTAGATATGGTCAATCCAGGTTGCATCACAGCCCCTGAACTCATTGTGTAAGAATTTCTATCTCTTTCACTGTCGTTGTTTCATGGGTTTTTCAAAGTAATTTATTTTCATAATGGGAATTTAGCTGCTTTTCACGGCTGTGTTTATGCCGCTTTACACCCACTTGACACACTAACAGAGAGATATCAATACATAGGTTTTAAGATTATTACTAGTCAGGTATATTCTTGTGCGGTGAATAGGGCGTGTTGAGTCCAGTTCTCTGAGCAAGGAGTAGGTCTTGTCTACTACATATTGGGTTTATGGAACGGTATCTGAGCTAATTTGATACCCTTGTTTTATGTATCACCCCACCTCCCCTTTCCCGTTAAGCAGCCATAGTGTGTTTTCTGCATGTGTGACTCTGTTCTGTTTTGTAATTCAGTTCAAGTGTAACGGTTTTTACATTCCCTCTAAAAGTGATACCTTATGAGAAGTGTCCTTTTCTGTGTGACTTATTTCACGTAGAATCGTCGTACCTAAATCCACTCATCATGCTGCTACTAACCTTATGACATTGATTTCATGGCTGAGTGATATTCCATTGTACATAAGGACCACAACTTCTTTATCCATTTTTCTCTTTCCTGGGATATTTAAGGTGGAATGAAGTGGAGGTCCTTGTCAACAGAGCAGCCCTCAACTTTGGGGTGCTTGTGTCTTGCTGATTTTTCATTTTCCCAATTTATACCCCCATGAGTGGAAGTGCCCTATGCTCTCTAAGCTGTGTTTTTCAGATGTTTCAGGACTCACCGTACACTTCTCCAGAGTGGCTGTTGGCAATTTACATCCCGCCCATCAGTGTAGCAAGGCTCCCATTTCTCCATGGCCTGTCCTGCATTTCTGGTTTTGACACTTTTTTCAGCATGGCCCTTTTGACCGATGGGAAGCGAGACTTCTTTGTAGCGCTGATTTGCCTTTCCAGGTTGCTTGGTTGGCCAAAAAGGGCGTATGCGTTTTTTCCTGAATATATTCAGGAAAAAACGCATACGCCCTTTTTGGCCAAGGGCATCATTGTCAACGTTTTGCCGCTTTTCATGTGCTTTAAAGGCGATTCGAATCTACCTCCTGAAATCTGTTTCCTGCAATTCTGCCTTGATTTCAAATCCTCTTCTTTGCCTTCCCTCAATTTATTTGTGGACGAGAGTTATCATTTATAACTCTGCAGGTTTGTGAATTGCAGTGCCCTGAACCTCCATTTTACAACTCGTTTTTATGGGAGCTGGCGGCAAAATCGCAGAATGGCTTCAGGCCCTGTTCTGGTTCCGGGGGGCAGGCTGAGCCTGTGGTTAATTCTTCTTTCTGATGGGAAAATAGAGTGACCTGTGCCTGTCCCAACACCAAGAGCTAGTCTCTCGTTGGTTCCACGTCTTCCCGTTTATCCTCAGGACAAATTGCAACCTGTATGGAACAGGAGGTTAAAGGTGCTGATGCTCCAAGTAGGGAGCTTGCTAGTAAAGCGGCTGGAATGGCGAACCCGGGCACAAGGAGATGAGAAATGAGGTGCGTTTTAGAAACCTTTCCCCATCACACGGTGTACCATCTTCTGTGTTTCTCATTCATGTTTTTGATGTAGGAAGATGCCCTTGAACCTGGAGATTTGGGACCCATGCGATGGGTACCACGCAGTATTACTTTAAAGGGTCTGCGTTTGCTCACCCAACCTCACCAAACCTCTCAGCCCCAAGAGTGTCCACCCTTATGTCTCATCCAGCTGTGGGTCTAGATATGGTCAATCCAGGTTGCATCACAGCCCCTGAACGCATTGTGTAAGAATTTCTCTCTCTTTCACTGTCTTTGTTTCATGGGTGTTTCAAAGTAATTTATTTTTATAATGGGGTTTAGCTGCTTTTCACTGCTGTGTTTATGCCGCTTTATACCCACTTGACACACTAACAGAGAGATATCAATACATAGGTTTTACGATTATTATTATTCAGATATATTCTTGTGCGGTGAATAGGGCGTGTTGAGTCCAGTTCTCTGAGCAAGGAGTAGGTCTTGTCTATTACATATTGGGTTTATGGAACGATATCTGAGCTAATTTGATACCCTTGTTTTATGTATCACCCCACCTCCCCTTTCCCGTTAAGCAGCCATAGTGTGTTTTCTGCATGTGTGACTCTGTTCTGTTTTGTAATTCAGTTCAAGTGTAACGGTTTTTACATTCCCTCTATCAGTGATACCTTATGAGAAGTGTCCTTTTCTGTGTGACTTATTTCACTTAGAATCGTCATACCTAAATCCACTCATCATGCTGCTACTAACCTTACGACATTGATTTCATGGTTGAGTGATATTCCATTGTACATAAGGACCACAACTTCTTTATCCATTATTCTCTTTCCTGGGATATTTAAGGTGGAATGAAGTGGAGGTCCTGGTCAACAGAGCAGCCCTAAACTTTGGGGTGCTTGTGTCTTGCTGATTTTTAATTTTCCCAATTTATACCCCCATGAGTGGAAGTGCCCTATGCTCTCTAAGCTGTGTTTTTCAGATGTTTCAGGACTCACCGGACACTTCTCCAGAGTGGCTCTTGGCAATTTACATCCCGCCGATCAGTGTAGCAAGGCTCCCATTTCTCCATGGCCTGTCCTGCATTTCTGGTTTTCACACTTTTTTCAGCATGGCCCTTTTGGCCGATGGGAAGCGAGACTTCTTTGTAGCGCTGATTTGCCTTTCCAGGTTGCTTGGTTGGCCAAAAAGGGCGCATGCGTTTTTTCCTGAATATATTCAGGAAAAAACGCATGCGCCCTTTTTGGCCAAGGGCATCATTGTCAACGTTTTGCCGCTTTTCATGTGCTTTAAAGGCGATTCGTATCTACCTCTTGAAATCTGTTTCCTGCAATTCTGCCTTGACTTCAAATCCTTTTCTTTGCCTTCCCTCAATATATTTGTGGACGAGAGTTATCATTAATAACTCTGCAGGTTTGTGAATTGCAGTGCCCTGAACCTCCATTTTACAACTCGTTTTTATGGGAGCTGGCCGCAAAATCGCAGAATGTCTTCAGGCCCTGTTCTGGTTTCGGGGGGCAGGCTGAGCCTGTGGTTAATTCTTCTTTCTGATGGGAAAATAGAGTGACCTGTGCCTGTCCCAACACCAAGAGCTAGTCTCTCGTTGGTTCCACGTCTTCCCGTTTATCCTCAGGACAAATTGCAACCTGTATGGAACAGGAGGTTAAAGGTGCTGATGCTCCAAGTAGGGAGCTTGCTAGTAAAGCGGCTGGAATGGCGAACCCGGGCACAAGGAGATGAGAAATGAGGTGCGTTTTAGAAACCTTTCCCCATCACATGGTGTACCATCTTCTGGGTTTCTCATGCATGTTTTTGATGTAGGAAGATGCCCTTGAACCTGGAGATTTGGGACCCATGCGATGGGTACCACGCAGTATTACTTTAAAGGGTCTGCGTTTGCTCACCCAACCTCACCAAACCTCTCAGCCCCAAGAGTGTCCACCCTTATGTCTCATCCAGCTGTGGGTCTAGATATGGTCAATCCAGGTTGCATCACAGCCCCTGAACGCATTGTGTAAGAATTACTCTCTCTTTCACTGTCTTTGTTTCATGGGTGTTTCAAAGTAATTTATTTTTATAATGGGGTTTAGCTGCTTTTCACTGCTGTGTTTATGCCGCTTTACACCCACTTGACACACTAACAGAGAGATATCAATACATAGGTTTTACGATTATTATTAGTCAGATATATTCTTGTGTGGTGAATAGGGCGTGTTGAGTCCAGTTCTCTGAGCAAGGAGTAGGTCTTGTCTATTACATATTGGGTTTATGGAACGGTATCTGAGCTAATTTGATACCCTTGTTTTATGTATCACCCCACCTCACCTTTCCCGTTAAGCAGCCATAGTGTGTTTTCTGCATGTGTGACTCTGTTCTGTTTTGTAATTCAGTTCAAGTGTAACGGTTTTTACATTCCCTCTATCAGTGATACCTTATGAGAAGTGTCCTTTTCTGTGTGACTTATTTCACTTAGAATCGTCGTACCTAAATCCACTCATCATGCTGCTACTAACCATACGACATTGATTTCATGGCTGAGTGATATTCCATTGTACATAAGGACCACAACTTCTTTATCCATTTTTCTCTTTCCTGGGATATTGAAGGTGGAATGAAGTGGAGGTCCTGGTCAACAGAGCAGCCCTAAACTTTGGGGTGCTTGTGTCTTGCTGATTTTTAATTTTCCCAATTTATACCCCCATGAGTGGAAGTGCCCTATGCTATCTAAGCTGTGTTTTTCAGATGTTTCAGGACTCACCGGACACTTCTCCGGAGTGGCTCTTGGCAATTTACATCCCGCCCATCAGTGTAGCAAGGCTCCCATTTCTCCATGGCCTTTCCTGCATTTCTGGTTTTGACACTTTTTTCAGCATGGCCCTTTTGGCCGATGGGAAGCGAGACTTCTTTGTAGCGCTGATTTGCCTTTCCAGGTTGCTTGGTTGGCCAAAAAGGGCGTATGCGTTTTTTCCTGAATATATTCAGGAAAAAACGCATACGCCCTTTTTGGCCAAGGGCATCATTGTCAACGTTTTGCCGCTTTTCATGTGCTTTAAAGGCGATTCGAATCTACCTCCTGAAATCTGTTTCCTGCAATTCTGCCTTGATTTCAAATCCTCTTCTTTGCCTTCCCTCAATATATTTGTGGACGAGAGTTATCATTTATAACTCTGCAGGTTTGTGAATTGCAATGCCCTGAACCTCCATTTTACAACTCGTTTTTATGGGAGCTGGCCGCAAAATCGCAGAATGGCTTCAGGCCCTGTTCTGTTTCCGGGGGGCAGGCTGAGCCTGTGGTTAATTCTTCTTCCTAATGGGAAAATAGAGTGCCCTGTGCCTGTCCCAACACCAAGAGCTAGTCTCTCGTTGTTTCCACGTCTTCCCGTTTATCCTCAGGACAAATTGCAACCTGTATGGAACAGGAGGTTAAAGGTGCTGATGCTCCAAGTAGGGAGCTTGCTAGTAAAGCGGCTGGAATGGCGAACCCGGGCACAAGGAGATGAGAAATTAGGTGCGTTTTAGAAACCTTTCCCCATCACACGGTGTACCATCTTCTGGGTTTCTCATGCATGTTTTTGATGTAGGAAGATGCCCTTGAACCTGGAGATTTGGGACCCATGCGATGGGTACCACGCAGTATTACTTTAAAGGGTCTGCGTTTGCTCACCCAACCTCACCAAACCTCTCATCCCCAAGAGTGTCCACCCTTATGTCTCATCCAGCTGTGGGTCTAGATATGGTCAATCCAGGTTGCATCACAGCCCCTGAACGCATTGTGTAAGAATTTCTCTCTCTTTCACTGTCTTTGTTTCATGGGTGTTTCAAAGTAATTTATTTTTATAATGGGGTTTAGCTGCTTTTCACTGCTGTGTTTATGCCGCTTTACACCCACTTGACACACTAACAGAGAGATATCAGTACATAGGTTTTAAGATTATTACTAGTCAGATATATTCTTGTGCGGTGAATAGGGCATGTTGAGTCCAGTTCTCTGAGCAAGGAGTAGGTCTTGTCTATTACATATTGGGTTTATGGAACGGTATCTGAGCTAATTTGAAACCCTTGTTTTATGTATCACCCCACCTCACCTTTCCCGTTAATCAGCCATAGTGTGTTTTCTGCATGTGTGACTCTGTTCTGTTTTGTAATTCAGTGCAAGTGTAACGGTTTTTACATTCCCTCTATAAGTGATACCTTATGAGAAGTGTCCTTTTCTGTGTGACTTATTTCACTTAGAATCGTCGTACCTAAATCCACTCATCATGCTGCTACTAACCTCATGACATTGATTTCATGGCTGAGTGATATTCCATTGTACATAAAGACCACAACTTTATTATCCATTTTTCTCTTTCCTGGGATATTTAAGGTGGAATGAATTGGAGGTCCTTGTCAACAGAGCAGCCCTCAACTTTGGGGTGCTTGTGTCTTGCTGATTTTTAATTTTCCCAATTTATACACCCATGAGTGGAAGTGCCCTATGCTCTCTAAGCTGTGTTTTTCAGATGTTTCAGGAGACACCGTACACTTCTCGCGAGTGGCTGTTGGCAATTTACATTCCGCCCATCAGTGTAGCAAGGCTCCCATTTCTCCATGGCCTGTACTGCATTTCTGGTTTTGACACTTTTTTCAGCATGGCCCTTTTGACCGATGGGAAGCGAGACTTCTCTGTAGCGCTGATTTGCCTTTCCAGGTTGCTTGGTTGGCCAAAAAGGGCGTATGCGTTTTTTCCTGAATATATTCAGGAAAAAACGCATACGCCCTTTTTGGCCAAGGGCATCATTGTCAACGTTTTGCCGCTTTTCATGTGCTTTAAAGGCGATTCGAATCTACCTCCTGAAATCTGTTTCGTGCAATTCTGCCTTAATTTCAAATCCTCTTCTTTGCCTTCCTACAATATATTTGTGGAAGAGAGTTATCATTTATAACTCTGCAGGTTTGTGAATTGCAGTGCCCTGAACCTCCATTTTACAACTCACTTTTTTGGTAGCTGGCCGCAAAAGTGCAGGATGGCTTCAGGCCCTGTTCTGGTTCCGGGGGGCAGGCTGAGCCTGTGGTTAATTCTTCTTCCTGATGGGAAAATAGAGTGACCAGTGCCTGTCCCGACACCAAGAGCTAGTCTCTCATTGGTTCCCTGTCTTCCCGTTCATCCTCAGGACAAATTGCAAACTGTACGGAACAGGAGGTTAAAGGTGCTGATGTTCCAAGTAGGGAGATTGCTAGTAAAGCGGCTGGAATGGCGAACCCGGGCACAAGGAGATGAGAAATGAGGTGCGTTTTAGAAACCTTTCCCCATCACACGGTGTACCATCTTCTGGGTTTCTCATGCATGTTTTCGATGTGGGAAGATGCCCTTGAACCTGGAGATTTGGGACCCATGCGATGGGTACCACGCAGTATTACTTTAAAGGGTCTGCGTTTGCTCACCCAACCTCACCAAACCTCTCAGCCCCAAGAGTGTCCACCCTTATGTCTCATCCAGCTGTGGGTCTAGATATGGTCAATCCAGGTTGCATCACAGCCCCTGAACGCATTGTGTAAGAATTTCTAACTCTTTCACTTTTGTTGTTTCATGGGTTTTTCAAAGTAATTTATTTTCATAATGGGGTTTAGCTGCTTTTCACTGCTGTGTTTATGCCGCTTTACACCCACTTGACACACTAACAGAGAGATATCAATACATAGGTTTTAAGATTATTACTAGTCAGGTATATTCTTGTGCGGTGAATAGGGCATGTTGAGTCCAGTTCTCTGAGCAAGGAGTAGGTCTTGTCTATTACATATTGGGTTTATGGAACGGTATCTGAGCTAATTTGATACCCTTGTTTTATGTATCACCCCACCTCACCTTTCCCGTTAATCAGCCATAGTCTGTTTTCTGCATGTGTGACGCTGTTCTTTTTTGTAATTCAGTTCAAGTGTAACGGTTTTTACATTCCCTCTATAAGTGATACCTTATGAGAAGTGTCCTTTTCTGTGTGACTTATTTCACTTAGAATCGTCGTACCTAAATCCACTCATCATGCTGCTACTAACCTTATGACATTGATTTCATGGTTGAGTGATATTCCATTGTACATAAGGACCACAACTTCTTTATCCATTATTCTCTTTCCTGGGATATTTAAGGTGGAATGAAGTGGAGGTCCTGGTCAACAGAGCAGCCCTAAACTTTGGGGTGCTTGTGTCTTGCTGATTTTTAATTTTCCCAATTTATACCCCCATGAGTGGAAGTGCCCTATGCTCTCTAAGCTGTGTTTTTCAGATGTTTCAGGACTCACCGGACACTTCTCCAGAGTGGCTCTTGGCAATTTACATCCCGCCGATCAGTGTAGCAAGGCTCCCATTTCTCCATGGCCTGTCCTGCATTTCTGGTTTTCACACTTTTTTCAGCATGGCCCTTTTGGCCGATGGGAAGCGAGACTTCTTTGTAGCGCTGATTTGCCTTTCCAGGTTGCTTGGTTGGCCAAAAAGGGCGCATGCGTTTTTTCCTGAATATATTCAGGAAAAAACGCATGCGCCCTTTTTGGCCAAGGGCATCATTGTCAACGTTTTGCCGCTTTTCATGTGCTTTAAAGGCGATTCGTATCTACCTCTTGAAATCTGTTTCCTGCAATTCTGCCTTGACTTCAAATCCTTTTCTTTGCCTTCCCTCAATATATTTGTGGACGAGAGTTATCATTAATAACTCTGCAGGTTTGTGAATTGCAGTGCCCTGAACCTCCATTTTACAACTCGTTTTTATGGGAGCTGGCCGCAAAATCGCAGAATGTCTTCAGGCCCTGTTCTGGTTTCGGGGGGCAGGCTGAGCCTGTGGTTAATTCTTCTTTCTGATGGGAAAATAGAGTGACCTGTGCCTGTCCCAACACCAAGAGCTAGTCTCTCGTTGGTTCCACGTCTTCCCGTTTATCCTCAGGACAAATTGCAACCTGTATGGAACAGGAGGTTAAAGGTGCTGATGCTCCAAGTAGGGAGCTTGCTAGTAAAGCGGCTGGAATGGCGAACCCGGGCACAAGGAGATGAGAAATGAGGTGCGTTTTAGAAACCTTTCCCCATCACATGGTGTACCATCTTCTGGGTTTCTCATGCATGTTTTTGATGTAGGAAGATGCCCTTGAACCTGGAGATTTGGGACCCATGCGATGGGTACCACGCAGTATTACTTTAAAGGGTCTGCGTTTGCTCACCCAACCTCACCAAACCTCTCAGCCCCAAGAGTGTCCACCCTTATGTCTCATCCAGCTGTGGGTCTAGATATGGTCAATCCAGGTTGCATCACAGCCCCTGAACGCATTGTGTAAGAATTACTCTCTCTTTCACTGTCTTTGTTTCATGGGTGTTTCAAAGTAATTTATTTTTATAATGGGGTTTAGCTGCTTTTCACTGCTGTGTTTATGCCGCTTTACACCCACTTGACACACTAACAGAGAGATATCAATACATAGGTTTTACGATTATTATTAGTCAGATATATTCTTGTGTGGTGAATAGGGCGTGTTGAGTCCAGTTCTCTGAGCAAGGAGTAGGTCTTGTCTATTACATATTGGGTTTATGGAACGGTATCTGAGCTAATTTGATACCCTTGTTTTATGTATCACCCCACCTCACCTTTCCCGTTAAGCAGCCATAGTGTGTTTTCTGCATGTGTGACTCTGTTCTGTTTTGTAATTCAGTTCAAGTGTAACGGTTTTTACATTCCCTCTATCAGTGATACCTTATGAGAAGTGTCCTTTTCTGTGTGACTTATTTCACTTAGAATCGTCGTACCTAAATCCACTCATCATGCTGCTACTAACCATACGACATTGATTTCATGGCTGAGTGATATTCCATTGTACATAAGGACCACAACTTCTTTATCCATTTTTCTCTTTCCTGGGATATTGAAGGTGGAATGAAGTGGAGGTCCTGGTCAACAGAGCAGCCCTAAACTTTGGGGTGCTTGTGTCTTGCTGATTTTTAATTTTCCCAATTTATACCCCCATGAGTGGAAGTGCCCTATGCTATCTAAGCTGTGTTTTTCAGATGTTTCAGGACTCACCGGACACTTCTCCGGAGTGGCTCTTGGCAATTTACATCCCGCCCATCAGTGTAGCAAGGCTCCCATTTCTCCATGGCCTTTCCTGCATTTCTGGTTTTGACACTTTTTTCAGCATGGCCCTTTTGGCCGATGGGAAGCGAGACTTCTTTGTAGCGCTGATTTGCCTTTCCAGGTTGCTTGGTTGGCCAAAAAGGGCGTATGCGTTTTTTCCTGAATATATTCAGGAAAAAACGCATACGCCCTTTTTGGCCAAGGGCATCATTGTCAACGTTTTGCCGCTTTTCATGTGCTTTAAAGGCGATTCGAATCTACCTCCTGAAATCTGTTTCCTGCAATTCTGCCTTGATTTCAAATCCTCTTCTTTGCCTTCCCTCAATATATTTGTGGACGAGAGTTATCATTTATAACTCTGCAGGTTTGTGAATTGCAATGCCCTGAACCTCCATTTTACAACTCGTTTTTATGGGAGCTGGCCGCAAAATCGCAGAATGGCTTCAGGCCCTGTTCTGTTTCCGGGGGGCAGGCTGAGCCTGTGGTTAATTCTTCTTCCTAATGGGAAAATAGAGTGCCCTGTGCCTGTCCCAACACCAAGAGCTAGTCTCTCGTTGTTTCCACGTCTTCCCGTTTATCCTCAGGACAAATTGCAACCTGTATGGAACAGGAGGTTAAAGGTGCTGATGCTCCAAGTAGGGAGCTTGCTAGTAAAGCGGCTGGAATGGCGAACCCGGGCACAAGGAGATGAGAAATTAGGTGCGTTTTAGAAACCTTTCCCCATCACACGGTGTACCATCTTCTGGGTTTCTCATGCATGTTTTTGATGTAGGAAGATGCCCTTGAACCTGGAGATTTGGGACCCATGCGATGGGTACCACGCAGTATTACTTTAAAGGGTCTGCGTTTGCTCACCCAACCTCACCAAACCTCTCATCCCCAAGAGTGTCCACCCTTATGTCTCATCCAGCTGTGGGTCTAGATATGGTCAATCCAGGTTGCATCACAGCCCCTGAACGCATTGTGTAAGAATTTCTCTCTCTTTCACTGTCTTTGTTTCATGGGTGTTTCAAAGTAATTTATTTTTATAATGGGGTTTAGCTGCTTTTCACTGCTGTGTTTATGCCGCTTTACACCCACTTGACACACTAACAGAGAGATATCAGTACATAGGTTTTAAGATTATTACTAGTCAGATATATTCTTGTGCGGTGAATAGGGCATGTTGAGTCCAGTTCTCTGAGCAAGGAGTAGGTCTTGTCTATTACATATTGGGTTTATGGAACGGTATCTGAGCTAATTTGAAACCCTTGTTTTATGTATCACCCCACCTCACCTTTCCCGTTAATCAGCCATAGTGTGTTTTCTGCATGTGTGACTCTGTTCTGTTTTGTAATTCAGTGCAAGTGTAACGGTTTTTACATTCCCTCTATAAGTGATACCTTATGAGAAGTGTCCTTTTCTGTGTGACTTATTTCACTTAGAATCGTCGTACCTAAATCCACTCATCATGCTGCTACTAACCTCATGACATTGATTTCATGGCTGAGTGATATTCCATTGTACATAAAGACCACAACTTTATTATCCATTTTTCTCTTTCCTGGGATATTTAAGGTGGAATGAATTGGAGGTCCTTGTCAACAGAGCAGCCCTCAACTTTGGGGTGCTTGTGTCTTGCTGATTTTTAATTTTCCCAATTTATACACCCATGAGTGGAAGTGCCCTATGCTCTCTAAGCTGTGTTTTTCAGATGTTTCAGGAGACACCGTACACTTCTCGCGAGTGGCTGTTGGCAATTTACATTCCGCCCATCAGTGTAGCAAGGCTCCCATTTCTCCATGGCCTGTACTGCATTTCTGGTTTTGACACTTTTTTCAGCATGGCCCTTTTGACCGATGGGAAGCGAGACTTCTCTGTAGCGCTGATTTGCCTTTCCAGGTTGCTTGGTTGGCCAAAAAGGGCGTATGCGTTTTTTCCTGAATATATTCAGGAAAAAACGCATACGCCCTTTTTGGCCAAGGGCATCATTGTCAACGTTTTGCCGCTTTTCATGTGCTTTAAAGGCGATTCGAATCTACCTCCTGAAATCTGTTTCGTGCAATTCTGCCTTAATTTCAAATCCTCTTCTTTGCCTTCCTACAATATATTTGTGGAAGAGAGTTATCATTTATAACTCTGCAGGTTTGTGAATTGCAGTGCCCTGAACCTCCATTTTACAACTCACTTTTTTGGTAGCTGGCCGCAAAAGTGCAGGATGGCTTCAGGCCCTGTTCTGGTTCCGGGGGGCAGGCTGAGCCTGTGGTTAATTCTTCTTCCTGATGGGAAAATAGAGTGACCAGTGCCTGTCCCGACACCAAGAGCTAGTCTCTCATTGGTTCCCTGTCTTCCCGTTCATCCTCAGGACAAATTGCAAACTGTACGGAACAGGAGGTTAAAGGTGCTGATGTTCCAAGTAGGGAGATTGCTAGTAAAGCGGCTGGAATGGCGAACCCGGGCACAAGGAGATGAGAAATGAGGTGCGTTTTAGAAACCTTTCCCCATCACACGGTGTACCATCTTCTGGGTTTCTCATGCATGTTTTCGATGTGGGAAGATGCCCTTGAACCTGGAGATTTGGGACCCATGCGATGGGTACCACGCAGTATTACTTTAAAGGGTCTGCGTTTGCTCACCCAACCTCACCAAACCTCTCAGCCCCAAGAGTGTCCACCCTTATGTCTCATCCAGCTGTGGGTCTAGATATGGTCAATCCAGGTTGCATCACAGCCCCTGAACGCATTGTGTAAGAATTTCTAACTCTTTCACTTTTGTTGTTTCATGGGTTTTTCAAAGTAATTTATTTTCATAATGGGGTTTAGCTGCTTTTCACTGCTGTGTTTATGCCGCTTTACACCCACTTGACACACTAACAGAGAGATATCAATACATAGGTTTTAAGATTATTACTAGTCAGGTATATTCTTGTGCGGTGAATAGGGCATGTTGAGTCCAGTTCTCTGAGCAAGGAGTAGGTCTTGTCTATTACATATTGGGTTTATGGAACGGTATCTGAGCTAATTTGATACCCTTGTTTTATGTATCACCCCACCTCACCTTTCCCGTTAATCAGCCATAGTCTGTTTTCTGCATGTGTGACGCTGTTCTTTTTTGTAATTCAGTTCAAGTGTAACGGTTTTTACATTCCCTCTATAAGTGATACCTTATGAGAAGTGTCCTTTTCTGTGTGACTTATTTCACTTAGAATCGTCGTACCTAAATCCACTCATCATGCTGCTACTAACCTTATGACATTGATTTCATGGCTGAGTGATATTCCATTGTACATAAGGACCACAATTTTTTTATCCATTTTTCTCTTTCGTGGGATATTTAAGGTGGAATGAAGTGGAGGTCCTTGTCAACAGAGCAGCCCTCAACTTTGGGGTGCTTGTGTCTTGCTGATTTTTCATTTTCCCAATTTATACACCCATGAGTGGAAGTGCCCTATGCTCTCTAAGCTGTGTTTTTCAGATGTTTCAGGACACACCATACACTTCTCCAGAGTGGCTGTTGGCAATTTACATCCCGCCCATCAGTGTAGCAAGTCTCCCATTTCTCCATGGCCTGTACTGCATTTCTGGTTTTGACACTTTTTTCAGCATGGCCCTTTTGACCGATGGGAAGCGAGACTTCTCTGTAGCGCTGATTTGCCTTTCCAGGTTGCTTGGTTGGCCAAAAAGGGCGTATGCGTTTTTTCCTGAATATATTCAGGAAAAAACGCATACGCCCTTTTTGGCCAAGGGCATCATTGTCAACGTTTTGCCGCTTTTCATGTGCTTTAAAGGCGATTCGTATCTAGCTCCTGAAATCTGTTTCGTGCAATTCTGCCTTGATTTCAAATCCTCTTCTTTGCCTTCCCTCAATATATTTGTGGACGAGAGTTATCATTTATAACTCTGCAGGTTTGTGAATTGCAGTTCCCTGAACCTCCATTTTACAACTCGCTTTTTTGGGAGCTGGCCGCAAAAGCGCAGGATTGCTTCAGGCCTTGTTCTTGTTCCGGTGGGCAGGCTGAGCCTGTGGTTGATTCTTATTCCTGATGGGAAAATAGAGTGACCTGTGCCTGTCCCGACACCAAGAGCTAGTCTCTCGTTGGTTCCCCGTCTTCCCGTTCATCCTCAGGACAAATTGCAACCTGTACGGAACCGGAGGTTAAAGGTGCTGATGCTCCAAGTAGGGAGATTGCTAGTAAAGCGGCTGGAATGGCGAACCCGGCACAAGGAGATGAGAAATGAGGTGCGTTTTAGAAACCTTTCCCCATCACACGGTGTACCATCTTCTGGGTTTCTCATGCATGTTTTCGATGTAGGAAGATGCCCTTGAACCTGGAGATTTGGGACCCATGCGATGGGTACCACGCAGTATTACTTTAAAGGGTCTGCGTTTGCTCACCCAACCTCACCAAACCTCTCAGCCCCAAGAGTGTCCACCCTTATGTCTCATCCAGCTGTGGGTCTAGATATGGTCAATCCAGGTTGCATCACAGCCCCTGAACGCATTGTGTAAGAATTACTCTCTCTTTCACTGTCTTTGTTTCATGGGTGTTTCAAAGTAATTTATTTTTATAATGGGGTTTAGCTGCTTTTCACTGCTGTGTTTATGCTGCTTTACACCCACTTGACACACTAACAGAGAGATATCAGTACATAGGTTTTAAGATGATTACTAGTCAGATATATTCTTGTGCGGTGAATAGGGCGTGTTGAGTCCAGTTCTCTGAGCAAGGAGTAGGTCTTGTCTATTACATATTGGGTTTATGGAACGGTATCTGAGCTAATTTGATACCCTTGTTTTATGTATCACCCCACCTCACCTTTCCCGTTAAGCAGCCATAGTGTGTTTTCTGCATGTGTGACTCTGTTCTGTTTTGTAATTCAGTTCAAGTGTAACGGTTTTTACATTCCCTCTATCAGTGATACCTTATGAGAAGTGTCCTTTTCTGTGTGACTTATTTCACTTAGAATCGTCGTACCTAAATCCACTCATCATGCTGCTACTAACCTTACGACATTGATTTCATGGCTGAGTGATATTCCATTGTACATAAGGACCACAACTTCTTTATCCATTTTTCTCTTTCCTGGGATATTTAAGGTGGAATGAAGTGGAGGTCCTGGTCAACAGAGCAGCCCTCAACTTTGGGGTGCTTGTGTCTTGCTGATTTTTAATTTTCCCAATTTATACCCCCATGAGTGGAAGTGTCCTATGCTCTCTAAGCTGTGTTTTTCAGATGTTTCAGGACTCACCGGACACTTCTCCAGAGTCGCTCTTGGCAATTTACATCCCGCCCATCAGTGTAGCAAGGCTCCCATTTCTGCATGGCCTGTCCTGCATTTCTGGTTTTGACACTTTTTTCAGCATGGCCCTTTTGACCGATGGGAAGCGAGACTTCTTTGTAGCGCTGATTTGCCTTTCCAGGTTGCTTGGTTGGCCAGAAAGGGCGCATGCGTTTTTTCCTGAATATATTCAGGAAAAAACGCATGCGCCCTTTTTGGCCAAGGGCATCATTGTCAACGTTTTGCCGCTTTTCATGTGCTCTAAAGGCGATTCGTATCAACCTCCTGAAATCTGTTTCCTGCAATTCTGCCTTGATTTCAAATCCTCTTCTTTGCCTTCGCTCAATATATTTGTGTACGAGAGTTATCATTTATAACTCTGCAGGTTTTTGAATTGCAGTGCCCTGAACCTCCATTTTACAACTCGTTTTTATGGGAGCTGGCCGCAAAATCGCAGAATGGCTTCAGGCCCTGTTCTGGTTCCGGGGGGTAGGCTGAGCCTGTGGTTAATTCTTCTTTCTGATGGGAAAATAGAGTGACCTGTGCCTGTCACAACACCAAGAGCTAGTCTCTCGTTGGTTCCACGTCTTCCCGTTTATCCTCAGGACAAATTGCAACCTGTACGGAACAGGAGGTTAAAGGTGCTGATGCTCCAAGTAGGGAGCTTGCTAGTAAAGCGGCTGGAATGGCGAACCCGGGCACAAGGAGATGAGAAATGAGGTGCGTTTTAGAAACCTTTCCCCATCACACGGTGTACCATCTTCTGGGTTTCTCATGCATGTTTTTGATGTAGGAAGATGCCCTTGAACCTGGAGATTTGGGACCCATGCGATGGGTACCACGCAGTATTAGTTTAAAGGGTCTGCATATGCTCACACAACCTCACCAAACCTCTCAGCCCCAAGAGTATCTACCCTTATGTCTCATCCAGCTGTGCGTCTAGATATGGTCAATCCAGGTTGCATCACAGCCCCTGAACGCATTGTGTAAGAATTTCTCTCTCTTTCACTGTCTTTGTTTCATGGGTGTTTCAAAGTAATTTATTTTTATAATGGGGTTTAGCTGCTTTTCACTGCTGTGTTTATGCCGCTTTACACCCACTTGACACACTAACAGAGAGATATCAATACATAGGTTTTACGATTATTATTAGTCAGATATATTCTTGTGCGGTGAATAGGGCGTGTTGAGTCCAGTTCTCTGAGCAAGGAGTAGGTCTTGTCTATTACATTTTGGGTTTATGGAACGATATCTGAGCTAATTTGATACCCTTGTTTTATGTATCACCCCACCTCACCTTTCCCGTTAAGCAGCCATAGTGTGTTTTCTGCATGTGTGACTCTGTTCTGTTTTGTAATTCAGTTCAAGTGTAACGGTTTTTACATTCCCTCTATCAGTGATACCTTATGAGAAGTGTCCTTTTCTGTGTGACTTATTTCACTTAGAATCGTCATACCTAAATCCACTCATCATGCTGCTACTAACCTTACGACATTGATTTCATGGCTGAGTGATATTCCATTTTACATAAGGACCACAACTTCTTTATCCATTATTCTCTTTCCTGGGATATTTAAGGTGGAATGAAGTGGAGGTCCTGGTCAACAGAGCAGCCCTAAACTTTGGGGTGCTTGTGTCTTGCTGATTTTTAATTTTCCCAATTTATACCCCCATGAGTGGAAGTGCCCTATGCTCTCTAAGCTGTGTTTTTCAGATGTTTCAGGACTCACCGGACACTTCTCCAGAGTGGCTCTTGGCAATTTACATCCCGCTTATCAGTGTAGCAAGGCTCCCATTTCTCCATGGCCTGTCCTGCATTTCTGGTTTTCACACTTTTTTCAGCATGGCCCTTTTGGCCGATGGGAAGCGAGACTTCTTTGTAGCGCTGATTTGCCTTTCCAGGTTGCTTGGTTGGCCAAAAAGGGCGCATGCGTTTTTTCCTGAATATATTCAGGAAAAAACGCATGCGCCCTTTTTGGCCAAGGGCATCATTGTCAACGTTTTGCCGCTTTTCATGTGCTTTAAAGGCGATTCGTATCTACATCTTGAAATCTGTTTCCTGCAATTCTGCCTTGACTTAAAATCCTTTTCTTTGCCTTCCCTCAATATATTTGTGGACGAGAGTTATCATTAATAACTCTGCAGGTTTGTGAATTGCAGTGCCCTGAACCTCCATTTTACAACTCGTTTTTATGGGAGCTGGCCGCAAAATCGCAGAATGTCTTCAGGCCCTGTTCTGGTTTCGGGGGGCAGGCTGAGCCTGTGGTTAATTCTTCTTTCTGATGGGAAAATAGAGTGACCTGTGCCAGTCCCAACACCAAGAGCTAGTCTCTCGTTGGTTCCACGTCTTCCCGTTTATCCTCAGGACAAATTGCAACCTGTATGGAACAGGAGGTTAAAGGTGCTGATGCTCCAAATAGGGAGCTTGCTAGTAAAGCGGCTGGAATGGCGAACCCGGGCACAAGGAGATGAGAAATGAGGTGCGTTTTAGAAACCTTTCCCCATCACATGGTGTACCATCTTCTGGGTTTCTCATGCATGTTTTTGATGTAGGAAGATACCCTTGAACCTGGAGATTTGGGACCCATGCGATGGGTACCACGCAGTATTACTTTAAAGGGTCTGCGTTTGCTCACCCAACCTCACCAAACCTCTCAGCCCCAAGAGTGTCCACCCTTATGTCTCATCCAGCTGTGGGTCTAGATATGGTCAATCCAGGTTGCATCACAGCCCCTGAACGCATTGTGTAAGAATTACTCTCTCTTTCACTGTCTTTGTTTCATGGGTGTTTCAAAGTAATTTATTTTTATAATGGGGTTTAGCTGCTTTTCACTGCTGTGTTTATGCCGCTTTACACCCACTTGACACACTAACAGAGATATATCAATACATAGGTTTTACGATTATTATTAGTCAGATATATTCTTGTGTGGTGAATAGGGCGTGTTGAGTCCAGTTCTCTGAGCAAGGTGTAGGTCTTGTCTATTACATATTGGGTTTATGGAACGGTATCTGAGCTAATTTGATACCCTTGTTTTATGTATCACCCCACCTCACCTTTCCCGTTAAGCAGCCATAGTGTGTTTTCTGCATGTGTGACTCTGTTCTGTTTTGTAATTCAGTTCAAGTGTAACGGTTTTTACATTCCCTCTATCAGTGATACCTTATGAGAAGTGTCCTTTTCTGTGTGACTTATTTCACTTAGAATCGTCGTACCTAAATCCACTCATCATGCTGCTACTAACCTTACGACATTGATTTCATGGCTGAGTGATATTCCATTGTACATAAGGACCACAACTTCTTTATCCATTTTTCTCTTTCCTGGGATATTTAAGGTGGAATGAAGTGGAGGTCCTGGTCAACAGAGCAGCCCTAAACTTTGGGGTGCTTGTGTCTTGCTGATTTTTAATTTTCCCAATTTATACCCCCATGAGTGGAAGTGCCCTATGCTCTCTAAGCTGTGTTTTTCAGATGTTTCAGGACTCACCGGACACTTCTCCGGAGTGGCTCTTGGCAATTTACATCCCGCCCATCAGTGTAGCAAGGCTCCCATTTCTCCATGGCCTTTCCTGCATTTCTGGTTTTGACACTTTTTTCAGCATGGCCCTTTTGGCCGATGGGAAGCGAGACTTCTTTGTAGCGCTGATTTGCCTTTCCAGGTTGCTTGGTTGGCCAAAAAGGGCGTATGCGTTTTTTCCTGAATATATTCAGGAAAAAACGCATACGCCCTTTTTGGCCAAGGGCATCATTGTCAACGTTTTGCCGCTTTTCATGTGCTTTAAAGGCGATTCGAATCTACCTCCTGAAATCTGTTTCCTGCAATTCTGCCTTGATTTCAAATCCTCTTCTTTGCCTTCCCTCAATATATTTGTGGACGAGAGTTATCATTTATAACTCTGCAGGTTTGTGAATTGCAATGCCCTGAACCTCCATTTTACAACTCGTTTTTATGGGAGCTGGCCGCAAAATCGCAGAATGGCTTCAGGCCCTGTTCTGTTTCCGGGGGGCAGGCTGAGCCTGTGGTTAATTCTTCTTCCTAATGGGAAAATAGAGTGCCCTGTGCCTGTCCCAACACCAAGAGCTAGTCTCTCTTTGTTTCCACGTCTTCCCGTTTATCCTCAGGACAAATTGCAACCTGTATGGAACAGGAGGTTAAAGGTGCTGATGCTCCAAGTAGGGAGCTTGCTAGTAAAGCGGCTGGAATGGCGAACCCGGGCACAAGGAGATGAGAAATTAGGTGCGTTTTAGAAACCTTTCCCCATCACACGGTGTACCATCTTCTGGGTTTCTCATGCATGTTTTCGATGTAGGAAGATGCCCTTGAACCTGGAGATTTGGGACCCATGCGATGGGTACCACGCAGTATTACTTTAAAGGGTCTGCGTTTGCTCACCCAACCTCACCAAACCTCTCATCCCCAAGAGTGTCCACCCTTATGTCTCATCCAGCTGTGGGTCTAGATATGGTCAATCCAGGTTGCATCACAGCCCCTGAACGCATTGTGTAAGAATTTCTCTCTCTTTCACTGTCTTTGTTTCATGGGTGTTTCAAAGTAATTTATTTTTATAATGGGGTTTAGCTGCTTTTCACTGCTGTGTTTATGCCGCTTTACACCCACTTGACACACTAACAGAGAGATATCAGTACATAGGTTTTAAGATTATTACTAGTCAGATATATTCTTGTGCGGTGAATAGGGCATGTTGAGTCCAGTTCTCTGAGCAAGGAGTAGGTCTTGTCTATTACATATTGGGTTTATGGAACGGTATCTGAGCTAATTTGAAACCCTTGTTTTATGTATCACCCCACCTCACCTTTCCCGTTAATCAGCCATAGTGTGTTTTCTGCATGTGTGACTCTGTTCTGTTTTGTAATTCAGTGCAAGTGTAACGGTTTTTACATTCCCTCTATAAGTGATACCTTATGAGAAGTGTCCTTTTCTGTGTGACTTATTTCACTTAGAATCGTCGTACCTAAATCCACTCATCATGCTGCTACTAACCTCATGACATTGATTTCATGGCTGAGTGATATTCCATTGTACATAAAGACCACAACTTTATTATCCATTTTTCTCTTTCCTGGGATATTTAAGGTGGAATGAATTGGAGGTCCTTGTCAACAGAGCAGCCCTCAACTTTGGGGTGCTTGTGTCTTGCTGATTTTTAATTTTCCCAATTTATACACCCATGAGTGGAAGTGCCCTATGCTCTCTAAGCTGTGTTTTTCAGATGTTTCAGGAGACACCGTACACTTCTCGCGAGTGGCTGTTGGCAATTTACATTCCGCCCATCAGTGTAGCAAGGCTCCCATTTCTCCATGGCCTGTACTGCATTTCTGGTTTTGACACTTTTTTCAGCATGGCCCTTTTGACCGATGGGAAGCGAGACTTCTCTGTAGCGCTGATTTGCCTTTCCAGGTTGCTTGGTTGGCCAAAAAGGGCGTATGCGTTTTTTCCTGAATATATTCAGGAAAAAACGCATACGCCCTTTTTGGCCAAGGGCATCATTGTCAACGTTTTGCCGCTTTTCATGTGCTTTAAAGGCGATTCGAATCTACCTCCTGAAATCTGTTTCGTGCAATTCTGCCTTAATTTCAAATCCTCTTCTTTGCCTTCCTACAATATATTTGTGGAAGAGAGTTATCATTTATAACTCTGCAGGTTTGTGAATTGCAGTGCCCTGAACCTCCATTTTACAACTCACTTTTTTGGTAGCTGGCCGCAAAAGTGCAGGATGGCTTCAGGCCCTGTTCTGGTTCCGGGGGGCAGGCTGAGCCTGTGGTTAATTCTTCTTCCTGATGGGAAAATAGAGTGACCAGTGCCTGTCCCGACACCAAGAGCTAGTCTCTCATTGGTTCCCTGTCTTCCCGTTCATCCTCAGGACAAATTGCAAACTGTACGGAACAGGAGGTTAAAGGTGCTGATGTTCCAAGTAGGGAGATTGCTAGTAAAGCGGCTGGAATGGCGAACCCGGGCACAAGGAGATGAGAAATGAGGTGCGTTTTAGAAACCTTTCCCCATCACACGGTGTACCATCTTCTTGGTTTCTCATGCATGTTTTCGATGTAGGACGATGCCCTTGAACCTGGAGATTTGGGACCCATGCGATGGGTACCACGCAGTATTACTTTAAAGGGTCTGCATTTGCTCACCCAACCTCACCAAACCTCTCAGCCCCAAGAGTGTCCACCCTTATGTCTCATCCAGCTGTGGGTCTAGATATGGTCAATCCAGGTTGCATCACAGCCCCTGAACTCATTGTGTAAGAATTTCTATCTCTTTCACTGTCGTTGTTTCATGGGTTTTTCAAAGTAATTTATTTTCATAATGGGAATTTAGCTGCTTTTCACGGCTGTGTTTATGCCGCTTTACACCCACTTGACACACTAACAGAGAGATATCAATACATAGGTTTTAAGATTATTACTAGTCAGGTATATTCTTGTGCGGTGAATAGGGCGTGTTGAGTCCAGTTCTCTGAGCAAGGAGTAGGTCTTGTCTACTACATATTGGGTTTATGGAACGGTATCTGAGCTAATTTGATACCCTTGTTTTATGTAACACCCCACCTCCCCTTTCCCGTTAAGCAGCCATAGTGTGTTTTCTGCATGTGTGACTCTGTTCTGTTTTGTAATTCAGTTCAAGTGTAACGGTTTTTACATTCCCTCTAAAAGTGATACCTTATGAGAAGTGTCCTTTTCTGTGTGACTTATTTCACGTAGAATCGTCGTACCTAAATCCACTCATCATGCTGCTACTAACCTTATGACATTGATTTCATGGCTGAGTGATATTCCATTGTACATAAGGACCACAACTTCTTTATCCATTTTTCTCTTTCCTGGGATATTTAAGGTGGAATGAAGTGGAGGTCCTTGTCAACAGAGCAGCCCTCAACTTTGGGGTGCTTGTGTCTTGCTGATTTTTCATTTTCCCAATTTATACCCCCATGAGTGGAAGTGCCCTATGCTATCTAAGCTGTGTTTTTCAGATGTTTCAGGACTCACCGTACACTTCTCCAGAGTGGCTGTTGGCAATTTACATCCCGCCCATCAGTGTAGCAAGGCTCCCATTTCTCCATGGCCTGTCCTGCATTTCTGGTTTTGACACTTTTTTCAGCATGGCCCTTTTGACCGATGGGAAGCGAGACTTCTTTGTAGCGCTGATTTGCCTTTCCAGGTTGCTTGGTTGGCCAAAAAGGGCGTATGCGTTTTTTCCTGAATATATTCAGGAAAAAACGCATACGCCCTTTTTGGCCAAGGGCATCATTGTCAACGTTTTGCCGCTTTTCATGTGCTTTAAAGGCGATTCGAATCTACCTCCTGAAATCTGTTTCCTGCAATTCTGCCTTGATTTCAAATCCTCTTCTTTGCCTTCCCTCAATTTATTTGTGGACGAGAGTTATCATTTATAACTCTGCAGGTTTGTGAATTGCAGTGCCCTGAACCTCCATTTTACAACTCGTTTTTATGGGAGCTGGCGGCAAAATCGCAGAATGGCTTCAGGCCCTGTTCTGGTTCCGGGGGGCAGGCTGAGCCTGTGGTTAATTCTTCTTTCTGATGGGAAAATAGAGTGACCTGTGCCTGTCCCAACACCAAGAGCTAGTCTCTCGTTGGTTCCACGTCTTCCCGTTTATCCTCAGGACAAATTGCAACCTGTATGGAACAGGAGGTTAAAGGTGCTGATGCTCCAAGTAGGGAGCTTGCTAGTAAAGCGGCTGGAATGGCGAACCCGGGCACAAGGAGATGAGAAATGAGGTGCGTTTTAGAAACCTTTCCCCATCACACGGTGTACCATCTTCTGTGTTTCTCATTCATGTTTTTGATGTAGGAAGATGCCCTTGAACCTGGAGATTTGGGACCCATGCGATGGGTACCACGCAGTATTACTTTAAAGGGTCTGCGTTTGCTCACCCAACCTCACCAAACCTCTCAGCCCCAAGAGTGTCCACCCTTATGTCTCATCCAGCTGTGGGTCTAGATATGGTCAATCCAGGTTGCATCACAGCCCCTGAACGCATTGTGTAAGAATTTCTCTCTCTTTCACTGTCTTTGTTTCATGGGTGTTTCAAAGTAATTTATTTTTATAATGGGGTTTAGCTGCTTTTCACTGCTGTGTTTATGCCGCTTTATACCCACTTGACACACTAACAGAGAGATATCAATACATAGGTTTTACGATTATTATTATTCAGATATATTCTTGTGCGGTGAATAGGGCGTGTTGAGTCCAGTTCTCTGAGCAAGGAGTAGGTCTTGTCTATTACATATTGGGTTTATGGAACGATATCTGAGCTAATTTGATACCCTTGTTTTATGTATCACCCCACCTCCCCTTTCCCGTTAAGCAGCCATAGTGTGTTTTCTGCATGTGTGACTCTGTTCTGTTTTGTAATTCAGTTCAAGTGTAACGGTTTTTACATTCCCTCTATCAGTGATACCTTATGAGAAGTGTCCTTTTCTGTGTGACTTATTTCACTTAGAATCGTCATACCTAAATCCACTCATCATGCTGCTACTAACCTTACGACATTGATTTCATGGTTGAGTGATATTCCATTGTACATAAGGACCACAACTTCTTTATCCATTATTCTCTTTCCTGGGATATTTAAGGTGGAATGAAGTGGAGGTCCTGGTCAACAGAGCAGCCCTAAACTTTGGGGTGCTTGTGTCTTGCTGATTTTTAATTTTCCCAATTTATACCCCCATGAGTGGAAGTGCCCTATGCTCTCTAAGCTGTGTTTTTCAGATGTTTCAGGACTCACCGGACACTTCTCCAGAGTGGCTCTTGGCAATTTACATCCCGCCGATCAGTGTAGCAAGGCTCCCATTTCTCCATGGCCTGTCCTGCATTTCTGGTTTTCACACTTTTTTCAGCATGGCCCTTTTGGCCGATGGGAAGCGAGACTTCTTTGTAGCGCTGATTTGCCTTTCCAGGTTGCTTGGTTGGCCAAAAAGGGCGCATGCGTTTTTTCCTGAATATATTCAGGAAAAAACGCATGCGCCCTTTTTGGCCAAGGGCATCATTGTCAACGTTTTGCCGCTTTTCATGTGCTTTAAAGGCGATTCGTATCTACCTCTTGAAATCTGTTTCCTGCAATTCTGCCTTGACTTCAAATCCTTTTCTTTGCCTTCCCTCAATATATTTGTGGACGAGAGTTATCATTAATAACTCTGCAGGTTTGTGAATTGCAGTGCCCTGAACCTCCATTTTACAACTCGTTTTTATGGGAGCTGGCCGCAAAATCGCAGAATGTCTTCAGGCCCTGTTCTGGTTTCGGGGGGCAGGCTGAGCCTGTGGTTAATTCTTCTTTCTGATGGGAAAATAGAGTGACCTGTGCCTGTCCCAACACCAAGAGCTAGTCTCTCGTTGGTTCCACGTCTTCCCGTTTATCCTCAGGACAAATTGCAACCTGTATGGAACAGGAGGTTAAAGGTGCTGATGCTCCAAGTAGGGAGCTTGCTAGTAAAGCGGCTGGAATGGCGAACCCGGGCACAAGGAGATGAGAAATGAGGTGCGTTTTAGAAACCTTTCCCCATCACATGGTGTACCATCTTCTGGGTTTCTCATGCATGTTTTTGATGTAGGAAGATGCCCTTGAACCTGGAGATTTGGGACCCATGCGATGGGTACCACGCAGTATTACTTTAAAGGGTCTGCGTTTGCTCACCCAACCTCACCAAACCTCTCAGCCCCAAGAGTGTCCACCCTTATGTCTCATCCAGCTGTGGGTCTAGATATGGTCAATCCAGGTTGCATCACAGCCCCTGAACGCATTGTGTAAGAATTACTCTCTCTTTCACTGTCTTTGTTTCATGGGTGTTTCAAAGTAATTTATTTTTATAATGGGGTTTAGCTGCTTTTCACTGCTGTGTTTATGCCGCTTTACACCCACTTGACACACTAACAGAGAGATATCAATACATAGGTTTTACGATTATTATTAGTCAGATATATTCTTGTGTGGTGAATAGGGCGTGTTGAGTCCAGTTCTCTGAGCAAGGAGTAGGTCTTGTCTATTACATATTGGGTTTATGGAACGGTATCTGAGCTAATTTGATACCCTTGTTTTATGTATCACCCCACCTCACCTTTCCCGTTAAGCAGCCATAGTGTGTTTTCTGCATGTGTGACTCTGTTCTGTTTTGTAATTCAGTTCAAGTGTAACGGTTTTTACATTCCCTCTATCAGTGATACCTTATGAGAAGTGTCCTTTTCTGTGTGACTTATTTCACTTAGAATCGTCGTACCTAAATCCACTCATCATGCTGCTACTAACCATACGACATTGATTTCATGGCTGAGTGATATTCCATTGTACATAAGGACCACAACTTCTTTATCCATTTTTCTCTTTCCTGGGATATTGAAGGTGGAATGAAGTGGAGGTCCTGGTCAACAGAGCAGCCCTAAACTTTGGGGTGCTTGTGTCTTGCTGATTTTTAATTTTCCCAATTTATACCCCCATGAGTGGAAGTGCCCTATGCTATCTAAGCTGTGTTTTTCAGATGTTTCAGGACTCACCGGACACTTCTCCGGAGTGGCTCTTGGCAATTTACATCCCGCCCATCAGTGTAGCAAGGCTCCCATTTCTCCATGGCCTTTCCTGCATTTCTGGTTTTGACACTTTTTTCAGCATGGCCCTTTTGGCCGATGGGAAGCGAGACTTCTTTGTAGCGCTGATTTGCCTTTCCAGGTTGCTTGGTTGGCCAAAAAGGGCGTATGCGTTTTTTCCTGAATATATTCAGGAAAAAACGCATACGCCCTTTTTGGCCAAGGGCATCATTGTCAACGTTTTGCCGCTTTTCATGTGCTTTAAAGGCGATTCGAATCTACCTCCTGAAATCTGTTTCCTGCAATTCTGCCTTGATTTCAAATCCTCTTCTTTGCCTTCCCTCAATATATTTGTGGACGAGAGTTATCATTTATAACTCTGCAGGTTTGTGAATTGCAATGCCCTGAACCTCCATTTTACAACTCGTTTTTATGGGAGCTGGCCGCAAAATCGCAGAATGGCTTCAGGCCCTGTTCTGTTTCCGGGGGGCAGGCTGAGCCTGTGGTTAATTCTTCTTCCTAATGGGAAAATAGAGTGCCCTGTGCCTGTCCCAACACCAAGAGCTAGTCTCTCGTTGTTTCCACGTCTTCCCGTTTATCCTCAGGACAAATTGCAACCTGTATGGAACAGGAGGTTAAAGGTGCTGATGCTCCAAGTAGGGAGCTTGCTAGTAAAGCGGCTGGAATGGCGAACCCGGGCACAAGGAGATGAGAAATTAGGTGCGTTTTAGAAACCTTTCCCCATCACACGGTGTACCATCTTCTGGGTTTCTCATGCATGTTTTTGATGTAGGAAGATGCCCTTGAACCTGGAGATTTGGGACCCATGCGATGGGTACCACGCAGTATTACTTTAAAGGGTCTGCGTTTGCTCACCCAACCTCACCAAACCTCTCATCCCCAAGAGTGTCCACCCTTATGTCTCATCCAGCTGTGGGTCTAGATATGGTCAATCCAGGTTGCATCACAGCCCCTGAACGCATTGTGTAAGAATTTCTCTCTCTTTCACTGTCTTTGTTTCATGGGTGTTTCAAAGTAATTTATTTTTATAATGGGGTTTAGCTGCTTTTCACTGCTGTGTTTATGCCGCTTTACACCCACTTGACACACTAACAGAGAGATATCAGTACATAGGTTTTAAGATTATTACTAGTCAGATATATTCTTGTGCGGTGAATAGGGCATGTTGAGTCCAGTTCTCTGAGCAAGGAGTAGGTCTTGTCTATTACATATTGGGTTTATGGAACGGTATCTGAGCTAATTTGAAACCCTTGTTTTATGTATCACCCCACCTCACCTTTCCCGTTAATCAGCCATAGTGTGTTTTCTGCATGTGTGACTCTGTTCTGTTTTGTAATTCAGTGCAAGTGTAACGGTTTTTACATTCCCTCTATAAGTGATACCTTATGAGAAGTGTCCTTTTCTGTGTGACTTATTTCACTTAGAATCGTCGTACCTAAATCCACTCATCATGCTGCTACTAACCTCATGACATTGATTTCATGGCTGAGTGATATTCCATTGTACATAAAGACCACAACTTTATTATCCATTTTTCTCTTTCCTGGGATATTTAAGGTGGAATGAATTGGAGGTCCTTGTCAACAGAGCAGCCCTCAACTTTGGGGTGCTTGTGTCTTGCTGATTTTTAATTTTCCCAATTTATACACCCATGAGTGGAAGTGCCCTATGCTCTCTAAGCTGTGTTTTTCAGATGTTTCAGGAGACACCGTACACTTCTCGCGAGTGGCTGTTGGCAATTTACATTCCGCCCATCAGTGTAGCAAGGCTCCCATTTCTCCATGGCCTGTACTGCATTTCTGGTTTTGACACTTTTTTCAGCATGGCCCTTTTGACCGATGGGAAGCGAGACTTCTCTGTAGCGCTGATTTGCCTTTCCAGGTTGCTTGGTTGGCCAAAAAGGGCGTATGCGTTTTTTCCTGAATATATTCAGGAAAAAACGCATACGCCCTTTTTGGCCAAGGGCATCATTGTCAACGTTTTGCCGCTTTTCATGTGCTTTAAAGGCGATTCGAATCTACCTCCTGAAATCTGTTTCGTGCAATTCTGCCTTAATTTCAAATCCTCTTCTTTGCCTTCCTACAATATATTTGTGGAAGAGAGTTATCATTTATAACTCTGCAGGTTTGTGAATTGCAGTGCCCTGAACCTCCATTTTACAACTCACTTTTTTGGTAGCTGGCCGCAAAAGTGCAGGATGGCTTCAGGCCCTGTTCTGGTTCCGGGGGGCAGGCTGAGCCTGTGGTTAATTCTTCTTCCTGATGGGAAAATAGAGTGACCAGTGCCTGTCCCGACACCAAGAGCTAGTCTCTCATTGGTTCCCTGTCTTCCCGTTCATCCTCAGGACAAATTGCAAACTGTACGGAACAGGAGGTTAAAGGTGCTGATGTTCCAAGTAGGGAGATTGCTAGTAAAGCGGCTGGAATGGCGAACCCGGGCACAAGGAGATGAGAAATGAGGTGCGTTTTAGAAACCTTTCCCCATCACACGGTGTACCATCTTCTTGGTTTCTCATGCATGTTTTCGATGTAGGAAGATGCCCTTGAACCTGGAGATTTGGGACCCATGCGATGGGTACCACGCAGTATTACTTTAAAGGGTCTGCATTTGCTCACCCAACCTCACCAAACCTCTCAGCCCCAAGAGTGTCCACCCTTATGTCTCATCCAGCTGTGGGTCTAGATATGGTCAATCCAGGTTGCATCACAGCCCCTGAACGCATTGTGTAAGAATTTCTCTCTCTTTCACTGTCTTTGTTTCATGGGTGTTTCAAAGTAATTTATTTTTATAATGGGGTTTAGCTGCTTTTCACTGCTGTGTTTATGCCGCTTTATACCCACTTGACACACTAACAGAGAGATATCAATACATAGGTTTTACGATTATTATTATTCAGATATATTCTTGTGCGGTGAATAGGGCGTGTTGAGTCCAGTTCTCTGAGCAAGGAGTAGGTCTTGTCTATTACATATTGGGTTTATGGAACGATATCTGAGCTAATTTGATACCCTTGTTTTATGTATCACCCCACCTCCCCTTTCCCGTTAAGCAGCCATAGTGTGTTTTCTGCATGTGTGACTCTGTTCTGTTTTGTAATTCAGTTCAAGTGTAACGGTTTTTACATTCCCTCTATCAGTGATACCTTATGAGAAGTGTCCTTTTCTGTGTGACTTATTTCACTTAGAATCGTCATACCTAAATCCACTCATCATGCTGCTACTAACCTTACGACATTGATTTCATGGTTGAGTGATATTCCATTGTACATAAGGACCACAACTTCTTTATCCATTATTCTCTTTCCTGGGATATTTAAGGTGGAATGAAGTGGAGGTCCTGGTCAACAGAGCAGCCCTAAACTTTGGGGTGCTTGTGTCTTGCTGATTTTTCATTTTCCCAATTTATACCCCCATGAGTGGAAGTGCCCTATGCTCTCTAAGCTGTGTTTTTCAGATGTTTCAGGACTCACCGGACACTTCTCCAGAGTGGCTCTTGGCAATTTACATCCCGCCGATCAGTGTAGCAAGGCTCCCATTTCTCCATGGCCTGTCCTGCATTTCTGGTTTTCACACTTTTTTCAGCATGGCCCTTTTGGCCGATGGGAAGCGAGACTTCTTTGTAGCGCTGATTTGCCTTTCCAGGTTGCTTGGTTGGCCAAAAAGGGCGCATGCGTTTTTTCCTGAATATATTCAGGAAAAAACGCATGCGCCCTTTTTGGCCAAGGGCATCATTGTCAACGTTTTGCCGCTTTTCATGTGCTTTAAAGGCGATTCGTATCTACCTCTTGAAATCTGTTTCCTGCAATTCTGCCTTGACTTCAAATCCTTTTCTTTGCCTTCCCTCAATTTATTTGTGGACGAGAGTTATCATTAATAACTCTGCAGGTTTGTGAATTGCAGTGCCCTGAACCTCCATTTTACAACTCGTTTTTATGGGAGCTGGCCGCAAAATCGCAGAATGTCTTCAGGCCCTGTTCTGGTTTCGGGGGGCAGGCTGAGCCTGTGGTTAATTCTTCTTTCTGATGGGAAAATAGAGTGACCTGTGCCTGTCCCAACACCAAGAGCTAGTCTCTCGTTGGTTCCACGTCTTCCCGTTTATCCTCAGGACAAATTGCAACCTGTATGGAACAGGAGGTTAAAGGTGCTGATGCTCCAAGTAGGGAGCTTGCTAGTAAAGCGGCTGGAATGGCGAACCCGGGCACAAGGAGATGAGAAATGAGGTGCGTTTTAGAAACCTTTCCCCATCACATGGTGTACCATCTTCTGGGTTTCTCATGCATGTTTTTGATGTAGGAAGATGCCCTTGAACCTGGAGATTTGGGACCCATGCGATGGGTACCACGCAGTATTACTTTAAAGGGTCTGCGTTTGCTCACCCAACCTCACCAAACCTCTCAGCCCCAAGAGTGTCCACCCTTATGTCTCATCCAGCTGTGGGTCTAGATATGGTCAATCCAGGTTGCATCACAGCCCCTGAACGCATTGTGTAAGAATTACTCTCTCTTTCACTGTCTTTGTTTCATGGGTGTTTCAAAGTAATTTATTTTTATAATGGGGTTTAGCTGCTTTTCACTGCTGTGTTTATGCCGCTTTACACCCACTTGACACACTAACAGAGAGATATCAGTACATAGGTTTTAAGATTATTACTAGTCAGATATATTCTTGTGCGGTGAATAGGGCATGTTGAGTCCAGTTCTCTGAGCAAGGAGTAGGTCTTGTCTATTACATATTGGGTTTATGGAACGGTATCTGAGCTAATTTGAAACCCTTGTTTTATGTATCACCCCACCTCACCTTTCCCGTTAATCAGCCATAGTGTGTTTTCTGCATGTGTGACTCTGTTCTGTTTTGTAATTCAGTGCAAGTGTAACGGTTTTTACATTCCCTCTATAAGTGATACCTTATGAGAAGTGTCCTTTTCTGTGTGACTTATTTCACTTAGAATCGTCGTACCTAAATCCACTCATCATGCTGCTACTAACCTCATGACATTGATTTCATGGCTGAGTGATATTCCATTGTACATAAAGACCACAACTTTATTATCCATTTTTCTCTTTCCTGGGATATTTAAGGTGGAATGAATTGGAGGTCCTTGTCAACAGAGCAGCCCTCAACTTTGGGGTGCTTGTGTCTTGCTGATTTTTAATTTTCCCAATTTATACACCCATGAGTGGAAGTGCCCTATGCTCTCTAAGCTGTGTTTTTCAGATGTTTCAGGAGACACCGTACACTTCTCGCGAGTGGCTGTTGGCAATTTACATTCCGCCCATCAGTGTAGCAAGGCTCCCATTTCTCCATGGCCTGTACTGCATTTCTGGTTTTGACACTTTTTTCAGCATGGCCCTTTTGACCGATGGGAAGCGAGACTTCTCTGTAGCGCTGATTTGCCTTTCCAGGTTGCTTGGTTGGCCAAAAAGGGCGTATGCGTTTTTTCCTGAATATATTCAGGAAAAAACGCATACGCCCTTTTTGGCCAAGGGCATCATTGTCAACGTTTTGCCGCTTTTCATGTGCTTTAAAGGCGATTCGAATCTACCTCCTGAAATCTGTTTCGTGCAATTCTGCCTTAATTTCAAATCCTCTTCTTTGCCTTCCTACAATATATTTGTGGAAGAGAGTTATCATTTATAACTCTGCAGGTTTGTGAATTGCAGTGCCCTGAACCTCCATTTTACAACTCACTTTTTTGGTAGCTGGCCGCAAAAGTGCAGGATGGCTTCAGGCCCTGTTCTGGTTCCGGGGGGCAGGCTGAGCCTGTGGTTAATTCTTCTTCCTGATGGGAAAATAGAGTGACCAGTGCCTGTCCCGACACCAAGAGCTAGTCTCTCATTGGTTCCCTGTCTTCCCGTTCATCCTCAGGACAAATTGCAAACTGTACGGAACAGGAGGTTAAAGGTGCTGATGTTCCAAGTAGGGAGATTGCTAGTAAAGCGGCTGGAATGGCGAACCCGGGCACAAGGAGATGAAAAATGAGGTGCGTTTTAGAAACCTTTCCCCATCACACGGTGTACCATCTTCTTGGTTTCTCATGCATGTTTTCGATGTAGGAAGATGCCCTTGAACCTGGAGATTTGGGACCCATGCGATGGGTACCACGCAGTATTACTTTAAAGGGTCTGCATTTGCTCACCCAACCTCACCAAACCTCTCAGCCCCAAGAGTGTCCACCCTTATGTCTCATCCAGCTGTGGGTCTAGATATGGTCAATCCAGGTTGCATCACAGCCCCTGAACTCATTGTGTAAGAATTTCTATCTCTTTCACTGTCGTTGTTTCATGGGTTTTTCAAAGTAATTTATTTTCATAATGGGAATTTAGCTGCTTTTCACGGCTGTGTTTATGCCGCTTTACACCCACTTGACACACTAACAGAGAGATATCAATACATAGGTTTTAAGATTATTACTAGTCAGGTATATTCTTGTGCGGTGAATAGGGCGTGTTGAGTCCAGTTCTCTGAGCAAGGAGTAGGTCTTGTCTACTACATATTGGGTTTATGGAACGGTATCTGAGCTAATTTGATACCCTTGTTTTATGTATCACCCCACCTCCCCTTTCCCGTTAAGCAGCCATAGTGTGTTTTCTGCATGTGTGACTCTGTTCTGTTTTGTAATTCAGTTCAAGTGTAACGGTTTTTACATTCCCTCTAAAAGTGATACCTTATGAGAAGTGTCCTTTTCTGTGTGACTTATTTCACGTAGAATCGTCGTACCTAAATCCACTCATCATGCTGCTACTAACCTTATGACATTGATTTCATGGCTGAGTGATATTCCATTGTACATAAGGACCACAACTTCTTTATCCATTTTTCTCTTTCCTGGGATATTTAAGGTGGAATGAAGTGGAGGTCCTTGTCAACAGAGCAGCCCTCAACTTTGGGGTGCTTGTGTCTTGCTGATTTTTCATTTTCCCAATTTATACCCCCATGAGTGGAAGTGCCCTATGCTCTCTAAGCTGTGTTTTTCAGATGTTTCAGGACTCACCGTACACTTCTCCAGAGTGGCTGTTGGCAATTTACATCCCGCCCATCAGTGTAGCAAGGCTCCCATTTCTCCATGGCCTGTCCTGCATTTCTGGTTTTGACACTTTTTTCAGCATGGCCCTTTTGACCGATGGGAAGCGAGACTTCTTTGTAGCGCTGATTTGCCTTTCCAGGTTGCTTGGTTGGCCAAAAAGGGCGTATGCGTTTTTTCCTGAATATATTCAGGAAAAAACGCATACGCCCTTTTTGGCCAAGGGCATCATTGTCAACGTTTTGCCGCTTTTCATGTGCTTTAAAGGCGATTCGAATCTACCTCCTGAAATCTGTTTCCTGCAATTCTGCCTTGATTTCAAATCCTCTTCTTTGCCTTCCCTCAATTTATTTGTGGACGAGAGTTATCATTTATAACTCTGCAGGTTTGTGAATTGCAGTGCCCTGAACCTCCATTTTACAACTCGTTTTTATGGGAGCTGGCGGCAAAATCGCAGAATGGCTTCAGGCCCTGTTCTGGTTCCGGGGGGCAGGCTGAGCCTGTGGTTAATTCTTCTTTCTGATGGGAAAATAGAGTGACCTGTGCCTGTCCCAACACCAAGAGCTAGTCTCTCGTTGGTTCCACGTCTTCCCGTTTATCCTCAGGACAAATTGCAACCTGTATGGAACAGGAGGTTAAAGGTGCTGATGCTCCAAGTAGGGAGCTTGCTAGTAAAGCGGCTGGAATGGCGAACCCGGGCACAAGGAGATGAGAAATGAGGTGCGTTTTAGAAACCTTTCCCCATCACACGGTGTACCATCTTCTGTGTTTCTCATTCATGTTTTTGATGTAGGAAGATGCCCTTGAACCTGGAGATTTGGGACCCATGCGATGGGTACCACGCAGTATTACTTTAAAGGGTCTGCGTTTGCTCACCCAACCTCACCAAACCTCTCAGCCCCAAGAGTGTCCACCCTTATGTCTCATCCAGCTGTGGGTCTAGATATGGTCAATCCAGGTTGCATCACAGCCCCTGAACGCATTGTGTAAGAATTTCTCTCTCTTTCACTGTCTTTGTTTCATGGGTGTTTCAAAGTAATTTATTTTTATAATGGGGTTTAGCTGCTTTTCACTGCTGTGTTTATGCCGCTTTATACCCACTTGACACACTAACAGAGAGATATCAATACATAGGTTTTACGATTATTATTATTCAGATATATTCTTGTGCGGTGAATAGGGCGTGTTGAGTCCAGTTCTCTGAGCAAGGAGTAGGTCTTGTCTATTACATATTGGGTTTATGGAACGATATCTGAGCTAATTTGATACCCTTGTTTTATGTATCACCCCACCTCCCCTTTCCCGTTAAGCAGCCATAGTGTGTTTTCTGCATGTGTGACTCTGTTCTGTTTTGTAATTCAGTTCAAGTGTAACGGTTTTTACATTCCCTCTATCAGTGATACCTTATGAGAAGTGTCCTTTTCTGTGTGACTTATTTCACTTAGAATCGTCATACCTAAATCCACTCATCATGCTGCTACTAACCTTACGACATTGATTTCATGGTTGAGTGATATTCCATTGTACATAAGGACCACAACTTCTTTATCCATTATTCTCTTTCCTGGGATATTTAAGGTGGAATGAAGTGGAGGTCCTGGTCAACAGAGCAGCCCTAAACTTTGGGGTGCTTGTGTCTTGCTGATTTTTAATTTTCCCAATTTATACCCCCATGAGTGGAAGTGCCCTATGCTCTCTAAGCTGTGTTTTTCAGATGTTTCAGGACTCACCGGACACTTCTCCAGAGTGGCTCTTGGCAATTTACATCCCGCCGATCAGTGTAGCAAGGCTCCCATTTCTCCATGGCCTGTCCTGCATTTCTGGTTTTCACACTTTTTTCAGCATGGCCCTTTTGGCCGATGGGAAGCGAGACTTCTTTGTAGCGCTGATTTGCCTTTCCAGGTTGCTTGGTTGGCCAAAAAGGGCGCATGCGTTTTTTCCTGAATATATTCAGGAAAAAACGCATGCGCCCTTTTTGGCCAAGGGCATCATTGTCAACGTTTTGCCGCTTTTCATGTGCTTTAAAGGCGATTCGTATCTACCTCTTGAAATCTGTTTCCTGCAATTCTGCCTTGACTTCAAATCCTTTTCTTTGCCTTCCCTCAATATATTTGTGGACGAGAGTTATCATTAATAACTCTGCAGGTTTGTGAATTGCAGTGCCCTGAACCTCCATTTTACAACTCGTTTTTATGGGAGCTGGCCGCAAAATCGCAGAATGTCTTCAGGCCCTGTTCTGGTTTCGGGGGGCAGGCTGAGCCTGTGGTTAATTCTTCTTTCTGATGGGAAAATAGAGTGACCTGTGCCTGTCCCAACACCAAGAGCTAGTCTCTCGTTGGTTCCACGTCTTCCCGTTTATCCTCAGGACAAATTGCAACCTGTATGGAACAGGAGGTTAAAGGTGCTGATGCTCCAAGTAGGGAGCTTGCTAGTAAAGCGGCTGGAATGGCGAACCCGGGCACAAGGAGATGAGAAATGAGGTGCGTTTTAGAAACCTTTCCCCATCACATGGTGTACCATCTTCTGGGTTTCTCATGCATGTTTTTGATGTAGGAAGATGCCCTTGAACCTGGAGATTTGGGACCCATGCGATGGGTACCACGCAGTATTACTTTAAAGGGTCTGCGTTTGCTCACCCAACCTCACCAAACCTCTCAGCCCCAAGAGTGTCCACCCTTATGTCTCATCCAGCTGTGGGTCTAGATATGGTCAATCCAGGTTGCATCACAGCCCCTGAACGCATTGTGTAAGAATTACTCTCTCTTTCACTGTCTTTGTTTCATGGGTGTTTCAAAGTAATTTATTTTTATAATGGGGTTTAGCTGCTTTTCACTGCTGTGTTTATGCCGCTTTACACCCACTTGACACACTAACAGAGAGATATCAATACATAGGTTTTACGATTATTATTAGTCAGATATATTCTTGTGTGGTGAATAGGGCGTGTTGAGTCCAGTTCTCTGAGCAAGGAGTAGGTCTTGTCTATTACATATTGGGTTTATGGAACGGTATCTGAGCTAATTTGATACCCTTGTTTTATGTATCACCCCACCTCACCTTTCCCGTTAAGCAGCCATAGTGTGTTTTCTGCATGTGTGACTCTGTTCTGTTTTGTAATTCAGTTCAAGTGTAACGGTTTTTACATTCCCTCTATCAGTGATACCTTATGAGAAGTGTCCTTTTCTGTGTGACTTATTTCACTTAGAATCGTCGTACCTAAATCCACTCATCATGCTGCTACTAACCATACGACATTGATTTCATGGCTGAGTGATATTCCATTGTACATAAGGACCACAACTTCTTTATCCATTTTTCTCTTTCCTGGGATATTGAAGGTGGAATGAAGTGGAGGTCCTGGTCAACAGAGCAGCCCTAAACTTTGGGGTGCTTGTGTCTTGCTGATTTTTAATTTTCCCAATTTATACCCCCATGAGTGGAAGTGCCCTATGCTATCTAAGCTGTGTTTTTCAGATGTTTCAGGACTCACCGGACACTTCTCCGGAGTGGCTCTTGGCAATTTACATCCCGCCCATCAGTGTAGCAAGGCTCCCATTTCTCCATGGCCTTTCCTGCATTTCTGGTTTTGACACTTTTTTCAGCATGGCCCTTTTGGCCGATGGGAAGCGAGACTTCTTTTTAGCGCTGATTTGCCTTTCCAGGTTGCTTGGTTGGCCAAAAAGGGCGTATGCGTTTTTTCCTGAATATATTCAGGAAAAAACGCATACGCCCTTTTTGGCCAAGGGCATCATTGTCAACGTTTTGCCGCTTTTCATGTGCTTTAAAGGCGATTCGAATCTACCTCCTGAAATCTGTTTCCTGCAATTCTGCCTTGATTTCAAATCCTCTTCTTTGCCTTCCCTCAATTTATTTGTGGACGAGAGTTATCATTTATAACTCTGCAGGTTTGTGAATTGCAGTGCCCTGAACCTCCATTTTACAACTCGTTTTTATGGGAGCTGGCGGCAAAATCGCAGAATGGCTTCAGGCCCTGTTCTGGTTCCGGGGGGCAGGCTGAGCCTGTGGTTAATTCTTCTTTCTGATGGGAAAATAGAGTGAGCTGTGCCTGTCCCAACACCAAGAGCTAGTCTCTCGTTGGTTCCACGTCTTCCCGTTTATCCTCAGGACAAATTGCAACCTGTATGGAACAGGAGGTTAAAGGTGCTGATGCTCCAAGTAGGGAGCTTGCTAGTAAAGCGGCTGGAATGGCGAACCCGGGCACAAGGAGATGAGAAATGAGGTGCGTTTTAGAAACCTTTCCCCATCACACGGTGTACCATCTTCTGTGTTTCTCATTCATGTTTTTGATGTAGGAAGATGCCCTTGAACCTGGAGATTTGGGACCCATGCGATGGGTACCACGCAGTATTACTTTAAAGGGTCTGCGTTTGCTCACCCAACCTCACCAAACCTCTCAGCCCCAAGAGTGTCCACCCTTATGTCTCATCCAGCTGTGGGTCTAGATATGGTCAATCCAGGTTGCATCACAGCCCCTGAACGCATTGTGTAAGAATTTCTCTCTCTTTCACTGTCTTTGTTTCATGGGTGTTTCAAAGTAATTTATTTTTATAATGGGGTTTAGCTGCTTTTCACTGCTGTGTTTATGCCGCTTTATACCCACTTGACACACTAACAGAGAGATATCAATACATAGGTTTTACGATTATTATTATTCAGATATATTCTTGTGCGGTGAATAGGGCGTGTTGAGTCCAGTTCTCTGAGCAAGGAGTAGGTCTTGTCTATTACATATTGGGTTTATGGAACGATATCTGAGCTAATTTGATACCCTTGTTTTATGTATCACCCCACCTCCCCTTTCCCGTTAAGCAGCCATAGTGTGTTTTCTGCATGTGTGACTCTGTTCTGTTTTGTAATTCAGTTCAAGTGTAACGGTTTTTACATTCCCTCTATCAGTGATACCTTATGAGAAGTGTCCTTTTCTGTGTGACTTATTTCACTTAGAATCGTCATACCTAAATCCACTCATCATGCTGCTACTAACCTTACGACATTGATTTCATGGTTGAGTGATATTCCATTGTACATAAGGACCACAACTTCTTTATCCATTATTCTCTTTCCTGGGATATTTAAGGTGGAATGAAGTGGAGGTCCTGGTCAACAGAGCAGCCCTAAACTTTGGGGTGCTTGTGTCTTGCTGATTTTTAATTTTCCCAATTTATACCCCCATGAGTGGAAGTGCCCTATGCTCTCTAAGCTGTGTTTTTCAGATGTTTCAGGACTCACCGGACACTTCTCCAGAGTGGCTCTTGGCAATTTACATCCCGCCAATCAGTGTAGCAAGGCTCCCATTTCTCCATGGCCTGTCCTGCATTTCTGGTTTTCACACTTTTTTCAGCATGGCCCTTTTGGTCGATGGGAAGCGAGACTTCTTTGTAGCGCTGATTTGCCTTTCCAGGTTGCTTGGTTGGCCAAAAAGGGCGCATGCGTTTTTTCCTGAATATATTCAGGAAAAAACGCATGCGCCCTTTTTGGCCAAGAGCATCATTGTCAACGTTTTGCCGCTTTTCATGTGCTTTAAAGGCGATTCGTATCTACCTCTTGAAATCTGTTTCCTGCAATTCTGCCTTGACTTCAAATCCTTTTCTTTGCCTTCCCTCAATATATTTGTGGACGAGAGTTATCATTAATAACTCTGCAGGTTTGTGAATTGCAGTGCCCTGAACCTCCATTTTACAACTCGTTTTTATGGGAGCTGGCCGCAAAATCGCAGAATGTCTTCAGGCCCTGTTCTGGTTTCGGGGGGCAGGCTGAGCCTGTGGTTAATTCTTCTTTCTGATGGGAAAATAGAGTGACCTGTGCCTGTCCCAACACCAAGAGCTAGTCTCTCGTTGGTTCCACGTCTTCCCGTTTATCCTCAGGACAAATTGCAACCTGTATGGAACAGGAGGTTAAAGGTGCTGATGCTCCAAGTAGGGAGCTTGCTAGTAAAGCGGCTGGAATGGCGAACCCGGGCACAAGGAGATGAGAAATGAGGTGCGTTTTAGAAACCTTTCCCCATCACATGGTGTACCATCTTCTGGGTTTCTCATGCATGTTTTTGATGTAGGAAGATGCCCTTGAACCTGGAGATTTGGGACCCATGCGATGGGTACCACGCAGTATTACTTTAAAGGGTCTGCGTTTGCTCACCCAACCTCACCAAACCTCTCAGCCCCAAGAGTGTCCACCCTTATGTCTCATCCAGCTGTGGGTCTAGATATGGTCAATCCAGGTTGCATCACAGCCCCTGAACGCATTGTGTAAGAATTACTCTCTCTTTCACTGTCTTTGTTTCATGGGTGTTTCAAAGTAATTTATTTTTATAATGGGGTTTAGCTGCTTTTCACTGCTGTGTTTATGCCGCTTTACACCCACTTGACACACTAACAGAGAGATATCAATACATAGGTTTTACGATTATTATTAGTCAGATATATTCTTGTGTGGTGAATAGGGCGTGTTGAGTCCAGTTCTCTGAGCAAGGAGTAGGTCTTGTCTATTACATATTGGGTTTATGGAACGGTATCTGAGCTAATTTGATACCCTTGTTTTATGTATCACCCCACCTCACCTTTCCCGTTAAGCAGCCATAGTGTGTTTTCTGCATGTGTGACTCTGTTCTGTTTTGTAATTCAGTTCAAGTGTAACGGTTTTTACATTCCCTCTATCAGTGATACCTTATGAGAAGTGTCCTTTTCTGTGTGACTTATTTCACTTAGAATCGTCGTACCTAAATCCACTCATCATGCTGCTACTAACCATACGACATTGATTTCATGGCTGAGTGATATTCCATTGTACATAAGGACCACAACTTCTTTATCCATTTTTCTCTTTCCTGGGATATTGAAGGTGGAATGAAGTGGAGGTCCTGGTCAACAGAGCAGCCCTAAACTTTGGGGTGCTTGTGTCTTGCTGATTTTTAATTTTCCCAATTTATACCCCCATGAGTGGAAGTGCCCTATGCTATCTAAGCTGTGTTTTTCAGATGTTTCAGGACTCACCGGACACTTCTCCGGAGTGGCTCTTGGCAATTTACATCCCGCCCATCAGTGTAGCAAGGCTCCCATTTCTCCATGGCCTTTCCTGCATTTCTGGTTTTGACACTTTTTTCAGCATGGCCCTTTTGGCCGATGGGAAGCGAGACTTCTTTGTAGCGCTGATTTGCCTTTCCAGGTTGCTTGGTTGGCCAAAAAGGGCGTATGCGTTTTTTCCTGAATATATTCAGGAAAAAACGCATACGCCCTTTTTGGCCAAGGGCATCATTGTCAACGTTTTGCCGCTTTTCATGTGCTTTAAAGGTGATTCGAATCTACCTCCTGAAATCTGTTTCATGCAATTCTGCCTTGATTTCAAATCCTCTTCTTTGCCTTCCCTCAATATATTGGTGGACGAGAGTTATCATTTATAACTCTGCAGGTTTGTGAATTGCAGTGCCCTGAAGCTCCATTTTACAACTCGCTTTTTTGGGAGCTGGCCGCAAAAGCCCAGGATGGCTTCAGGCCCTGTTCTGGTTCCGGGGGGCAGGCTGAGCCTGTGGTTAATTCTTCTTCCTGATGGGAAAATAGAGTGACCTGTGCCTGTCCCGACACCAAGAGCTAGTCTCTTGTTGGTTCCCCGTCTTCCCGTTCATCCTCAGGACAAATTGCAACCTGTACGGAACAGGAGGTTAAAGTTGCTGATGCTCCAAGTAGGGAGATTGCTAGTAAAGCGGCTGGAAAGGCGAACCCGGGCACAAGGAGATGAGAAATGAGGTGCGTTTTAGAAACCTTTCCCCATCACACGGTGTACCATCTTCTGGGTTTCTCATGCAGGTTTTGGATGTAGGAAGATGCCCTTGAACCTGGAGATTTGGGACCCATGTGATGGGTACCACGCAGTATTACTTTAAAGGGTCTGCGTTTGCTCACCCAACCTCACCAAACCTCTCAGCCCCAAGAGTGTCCACCCTTATGTCTCATCCAGCTGTGGGTCTAGATATGGTCAATCCAGGTTGCATCACAGCCCCTGAACTCATTGTGTAAGAATTTCTATCTCTTTCACTGTCGTTGTTTCATGGGTTTTTCAAAGTAATTTATTTTCATAATGGGGTTTAGCTGCTTTTCACGGCTGTGTTTATGCCGCTTTACACCCACTTGACACACTAACAGAGAGATATCAATACATAGGTTTTAAGATTATTACTAGTCAGATATATTCTTGTGCGGTGAATAGGGCATGTTGAGTCCAGTTCTCTGAGCAAGGAGTAGGTCTTGTCTACTACATATTGGGTTTATGGAATGGTATCTGAGCTAATTTGATACCCTTGTTTTATGTATCACCCCACCTCACCTTTCCCGTTAAGCAGCCATAGTGTGTTTTCTGCATGTGTGACTCTGTTCTGTTTTGTAATTCAGTTCAAGTGTAACGGTTTTTACATTCCCTCTATCAGTGATACCTTATGAGAAGTGTCCTTTTCTGTGTGACTTATTTCACTTAGAATCGTCGTACCTAAATCCACTCATCATGCTGCTACTAACCTTATGACATTGATTTCATGGCTGAGTGATATTCCATTGTACATAAGGACCACAACTTCTTTATCCATTTTTCTCTTTTCTTGGATATTTAAGGTGGAATGAAGTGGAGGTCCTTGTCAACAGAGCAGCCCTCAACTTTGGGGTGCTTGTGTCTTGCTGATTTTTCATTTTCCCAATTTATACCCCCATGAGTGGAAGTGCCCTATGCTCTCTAAGCTGTGTTTTTCAGATGTTTCAGGATACACCGTACACTTCTCCAGAGTGGTTGTTGGCAATTTACATCCCGCCCATCAGTGTAGCAAGGCTCTCATTTCTCCATGGCCTGTCCTGCATTTCTGGTTTTGACACTTTTTTCAGCATGGCCCTTTTGACCGATGGGAAGCGAGACTTGTCTGTAGCACTGATTTGCCTTTCCAGGTTGCTTGGTTGGCCAAAAAGGGCGTATGCGTTTTTTCCTGAATATATTCAGGAAAAAACGCATACGCCCTTTTTGGCCAAGGGCATCATTGTCAACATTTTGCCGCTTTTCATGTGCTTTAAAGGCGATTCGAATCTACCTCCTAAAATCTGTTTCCTGCAATTCTGCCTTGATTTCAAATCCTCTTCTTTGCCTTCCCTCAATATATTTGTGGACGAGAGTTATCATTTATAACTCTGCAGGTTTGTGAATTGCAGTGCCCTGAACCTCCATTTTACAACTCGCTTTTTTAGGAGCTGGCCGCAAAAGCGCAGGCTGGCTTCAGGCCCTGTTCTGGTTCCGGGGGGCAGGCTGAGCCTGTGGTTAATTCTTCTTCCTGATGGGAAAATAGAGTGACCTGTGCCTGTCCTGACACCAAGAGCTAGTCTCTCGTTGGTTCCCCGTCTTCCCGTTCATCCTCAGGACAAATTGCAAGCTGTACGGAACAGGAGGTTAAAGGTGCTGATGCTCCAAGTAGGGAGATTGCTAGTAAAGTGGCTGGAATGGCGAACCCGGGCACAAGGAGATGAGAAATGAGGTGCGTTTTAGAAACCTTTCCCCATCACACAGTGTACCATCTTCTGGGTTTCTCATGCATGTTTTCGATGTGGGAAGATGCCCTTGAACCTGGAGATTTGGGACCCATGCGATGGGTACCACGCAGTATTACTTTAAAGGGTCTGCGTTTGCTCACCCAACCTCACCAAACCTCTCAGCCCCAAGAGTGTCCACCCTTATGTCTCATCCAGCTGTGGGTCTAGATATGGTCAATCCAGGTTGCATCACAGCCCCTGAACGCATTGTGTAAGAATTTCTAACTCTTTCACTTTTGTTGTTTCATGGGTTTTTCAAAGTAATTTATTTTCATAATGGGGTTTAGCTGCTTTTCACTGCTGTGTTTATGCCGCTTTACACCCACTTGACACACTAACAGAGAGATATCAATACATAGGTTTTAAGATTATTACTAGTCAGGTATATTCTTGTGCGGTGAATAGGGCGTGTTGAGTCCAGTTCTCTGAGCAAGGAGTAGGTCTTGTCTACTACATATTGGGTTTATGGAATGGTATCTGAGCTAATTTGATACCCTTGTTTTATGTATCACCCCACCTCACCTTTCCCGTTAAGCAGCCATAGTCTGTTTTCTGCATGTGTGACGCTGTTCTGTTTTGTAATTCAGTTCAAGTGTAACGGTTTTTACATTCCCTCTATAAGTGATACCTTATGAGAAGTGTCCTTTTCTGTGTGACTTATTTCACTTAGAATCGTCGTACCTAAATCCACTCATCATGCTGCTACTAACCTTATGACATTGATTTCATGGCTGAGTGATATTCCATTGTACATAAGGACCACAATTTTATTATCCATTTTTCTCTTTCGTGGAATATTTAAGGTGGAATGAAGTGGAGGTCCTTGTCAACAGAGCAGCCCTCAACTTTGGGGTGCTTGTGTCTTGCTGATTTTTAATTTTCCCAATTTATACACCCATGAGTGGAAGTGCCCTATGCTCTCTAAGCTGTGTTTTTCAGATGTTTCAGGACACACCATACACTTCTCCAGAGTGGCTGTTGGCAATTTACATCCCGCCCATCAGTGTAGCAAGGCTCCCATTTCTGCATGGCCTGTCCTGCATTTCTGGTTTTGACACTTTTTTCAGCATGGCCCTTTGACCGATGGGAAGCGAGACTTCTCTGTAGCGCTGATTTGCCTTTCCAGGTTGCTTGGTTGGCCAAAAAGGGCGTATGCGTTTTTTCCTGAATATATTCAGGAAAAAACGCATACGCCCTTTTTGGCCAAGGGCATCATTGTCAACGTTTTTCCGCTTTTCATGTGCTTTAAAGGCGATTCGTATCTACCTCCTGAAATCTGTTTCGTGCAATTCTGCCTTGATTTCAAATCCTCTTCTTTGCCTTCCCTCAATATATTTGTGGACGAGAGTTATCATTTATAACTCTGCAGGTTTGTGAATTGCAGTTCCCTGAACCTCCATTTTACAACTCGCTTTTTTGGGAGCTGGCCGCAAAAGCGCAGGATGGCTTCAGGCCCTGTTCTGGTTCCGGGGGGCAGGCTGAGCCTGTGGTTGATTCTTCTTCCTGATGGGAAAATAGAGTGACCTGTGCCTGTCCCGACACCAAGAGCTAGTCTCTCGTTGGTTCCCCGTCTTCCCGTTCATCCTCAGGACAAATTGCAACCTGTACGGAACCGGAGGTTAAAGGTGCTGATGCTCCAAGTAGGGAGATTGCTAGTAAAGCGGCTGGAATGGCGAACCCGGGCACAAGGAGATGAGAAATGAGGTGCGTTTTAGAAACCATTCCCCATCACACGGTGTACCATCTTCTGGGTATCTCATGCATGTTTTCGATGTAGGAAGATGCCCTTGAACCTGGAGATTTGGGACCCATGCGATGGGTACCACGCAGTATTACTTTAAAGGGTCTGCGTTTGCTCACCCAACCTCACCAAACCTCTCAGCCCCAAGAGTGTCCACCCTTATGTCTCATCCAGCTGTGGGTCTAGATATGGTCAATCCAGGTTGCATCACAGCCCCTGAACGCATTGTGTAAGAATTACTCTCTCTTTCACTGTCTTTGTTTCATGGGTGTTTCAAAGTAATTTATTTTCATAATGGGGTTTAGCTGCTTTTCACTGCTGTGTTTATGCCGCTTTACACCCACTTGACACACTAACAGAGAGATATCAGTACATAGGTTTTAAGATTATTACTAGTCAGATATATTCTTGTGCGGTGAATAGGGCGTGTTGAGTCCAGTTCTCTGAGCAAGGAGTAGGTCTTGTCTATTACATATTGGGTTTATGAAACGGTATCTGAGCTAATTTGATACCCTTGTTTTATGTATCACCCCACCTCACCTTTCCCGTTAAGCAGCCATAGTGTATTTTCTGCATGTGTGACTCTGTTCTTTTTTGTAATTCAGTTCAAGTGTAACGGTTTTTACATTCCCTCTATAAGTGATACCTTATGAGAAGTGTCCATTTCTGTGTGACTTATTTCACTTAGAATCGTCGTACCTAAATCCACTCATCATGCTGCTACTAACCTTATGACATTGATTTCATGGCTGAGTGATATTCCATTGTACATAAGGACCACAATTTTATTATCCATTTTTCTCTTTCCTGGGATATTTAAGGTGGAATGAAGTGGAGGTCCTGGTCAACAGAGCAGCCCTAAACTTTGGGGTGCTTGTGTCTTGCTGATTTTTAATTTTCCCAATTTATACCCCCATGAGTGGAAGTGTCCTATGCTCTCTAAGCTGTGTTTTTCAGATGTTTCAGGACTCACCGGACACTTCTCCGGAGTCGCTCTTGGCAATTTACATCCCGCCCATCAGTGTAGCAAGGCTCCCATTTCTGCATGGCCTGTCCTGCATTTCTGGTTTTGACACTTTTTTCAGCATGGCCCTTTTGACCGATGGGAAGCGAGACTTCTTTGTAGCGCTGATTTGCCTTTCCAGGTTGCTTGGTTGGCCAAAAAGGGCGTATGCGTTTTTTCCTGAATATATTCAGGAAAAAACGCATACGCCCTTTTTGGCCAAGGGCATCATTGTCAACGTTTTGCCGCTTTTCATGTGCTCTAAAGGCGATTCGTATCTACCTCCTGAAATCTGTTTCCTGCAATTCTGCCTTGATTTCAAATCCTCTTCTTTGCCTTCCCTCAATATATTTGTGGACGAGAGTTATCATTTATAACTCTGCAGGTTTGTGAATTGCAGTGCCCTGAACCTCCATTTTATAACTCGTTTTTATGGGAGCTGGCCGCAAAATCGCAGAATGGCTTCAGGCCCTGTTCTGGTTCCGGGGGGCAGGCTGAGCCTGTGGTTAATTCTTCTTTCTGATGGGAAAATAGAGTGACCTGTGCCTGTCCCAACACCAAGAGCTAGTCTCTCGTTGGTTCCACGTCTTCCCGTTTATCCTCAGGACAAATTGCAACCTGTATGGAACAGGAGGTTAAAGGTGCTGATGCTCCAAGTAGGGAGCTTGCTAGTAAAGCGGCTGGAATGGCGAACCCGGGCACAAGGAGATGAGAAATGAGGTGCGTTTTAGAAACCTTTCCCCATCACATGGTGTACCATCTTCTGGGTTTCTCATGCATGTTTTTGATGTAGGAAGATGCCCTTGAACCTGGAGATTTGGGACCCATGCGATGGGTACCACGCAGTATTACATTAAAGGGTCTGCGTTTGCTCACCCAACCTCACCAAACCTCTCAGCCCCAAGAGTGTCCACCCTTATGTCTCATCCAGCTGTGCATCTAGATATGGTCAATCCAGGTTGCATCACAGCCCCTGAACGCATTGTGTAAGAATTTCTCTCTCTTTCACTGTCTTTGTTTCATGGGTGTTTCAAAGTAATTTATTTTTATAATGGGGTTTAGCTGCTTTTCACTGCTGTGTTTATGCCGCTTTACACCCACTTGACACACTAACAGAGAGATATCAGTACATAGGTTTTAAGATTATTACTAGTCAGATATATTCTTGTGCGGTGAATAGGGCGTGTTGAGTCCAGTTCTCTGAGCAAGGAGTAGGTCTTGTCTATTACATATTGGGTTTATGGAACGGTATCTGAGCTAATTTGAAACCCTTGTTTTATGTATCACCCCACCTCACCTTTCCCGTTAATCAGCCATAGTGTGTTTTCTGCATGTGTGACTCTGTTCTGTTTTGTAATTCAGTGCAAGTGTAACGGTTTTTACATTCCCTCTATAAGTGATACCTTATGAGAAGTGTCCTTTTCTGTGTGACTTATTTCACTTTGAATCGTCGTACCTAAATCCACTCATCATGCTGCTACTAACCTCATGACATTGATTTCATGGCTGAGTGATATTCCATTGTACATAAAGACCACAACTTTATTATCCATTTTTCTCTTTCCTGGGATATTTAAGGTGGAATGAATTGGAGGTCCTTATCAACAGAGCAGCCCTCAACTTTGGGGTGCTTGTGTCTTGCTGATTTTTAATTTTCCCAATTTATACACCCATGAGTGGAAGTGCCCTATGCTCTCTAAGCTGTGTTTTTCAGATGTTTCAGGACACACCGTACACTTCTCCAGAGTGGCTGTTGGCAATTTAAATTTCCGCCCATCAGTGTAGCAAGGCTCCCATTTCTCCATGGCCTGTACTGCATTTCTGGTTTTGACACTTTTTTCAGCATGGCCCTTTTGACCGATGGGAAGCGAGACTTCTCTGTAGCGCTGATTTGCCTTTCCAGGTTGCTTGGTTGGCCAAAAAGGGCGTATGCGTTTTTTCCTGAATATATTCAGGAAAAAACGCATACGCCCTTTTTGGCCAAGGGCATCATTGTCAACGTTTTGCCGCTTTTCATGTGCTTTAAAGGCGATTCGAATCTACCTCCTGAAATCTGTTTCGTGCAATTCTGCCTTAATTTCAAATCCTCTTCTTTGCCTTCCCACAATATATTTGTGGAAGAGAGTTATGATTTATAACTCTGCAGGTTTGTGAATTGCAGTGCCCTGAACCTCCATTTTACAACTCGCTTTTTTGGTAGCTGGCCGCAAAAGTGCAGGATGGCTTCAGGCCCTGTTCTGGTTCCGGGGGGCAGGCTGAGCCTGTGGTTAATTCTTCTTCCTGATGGGAAAATAGAGTGACCAGTGCCTGTCCCGACACCAAGAGCTAGTCTCTCATTGGTTCCCTGTCTTCCCGTTCATCCTCAGGACAAATTGCAAACTGTACGGAACAGGAGGTTAAAGGTGCTGATGTTCCAAGTAGGGAGATTGCTAGTAAAGCGGCTGGAATGGCGAACCCGGGCACAAGGAGATGAGAAATGAGGTGCGTTTTAGAAACCTTTCCCCATCACACGGTGTACCATCTTCTTGGTTTCTCATGCATGTTTTCGATGTAGGAAGATGCCCTTGAACCTGGAGATTTGGGACCCATGCGATGGGTACCACGCAGTATTACTTTAAAGGGTCTGCATTTGCTCACCCAACCTCACCAAACCTCTCAGCCCCAAGAGTGTCCACCCTTATGTCTCATCCAGCTGTGGGTCTAGATATGGTCAATCCAGGTTGCATCACAGCCCCTGAACTCATTGTGTAAGAATTTCTATCTCTTTCACTGTCGTTGTTTCATGGGTTTTTCAAAGTAATTTATTTTCATAATGGGAATTTAGCTGCTTTTCACGGCTGTGTTTATGCCGCTTTACACCCACTTGACACACTAACAGAGAGATATCAATACATAGGTTTTAAGATTATTACTAGTCAGGTATATTCTTGTGCGGTGAATAGGGCGTGTTGAGTCCAGTTCTCTGAGCAAGGAGTAGGTCTTGTCTACTACATATTGGGTTTATGGAACGGTATCTGAGCTAATTTGATACCCTTGTTTTATGTATCACCCCACCTCCCCTTTCCCGTTAAGCAGCCATAGTGTGTTTTCTGCATGTGTGACTCTGTTCTGTTTTGTAATTCAGTTCAAGTGTAACGGTTTTTACATTCCCTCTAAAAGTGATACCTTATGAGAAGTGTCCTTTTCTGTGTGACTTATTTCACGTAGAATCGTCGTACCTAAATCCATTCATCATGCTGCTACTAACCTTATGACATTGATTTCATGGCTGAGTGATATTCCATTGTACATAAGGACCACAACTTCTTTATCCATTTTTCTCTTTCCTGGGATATTTAAGGTGGAATGAAGTGGAGGTCCTTGTCAACAGAGCAGCCCTCAACTTTGGGGTGCTTGTGTCTTGCTGATTTTTCATTTTCCCAATTTATACCCCCATGAGTGGAAGTGCCCTATGCTCTCTAAGCTGTGTTTTTCAGATGTTTCAGGACACACCGTACACTTCTCCAGAGTGGCTGTTGGCAATTTACATCCCGCCCATCAGTGTAGCAAGGCTCCCATTTCTCCATGGCCTGTCCTGCATTTCTGGTTTTGACACTTTTTTCAGCATGGCCCTTTTGACCGATGGGAAGCGAGACTTCTTTGTAGCGCTGATTTGCCTTTCCAGGTTGCTTGGTTGGCCAAAAAGGGCGTATGCGTTTTTTCCTGAATATATTCAGGAAAAAACGCATACGCCCTTTTTGGCCAAGGGCATCATTGTCAACGTTTTGCCGCTTTTCATGTGCTTTAAAGGCGATTCGAATCTACCTCCTGAAATCTGTTTCCTGCAATTCTGCCTTGATTTCAAATCCTCTTCTTTGCCTTCCCTCAATTTATTTGTGGACGAGAGTTATCATTTATAACTCTGCAGGTTTGTGAATTGCAGTGCCCTGAACCTCCATTTTACAACTCGTTTTTATGGGAGCTGGCGGCAAAATCGCAGAATGGCTTCAGGCCCTGTTCTGGTTCCGGGGGGCAGGCTGAGCCTGTGGTTAATTCTTCTTTCTGATGGGAAAATAGAGTGACCTGTGCCTGTCCCAACACCAAGAGCTAGTCTCTCGTTGGTTCCACGTCTTCCCGTTTATCCTCAGGACAAATTGCAACCTGTATGGAACAGGAGGTTAAAGGTGCTGATGCTCCAAGTAGGGAGCTTGCTAGTAAAGCGGCTGGAATGGCGAACCCGGGCACAAGGAGATGAGAAATGAGGTGCGTTTTAGAAACCTTTCCCCATCACACGGTGTACCATCTTCTGTGTTTCTCATTCATGTTTTTGATGTAGGAAGATGCCCTTGAACCTGGAGATTTGGGACCCATGCGATGGGTACCACGCAGTATTACTTTAAAGGGTCTGCGTTTGCTCACCCAACCTCACCAAACCTCTCAGCCCCAAGAGTGTCCACCCTTATGTCTCATCCAGCTGTGGGTCTAGATATGGTCAATCCAGGTTGCATCACAGCCCCTGAACGCATTGTGTAAGAATTTCTCTCTCTTTCACTGTCTTTGTTTCATGGGTGTTTCAAAGTAATTTATTTTTATAATGGGGTTTAGCTGCTTTTCACTGCTGTGTTTATGCCGCTTTACACCCACTTGACACACTAACAGAGAGATATCAATACATAGGTTTTACGATTATTATTAGTCAGATATATTCTTGTGCGGTGAATAGGGCGTGTTGAGTCCAGTTCTCTGAGCAAGGAGTAGGTCTTGTCTATTACATATTGGGTTTATGGAACGGTATCTGAGCTAATTTGATACCCTTGTTTTATGTATCACCCCACCTCACCTTTCCCGTTAATCAGCCATAGTGTGTTTTCTGCATGTGTGACTCTGTTCTGTTTTGTAATTCAGTTCAAGTGTAACGGTTTTTACATTCCCTCTATCAGTGATACCTTATGAGAAGTGTCCTTTTCTGTGTGACTTATTTCACTTAGAATCGTCGTACCTAAATCCACTCATCATGCTGCTACTAACCTTACGACATTAATTTCATGGCTGTGTGATATTCCATTGTACATAAGGGCCACAACTTCTTTATCCATTTTTCTCTTTCCTGGGATATTTAAGGTGGAATGAAGTGGAGGTCCTGGTCAACAGAGCAGCCCTAAACTTTGGGGTGCTTGTGTCTTGCTGATTTTTAATTTTCCCAATTTATACCCCCATGAGTGGAAGTGTCCTATGCTCTCTAAGCTGTGTTTTTCAGATGTTTCAGGACTCACCGGACACTTCTCCGGAGTCGCTCTTGGCAATTTACATCCCGCCCATCAGTGTAGCAAGGCTCCCATTTCTGCATGGCCTGTCCTGCATTTCTGGTTTTGACACTTTTTTCAGCATGGCCCTTTTGACCGATGGGAAGCGAGACTTCTTTGTAGCGCTGATTTGCCTTTCCAGGTTGCTTGGTTGGCCAAAAAGGGCGTATGCGTTTTTTCCTGAATATATTCAGGAAAAAACGCATACGCCCTTTTTGGCCAAGGGCATCATTGTCAACGTTTTGCCGCTTTTCATGTGCTCTAAAGGCGATTCGTATCTACCTCCTGAAATCTGTTTCCTGCAATTCTGCCTTGATTTCAAATCCTCTTCTTTGCCTTCCCTCAATATATTTGTGGACGAGAGTTATCATTTATAACTCTGCAGGTTTGTGAATTGCAGTGCCCTGAACCTCCATTTTACAACTCGTTTTTATGGGAGCTGGCCGCAAAATCGCAGAATGGCTTCAGGCCCTGTTCTGGTTCCGGGGGGCAGGCTGAGCCTGTGGTTAATTCTTCTTTCTGATGGGAAAATAGAGTGACCTGTGCCTGTCCCAACACCAAGAGCTAGTCTCTCGTTGGTTCCACGTCTTCCCGTTTATCCTCAGGACAAATTGCAACCTGTATGGAACAGGAGGTTAAAGGTGCTGATGCTCCAAGTAGGGAGCTTGCTAGTAAAGCGGCTGGAATGGCGAACCCGGGCACAAGGAGATGAGAAATGAGGTGCGTTTTAGAAACCTTTCCCCATCACACGGTGTACCATCTTCTGGGTTTCTCATGCATGTTTTTGATGTAGGAAGATGCCCTTGAACGTGGAGATTTGGGACCCATGCGATGGGTACCACGCAGTATTACATTAAAGGGTCTGCGTTTGCTCACCCAACCTCACCAAACCTCTCAGCCCCAAGAGTGTCCACCCTTATGTCTCATCCAGCTGTGCATCTAGATATGGTCAATCCAGGTTGCATCACAGCCCCTGAACGCATTGTGTAAGAATTTCTCTCTCTTTCACTGTCTTTGTTTCATGGGTGTTTCAAAGTAATTTATTTTTATAATGGGGTTTAGCTGCTTTTCACTGCTGTGTTTATGCCGCTTTACACCCACTTGACACACTAACAGAGAGATATCAGTACATAGGTTTTAAGATTATTACTAGTCAGATATATTCTTGTGCGGTGAATAGGGCGTGTTGAGTCCAGTTCTCTGAGCAAGGAGTAGGTCTTGTCTATTACATATTGGGTTTATGGAATGGTATCTGAGCTAATTTGAAACCCTTGTTTTATGTATCACCCCACCTCACCTTTCCCGTTAATCAGCCATAGTGTGTTTTCTGCATGTGTGACTCTGTTCTGTTTTGTAATTCAGTGCAAGTGTAACGGTTTTTACATTCCCTCTATAAGTGATACCTTATGAGAAGTGTCCTTTTCTGTGTGACTTATTTCACTTAGAATCGTCGTACCTAAATCCACTCATCATGCTGCTACTAACCTCATGACATTGATTTCATGGCTGAGTGATATTGCATTGTACATAAAGACCACAACTTTATTATCCATTTTTCTCTTTCCTGGGATATTTAAGGTGGAATGAATTGGAGGTCCTTGTCAACAGAGCAGCCCTCAACTTTGGGGTGCTTGTGTCTTGCTGATTTTTAATTTTCCCAATTTATACACCCATGAGTGGAAGTGCCCTATGCTCTCTAAGCTGTGTTTTTCAGATGTTTCAGGACACACCGTACACTTCTCCAGAGTGGCTGTTGGCAATTTACATTCCGCCCATCAGTGTAGCAAGGCTCCCATTTCTCCATGGCCTGTACTGCATTTCTGGTTTTGACACTTTTTTCAGCATGGCCCTTTTGACCGATGGGAAGCGAGACTTCTCTGTAGCGCTGATTTGCCTTTCCAGGTTGCTTGGTTGGCCAAAAAGGGCGTATGCGTTTTTTCCTGAATATATTCAGGAAAAAACGCATACGCCCTTTTTGGCCAAGGGCATCATTGTCAACGTTTTGCCGCTTTTCATGTGCTTTAAAGGCGATTCGAATCTACCTCCTGAAATCTGTTTCGTGCAATTCTGCCTTAATTTCAAATCCTCTTCTTTGCCTTCCCACAATATATTTGTGGAAGAGAGTTATCATTTATAACTCTGCAGGTTTGTGAATTGCAGTGCCCTGAACCTCCATTTTACAACTCGCTTTTTTGGTAGCTGGCCGCAAAAGTGCAGGATGGCTTCAGGCCCTGTTCTGGTTCCGGGGGGCAGGCTGAGCCTGTGGTTAATTCTTCTTCCTGATGGGAAAATAGAGTGACCAGTGCCTGTCCCGACACCAAGAGCTAGTCTCTCATTGGTTCCCTGTCTTCCCGTTCATCCTCAGGACAAATTGCAAACTGTACGGAACAGGAGGTTAAAGGTGCTGATGTTCCAAGTAGGGAGATTGCTAGTAAAGCGGCTGGAATGGCGAACCCGGGCACAAGGAGATGAGAAATGAGGTGCGTTTTAGAAACCTTTCCCCATCACACGGTGTACCATCTTCTTGGTTTCTCATGCATGTTTTCGATGTAGGAAGATGCCCTTGAACCTGGAGATTTGGGACCCATGCGATGGGTACCACGCAGTATTACTTTAAAGGGTCTGCATTTGCTCACCCAACCTCACCAAACCTCTCAGCCCCAAGAGTGTCCACCCTTATGTCTCATCCAGCTGTGGGTCTAGATATGGTCAATCCAGGTTGCATCACAGCCCCTGAACTCATTGTGTAAGAATTTCTATCTCTTTCACTGTCGTTGTTTCATGGGTTTTTCAAAGTAATTTATTTTCATAATGGGAATTTAGCTGTTTTTCACGGCTGTGTTTATGCCGCTTTACACCCACTTGACACACTAACAGAGAGATATCAATACATAGGTTTTAAGATTATTACTAGTCAGGTATATTCTTGTGCGGTGAATAGGGCGTGTTGAGTCCAGTTCTCTGAGCAAGGAGTAGGTCTTGTCTACTACATATTGGGTTTATGGAACGGTATCTGAGCTAATTTGATACCCTTGTTTTATGTATCACCCCACCTCCCCTTTCCCGTTAAGCAGCCATAGTGTGTTTTCTGCATGTGTGACTCTGTTCTGTTTTGTAATTCAGTTCAAGTGTAACGGTTTTTACATTCCCTCTAAAAGTGATACCTTATGAGAAGTGTCCTTTTCTGTGTGACTTATTTCACGTAGAATCGTCGTACCTAAATCCACTCATCATGCTGCTACTAACCTTATGACATTGATTTCATGGCTGAGTGATATTCCATTGTACATAAGGACCACAACTTCTTTATCCATTTTTCTCTTTCCTGGGATATTTAAGGTGGAATGAAGTGGAGGTCCTTGTCAACAGAGCAGCCCTCAACTTTGGGGTGCTTGTGTCTTGCTGATTTTTCATTTTCCCAATTTATACCCCCATGAGTGGAAGTGCCCTATGCTCTCTAAGCTGTGTTTTTCAGATGTTTCAGGACACACCGTACACTTCTCCAGAGTGGCTGTTGGCAATTTACATCCCGCCCATCAGTGTAGCAAGGCTCCCATTTCTCCATGGCCTGTCCTGCATTTCTGGTTTTGACACTTTTTTCAGCATGGCCCTTTTGACCGATGGGAAGCGAGACTTCTTTGTAGCGCTGATTTGCCTTTCCAGGTTGCTTGGTTGGCCAAAAAGGGCGTATGCGTTTTTTCCTGAATATATTCAGGAAAAAACGCATACGCCCTTTTTGGCCAAGGGCATCATTGTCAACGTTTTGCCGCTTTTCATGTGCTTTAAAGGCGATTCGAATCTACCTCCTGAAATCTGTTTCCTGCAATTCTGCCTTGATTTCAAATCCTCTTCTTTGCCTTCCCTCAATTTATTTGTGGACGAGAGTTATCATTTATAACTCTGCAGGTTTGTGAATTGCAGTGCCCTGAACCTCCATTTTACAACTCGTTTTTATGGGAGCTGGCGGCAAAATCGCAGAATGGCTTCAGGCCCTGTTCTGGTTCCGGGGGGCAGGCTGAGCCTGTGGTTAATTCTTCTTTCTGATGGGAAAATAGAGTGACCTGTGCCTGTCCCAACACCAAGAGCTAGTCTCTCGTTGGTTCCACGTCTTCCCGTTTATCCTCAGGACAAATTGCAACCTGTATGGAACAGGAGGTTAAAGGTGCTGATGCTCCAAGTAGGGAGCTTGCTAGTAAAGCGGCTGGAATGGCGAACCCGGGCACAAGGAGATGAGAAATGAGGTGCGTTTTAGAAACCTTTCCCCATCACACGGTGTACCATCTTCTGTGTTTCTCATTCATGTTTTTGATGTAGGAAGATGCCCTTGAACCTGGAGATTTGGGACCCATGCGATGGGTACCACGCAGTATTACTTTAAAGGGTCTGCGTTTGCTCACCCAACCTCACCAAACCTCTCAGCCCCAAGAGTGTCCACCCTTATGTCTCATCCAGCTGTGGGTCTAGATATGGTCAATCCAGGTTGCATCACAGCCCCTGAACGCATTGTGTAAGAATTTCTCTCTCTTTCACTGTCTTTGTTTCATGGGTGTTTCAAAGTAATTTATTTTTATAATGGGGTTTAGCTGCTTTTCACTGCTGTGTTTATGCCGCTTTACACCCACTTGACACACTAACAGAGAGATATCAATACATAGGTTTTACGATTATTATTAGTCAGATATATTCTTGTGCGGTGAATAGGGCGTGTTGAGTCCAGTTCTCTGAGCAAGGAGTAGGTCTTGTCTATTACATATTGGGTTTATGGAACGGTATCTGAGCTAATTTGATACCCTTGTTTTATGTATCACCCCACCTCACCTTTCCCGTTAATCAGCCATAGTGTGTTTTCTGCATGTGTGACTCTGTTCTGTTTTGTAATTCAGTTCAAGTGTAACGGTTTTTACATTCCCTCTATCAGTGATACCTTATGAGAAGTGTCCTTTTCTGTGTGACTTATTTCACTTAGAATCGTCGTACCTAAATCCACTCATCATGCTGCTACTAACCTTACGACATTAATTTCATGGCTGTGTGATATTCCATTGTACATAAGGGCCACAACTTCTTTATCCATTTTTCTCTTTCCTGGGATATTTAAGGTGGAATGAAGTGGAGGTCCTGGTAAACAGAGCAGCCCTAAACTTTGGGGTGCTTGTGTCTTGCTGATTTTTAATTTTCCCAATTTATACCCCCATGAGTGGAAGTGTCCTATGCTCTCTAAGCTGTGTTTTTCAGATGTTTCAGGACTCACCGGACACTTCTCCGGAGTCGCTCTTGGCAATTTACATCCCGCCCATCAGTGTAGCAAGGCTCCCATTTCTGCATGGCCTGTCCTGCATTTCTGGTTTTGACACTTTTTTCAGCATGGCCCTTTTGACCGATGGGAAGCGAGACTTCTTTGTAGCGCTGATTTGCCTTTCCAGGTTGCTTGGTTGGCCAAAAAGGGCGTATGCGTTTTTTCCTGAATATATTCAGGAAAAAACGCATACGCCCTTTTTGGCCAAGGGCATCATTGTCAACGTTTTGCCGCTTTTCATGTGCTCTAAAGGCGATTCGTATCTACCTCCTGAAATCTGTTTCCTGCAATTCTGCCTTGATTTCAAATCCTCTTCTTTGCCTTCCCTCAATATATTTGTGGATGAGAGTTATCATTTATAACTCTGCAGGTTTGTGAATTGCAGTGCCCTGAACCTCCATTTTACAACTCGTTTTTATGGGAGCTGGCCGCAAAATCGCAGAATGGCTTCAGGCCCTGTTCTGGTTCCGGGGGGCAGGCTGAGCCTGTGGTTAATTCTTCTTTCTGATGGGAAAATAGAGTGACCTGTGCCTGTCCCAACACCAAGAGCTAGTCTCTCGTTGGTTCCACGTCTTCCCGTTTATCCTCAGGACAAATTGCAACCTGTATGGAACAGGAGGTTAAAGGTGCTGATGCTCCAAGTAGGGAGCTTGCTAGTAAAGCGGCTGGAATGGCGAACCCGGGCACAAGGAGATGAGAAATGAGGTGCGTTTTAGAAACCTTTCCCCATCACACGGTGTACCATCTTCTGGGTTTCTCATGCATGTTTTTGATGTAGGAAGATGCCCTTGAACCTGGAGATTTGGGACCCATGCGATGGGTACCACGCAGTATTACATTAAAGGGTCTGCGTTTGCTCACCCAACCTCACCAAACCTCTCAGCCCCAAGAGTGTCCACCCTTATGTCTCATCCAGCTGTGGGTCTAGATATGGTCAATCCAGGTTGCATCACAGCCCCTGAACGCATTGTGTAAGAATTTCTCTCTCTTTCACTGTCTTTGTTTCATGGGTGTTTCAAAGTAATTTATTTTTATAATGGGGTTTAGCTGCTTTTCACTGCTGTGTTTATGCCGCTTTACACCCACTTGACACACTAACAGAGAGATATCAGTACATAGGTTTTAAGATTATTACTAGTCAGATATATTCTTGTGCGGTGAATAGGGCGTGTTGAGTCCAGTTCTCTGAGCAAGGAGTAGGTCTTGTCTATTACATATTGGGTTTATGGAACGGTATCTGAGCTAATTTGAAACCCTTGTTTTATGTATCACCCCACCTCACCTTTCCCGTTAATCAGCCATAGTGTGTTTTCTGCATGTGTGACTCTGTTCTGTTTTGTAATTCAGTGCAAGTGTAACGGTTTTTACATTCCCTCTATAAGTGATACCTTATGAGAAGTGTCCTTTTCTGTGTGACTTATTTCACTTAGAATCGTCGTACCTAAATCCACTCATCATGCTGCTACTAACCTCATGACATTGATTTCATGGCTGAGTGATATTCCATTGTACATAAAGACCACAACTTTATTATCCATTTTTCTCTTTCCTGGGATATTTAAGGTGGAATGAATTGGAGGTCCTTGTCAACAGAGCAGCCCTCAACTTTGGGGTGCTTGTGTCTTGCTGATTTTTAATTTTCCCAATTTATACACCCATGAGTGGAAGTGCCCTATGCTCTCTAAGCTGTGTTTTTCAGATGTTTCAGGACACACCGTACACTTCTCCAGAGTGGCTGTTGGCAATTTACATTCCGCCCATCAGTGTAGCAAGGCTCCCATTTCTCCATGGCCTGTACTGCATTTCTGGTTTTGACACTTTTTTCAGCATGGCCCTTTTGACCGATGGGAAGCGAGACTTCTCTGTAGCGCTGATTTGCCTTTCCAGGTTGCTTGGTTGGCCAAAAAGGGCGTATGCGTTTTTTCCTGAATATATTCAGGAAAAAACGCATACGCCCTTTTTGGCCAAGGGCATCATTGTCAACGTTTTGCCGCTTTTCATGTGCTTTAAAGGCGATTCGAATCTACCTCCTGAAATCTGTTTCGTGCAATTCTGCCTTAATTTCAAATCCTCTTCTTTGCCTTCCCACAATATATTTGTGGAAGAGAGTTATCATTTATAACTCTGCAGGTTTGTGAATTGCAGTGCCCTGAACCTCCATTTTACAACTCGCTTTTTTGGTAGCTGGCCGCAAAAGTGCAGGATGGCTTCAGGCCCTGTTCTGGTTCCGGGGGGCAGGCTGAGCCTGTGGTTAATTCTTCTTCCTGATGGGAAAATAGAGTGACCAGTGCCTGTCCCGACACCAAGAGCTAGTCTCTCATTGGTTCCCTGTCTTCCCGTTCATCCTCAGGACAAATTGCAAACTGTACGGAACAGGAGGTTAAAGGTGCTGATGTTCCAAGTAGGGAGATTGCTAGTAAAGCGGCTGGAATGGCGAACCCGGGCACAAGGAGATGAGAAATGAGGTGCGTTTTAGAAACCTTTCCCCATCACACGGTGTACCATCTTCTGGGTTTCTCATGCATGTTTTCGATGTAGGAAGATGCCCTTGAACCTGGAGATTTGGGACCCATGTGATGGGTACCACGCAGTATTACTTTAAAGGGTCTGCATTTGCTCACCCAACCTCACCAAACCTCTCAGCCCCAAGAGTGTCCACCCTTATGTCTCATCCAGCTGTGGGTCTAGATATGGTCAATCCAGGTTGCATCACAGCCCCTGAACTCATTGTGTAAGAATTTCTATCTCTTTCACTGTTGTTGTTTCATGGGTTTTTCAAAGTAATTTATTTTCATAATGGGAATTTAGCTGCTTTTCACGGCTGTGTTTATGCCGCTTTACACCCACTTGACACACTAACAGAGAGATATCAATACATAGGTTTTAAGATTATTACTAGTCAGGTATATTCTTGTGCGGTGAATAGGGCGTGTTGAGTCCAGTTCTCTGAGCAAGGAGTAGGTCTTGTCTACTACATATTGGGTTTATGGAACGGTATCTGAGCTAATTTGATACCCTTGTTTTATGTATCACCCCACCTCCCCTTTCCCGTTAAGCAGCCATAGTGTGTTTTCTGCATGTGTGACTCTGTTCTGTTTTGTAATTCAGTTCAAGTGTAACGGTTTTTACATTCCCTCTAAAAGTGATACCTTATGAGATGTGTCCTTTTCTGTGTGACTTATTTCACGTAGAATCGTCGTACCTAAATCCACTCATCATGCTGCTACTAACCTTATGACATTGATTTCATGGCTGAGTGATATTCCATTGTACATAAGGACCACAACTTCTTTATCCATTTTTCTCTTTCCTGGGATATTGAAGGTGGAATGAAGTGGAGGTCCTTGTCAACAGAGCAGCCCTCAACTTTGGGGTGCTTGTGTCTTGCTGATTTTTAATTTTCCCAATTTATACACCCATGAGTGGAAGTGCCCTATGCTCTCTAAGCTGTGTTTTTCAGATGTTTCAGGACACACCGTACACTTCTCCAGAGTGGCTGTTGGCAATTTACATTCCGCCCATCAGTGTAGCAAGGCTCCCATTTCTCCATGGCCTGTACTGCATTTCTGGTTTTGACACTTTTTTCAGCATGGCCCTTTTGACCGATGGGAAGCGAGACTTCTCTGTAGCGCTGATTTGCCTTTCCAGGTTGCTTGGTTGGCCAAAAAGGGCGTATGCGTTTTTTCCTGAATATATTCAGGAAAAAACGCATACGCCCTTTTTGGCCAAGGGCATCATTGTCAACGTTTTGCCGCTTTTCATGTGCTTTAAAGGCGATTCGAATCTACCTCCTGAAATCTGTTTCGTGCAATTCTGCCTTAATTTCAAATCCTCTTCTTTGCCTTCCCACAATATATTTGTGGAAGAGAGTTATCATTTATAACTCTGCAGGTTTGTGAATTGCAGTGCCCTGAACCTCCATTTTACAACTCGCTTTTTTGGTAGCTGGCCGCAAAAGTGCAGGATGGCTTCAGGCCCTGTTCTGGTTCCGGGGGGCAGGCTGAGCCTGTGGTTAATTCTTCTTCCTGATGGGAAAATAGAGTGACCAGTGCCTGTCCCGACACCAAGAGCTAGTCTCTCATTGGTTCCCTGTCTTCCCGTTCATCCTCAGGACAAATTGCAAACTGTACGGAACAGGAGGTTAAAGGTGCTGATGTTCCAAGTAGGGAGATTGCTAGTAAAGCGGCTGGAATGGCGAACCCGGGCACAAGGAGATGAGAAATGAGGTGCGTTTTAGAAACCTTTCCCCATCACACGGTGTACCATCTTCTGGGTTTCTCATGCATGTTTTCGATGTAGGAAGATGCCCTTGAACCTGGAGATTTGGGACCCATGTGATGGGTACCACGCAGTATTACTTTAAAGGGTCTGCATTTGCTCACCCAACCTCACCAAACCTCTCAGCCCCAAGAGTGTCCACCCTTATGTCTCATCCAGCTGTGGGTCTAGATATGGTCAATCCAGGTTGCATCACAGCCCCTGAACTCATTGTGTAAGAATTTCTATCTCTTTCACTGTTGTTGTTTCATGGGTTTTTCAAAGTAATTTATTTTCATAATGGGAATTTAGCTGCTTTTCACGGCTGTGTTTATGCCGCTTTACACCCACTTGACACACTAACAGAGAGATATCAATACATAGGTTTTAAGATTATTACTAGTCAGGTATATTCTTGTGCGGTGAATAGGGCGTGTTGAGTCCAGTTCTCTGAGCAAGGAGTAGGTCTTGTCTACTACATATTGGGTTTATGGAACGGTATCTGAGCTAATTTGATACCCTTGTTTTATGTATCACCCCACCTCCCCTTTCCCGTTAAGCAGCCATAGTGTGTTTTCTGCATGTGTGACTCTGTTCTGTTTTGTAATTCAGTTCAAGTGTAACGGTTTTTACATTCCCTCTAAAAGTGATACCTTATGAGATGTGTCCTTTTCTGTGTGACTTATTTCACGTAGAATCGTCGTACCTAAATCCACTCATCATGCTGCTACTAACCTTATGACATTGATTTCATGGCTGAGTGATATTCCATTGTACATAAGGACCACAACTTCTTTATCCATTTTTCTCTTTCCTGGGATATTGAAGGTGGAATGAAGTGGAGGTCCTTGTCAACAGAGCAGCCCTCAACTTTGGGGTGCTTGTGTCTTGCTGATTTTTCATTTTCCCAATTTATACCCCCATGAGTGGAAGTGCCCTATGCTCTCTAAGCTGTGTTTTTCAGATGTTTCAGGACACACCGTACACTTCTCCAGAGTGGCTGTTGGCAATTTACATCCCGCCCATCAGTGTAGCAAGGCTCCCATTTCTCCATGGCCTGTCCTGCATTTCTGGTTTTGACACTTTTTTCAGCATGGCCCTTTTGACCGATGGGAAGCGAGACTTCTTTGTAGCGCTGATTTGCCTTTCCAGGTTGCTTGGTTGGCCAAAAAGGGCGTATGCGTTTTTTCCTGAATATATTCAGGAAAAAACGCATACGCCCTTTTTGGCCAAGGGCATCATTGTCAACGTTTTGCCGCTTTTCATGTGCTTTAAAGGCGATTCGAATCTACCTCCTGAAATCTGTTTCCTGCAATTCTGCCTTGATTTCAAATCCTCTTCTTTGCCTTCCCTCAATTTATTTGTGGACGAGAGTTATCATTTATAACTCTGCAGGTTTGTGAATTGCAGTGCCCTGAACCTCCATTTTACAACTCGTTTTTATGGGAGCTGGCGGCAAAATCGCAGAATGGCTTCAGGCCCTGTTCTGGTTCCGGGGGGCAGGCTGAGCCTGTGGTTAATTCTTCTTTCTGATGGGAAAATAGAGTGACCTGTGCCTGTCCCAACACCAAGAGCTAGTCTCTCGTTGGTTCCACGTCTTCCCGTTTATCCTCAGGACAAATTGCAACCTGTATGGAACAGGAGGTTAAAGGTGCTGATGCTCCAAGTAGGGAGCTTGCTAGTAAAGCGGCTGGAATGGCGAACCCGGGCACAAGGAGATGAGAAATGAGGTGCGTTTTAGAAACCTTTCCCCATCACACGGTGTACCATCTTCTGTGTTTCTCATTCATGTTTTTGATGTAGGAAGATGCCCTTGAACGTGGAGATTTGGGACCCATGCGATGGGTACCACGCAGTATTACTTTAAAGGGTCTGCGTTTGCTCACCCAACCTCACCAAACCTCTCAGCCCCAAGAGTGTCCACCCTTATGTCTCATCCAGCTGTGGGTCTAGATATGGTCAATCCAGGTTGCATCACAGCCCCTGAACGCATTGTGTAAGAATTTCTCTCTCTTTCACTGTCTTTGTTTCATGGGTGTTTCAAAGTAATTTATTTTTATAATGGGGTTTAGCTGCTTTTCACTGCTGTGTTTATGCCGCTTTATACCCACTTGACACACTAACAGAGAGATATCAATACATAGGTTTTACGATTATTATTATTCAGATATATTCTTGTGCGGTGAATAGGGCGTGTTGAGTCCAGTTCTCTGAGCAAGGAGTAGGTCTTGTCTATTACATATTGGGTTTATGGAACGATATCTGAGCTAATTTGATACCCTTGTTTTATGTATCACCCCACCTCACCTTTCCCGTTAAGCAGCCATAGTGTGTTTTCTGCATGTGTGACTCTGTTCTGTTTTGTAATTCAGTTCAAGTGTAACGGTTTTTACATTCCCTCTATCAGTGATACCTTATGAGAAGTGTCCTTTTCTGTGTGACTTATTTCACTTAGAATCGTCATACCTAAATCCACTCATCATGCTGCTACTAACCTTACGACATTGATTTCATGGTTGAGTGATATTCCATTGTACATAAGGACCACAACTTCTTTATCCATTATTCTCTTTCCTGGGATATTTAAGGTGGAATGAAGTGGAGGTCCTGGTCAACAGAGCAGCCCTAAACTTTGGGGTGCTTGTGTCTTGCTGATTTTTAATTTTCCCAATTTATACCCCCATGAGTGGAAGTGCCCTATGCTCTCTAAGCTGTGTTTTTCAGATGTTTCAGGACTCACCGGACACTTCTCCAGAGTGGCTCTTGGCAATTTACATCCCGCCGATCAGTGTAGCAAGGCTCCCATTTCTCCATGGCCTGTCCTGCATTTCTGGTTTTCACACTTTTTTCAGCATGGCCCTTTTGGCCGATGGGAAGCGAGACTTCTTTGTAGCGCTGATTTGCCTTTCCAGGTTGCTTGGTTGGCCAAAAAGGGCGCATGCGTTTTTTCCTGAATATATTCAGGAAAAGACGCATGCGCCCTTTTTGGCCAAGGGCATCATTGTCAACGTTTTGCCGCTTTTCATGTGCTTTAAAGGCGATTCGTATCTACCTCTTGAAATCTGTTTCCTGCAATTCTGCCTTGACTTCAAATCCTTTTCTTTGCCTTCCCTCAATATATTTGTGGACGAGAGTTATCATTAATAACTCTGCAGGTTTGTGAATTGCAGTGCCCTGAACCTCCATTTTACAACTCGTTTTTATGGGAGCTGGCCGCAAAATCGCAGAATGTCTTCAGGCCCTGTTCTGGTTTCGGGGGGCAGGCTGAGCCTGTGGTTAATTCTTCTTTCTGATGGGAAAATAGAGTGACCTGTGCCTGTCCCAACACCAAGAGCTAGTCTCTCGTTGGTTCCACGTCTTCCCGTTTATCCTCAGGACAAATTGCAACCTGTATGGAACAGGAGGTTAAAGGTGCTGATGCTCCAAGTAGGGAGCTTGCTAGTAAAGCGGCTGGAATGGCGAACCCGGGCACAAGGAGATGAGAAATGAGGTGCGTTTTAGAAACCTTTCCCCATCACATGGTGTACCATCTTCTGGGTTTCTCATGCATGTTTTTGATGTAGGAAGATGCCCTTGAACCTGGAGATTTGGGACCCATGCGATGGGTACCACGCAGTATTACTTTAAAGGGTCTGCGTTTGCTCACCCAACCTCACCAAACCTCTCAGCCCCAAGAGTGTCCACCCTTATGTCTCATCCAGCTGTGGGTCTAGATATGGTCAATCCAGGTTGCATCACAGCCCCTGAACGCATTGTGTAAGAATTACTCTCTCTTTCACTGTCTTTGTTTCATGGGTGTTTCAAAGTAATTTATTTTTATAATGGGGTTTAGCTGCTTTTCACTGCTGTGTTTATGCCGCTTTACACCCACTTGACACACTAACAGAGAGATATCAATACATAGGTTTTACGATTATTATTAGTCAGATATATTCTTGTGTGGTGAATAGGGCGTGTTGAGTCCAGTTCTCTGAGCAAGGAGTAGGTCTTGTCTATTACATATTGGGTTTATGGAACGGTATCTGAGCTAATTTGATACCTTTGTTTTATGTATCACCCCACCTCACCTTTCCCGTTAAGCAGCCATAGTGTGTTTTCTGCATGTGTGACTCTGTTCTGTTTTGTAATTCAGTTCAAGTGTAACGGTTTTTACATTCCCTCTATCAGTGATACCTTATGAGAAGTGTCCTTTTCTGTGTGACTTATTTCACTTAGAATCGTCGTACCTAAATCCACTCATCATGCTGCTACTAACCATACGACATTGATTTCATGGCTGAGTGATATTCCATTGTACATAAGGACCACAACTTCTTTATCCATTTTTCTCTTTCCTGGGATATTGAAGGTGGAATGAAGTGGAGGTCCTGGTCAACAGAGCAGCCCTAAACTTTGGGGTGCTTGTGTCTTGCTGATTTTTAATTTTCCCAATTTATACCCCCATGAGTGGAAGTGCCCTATGCTATCTAAGCTGTGTTTTTCAGATGTTTCAGGACTCACCGGACACTTCTCCGGAGTGGCTCTTGGCAATTTACATCCCGCCCATCAGTGTAGCAAGGCTCCCATTTCTCCATGGCCTTTCCTGCATTTCTGGTTTTGACACTTTTTTCAGCATGGCCCTTTTGGCCGATGGGAAGCGAGACTTCTTTTTAGCGCTGATTTGCCTTTCCAGGTTGCTTGGTTGGCCAAAAAGGGCGTATGCGTTTTTTCCTGAATATATTCAGGAAAAAACGCATACGCCCTTTTTGGCCAAGGGCATCATTGTCAACGTTTTGCCGCTTTTCATGTGCTTTAAAGGTGATTCGAATCTACCTCCTGAAATCTGTTTCATGCAATTCTGCCTTGATTTCAAATCCTCTTCTTTGCCTTCCCTCAATATATTGGTGGACGAGAGTTATCATTTATAACTCTGCAGGTTTGTGAATTGCAGTGCCCTGAAGCTCCATTTTACAACTCGCTTTTTTGGGAGCTGGCCGCAAAAGCCCAGGATGGCTTCAGGCCCTGTTCTGGTTCCGGGGGGCAGGCTGAGCCTGTGGTTAATTCTTCTTCCTGATGGGAAAATAGAGTGACCTGTGCCTGTCCCAACACCAAGAGCTAGTCTCTCGTTGGTTCCACGTCTTCCCGTTTATCCTCAGGACAAATTGCAACCTGTATGGAACAGGAGGTTAAAGGTGCTGATGCTCCAAGTAGGGAGCTTGCTAGTAAAGCGGCTGGAATGGCGAACCCGGGCACAAGGAGATGAGAAATGAGGTGCGTTTTAGAAACCTTTCCCCATCACACGGTGTACCATCTTCTGTGTTTCTCATTCATGTTTTTGATGTAGGAAGATGCCCTTGAACGTGGAGATTTGGGACCCATGCGATGGGTACCACGCAGTATTACTTTAAAGGGTCTGCGTTTGCTCACCCAACCTCACCAAACCTCTCAGCCCCAAGAGTGTCCACCCTTATGTCTCATCCAGCTGTGGGTCTAGATATGGTCAATCCAGGTTGCATCACAGCCCCTGAACGCATTGTGTAAGAATTTCTCTCTCTTTCACTGTCTTTGTTTCATGGGTGTTTCAAAGTAATTTATTTTTATAATGGGGTTTAGCTGCTTTTCACTGCTGTGTTTATGCCGCTTTATACCCACTTGACACACTAACAGAGAGATATCAATACATAGGTTTTACGATTATTATTATTCAGATATATTCTTGTGCGGTGAATAGGGCGTGTTGAGTCCAGTTCTCTGAGCAAGGAGTAGGTCTTGTCTATTACATATTGGGTTTATGGAACGATATCTGAGCTAATTTGATACCCTTGTTTTATGTATCACCCCACCTCACCTTTCCCGTTAAGCAGCCATAGTGTGTTTTCTGCATGTGTGATTCTGTTCTGTTTTGTAATTCAGTTCAAGTGTAACGGTTTTTACATTCCCTCTATCAGTGATACCTTATGAGAAGTGTCCTTTTCTGTGTGACTTATTTCACTTAGAATCGTCATACCTAAATCCACTCATCATGCTGCTACTAACCTTACGACATTGATTTCATGGTTGAGTGATATTCCATTGTACATAAGGACCACAACTTCTTTATCCATTATTCTCTTTCCTGGGATATTTAAGGTGGAATGAAGTGGAGGTCCTGGTCAACAGAGCAGCCCTAAACTTTGGGGTGCTTGTGTCTTGCTGATTTTTCATTTTCCCAATTTATACCCCCATGAGTGGAAGTGCCCTATGCTCTCTAAGCTGTGTTTTTCAGATGTTTCAGGACTCACCGGACACTTCTCCAGAGTGGCTCTTGGCAATTTACATCCCGCCGATCAGTGTAGCAAGGCTCCCATTTCTCCATGGCCTGTCCTGCATTTCTGGTTTTCACACTTTTTTCAGCATGGCCCTTTTGGCCGATGGGAAGCGAGACTTCTTTGTAGCGCTGATTTGCCTTTCCAGGTTGCTTGGTTGGCCAAAAAGGGCGCATGCGTTTTTTCCTGAATATATTCAGGAAAAGACGCATGCGCCCTTTTTGGCCAAGGGCATCATTGTCAACGTTTTGCCGCTTTTCATGTGCTTTAAAGGCGATTCGTATCTACCTCTTGAAATCTGTTTCCTGCAATTCTGCCTTGACTTCAAATCCTTTTCTTTGCCTTCCCTCAATATATTTGTGGACGAGAGTTATCATTAATAACTCTGCAGGTTTGTGAATTGCAGTGCCCTGAACCTCCATTTTACAACTCGTTTTTATGGGAGCTGGCCGCAAAATCGCAGAATGTCTTCAGGCCCTGTTCTGGTTTCGGGGGGCAGGCTGAGCCTGTGGTTAATTCTTCTTTCTGATGGGAAAATAGAGTGACCTGTGCCTGTCCCAACACCAAGAGCTAGTCTCTCGTTGGTTCCACGTCTTCCCGTTTATCCTCAGGACAAATTGCAACCTGTATGGAACAGGAGGTTAAAGGTGCTGATGCTCCAAGTAGGGAGCTTGCTAGTAAAGCGGCTGGAATGGCGAACCCGGGCACAAGGAGATGAGAAATGAGGTGCGTTTTAGAAACCTTTCCCCATCACATGGTGTACCATCTTCTGGGTTTCTCATGCATGTTTTTGATGTAGGAAGATGCCCTTGAACCTGGAGATTTGGGACCCATGCGATGGGTACCACGCAGTATTACTTTAAAGGGTCTGCGTTTGCTCACCCAACCTCACCAAACCTCTCAGCCCCAAGAGTGTCCACCCTTATGTCTCATCCAGCTGTGGGTCTAGATATGGTCAATCCAGGTTGCATCACAGCCCCTGAACGCATTGTGTAAGAATTACTCTCTCTTTCACTGTCTTTGTTTCATGGGTGTTTCAAAGTAATTTATTTTTATAATGGGGTTTAGCTGCTTTTCACTGCTGTGTTTATGCCGCTTTACACCCACTTGACACACTAACAGAGAGATATCAATACATAGGTTTTACGATTATTATTAGTCAGATATATTCTTGTGTGGTGAATAGGGCGTGTTGAGTCCAGTTCTCTGAGCAAGGAGTAGGTCTTGTCTATTACATATTGGGTTTATGGAACGGTATCTGAGCTAATTTGATACCCTTGTTTTATGTATCACCCCACCTCACCTTTCCCGTTAAGCAGCCATAGTGTGTTTTCTGCATGTGTGACTCTGTTCTGTTTTGTAATTCAGTTCAAGTGTAACGGTTTTTACATTCCCTCTATCAGTGATACCTTATGAGAAGTGTCCTTTTCTGTGTGACTTATTTCACTTAGAATCGTCGTACCTAAATCCACTCATCATGCTGCTACTAACCATACGACATTGATTTCATGGCTGAGTGATATTCCATTGTACATAAGGACCACAACTTCTTTATCCATTTTTCTCTTTCCTGGGATATTGAAGGTGGAATGAAGTGGAGGTCCTGGTCAACAGAGCAGCCCTAAACTTTGGGGTGCTTGTGTCTTGCTGATTTTTAATTTTCCCAATTTATACCCCCATGAGTGGAAGTGCCCTATGCTATCTAAGCTGTGTTTTTCAGATGTTTCAGGACTCACCGGACACTTCTCCGGAGTGGCTCTTGGCAATTTACATCCCGCCCATCAGTGTAGCAAGGCTCCCATTTCTCCATGGCCTTTCCTGCATTTCTGGTTTTGACACTTTTTTCAGCATGGCCCTTTTGGCCGATGGGAAGCGAGACTTCTTTTTAGCGCTGATTTGCCTTTCCAGGTTGCTTGGTTGGCCAAAAAGGGCGTATGCGTTTTTTCCTGAATATATTCAGGAAAAAACGCATACGCCCTTTTTGGCCAAGGGCATCATTGTCAACGTTTTGCCGCTTTTCATGTGCTTTAAAGGCGATTCGAATCTACCTCCTGAAATCTGTTTCCTGCAATTCTGCCTTGATTTCAAATCCTCTTCTTTGCCTTCCCTCAATTTATTTGTGGACGAGAGTTATCATTTATAACTCTGCAGGTTTGTGAATTGCAGTGCCCTGAACCTCCATTTTACAACTCGTTTTTATGGGAGCTGGCGGCAAAATCGCAGAATGGCTTCAGGCCCTGTTCTGGTTCCGGGGGGCAGGCTGAGCCTGTGGTTAATTCTTCTTTCTGATGGGAAAATAGAGTGAGCTGTGCCTGTCCCAACACCAAGAGCTAGTCTCTCGTTGGTTCCACGTCTTCCCGTTTATCCTCAGTACAAATTGCAACATGTATGGAACAGGAGGTTAAAGGTGCTGATGCTCCAAGTAGGGAGCTTGCTAGTAAAGCGGCTGGAATGGCGAACCCGGGCACAAGGAGATGAGAAATGAGGTGCGTTTTAGAAACCTTTCCCCATCACACGGTGTACCATCTTCTGTGTTTCTCATTCATGTTTTTGATGTAGGAAGATGCCCTTGAACCTGGAGATTTGGGACCCATGCGATGGGTACCACGCAGTATTACTTTAAAGGGTCTGCGTTTGCTCACCCAACCTCACCAAACCTCTCAGCCCCAAGAGTGTCCACCCTTATGTCTCATCCAGCTGTGGGTCTAGATATGGTCAATCCAGGTTGCATCACAGCCCCTGAACGCATTGTGTAAGAATTTCTCTCTCTTTCACTGTCTTTGTTTCATGGGTGTTTCAAAGTAATTTATTTTTATAATGGGGTTTAGCTGCTTTTCACTGCTGTGTTTATGCCGCTTTATACCCACTTGACACACTAACAGAGAGATATCAATACATAGGTTTTACGATTATTATTATTCAGATATATTCTTGTGCGGTGAATAGGGCGTGTTGAGTCCAGTTCTCTGAGCAAGGAGTAGGTCTTGTCTATTACATATTGGGTTTATGGAACGATATCTGAGCTAATTTGATACCCTTGTTTTATGTATCACCCCACCTCCCCTTTCCCGTTAAGCAGCCATAGTGTGTTTTCTGCATGTGTGACTCTGTTCTGTTTTGTAATTCAGTTCAAGTGTAACGGTTTTTACATTCCCTCTATCAGTGATACCTTATGAGAAGTGTCCTTTTCTGTGTGACTTATTTCACTTAGAATCGTCATACCTAAATCCACTCATCATGCTGCTACTAACCTTACGACATTGATTTCATGGTTGAGTGATATTCCATTGTACATAAGGACCACAACTTCTTTATCCATTATTCTCTTTCCTGGGATATTTAAGGTGGAATGAAGTGGAGGTCCTGGTCAACAGAGCAGCCCTAAACTTTGGGGTGCTTGTGTCTTGCTGATTTTTAATTTTCCCAATTTATACCCCCATGAGTGGAAGTGCCCTATGCTCTCTAAGCTGTGTTTTTCAGATGTTTCAGGACTCACCGGACACTTCTCCAGAGTGGCTCTTGGCAATTTACATCCCGCCGATCAGTGTAGCAAGGCTCCCATTTCTCCATGGCCTGTCCTGCATTTCTGGTTTTCACACTTTTTTCAGCATGGCCCTTTTGGCCGATGGGAAGCGAGACTTCTTTGTAGCGCTGATTTGCCTTTCCAGGTTGCTTGGTTGGCCAAAAAGGGCGCATGCGTTTTTTCCTGAATATATTCAGGAAAAAACGCATGCGCCCTTTTTGGCCAAGGGCATCATTGTCAACGTTTTGCCGCTTTTCATGTGCTTTAAAGGCGATTCGTATCTACCTCTTGAAATCTGTTTCCTGCAATTCTGCCTTGACTTCAAATCCTTTTCTTTGCCTTCCCTCAATATATTTGTGGACGAGAGTTATCATTAATAACTCTGCAGGTTTGTGAATTGCAGTGCCCTGAACCTCCATTTTACAACTCGTTTTTATGGGAGCTGGCCGCAAAATCGCAGAATGTCTTCAGGCCCTGTTCTGGTTTCGGGGGGCAGGCTGAGCCTGTGGTTAATTCTTCTTTCTGATGGGAAAATAGAGTGACCTGTGCCTGTCCCAACACCAAGAGCTAGTCTCTCGTTGGTTCCACGTCTTCCCGTTTATCCTCAGGACAAATTGCAACCTGTATGGAACAGGAGGTTAAAGGTGCTGATGCTCCAAGTAGGGAGCTTGCTAGTAAAGCGGCTGGAATGGCGAACCCGGGCACAAGGAGATGAGAAATGAGGTGCGTTTTAGAAACCTTTCCCCATCACATGGTGTACCATCTTCTGGGTTTCTCATGCATGTTTTTGATGTAGGAAGATGCCCTTGAACCTGGAGATTTGGGACCCATGCGATGGGTACCACGCAGTATTACTTTAAAGGGTCTGCGTTTGCTCACCCAACCTCACCAAACCTCTCAGCCCCAAGAGTGTCCACCCTTATGTCTCATCCAGCTGTGGGTCTAGATATGGTCAATCCAGGTTGCATCACAGCCCCTGAACGCATTGTGTAAGAATTACTCTCTCTTTCACTGTCTTTGTTTCATGGGTGTTTCAAAGTAATTTATTTTTATAATGGGGTTTAGCTGCTTTTCACTGCTGTGTTTATGCCGCTTTACACCCACTTGACACACTAACAGAGAGATATCAATACATAGGTTTTACGATTATTATTAGTCAGATATATTCTTGTGTGGTGAATAGGGCGTGTTGAGTCCAGTTCTCTGAGCAAGGAGTAGGTCTTGTCTATTACATATTGGGTTTATGGAACGGTATCTGAGCTAATTTGATACCCTTGTTTTATGTATCACCCCACCTCACCTTTCCCGTTAAGCAGCCATAGTGTGTTTTCTGCATGTGTGACTCTGTTCTGTTTTGTAATTCAGTTCAAGTGTAACGGTTTTTACATTCCCTCTATCAGTGATACCTTATGAGAAGTGTCCTTTTCTGTGTGACTTATTTCACTTAGAATCGTCGTACCTAAATCCACTCATCATGCTGCTACTAACCATACGACATTGATTTCATGGCTGAGTGATATTCCATTGTACATAAGGACCACAACTTCTTTATCCATTTTTCTCTTTCCTGGGATATTGAAGGTGGAATGAAGTGGAGGTCCTGGTCAACAGAGCAGCCCTAAACTTTGGGGTGCTTGTGTCTTGCTGATTTTTAATTTTCCCAATTTATACCCCCATGAGTGGAAGTGCCCTATGCTATCTAAGCTGTGTTTTTCAGATGTTTCAGGACTCACCGGACACTTCTCCGGAGTGGCTCTTGGCAATTTACATCCCGCCCATCAGTGTAGCAAGGCTCCCATTTCTCCATGGCCTTTCCTGCATTTCTGGTTTTGACACTTTTTTCAGCATGGCCCTTTTGGCCGATGGGAAGCGAGACTTCTTTTTAGCGCTGATTTGCCTTTCCAGGTTGCTTGGTTGGCCAAAAAGGGCGTATGCGTTTTTTCCTGAATATATTCAGGAAAAAACGCATACGCCCTTTTTGGCCAAGGGCATTATTGTCAACGTTTTGCCGCTTTTCATGTGCTTTAAAGGTGATTCGAATCTACCTCCTGAAATCTGTTTCATGCAATTCTGCCTTGATTTCAAATCCTCTTCTTTGCCTTCCCTCAATATATTGGTGGACGAGAGTTATCATTTATAACTCTGCAGGTTTGTGAATTGCAGTGCCCTGAAGCTCCATTTTACAACTCGCTTTTTTGGGAGCTGGCCGCAAAAGCCCAGGATGGCTTCAGGCCCTGTTCTGGTTCCGGGGGGCAGGCTGAGCCTGTGGTTAATTCTTCTTCCTGATGGGAAAATAGAGTGACCTGTGCCTGTCCCGACACCAAGAGCTAGTCTCTTGTTGGTTCCCCGTCTTCCCGTTCATCCTCAGGACAAATTGCAACCTGTACGGAACAGGAGGTTAAAGTTGCTGATGCTCCAAGTAGGGAGATTGCTAGTAAAGCGGCTGGAAAGGCGAACCCGGGCACAAGGAGATGAGAAATGAGGTGCGTTTTAGAAACCTTTCCCCATCACACGGTGTACCATCTTCTGGGTTTCTCATGCAGGTTTTCGATGTAGGAAGATGCCCTTGAACCTGGAGATTTGGGACCCATGTGATGGGTACCACGCAGTATTACTTTAAAGGGTCTGCGTTTGCTCACCCAACCTCACCAAACCTCTCAGCCCCAAGAGTGTCCACCCTTATGTCTCATCCAGCTGTGGGTCTAGATATGGTCAATCCAGGTTGCATCACAGCCCCTGAACTCATTGTGTAAGAATTTCTATCTCTTTCACTGTCGTTGTTTCATGGGTTTTTCAAAGTAATTTATTTTCATAATGGGGTTTAGCTGCTTTTCACGGCTGTGTTTATGCCGCTTTACACCCACTTGACACACTAACAGAGAGATATCAATACATAGGTTTTAAGATTATTACTAGTCAGATATATTCTTGTGCGGTGAATAGGGCATGTTGAGTCCAGTTCTCTGAGCAAGGAGTAGGTCTTGTCTACTACATATTGGGTTTATGGAATGGTATCTGAGCTAATTTGATACCCTTGTTTTATGTATCACCCCACCTCACCTTTCCCGTTAAGCAGCCATAGTGTGTTTTCTGCATGTGTGACTCTGTTCTGTTTTGTAATTCAGTTCAAGTGTAACGGTTTTTACATTCCCTCTATCAGTGATACCTTATGAGAAGTGTCCTTTTCTGTGTGACTTATTTCACTTAGAATCGTCGTACCTAAATCCACTCATCATGCTGCTACTAACCTTATGACATTGATTTCATGGCTGAGTGATATTCCATTGTACATAAGGACCACAACTTCTTTATCCATTTTTCTCTTTTCTTGGATATTTAAGGTGGAATGAAGTGGAGGTCCTTGTCAACAGAGCAGCCCTCAACTTTGGGGTGCTTGTGTCTTGCTGATTTTTCATTTTCCCAATTTATACCCCCATGAGTGGAAGTGCCCTATGCTCTCTAAGCTGTGTTTTTCAGATGTTTCAGGATACACCGTACACTTCTCCAGAGTGGTTGTTGGCAATTTACATCCCGCCCATCAGTGTAGCAAGGCTCTCATTTCTCCATGGCCTGTCCTGCATTTCTGGTTTTGACACTTTTTTCAGCATGGCCCTTTTGACCGATGGGAAGCGAGACTTGTCTGTAGCACTGATTTGCCTTTCCAGGTTGCTTGGTTGGCCAAAAAGGGCGTATGCGTTTTTTCCTGAATATATTCAGGAAAAAACGCATACGCCCTTTTTGGCCAAGGGCATCATTGTCAACATTTTGCCGCTTTTCATGTGCTTTAAAGGCGATTCGAATCTACCTCCTAAAATCTGTTTCCTGCAATTCTGCCTTGATTTCAAATCCTCTTCTTTGCCTTCCCTCAATATATTTGTGGACGAGAGTTATCATTTATAACTCTGCAGGTTTGTGAATTGCAGTGCCCTGAACCTCCAATTTACAACTCGCTTTTTTAGGAGCTGGCCGCAAAAGCGCAGGCTGGCTTCAGGCCCTGTTCTGGTTCCGGGGGGCAGGCTGAGCCTGTGGTTAATTCTTCTTCCTGATGGGAAAATAGAGTGACCTGTGCCTGTCCTGACACCAAGAGCTAGTCTCTCGTTGGTTCCCCGTCTTCCCGTTCATCCTCAGGACAAATTGCAAGCTGTACGGAACAGGAGGTTAAAGGTGCTGATGCTCCAAGTAGGGAGATTGCTAGTAAAGTGGCTGGAATGGCGAACCCGGGCACAAGGAGATGAGAAATGAGGTGCGTTTTAGAAACCTTTCCCCATCACACAGTGTACCATCTTCTGGGTTTCTCATGCATGTTTTCGATGTGGGAAGATGCCCTTGAACCTGGAGATTTGGGACCCATGCGATGGGTACCACGCAGTATTACTTTAAAGGGTCTGCGTTTGCTCACCCAACCTCACCAAACCTCTCAGCCCCAAGAGTGTCCACCCTTATGTCTCATCCAGCTGTGGGTCTAGATATGGTCAATCCAGGTTGCATCACAGCCCCTGAACGCATTGTGTAAGAATTTCTAACTCTTTCACTTTTGTTGTTTCATGGGTTTTTCAAAGTAATTTATTTTCATAATGGGGTTTAGCTGCTTTTCACTGCTGTGTTTATGCCGCTTTACACCCACTTGACACACTAACAGAGAGATATCAATACATAGGTTTTAAGATTATTACTAGTCAGGTATATTCTTGTGCGGTGAATAGGGCGTGTTGAGTCCAGTTCTCTGAGCAAGGAGTAGGTCTTGTCTACTACATATTGGGTTTATGGAACGGTATCTGAGCTAATTTGATACCCTTGTTTTATGTATCACCCCACCTCACCTTTCCCGTTAAGCAGCCATAGTCTGTTTTCTGCATGTGTGACGCTGTTCTGTTTTGTAATTCAGTTCAAGTGTAACGGTTTTTACATTCCCTCTATAAGTGATACCTTATGAGAAGTGTCCTTTTCTGTGTGACTTATTTCACTTAGAATCGTCGTACCTAAATCCACTCATCATGCTGCTACTAACCTTATGACATTGATTTCATGGCTGAGTGATATTCCATTGTACATAAGGACCACAATTTTATTATCCATTTTTCTCTTTCGTGGAATATTTAAGGTGGAATGAAGTGGAGGTCCTTGTCAACAGAGCAGCCCTCAACTTTGGGGTGCTTGTGTCTTGCTGATTTTTAATTTTCCCAATTTATACACCCATGAGTGGAAGTGCCCTATGCTCTCTAAGCTGTGTTTTTCAGATGTTTCAGGACACACCATACACTTCTCCAGAGTGGCTGTTGACAATTTACATCCCGCCCATCAGTGTAGCAAGGCTCCCATTTCTGCATGGCCTGTCCTGCATTTCTGGTTTTGACACTTTTTTCAGCATGGCCCTTTGACCGATGGGAAGCGAGACTTCTCTGTAGCGCTGATTTGCCTTTCCAGGTTGCTTGGTTGGCCAAAAAGGGCGTATGCGTTTTTTCCTGAATATATTCAGGAAAAAACGCATACGCCCTTTTTGGCCAAGGGCATCATTGTCAACGTTTTTCCGCTTTTCATGTGCTTTAAAGGCGATTCGTATCTACCTCCTGAAATCTGTTTCGTGCAATTCTGCCTTGATTTCAAATCCTCTTCTTTGCCTTCCCTCAATATATTTGTGGACGAGAGTTATCATTTATAACTCTGCAGGTTTGTGAATTGCAGTTCCCTGAACCTCCATTTTACAACTCGCTTTTTTGGGAGCTGGCCGCAAAAGCGCAGGATGGCTTCAGGCCCTGTTCTGGTTCCGGGGGGCAGGCTGAGCCTGTGGTTGATTCTTCTTCCTGATGGGAAAATAGAGTGACCTGTGCCTGTCCCGACACCAAGAGCTGGTCTCTCGTTGGTTCCCCGTCTTCCCGTTCATCCTCAGGACAAATTGCAACCTGTACGGAACCGGAGGTTAAAGGTGCTGATGCTCCAAGTAGGGAGATTGCTAGTAAAGCGGCTGGAATGGCGAACCCGGGCACAAGGAGATGAGAAATGAGGTGCGTTTTAGAAACCTTTCCCCATCACACGGTGTACCATCTTCTGGGTATCTCATGCATGTTTTCGATGTAGGAAGATGCCCTTGAACCTGGAGATTTGGGACCCATGCGATGGGTACCACGCAGTATTACTTTAAAGGGTCTGCGTTTGCTCACCCAACCTCACCAAACCTCTCAGCCCCAAGAGTGTCCACCCTTATGTCTCATCCAGCTGTGGGTCTAGATATGGTCAATCCAGGTTGCATCACAGCCCCTGAACGCATTGTGTAAGAATTACTCTCTCTTTCACTGTCTTTGTTTCATGGGTGTTTCAAAGTAATTTATTTTCATAATGGGGTTTAGCTGCTTTTCACTGCTGTGTTTATGCCGCTTTACACCCACTTGACACACTAACAGAGAGATATCAGTACATAGGTTTTAAGATTATTACTAGTCAGATATATTCTTGTGCGGTGAATAGGGCGTGTTGAGTCCAGTTCTCTGAGCAAGGAGTAGGTCTTGTCTATTGCATATTGGGTTTATGAAACGGTATCTGAGCTAATTTGATACCCTTGTTTTATGTATCACCCCACCTCACCTTTCCCGTTAAGCAGCCATAGTGTGTTTTCTGCATGTGTGACTCTGTTCTTTTTTGTAATTCAGTTCAAGTGTAACGGTTTTTACATTCCCTCTATAAGTGATACCTTATGAGAAGTGTCCATTTCTGTGTGACTTATTTCACTTAGAATCGTCGTACCTAAATCCACTCATCATGCTGCTACTAACCTTATGACATTGATTTCATGGCTGAGTGATATTCCATTGTACATAAGGACCACAATTTTATTATCCATTTTTCTCTTTCCTGGGATATTTAAGGTGGAATGAAGTGGAGGTCCTGGTCAACAGAGCAGCCCTAAACTTTGGGGTGCTTGTGTCTTGCTGATTTTTAATTTTCCCATTTATACCCCCATGAGTGGAAGTGTCCTATGCTCTCTAAGCTGTGTTTTTCAGATGTTTCAGGACTCACCGGACACTTCTCCGGAGTCGCTCTTGGCAATTTACATCCCGCCCATCAGTGTAGCAAGGCTCCCATTTCTGCATGGCCTGTCCTGCATTTCTGGTTTTGACACTTTTTTCAGCATGGCCCTTTTGACCGATGGGAAGCGAGACTTCTTTGTAGCGCTGATTTGCCTTTCCAGGTTGCTTGGTTGGCCAAAAAGGGCGTATGCGTTTTTTCCTGAATATATTCAGGAAAAAACGCATACGCCCTTTTTGGCCAAGGGCATCATTGTCAACGTTTTGCCGCTTTTCATGTGCTCTAAAGGCGATTCGTATCTACCTCCTGAAATCTGTTTCGTGCAATTCTGCCTTGATTTCAAATCCTCTTCTTTGCCTTCCCTCAATATATTTGTGGACGAGAGTTATCATTTATAACTCTGCAGGTTTGTGAATTGCAGTTCCCTGAACCTCCATTTTACAACTCGCTTTTTTGGGAGCTGGCCGCAAAAGCGCAGGATGGCTTCAGGCCCTGTTCTGGTTCCGGGGGGCAGGCTGAGCCTGTGGTTGATTCTTCTTCCTGATGGGAAAATAGAGTGACCTGTGCCTGTCCCGACACCAAGAGCTGGTCTCTCGTTGGTTCCCCGTCTTCCCGTTCATCCTCAGGACAAATTGCAACCTGTACGGAACCGGAGGTTAAAGGTGCTGATGCTCCAAGTAGGGAGATTGCTAGTAAAGCGGCTGGAATGGCGAACCCGGGCACAAGGAGATGAGAAATGAGGTGCGTTTTAGAAACCTTTCCCCATCACACGGTGTACCATCTTCTGGGTATCTCATGCATGTTTTCGATGTAGGAAGATGCCCTTGAACCTGGAGATTTGGGACCCATGCGATGGGTACCACGCAGTATTACTTTAAAGGGTCTGCGTTTGCTCACCCAACCTCACCAAACCTCTCAGCCCCAAGAGTGTCCACCCTTATGTCTCATCCAGCTGTGGGTCTAGATATGGTCAATCCAGGTTGCATCACAGCCCCTGAACGCATTGTGTAAGAATTACTCTCTCTTTCACTGTCTTTGTTTCATGGGTGTTTCAAAGTAATTTATTTTCATAATGGGGTTTAGCTGCTTTTCACTGCTGTGTTTATGCCGCTTTACACCCACTTGACACACTAACAGAGAGATATCAGTACATAGGTTTTAAGATTATTACTAGTCAGATATATTCTTGTGCGGTGAATAGGGCGTGTTGAGTCCAGTTCTCTGAGCAAGGAGTAGGTCTTGTCTATTACATATTGGGTTTATGAAACGGTATCTGAGCTAATTTGATACCCTTGTTTTATGTATCACCCCACCTCACCTTTCCCGTTAAGCAGCCATAGTGTGTTTTCTGCATGTGTGACTCTGTTCTTTTTTGTAATTCAGTTCAAGTGTAACGGTTTTTACACTCCCTCTATAAGTGATACCTTATGAGAAGTGTCCATTTCTGTGTGACTTATTTCACTTAGAATCGTCGTACCTAAATCCACTCATCATGCTGCTACTAACCTTATGACATTGATTTCATGGCTGAGTGATATTCCATTGTACATAAGGACCACAATTTTATTATCCATTTTTCTCTTTCCTGGGATATTTAAGGTGGAATGAAGTGGAGGTCCTGGTCAACAGAGCAGCCCTAAACTTTGGGGTGCTTGTGTCTTGCTGATTTTTAATTTTCCCATTTATACCCCCATGAGTGGAAGTGTCCTATGCTCTCTAAGCTGTGTTTTTCAGATGTTTCAGGACTCACCGGACACTTCTCCGTAGTCGCTCTTGGCAATTTACATCCCGCCCATCAGTGTAGCAAGGCTCCCATTTCTGCATGGCCTGTCCTGCATTTCTGGTTTTGACACTTTTTTCAGCATGGCCCTTTTGACCGATGGGAAGCGAGACTTCTTTGTAGCGCTGATTTGCCTTTCCAGGTTGCTTGGTTGGCCAAAAAGGGCGTATGCGTTTTTTCCTGAATATATTCAGGAAAAAACGCATACGCCCTTTTTGGCCAAGGGCATCATTGTCAACGTTTTGCCGCTTTTCATGTGCTCTAAAGGCGATTCGTATCTACCTCCTGAAATCTGTTTCCTGCAATTCTGCCTTGATTTCAAATCCTCTTCTTTGCCTTCCCTCAATATATTTGTGGACGAGAGTTATCATTTATAACTCTGCAGGTTTGTGAATTGCAGTGCCCTGAACCTCCATTTTATAACTCGTTTTTATGGGAGCTGGCCGCAAAATCGCAGAATGGCTTCAGGCCCTGTTCTGGTTCCGGGGGGCAGGCTGAGCCTGTGGTTAATTCTTCTTTCTGATGGGAAAATAGAGTGACCTGTGCCTGTCCCAACACCAAGAGCTAGTCTCTCGTTGGTTCCACGTCTTCCCGTTTATCCTCAGGACAAATTGCAACCTGTATGGAACAGGAGGTTAAAGGTGCTGATGCTCCAAGTAGGGAGCTTGCTAGTAAAGCGGCTGGAATGGCGAACCCGGGCACAAGGAGATGAGAAATGAGGTGCGTTTTAGAAACCTTTCCCCATCACACGGTGTACCATCTTCTGGGTTTCTCATGCATGTTTTTGATGTAGGAAGATGCCCTTGAACCTGGAGATTTGGGACCCATGCGATGGGTACCACGCAGTATTACATTAAAGGGTCTGCGTTTGCTCACCCAACCTCACCAAACCTCTCAGCCCCAAGAGTGTCCACCCTTATGTCTCATCCAGCTGTGCATCTAGATATGGTCAATCCAGGTTGCATCACAGCCCCTGAACGCATTGTGTAAGAATTTCTCTCTCTTTCACTGTCTTTGTTTCATGGGTGTTTCAAAGTAATTTATTTTTATAATGGGGTTTAGCTGCTTTTCACTGCTGTGTTTATGCCGCTTTACACCCACTTGACACACTAACAGAGAGATATCAGTACATAGGTTTTAAGATTATTACTAGTCAGATATATTCTTGTGCGGTGAATAGGGCGTGTTGAGTCCAGTTCTCTGAGCAAGGAGTAGGTCTTGTCTATTACATATTGGGTTTATGGAACGGTATCTGAGCTAATTTGAAACCCTTGTTTTATGTATCACCCCACCTCACCTTTCCCGTTAATCAGCCATAGTGTGTTTTCTGCATGTGTGACTCTGTTCTGTTTTGTAATTCAGTGCAAGTGTAACGGTTTTTACATTCCCTCTATAAGTGATACCTTATGAGAAGTGTCCTTTTCTGTGTGACTTATTTCACTTAGAATCGTCGTACCTAAATCCACTCATCATGCTGCTACTAACCTCATGACATTGATTTCATGGCTGAGTGATATTCCATTGTACATAAGGACCACAACTTCTTTATCCATTTTTCTCTTTCCTGGGATATTGAAGGTGGAATGAAGTGGAGGTCCTTGTCAACAGAGCAGCCCTCAACTTTGGGGTGCTTGTGTCTTGCTGATTTTTCATTTTCCCAATTTATACCCCCATGAGTGGAAGTGCCCTATGCTCTCTAAGCTGTGTTTTTCAGATGTTTCAGGACTCACCGTACACTTCTCCAGAGTGGCTGTTGGCAATTTACATCCCGCCCATCAGTGTAGCAAGGCTCCCATTTCTCCATGGCCTGTCCTGCATTTCTGGTTTTGAGACTTTTTTCAGCATGGCCCTTTTGACCGATGGGAAGCGAGACTTCTTTGTAGCGCTGATTTGCCTTTCCAGGTTGCTTGGTTGGCCAAAAAGGGCGTATGCGTTTTTTCCTGAATATATTCAGGAAAAAACGCATACGCCCTTTTTGGCCAAGGGCATCATTGTCAACGTTTTGCCGCTTTTCATGTGCTTTAAAGGCGATTCGAATCTACCTCCTGAAATCTGTTTCCTGCAATTCTGCCTTGATTTCAAATCCTCTTCTTTGCCTTCCCTCAATTTATTTGTGGACGAGAGTTATCATTTATAACTCTGCAGGTTTGTGAATTGCAGTGCCCTGAACCTCCATTTTACAACTCGTTTTTATGGGAGCTGGCGGCAAAATCGCAGAATGGCTTCAGGCCCTGTTCTGGTTCCGGGGGGCAGGCTGAGCCTGTGGTTAATTCTTCTTTCTGATGGGAAAATAGAGTGACCTGTGCCTGTCCCAACACCAAGAGCTAGTCTCTCGTTGGTTCCACGTCTTCCCGTTTATCCTCAGGACAAATTGCAACCTGTATGGAACAGGAGGTTAAAGGTGCTGATGCTCCAAGTAGGGAGCTTGCTAGTAAAGCGGCTGGAATGGCGAACCCGGGCACAAGGAGATGAGAAATGAGGTGCGTTTTAGAAACCTTTCCCCATCACACGGTGTACCATCTTCTGTGTTTCTCATTCATGTTTTTGATGTAGGAAGATGCCCTTGAACGTGGAGATTTGGGACCCATGCGATGGGTACCACGCAGTATTACTTTAAAGGGTCTGCGTTTGCTCACCCAACCTCACCAAACCTCTCAGCCCCAAGAGTGTCCACCCTTATGTCTCATCCAGCTGTGGGTCTAGATATGGTCAATCCAGGTTGCATCACAGCCCCTGAACGCATTGTGTAAGAATTTCTCTCTCTTTCACTGTCTTTGTTTCATGGGTGTTTCAAAGTAATTTATTTTTATAATGGGGTTTAGCTGCTTTTCACTGCTGTGTTTATGCCGCTTTATACCCACTTGACACACTAACAGAGAGATATCAGTACATAGGTTTTAAGATTATTACTAGTCAGATATATTCTTGTGCGGTGAATAGGGCGTGTTGAGTCCAGTTCTCTGAGCAAGGAGTAGGTCTTGTCTATTACATATTGGGTTTATGGAACGGTATCTGAGCTAATTTGATACCCTTGTTTTATGTATCACCCCACCTCACCTTTCCCGTTAATCAGCCATAGTGTGTTTTCTGCATGTGTGACTCTGTTCTGTTTTGTAATTCAGTGCAAGTGTAACGGTTTTTACATTCCCTCTATAAGTGATACCTTATGAGAAGTGTCCTTTTCTGTGTGACTTATTTCACTTAGAATCGTCGTACCTAAATCCACTCATCATGCTGCTACTAACCTCATGACATTGATTTCATGGCTGAGTGATATTCCATTGTACATAAGGACCACAACTTCTTTATCCATTTTTCTCTTTCCTGGGATATTGAAGGTGGAATGAAGTGGAGGTCCTTGTCAACAGAGCAGCCCTCAACTTTGGGGTGCTTGTGTCTTGCTGATTTTTCATTTTCCCAATTTATACCCCCATGAGTGGAAGTGCCCTATGCTCTCTAAGCTGTGTTTTTCAGATGTTTCAGGACTCACCGTACACTTCTCCAGAGTGGCTGTTGGCAATTTACATCCCGCCCATCAGTGTAGCAAGGCTCCCATTTCTCCATGGCCTGTCCTGCATTTCTGGTTTTGACACTTTTTTCAGCATGGCCCTTTTGACCGATGGGAAGCGAGACTTCTTTGTAGCGCTGATTTGCCTTTCCAGGTTGCTTGGTTGGCCAAAAAGGGCGTATGCGTTTTTTCCTGAATATATTCAGGAAAAAACGCATACGCCCTTTTTGGCCAAGGGCATCATTGTCAACGTTTTGCCGCTTTTCATGTGCTTTAAAGGCGATTCGAATCTACCTCCTGAAATCTGTTTCCTGCAATTCTGCCTTGATTTCAAATCCTCTTCTTTGCCTTCCCTCAATTTATTTGTGGACGAGAGTTATCATTTATAACTCTGCAGGTTTGTGAATTGCAGTGCCCTGAACCTCCATTTTACAACTCGTTTTTATGGGAGCTGGCGGCAAAATCGCAGAATGGCTTCAGGCCCTGTTCTGGTTCCGGGGGGCAGGCTGAGCCTGTGGTTAATTCTTCTTTCTGATGGGAAAATAGAGTGACCTGTGCCTGTCCCAACACCAAGAGCTAGTCTCTCGTTGGTTCCACGTCTTCCCGTTTATCCTCAGGACAAATTGCAACCTGTATGGAACAGGAGGTTAAAGGTGCTGATGCTCCAAGTAGGGAGCTTGCTAGTAAAGCGGCTGGAATGGCGAACCCGGGCACAAGGAGATGAGAAATGAGGTGCGTTTTAGAAACCTTTCCCCATCACACGGTGTACCATCTTCTGTGTTTCTCATTCATGTTTTTGATGTAGGAAGATGCCCTTGAACGTGGAGATTTGGGACCCATGCGATGAGTACCACGCAGTATTACTTTAAAGGGTCTGCGTTTGCTCACCCAACCTCACCAAACCTCTCAGCCCCAAGAGTGTCCACCCTTATGTCTCATCCAGCTGTGGGTCTAGATATGGTCAATCCAGGTTGCATCACAGCCCCTGAACGCATTGTGTAAGAATTTCTCTCTCTTTCACTGTCTTTGTTTCATGGGTGTTTCAAAGTAATTTATTTTTATAATGGGGTTTAGCTGCTTTTCACTGTTGTGTTTATGCCGCTTTATACCCACTTGACACACTAACAGAGAGATATCAATACATAGGTTTTACGATTATTATTATTCAGATATATTCTTGTGCGGTGAATAGGGCGTGTTGAGTCCAGTTCTCTGAGCAAGGAGTAGGTCTTGTCTATTACATATTGGGTTTATGGAACGATATCTGAGCTAATTTGATACCCTTGTTTTATGTATCACCCCACCTCACCTTTCCCGTTAAGCAGCCATAGTGTGTTTTCTGCATGTGTGACTCTGTTCTGTTTTGTAATTCAGTTCAAGTGTAACGGTTTTTACATTCCCTCTATCAGTGATACCTTATGAGAAGTGTCCTTTTCTGTGTGACTTATTTCACTTAGAATCGTCATACCTAAATCCACTCATCATGCTGCTACTAACCTTACGACATTGATTTCATGGTTGAGTGATATTCCATTGTACATAAGGACCACAACTTCTTTATCCATTATTCTCTTTCCTGGGATATTTAAGGTGGAATGAAGTGGAGGTCCTGGTCAACAGAGCAGCCCTAAACTTTGGGGTGCTTGTGTCTTGCTGATTTTTAATTTTCCCAATTTATACCCCCATGAGTGGAAGTGCCCTATGCTCTCTAAGCTGTGTTTTTCAGATGTTTCAGGACTCACCGGACACTTCTCCAGAGTGGCTCTTGGCAATTTACATCCCGCCGATCAGTGTAGCAAGGCTCCCATTTCTCCATGGCCTGTCCTGCATTTCTGGTTTTCACACTTTTTTCAGCATGGCCCTTTTGGCCGATGGGAAGCGAGACTTCTTTGTAGCGCTGATTTGCCTTTCCAGGTTGCTTGGTTGGCCAAAAAGGGCGCATGCGTTTTTTCCTGAATATATTCAGGAAAAAACGCATGCGCCCTTTTTGGCCAAGGGCATCATTGTCAACGTTTTGCCGCTTTTCATGTGCTTTAAAGGCGATTCGTATCTACCTCTTGAAATCTGTTTCCTGCAATTCTGCCTTGACTTCAAATCCTTTTCTTTGCCTTCCCTCAATATATTTGTGGACGAGAGTTATCATTAATAACTCTGCAGGTTTGTGAATTGCAGTGCCCTGAACCTCCATTTTACAACTCGTTTTTATGGGAGCTGGCCGCAAAATCGCAGAATGTCTTCAGGCCCTGTTCTGGTTTCGGGGGGCAGGCTGAGCCTGTGGTTAATTCTTCTTTCTGATGGGAAAATAGAGTGACCTGTGCCTGTCCCAACACCAAGAGCTAGTCTCTCGTTGGTTCCACGTCTTCCCGTTTATCCTCAGGACAAATTGCAACCTGTATGGAACAGGAGGTTAAAGGTGCTGATGCTCCAAGTAGGGAGCTTGCTAGTAAAGCGGCTGGAATGGCGAACCCGGGCACAAGGAGATGAGAAATGAGGTGCGTTTTAGAAACCTTTCCCCATCACATGGTGTACCATCTTCTGGGTTTCTCATGCATGTTTTTGATGTAGGAAGATGCCCTTGAACCTGGAGATTTGGGACCCATGCGATGGGTACCACGCAGTATTACTTTAAAGGGTCTGCGTTTGCTCACCCAACCTCACCAAACCTCTCAGCCCCAAGAGTGTCCACCCTTATGTCTCATCCAGCTGTGGGTCTAGATATGGTCAATCCAGGTTGCATCACAGCCCCTGAACGCATTGTGTAAGAATTACTCTCTCTTTCACTGTCTTTGTTTCATGGGTGTTTCAAAGTAATTTATTTTTATAATGGGGTTTAGCTGCTTTTCACTGCTGTGTTTATGCCGCTTTACACCCACTTGACACACTAACAGAGAGATATCAATACATAGGTTTTACGATTATTATTAGTCAGATATATTCTTGTGTGGTGAATAGGGCGTGTTGAGTCCAGTTCTCTGAGCAAGGAGTAGGTCTTGTCTATTACATATTGGGTTTATGGAACGGTATCTGAGCTAATTTGATACCCTTGTTTTATGTATCACCCCACCTCACCTTTCCCGTTAAGCAGCCATAGTGTGTTTTCTGCATGTGTGACTCTGTTCTGTTTTGTAATTCAGTTCAAGTGTAACGGTTTTTACATTCCCTCTATCAGTGATACCTTATGAGAAGTGTCCTTTTCTGTGTGACTTATTTCACTTAGAATCGTCGTACCTAAATCCACTCATCATGCTGCTACTAACCATACGACATTGATTTCATGGCTGAGTGATATTCCATTGTACATAAGGACCACAACTTCTTTATCCATTTTTCTCTTTCCTGGGATATTGAAGGTGGAATGAAGTGGAGGTCCTGGTCAACAGAGCAGCCCTAAACTTTGGGGTGCTTGTGTCTTGCTGATTTTTAATTTTCCCAATTTATACCCCCATGAGTGGAAGTGCCCTATGCTATCTAAGCTGTGTTTTTCAGATGTTTCAGGACTCACCGGACACTTCTCCGGAGTGGCTCTTGGCAATTTACATCCCGCCCATCAGTGTAGCAAGGCTCCCATTTCTCCATGGCCTTTCCTGCATTTCTGGTTTTGACACTTTTTTCAGCATGGCCCTTTTGGCCGATGGGAAGCGAGACTTCTTTTTAGCGCTGATTTGCCTTTCCAGGTTGCTTGGTTGGCCAAAAACGGCGTATGCGTTTTTTCCTGAATATATTCAGGAAAAAACGCATACGCCCTTTTTGGCCAAGGGCATCATTGTCAACGTTTTGCCGCTTTTCATGTGCTTTAAAGGCGATTCGAATCTACCTCCTGAAATCTGTTTCCTGCAATTCTGCCTTGATTTCAAATCCTCTTCTTTGCCTTCCCTCAATTTATTTGTGGACGAGAGTTATCATTTATAACTCTGCAGGTTTGTGAATTGCAGTGCCCTGAACCTCCATTTTACAACTCGTTTTTATGGGAGCTGGCGGCAAAATCGCAGAATGGCTTCAGGCCCTGTTCTGGTTCCGGGGGGCAGGCTGAGCCTGTGGTTAATTCTTCTTTCTGATGGGAAAATAGAGTGAGCTGTGCCTGTCCCAACACCAAGAGCTAGTCTCTCGTTGGTTCCACGTCTTCCCGTTTATCCTCAGGACAAATTGCAACCTGTATGGAACAGGAGGTTAAAGGTGCTGATGCTCCAAGTAGGGAGCTTGCTAGTAAAGCGGCTGGAATGGCGAACCCGGGCACAAGGAGATGAGAAATGAGGTGCGTTTTAGAAACCTTTCCCCATCACACGGTGTACCATCTTCTGTGTTTCTCATTCATGTTTTTGATGTAGGAAGATGCCCTTGAACCTGGAGATTTGGGACCCATGCGATGGGTACCACGCAGTATTACTTTAAAGGGTCTGCGTTTGCTCACCCAACCTCACCAAACCTCTCAGCCCCAAGAGTGTCCACCCTTATGTCTCATCCAGCTGTGGGTCTAGATATGGTCAATCCAGGTTGCATCACAGCCCCTGAACGCATTGTGTAAGAATTTCTCTCTCTTTCACTGTCTTTGTTTCATGGGTGTTTCAAAGTAATTTATTTTTATAATGGGGTTTAGCTGCTTTTCACTGCTGTGTTTATGCCGCTTTACACCCACTTGACACACTAACAGAGAGATATCAATACATAGGTTTTACGATTATTATTATTCAGATATATTCTTGTGCGGTGAATAGGGCGTGTTGAGTCCAGTTCTCTGAGCAAGGAGTAGGTCTTGTCTATTACATATTGGGTTTATGGAACGATATCTGAGCTAATTTGATACCCTTGTTTTATGTATCACCCCACCTCCCCTTTCCCGTTAAGCAGCCATAGTGTGTTTTCTGCATGTGTGACTCTGTTCTGTTTTGTAATTCAGTTCAAGTGTAACGGTTTTTACATTCCCTCTATCAGTGATACCTTATGAGAAGTGTCCTTTTCTGTGTGACTTATTTCACTTAGAATCGTCATACCTAAATCCACTCATCATGCTGCTACTAACCTTACGACATTGATTTCATGGTTGAGTGATATTCCATTGTACATAAGGACCACAACTTCTTTATCCATTATTCTCTTTCCTGGGATATTTAAGGTGGAATGAAGTGGAGGTCCTGGTCAACAGAGCAGCCCTAAACTTTGGGGTGCTTGTGTCTTGCTGATTTTTAATTTTCCCAATTTATACCCCCATGAGTGGAAGTGCCCTATGCTCTCTAAGCTGTGTTTTTCAGATGTTTCAGGACTCACCGGACACTTCTCCAGAGTGGCTCTTGGCAATTTACATCCCGCCGATCAGTGTAGCAAGGCTCCCATTTCTCCATGGCCTGTCCTGCATTTCTGGTTTTCACACTTTTTTCAGCATGGCCCTTTTGGCCGATGGGAAGCGAGACTTCTTTGTAGCGCTGATTTGCCTTTCCAGGTTGCTTGGTTGGCCAAAAAGGGCGCATGCGTTTTTTCCTGAATATATTCAGGAAAAAACGCATGCGCCCTTTTTGGCCAAGGGCATCATTGTCAACGTTTTGCCGCTTTTCATGTGCTTTAAAGGCGATTCGTATCTACCTCTTGAAATCTGTTTCCTGCAATTCTGCCTTGACTTCAAATCCTTTTCTTTGCCTTCCCTCAATATATTTGTGGACGAGAGTTATCATTAATAACTCTGCAGGTTTGTGAATTGCAGTGCCCTGAACCTCCATTTTACAACTCGTTTTTATGGGAGCTGGCCGCAAAATCGCAGAATGTCTTCAGGCCCTGTTCTGGTTTCGGGGGGCAGGCTGAGCCTGTGGTTAATTCTTCTTTCTGATGGGAAAATAGAGTGACCTGTGCCTGTCCCAACACCAAGAGCTAGTCTCTCGTTGGTTCCACGTCTTCCCGTTTATCCTCAGGACAAATTGCAACCTGTATGGAACAGGAGGTTAAAGGTGCTGATGCTCCAAGTAGGGAGCTTGCTAGTAAAGCGGCTGGAATGGCGAACCCGGGCACAAGGAGATGAGAAATGAGGTGCGTTTTAGAAACCTTTCCCCATCACATGGTGTACCATCTTCTGGGTTTCTCATGCATGTTTTTGATGTAGGAAGATGCCCTTGAACCTGGAGATTTGGGACCCATGCGATGGGTACCACGCAGTATTACTTTAAAGGGTCTGCGTTTGCTCACCCAACCTCACCAAACCTCTCAGCCCCAAGAGTGTCCACCCTTATGTCTCATCCAGCTGTGGGTCTAGATATGGTCAATCCAGGTTGCATCACAGCCCCTGAACGCATTGTGTAAGAATTACTCTCTCTTTCACTGTCTTTGTTTCATGGGTGTTTCAAAGTAATTTATTTTTATAATGGGGTTTAGCTGCTTTTCACTGCTGTGTTTATGCCGCTTTACACCCACTTGACACACTAACAGAGAGATATCAATACATAGGTTTTACGATTATTATTAGTCAGATATATTCTTGTGTGGTGAATAGGGCGTGTTGAGTCCAGTTCTCTGAGCAAGGAGTAGGTCTTGTCTATTACATATTGGGTTTATGGAACGGTATCTGAGCTAATTTGATACCCTTGTTTTATGTATCACCCCACCTCACCTTTCCCGTTAAGCAGCCATAGTGTGTTTTCTGCATGTGTGACTCTGTTCTGTTTTGTAATTCAGTTCAAGTGTAACGGTTTTTACATTCCCTCTATCAGTGATACCTTATGAGAAGTGTCCTTTTCTGTGTGACTTATTTCACTTAGAATCGTCGTACCTAAATCCACTCATCATGCTGCTACTAACCATACGACATTGATTTCATGGCTGAGTGATATTCCATTGTACATAAGGACCACAACTTCTTTATCCATTTTTCTCTTTCCTGGGATATTGAAGGTGGAATGAAGTGGAGGTCCTGGTCAACAGAGCAGCCCTAAACTTTGGGGTGCTTGTGTCTTGCTGATTTTTAATTTTCCCAATTTATACCCCCATGAGTGGAAGTGCCCTATGCTATCTAAGCTGTGTTTTTCAGATGTTTCAGGACTCACCGGACACTTCTCCGGAGTGGCTCTTGGCAATTTACATCCCGCCCATCAGTGTAGCAAGGCTCCCATTTCTCCATGGCCTTTCCTGCATTTCTGGTTTTGACACTTTTTTCAGCATGGCCCTTTTGGCCGATGGGAAGCGAGACTTCTTTTTAGCGCTGATTTGCCTTTCCAGGTTGCTTGGTTGGCCAAAAACGGCGTATGCGTTTTTTCCTGAATATATTCAGGAAAAAACGCATACGCCCTTTTTGGCCAAGGGCATCATTGTCAACGTTTTGCCGCTTTTCATGTGCTTTAAAGGCGATTCGAATCTACCTCCTGAAATCTGTTTCCTGCAATTCTGCCTTGATTTCAAATCCTCTTCTTTGCCTTCCCTCAATTTATTTGTGGACGAGAGTTATCATTTATAACTCTGCAGGTTTGTGAATTGCAGTGCCCTGAACCTCCATTTTACAACTCGTTTTTATGGGAGCTGGCGGCAAAATCGCAGAATGGCTTCAGGCCCTGTTCTGGTTCCGGGGGGCAGGCTGAGCCTGTGGTTAATTCTTCTTTCTGATGGGAAAATAGAGTGAGCTGTGCCTGTCCCAACACCAAGAGCTAGTCTCTCGTTGGTTCCACGTCTTCCCGTTTATCCTCAGGACAAATTGCAACCTGTATGGAACAGGAGGTTAAAGGTGCTGATGCTCCAAGTAGGGAGCTTGCTAGTAAAGCGGCTGGAATGGCGAACCCGGGCACAAGGAGATGAGAAATGAGGTGCGTTTTAGAAACCTTTCCCCATCACACGGTGTACCATCTTCTGTGTTTCTCATTCATGTTTTTGATGTAGGAAGATGCCCTTGAACCTGGAGATTTGGGACCCATGCGATGGGTACCACGCAGTATTACTTTAAAGGGTCTGCGTTTGCTCACCCAACCTCACCAAACCTCTCAGCCCCAAGAGTGTCCACCCTTATGTCTCATCCAGCTGTGGGTCTAGATGTGGTCAATCCAGGTTGCATCACAGCCCCTGAACGCATTGTTTAAGAATTTCTCTCTCTTTCACTGTCTTTGTTTCATGGGTGTTTCAAAGTAATTTATTTTTATAATGGGGTTTAGCTGCTTTTCACTGCTGTGTTTATGCCGCTTTACACCCACTTGACACACTAACAGAGAGATATCAATACATAGGTTTTACGATTATTATTATTCAGATATATTCTTGTGCGGTGAATAGGGCGTGTTGAGTCCAGTTCTCTGAGCAAGGAGTAGGTCTTGTCTATTACATATTGGGTTTATGGAACGATATCTGAGCTAATTTGATACCCTTGTTTTATGTATCACCCCACCTCCCCTTTCCCGTTAAGCAGCCATAGTGTGTTTTCTGCATGTGTGACTCTGTTCTGTTTTGTAATTCAGTTCAAGTGTAACGGTTTTTACATTCCCTCTATCAGTGATACCTTATGAGAAGTGTCCTTTTCTGTGTGACTTATTTCACTTAGAATCGTCATACCTAAATCCACTCATCATGCTGCTACTAACCTTACGACATTGATTTCATGGTTGAGTGATATTCCATTGTACATAAGGACCACAACTTCTTTATCCATTATTCTCTTTCCTGGGATATTTAAGGTGGAATGAAGTGGAGGTCCTGGTCAACAGAGCAGCCCTAAACTTTGGGGTGCTTGTGTCTTGCTGATTTTTAATTTTCCCAATTTATACCCCCATGAGTGGAAGTGCCCTATGCTCTCTAAGCTGTGTTTTTCAGATGTTTCAGGACTCACCGGACACTTCTCCAGAGTGGCTCTTGGCAATTTACATCCCGCCGATCAGTGTAGCAAGGCTCCCATTTCTCCATGGCCTGTCCTGCATTTCTGGTTTTCACACTTTTTTCAGCATGGCCCTTTTGGCCGATGGGAAGCGAGACTTCTTTGTAGCGCTGATTTGCCTTTCCAGGTTGCTTGGTTGGCCAAAAAGGGCGCATGCGTTTTTTCCTGAATATATTCAGGAAAAAACGCATGCGCCCTTTTTGGCCAAGGGCATCATTGTCAACGTTTTGCCGCTTTTCATGTGCTTTAAAGGCGATTCGTATCTACCTCTTGAAATCTGTTTCCTGCAATTCTGCCTTGACTTCAAATCCTTTTCTTTGCCTTCCCTCAATATATTTGTGGACGAGAGTTATCATTAATAACTCTGCAGGTTTGTGAATTGCAGTGCCCTGAACCTCCATTTTACAACTCGTTTTTATGGGAGCTGGCCGCAAAATCGCAGAATGTCTTCAGGCCCTGTTCTGGTTTCGGGGGGCAGGCTGAGCCTGTGGTTAATTCTTCTTTCTGATGGGAAAATAGAGTGACCTGTGCCTGTCCCAACACCAAGAGCTAGTCTCTCGTTGGTTCCACGTCTTCCCGTTTATCCTCAGGACAAATTGCAACCTGTATGGAACAGGAGGTTAAAGGTGCTGATGCTCCAAGTAGGGAGCTTGCTAGTAAAGCGGCTGGAATGGCGAACCCGGGCACAAGGAGATGAGAAATGAGGTGCGTTTTAGAAACCTTTCCCCATCACATGGTGTACCATCTTCTGGGTTTCTCATGCATGTTTTTGATGTAGGAAGATGCCCTTGAACCTGGAGATTTGGGACCCATGCGATGGGTACCACGCAGTATTACTTTAAAGGGTCTGCGTTTGCTCACCCAACCTCACCAAACCTCTCAGCCCCAAGAGTGTCCACCCTTATGTCTCATCCAGCTGTGGGTCTAGATATGGTCAATCCAGGTTGCATCACAGCCCCTGAACGCATTGTGTAAGAATTACTCTCTCTTTCACTGTCTTTGTTTCATGGGTGTTTCAAAGTAATTTATTTTTATAATGGGGTTTAGCTGCTTTTCACTGCTGTGTTTATGCCGCTTTACACCCACTTGACACACTAACAGAGAGATATCAATACATAGGTTTTACGATTATTATTAGTCAGATATATTCTTGTGTGGTGAATAGGGCGTGTTGAGTCCAGTTCTCTGAGCAAGGAGTAGGTCTTGTCTATTACATATTGGGTTTATGGAACGGTATCTGAGCTAATTTGATACCCTTGTTTTATGTATCACCCCACCTCACCTTTCCCGTTAAGCAGCCATAGTGTGTTTTCTGCATGTGTGACTCTGTTCTGTTTTGTAATTCAGTTCAAGTGTAACGGTTTTTACATTCCCTCTATCAGTGATACCTTATGAGAAGTGTCCTTTTCTGTGTGACTTATTTCACTTAGAATCGTCGTACCTAAATCCACTCATCATGCTGCTACTAACCATACGACATTGATTTCATGGCTGAGTGATATTCCATTGTACATAAGGACCACAACTTCTTTATCCATTTTTCTCTTTCCTGGGATATTGAAGGTGGAATGAAGTGGAGGTCCTGGTCAACAGAGCAGCCCTAAACTTTGGGGTGCTTGTGTCTTGCTGATTTTTAATTTTCCCAATTTATACCCCCATGAGTGGAAGTGCCCTATGCTATCTAAGCTGTGTTTTTCAGATGTTTCAGGACTCACCGGACACTTCTCCGGAGTGGCTCTTGGCAATTTACATCCCGCCCATCAGTGTAGCAAGGCTCCCATTTCTCCATGGCCTTTCCTGCATTTCTGGTTTTGACACTTTTTTCAGCATGGCCCTTTTGGCCGATGGGAAGCGAGACTTCTTTTTAGCGCTGATTTGCCTTTCCAGGTTGCTTGGTTGGCCAAAAAGGGCGTATGCGTTTTTTCCTGAATATATTCAGGAAAAAACGCATACGCCCTTTTTGGCCAAGGGCATCATTGTCAACGTTTTGCCGCTTTTCATGTGCTTTAAAGGTGATTCGAATCTACCTCCTGAAATCTGTTTCATGCAATTCTGCCTTGATTTCAAATCCTCTTCTTTGCCTTCCCTCAATATATTGGTGGACGAGAGTTATCATTTATAACTCTGCAGGTTTGTGAATTGCAGTGCCCTGAAGCTCCATTTTACAACTCGCTTTTTTGGGAGCTGGCCGCAAAAGCCCAGGATGGCTTCAGGCCCTGTTCTGGTTCCGGGGGGCAGGCTGAGCCTGTGGTTAATTCTTCTTCCTGATGGGAAAATAGAGTGACCTGTGCCTGTCCCGACACCAAGAGCTAGTCTCTTGTTGGTTCCCCGTCTTCCCGTTCATCCTCAGGACAAATTGCAACCTGTACGGAACAGGAGGTTAAAGTTGCTGATGCTCCAAGTAGGGAGATTGCTAGTAAAGCGGCTGGAAAGGCGAACCCGGGCACAAGGAGATGAGAAATGAGGTGCGTTTTAGAAACCTTTCCCCATCACACGGTGTACCATCTTCTGGGTTTCTCATGCAGGTTTTCGATGTAGGAAGATGCCCTTGAACCTGGAGATTTGGGACCCATGTGATGGGTACCACGCAGTATTACTTTAAAGGGTCTGCGTTTGCTCACCCAACCTCACCAAACCTCTCAGCCCCAAGAGTGTCCACCCTTATGTCTCATCCAGCTGTGGGTCTAGATATGGTCAATCCAGGTTGCATCACAGCCCCTGAACTCATTGTGTAAGAATTTCTATCTCTTTCACTGTCGTTGTTTCATGGGTTATTCAAAGTAATTTATTTTCATAATGGGGTTTAGCTGCTTTTCACGGCTGTGTTTATGCCGCTTTACACCCACTTGACACACTAACAGAGAGATATCAATACATAGGTTTTAAGATTATTACTAGTCAGATATATTCTTGTGCGGTGAATAGGGCATGTTGAGTCCAGTTCTCTGAGCAAGGAGTAGGTCTTGTCTACTACATATTGGGTTTATGGAATGGTATCTGAGCTAATTTGATACCCTTGTTTTATGTATCACCCCACCTCACCTTTCCCGTTAAGCAGCCATAGTGTGTTTTCTGCATGTGTGACTCTGTTCTGTTTTGTAATTCAGTTCAAGTGTAACGGTTTTTACATTCCCTCTATCAGTGATACCTTATGAGAAGTGTCCTTTTCTGTGTGACTTATTTCACGTAGAATCGTCGTACCTAAATCCACTCATCATGCTGCTACTAACCTTATGACATTGATTTCATGGCTGAGTGATATTCCATTGTACATAAGGACCACAACTTCTTTATCCATTTTTCTCTTTTCTTGGATATTTAAGGTGGAATGAAGTGGAGGTCCTTGTCAACAGAGCAGCCCTCAACTTTGGGGTGCTTGTGTCTTGCTGATTTTTCATTTTCCCAATTTATACCCCCATGAGTGGAAGTGCCCTATGCTCTCTAAGCTGTGTTTTTCAGATGTTTCAGGATACACCGTACACTTCTCCAGAGTGGTTGTTGGCAATTTACATCCCGCCCATCAGTGTAGCAAGGCTCTCATTTCTCCATGGCCTGTCCTGCATTTCTGGTTTTGACACTTTTTTCAGCATGGCCCTTTTGACCGATGGGAAGCGAGACTTGTCTGTAGCACTGATTTGCCTTTCCAGGTTGCTTGGTTGGCCAAAAAGGGCGTATGCGTTTTTTCCTGAATATATTCAGGAAAAAACGCATACGCCCTTTTTGGCCAAGGGCATCATTGTCAACATTTTGCCGCTTTTCATGTGCTTTAAAGGCGATTCGAATCTACCTCCTAAAATCTGTTTCCTGCAATTCTGCCTTGATTTCAAATCCTCTTCTTTGCCTTCCCTCAATATATTTGTGGACGAGAGTTATCATTTATAACTCTGCAGGTTTGTGAATTGCAGTGCCCTGAACCTCCATTTTACAACTCGCTTTTTTAGGAGCTGGCCGCAAAAGCGCAGGCTGGCTTCAGGCCCTGTTCTGGTTCCGGGGGGCAGGCTGAGCCTGTGGTTAATTCTTCTTCCTGATGGGAAAATAGAGTGACCTGTGCCTGTCCTGACACCAAGAGCTAGTCTCTCGTTGGTTCCCCGTCTTCCCGTTCATCCTCAGGACAAATTGCAAGCTGTACGGAACAGGAGGTTAAAGGTGCTGATGCTCCAAGTAGGGAGATTGCTAGTAAAGTGGCTGGAATGGCGAACCCGGGCACAAGGAGATGAGAAATGAGGTGCGTTTTAGAAACCTTTCCCCATCACACAGTGTACCATCTTCTGGGTTTCTCATGCATGTTTTCGATGTGGGAAGATGCCCTTGAACCTGGAGATTTGGGACCCATGCGATGGGTACCACGCAGTATTACTTTAAAGGGTCTGCGTTTGCTCACCCAACCTCACCAAACCTCTCAGCCCCAAGAGTGTCCACCCTTATGTCTCATCCAGCTGTGGGTCTAGATATGGTCAATCCAGGTTGCATCACAGCCCCTGAACGCATTGTGTAAGAATTTCTAACTCTTTCACTTTTGTTGTTTCATGGGTTTTTCAAAGTAATTTATTTTCATAATGGGGTTTAGCTGCTTTTCACTGCTGTGTTTATGCCGCTTTACACCCACTTGACACACTAACAGAGAGATATCAATACATAGGTTTTAAGATTATTACTAGTCAGGTATATTCTTGTGCGGTGAATAGGGCGTGTTGAGTCCAGTTCTCTGAGCAAGGAGTAGGTCTTGTCTACTACATATTGGGTTTATGGAACGGTATCTGAGCTAATTTGATACCCTTGTTTTATGTATCACCCCACCTCACCTTTCCCGTTAAGCAGCCATAGTCTGTTTTCTGCATGTGTGACGCTGTTCTGTTTTGTAATTCAGTTCAAGTGTAACGGTTTTTACATTCCCTCTATAAGTGATACCTTATGAGAAGTGTCCTTTTCTGTGTGACTTATTTCACTTAGAATCGTCGTACCTAAATCCACTCATCATGCTGCTACTAACCTTATGACATTGATTTCATGGCTGAGTGATATTCCATTGTACATAAGGACCACAATTTTATTATCCATTTTTCTCTTTCGTGGAATATTTAAGGTGGAATGAAGTGGAGGTCCTTGTCAACAGAGCAGCCCTCAACTTTGGGGTGCTTGTGTCTTGCTGATTTTTAATTTTCCCAATTTATACACCCATGAGTGGAAGTGCCCTATGCTCTCTAAGCTGTGTTTTTCAGATGTTTCAGGACACACCATACACTTCTCCAGAGTGGCTGTTGGCAATTTACATCCCGCCCATCAGTGTAGCAAGGCTCCCATTTCTGCATGGCCTGTCCTGCATTTCTGGTTTTGACACTTTTTTCAGCATGGCCCTTTGACCGATGGGAAGCGAGACTTCTCTGTAGCGCTGATTTGCCTTTCCAGGTTGCTTGGTTGGCCAAAAAGGGCGTATGCGTTTTTTCCTGAATATATTCAGGAAAAAACGCATACGCCCTTTTTGGCCAAGGGCATCATTGTCAACGTTTTTCCGCTTTTCATGTGCTTTAAAGGCGATTCGTATCTACCTCCTGAAATCTGTTTCGTGCAATTCTGCCTTGATTTCAAATCCTCTTCTTTGCCTTCCCTCAATATATTTGTGGACGAGAGTTATCATTTATAACTCTGCAGGTTTGTGAATTGCAGTTCCCTGAACCTCCATTTTACAACTCGCTTTTTTGGGAGCTGGCCGCAAAAGCGCAGGATGGCTTCAGGCCCTGTTCTGGTTCCGGGGGGCAGGCTGAGCCTGTGGTTGATTCTTCTTCCTGATGGGAAAATAGAGTGACCTGTGCCTGTCCCGACACCAAGAGCTGGTCTCTCGTTGGTTCCCCGTCTTCCCGTTCATCCTCAGGACAAATTGCAACCTGTACGGAACCGGAGGTTAAAGGTGCTGATGCTCCAAGTAGGGAGATTGCTAGTAAAGCGGCTGGAATGGCGAACCCGGGCACAAGGAGATGAGAAATGAGGTGCGTTTTAGAAACCTTTCCCCATCACACGGTGTACCATCTTCTGGGTATCTCATGCATGTTTTCGATGTAGGAAGATGCCCTTGAACCTGGAGATTTGGGACCCATGCGATGGGTACCACGCAGTATTACTTTAAAGGGTCTGCGTTTGCTCACCCAACCTCACCAAACCTCTCAGCCCCAAGAGTGTCCACCCTTATGTCTCATCCAGCTGTGGGTCTAGATATGGTCAATCCAGGTTGCATCACAGCCCCTGAACGCATTGTGTAAGAATTTCTCTCTCTTTCACTGTCTTTGTTTCATGGGTGTTTCAAAGTAATTTATTTTCATAATGGGGTTTAGCTGCTTTTCACTGCTGTGTTTATGCCGCTTTACACCCACTTGACACACTAACAGAGAGATATCAGTACATAGGTTTTAAGATTATTACTAGTCAGATATATTCTTGTGCGGTGAATAGGGCGTGTTGAGTCCAGTTCTCTGAGCAAGGAGTAGGTCTTGTCTATTACATATTGGGTTTATGAAACGGTATCTGAGCTAATTTGATACCCTTGTTTTATGTATCACCCCACCTCACCTTTCCCGTTAAGCAGACATAGTGTGTTTTCTGCATGTGTGACTCTGTTCTGTTTTGTAATTCAGTTCAAGTGTAACGGTTTTTACATTCCCTCTATAAGTGATACCTTATGAGAAGTGTCCATTTCTGTGTGACTTATTTCACTTAGAATCGTCGTACCTAAATACACTCATCATGCTGCTACTAACCTTATGACATTGATTTCATGGCTGAGTGATATTCCATTGTACATAAGGACCACAATTTTATTATCCATTTTTCTCTTTCCTGGGATATTTAAGGTGGAATGAAGTGGAGGTCCTGGTCAACAGAGCAGCCCTAAACTTTGGGGTGCTTGTGTCTTGCTGATTTTTAATTTTCCCAATTTATACCCCCATGAGTGGAAGTGTCCTATGCTCTCTAAGCTGTGTTTTTCAGATGTTTCAGGACTCACCGGACACTTCTCCGGAGTCGCTCTTGGCAATTTACATCCCGCCCATCAGTGTAGCAAGGCTCCCATTTCTGCATGGCCTGTCCTGCATTTCTGGTTTTGACACTTTTTTCAGCATGGCCCTTTTGACCGATGGGAAGCGAGACTTCTTTGTAGCGCTGATTTGCCTTTCCAGGTTGCTTGGTTGGCCAAAAAGGGCGTATGCGTTTTTTCCTGAATATATTCAGGAAAAAACGCATACGCCCTTTTTGGCCAAGGGCATCATTGTCAACGTTTTGCCGCTTTTCATGTGCTCTAAAGGCGATTCGTATCTACCTCCTGAAATCTGTTTCCTGCAATTCTGCCTTGATTTCAAATCCTCTTCTTTGCCTTCCCTCAATATATTTGTGGACGAGAGTTATCATTTATAACTCTGCAGGTTTGTGAATTGCAGTGCCCTGAACCTCCATTTTATAACTCGTTTTTATGGGAGCTGGCCGCAAAATCGCAGAATGGCTTCAGGCCCTGTTCTGGTTCCGGGGGGCAGGCTGAGCCTGTGGTTAATTCTTCTTTCTGATGGGAAAATAGAGTGACCTGTGCCTGTCCCAACACCAAGAGCTAGTCTCTCGTTGGTTCCACGTCTTCCCGTTTATCCTCAGGACAAATTGCAACCTGTATGGAACAGGAGGTTAAAGGTGCTGATGCTCCAAGTAGGGAGCTTGCTAGTAAAGCGGCTGGAATGGCGAACCCGGGCACAAGGAGATGAGAAATGAGGTGCGTTTTAGAAACCTTTCCCCATCACACGGTGTACCATCTTCTGGGTTTCTCATGCATGTTTTTGATGTAGGAAGATGCCCTTGAACCTGGAGATTTGGGACCCATGCGATGGGTACCACGCAGTATTACATTAAAGGGTCTGCGTTTGCTCACCCAACCTCACCAAACCTCTCAGCCCCAAGAGTGTCCACCCTTATGTCTCATCCAGCTGTGCATCTAGATATGGTCAATCCAGGTTGCATCACAGCCCCTGAACGCATTGTGTAAGAATTTCTCTCTCTTTCACTGTCTTTGTTTCATGGGTGTTTCAAAGTAATTTATTTTTATAATGGGGTTTAGCTGCTTTTCACTGCTGTGTTTATGCCGCTTTACACCCACTTGACACACTAACAGAGAGATATCAGTACATAGGTTTTAAGATTATTACTAGTCAGATATATTCTTGTGCGGTGAATAGGGCGTGTTGAGTCCAGTTCTCTGAGCAAGGAGTAGGTCTTGTCTATTACATATTGGGTTTATGGAACGGTATCTGAGCTAATTTGAAACCCTTGTTTTATGTATCACCCCACCTCACCTTTCCCGTTAATCAGCCATAGTGTGTTTTCTGCATGTGTGACTCTGTTCTGTTTTGTAATTCAGTGCAAGTGTAACGGTTTTTACATTCCCTCTATAAGTGATACCTTATGAGAAGTGTCCTTTTCTGTGTGACTTATTTCACTTAGAATCGTCGTACCTAAATCCACTCATCATGCTGCTACTAACCTCATGACATTGATTTCATGGCTGAGTGATATTCCATTGTACATAAAGACCACAACTTTATTATCCATTTTTCTCTTTCCTGGGATATTTAAGGTGGAATGAATTGGAGGTCCTTATCAACAGAGCAGCCCTCAACTTTGGGGTGCTTGTGTCTTGCTGATTTTTAATTTTCCCAATTTATACACCCATGAGTGGAAGTGCCCTATGCTCTCTAAGCTGTGTTTTTCAGATGTTTCAGGACACACCGTACACTTCTCCAGAGTGGCTGTTGGCAATTTAAATTTCCGCCCATCAGTGTAGCAAGGCTCCCATTTCTCCATGGCCTGTACTGCATTTCTGGTTTTGACACTTTTTTCAGCATGGCCCTTTTGACCGATGGGAAGCGAGACTTCTCTGTAGCGCTGATTTGCCTTTCCAGGTTGCTTGGTTGGCCAAAAAGGGCGTATGCGTTTTTTCCTGAATATATTCAGGAAAAAACGCATACGCCCTTTTTGGCCAAGGGCATCATTGTCAACGTTTTGCCGCTTTTCATGTGCTTTAAAGGCGATTCGAATCTACCTCCTGAAATCTGTTTCGTGCAATTCTGCCTTAATTTCAAATCCTCTTCTTTGCCTTCCCACAATATATTTGTGGAAGAGAGTTATGATTTATAACTCTGCAGGTTTGTGAATTGCAGTGCCCTGAACCTCCATTTTACAACTCGCTTTTTTGGTAGCTGGCCGCAAAAGTGCAGGATGGCTTCAGGCCCTGTTCTGGTTCCGGGGGGCAGGCTGAGCCTGTGGTTAATTCTTCTTCCTGATGGGAAAATAGAGTGACCAGTGCCTGTCCCGACACCAAGAGCTAGTCTCTCATTGGTTCCCTGTCTTCCCGTTCATCCTCAGGACAAATTGCAAACTGTACGGAACAGGAGGTTAAAGGTGCTGATGTTCCAAGTAGGGAGATTGCTAGTAAAGCGGCTGGAATGGCGAACCCGGGCACAAGGAGATGAGAAATGAGGTGCGTTTTAGAAACCTTTCCCCATCACACGGTGTACCATCTTCTGGGTTTCTCATGCATGTTTTCGATGTAGGAAGATGCCCTTGAACCTGGAGATTTGGGACCCATGCGATGGGTACCACGCAGTATTACTTTAAAGGGTCTGCATTTGCTCACCCAACCTCACCAAACCTCTCAGCCCCAAGAGTGTCCACCCTTATGTCTCATCCAGCTGTGGGTCTAGATATGGTCAATCCAGGTTGCATCACAGCCCCTGAACTCATTGTGTAAGAATTTCTATCTCTTTCACTGTCGTTGTTTCATGGGTTTTTCAAAGTAATTTATTTTCATAATGGGAATTTAGCTGCTTTTCACGGCTGTGTTTATGCCGCTTTACACCCACTTGACACACTAACAGAGAGATATCAATACATAGGTTTTAAGATTATTACTAGTCAGGTATATTCTTGTGCGGTGAATAGGGCGTGTTGAGTCCAGTTCTCTGAGCAAGGAGTAGGTCTTGTCTACTACATATTGGGTTTATGGAACGGTATCTGAGCTAATTTGATACCCTTGTTTTATGTATCACCCCACCTCCCCTTTCCCGTTAAGCAGCCATAGTGTGTTTTCTGCATGTGTGACTCTGTTCTGTTTTGTAATTCAGTTCAAGTGTAACGGTTTTTACATTCCCTCTATCAGTGATACCTTATGAGAAGTGTCCTTTTCTGTGTGACTTATTTCACGTAGAATCGTCGTACCTAAATCCACTCATCATGCTGCTACTAACCTTATGACATTGATTTCATGGCTGAGTGATATTCCATTGTACATAAGGACCACAACTTCTTTATCCATTTTTCTCTTTCCTGGGATATTTAAGGTGGAATGAAGTGGAGGTCCTTGTCAACAGAGCAGCCCTCAACTTTGGGGTGCTTGTGTCTTGCTGATTTTTCATTTTCCCAATTTATACCCCCATGAGTGGAAGTGCCCTATGCTCTCTAAGCTGTGTTTTTCAGATGTTTCAGGACACACCGTACACTTCTCCAGAGTGGCTGTTGGCAATTTACATCCCGCCCATCAGTGTAGCAAGGCTCCCATTTCTCCATGGCCTGTCCTGCATTTCTGGTTTTGACACTTTTTTCAGCATGGCCCTTTTGACCGATGGGAAGCGAGACTTCTTTGTAGCGCTGATTTGCCTTTCCAGGTTGCTTGGTTGGCCAAAAAGGGCGTATGCGTTTTTTCCTGAATATATTCAGGAAAAAACGCATACGCCCTTTTTGGCCAAGGGCATCATTGTCAACGTTTTGCCGCTTTTCATGTGCTTTAAAGGCGATTCGAATCTACCTCCTGAAATCTGTTTCCTGCAATTCTGCCTTGATTTCAAATCCTCTTCTTTGCCTTCCCTCAATTTATTTGTGGACGAGAGTTATCATTTATAACTCTGCAGGTTTGTGAATTGCAGTGCCCTGAACCTCCATTTTACAACTCGTTTTTATGGGAGCTGGCGGCAAAATCGCAGAATGGCTTCAGGCCCTGTTCTGGTTCCGGGGGGCAGGCTGAGCCTGTGGTTAATTCTTCTTTCTGATGGGAAAATAGAGTGACCTGTGCCTGTCCCAACACCAAGAGCTAGTCTCTCGTTGGTTCCACGTCTTCCCGTTTATCCTCAGGACAAATTGCAACCTGTATGGAACAGGAGGTTAAAGGTGCTGATGCTCCAAGTAGGGAGCTTGCTAGTAAAGCGGCTGGAATGGCGAACCCGGGCACAAGGAGATGAGAAATGAGGTGCGTTTTAGAAACCTTTCCCCATCACACGGTGTACCATCTTCTGTGTTTCTCATTCATGTTTTTGATGTAGGAAGATGCCCTTGAACCTGGAGATTTGGGACCCATGCGATGGGTACCACGCAGTATTACTTTAAAGGGTCTGCGTTTGCTCACCCAACCTCACCAAACCTCTCAGCCCCAAGAGTGTCCACCCTTATGTCTCATCCAGCTGTGGGTCTAGATATGGTCAATCCAGGTTGCATCACAGCCCCTGAACGCATTGTGTAAGAATTTCTCTCTCTTTCACTGTCTTTGTTTCATGGGTGTTTCAAAGTAATTTATTTTTATAATGGGGTTTAGCTGCTTTTCACTGCTGTGTTTATGCCGCTTTACACCCACTTGACACACTAACAGAGAGATATCAATACATAGGTTTTACGATTATTATTAGTCAGATATATTCTTGTGCGGTGAATAGGGCGTGTTGAGTCCAGTTCTCTGAGCAAGGAGTAGGTCTTGTCTATTACATATTGGGTTTATGGAACGGTATCTGAGCTAATTTGATACCCTTGTTTTATGTATCACCCCACCTCACCTTTCCCGTTAATCAGCCATAGTGTGTTTTCTGCATGTGTGACTCTGTTCTGTTTTGTAATTCAGTTCAAGTGTAACGGTTTTTACATTCCCTCTATCAGTGATACCTTATGAGAAGTGTCCTTTTCTGTGTGACTTATTTCACTTAGAATCGTCGTACCTAAATCCACTCATCATGCTGCTACTAACCTTACGACATTAATTTCATGGCTGTGTGATATTCCATTGTACATAAGGACCACAATTTTATTATCCATTTTTCTCTTTCCTGGGATATTTAAGGTGGAATGAAGTGGAGGTCCTGGTCAACAGAGCAGCCCTAAACTTTGGGGTGCTTGTGTCTTGCTGATTTTTAATTTTCCCAATTTATACCCCCATGAGTGGAAGTGTCCTATGCTCTCTAAGCTGTGTTTTTCAGATGTTTCAGGACTCACCGGACACTTCTCCGGAGTCGCTCTTGGCAATTTACATCCCGCCCATCAGTGTAGCAAGGCTCCCATTTCTGCATGGCCTGTCCTGCATTTCTGGTTTTGACACTTTTTTCAGCATGGCCCTTTTGACCGATGGGAAGCGAGACTTCTTTGTAGCGCTGATTTGCCTTTCCAGGTTGCTTGGTTGGCCAAAAAGGGCGTATGCGTTTTTTCCTGAATATATTCAGGAAAAAACGCATACGCCCTTTTTGGCCAAGGGCATCATTGTCAACGTTTTGCCGCTTTTCATGTGCTCTAAAGGCGATTCGTATCTACCTCCTGAAATCTGTTTCCTGCAATTCTGCCTTGATTTCAAATCCTCTTCTTTGCCTTCCCTCAATATATTTGTGGACGAGAGTTATCATTTATAACTCTGCAGGTTTGTGAATTGCAGTGCCCTGAACCTCCATTTTATAACTCGTTTTTATGGGAGCTGGCCGCAAAATCGCAGAATGGCTTCAGGCCCTGTTCTGGTTCCGGGGGGCAGGCTGAGCCTGTGGTTAATTCTTCTTTCTGATGGGAAAATAGAGTGACCTGTGCCTGTCCCAACACCAAGAGCTAGTCTCTCGTTGGTTCCACGTCTTCCCGTTTATCCTCAGGACAAATTGCAACCTGTACGGAACCGGAGGTTAAAGGTGCTGATGCTCCAAGTAGGGAGCTTGCTAGTAAAGCGGCTGGAATGGCGAACCCGGGCACAAGGAGATGAGAAATGAGGTGCGTTTTAGAAACCTTTCCCCATCACACGGTGTACCATCTTCTGGGTTTCTCATGCATGTTTTTGATGTAGGAAGATGCCCTTGAACCTGGAGATTTGGGACCCATGCGATGGGTACCACGCAGTATTACATTAAAGGGTCTGCATTTGCTCACCCAACCTCACCAAACCTCTCAGCCCCAAGAGTGTCCACCCTTATGTCTCATCCAGCTGTGCATCTAGATATGGTCAATCCAGGTTGCATCACAGCCCCTGAACGCATTGTGTAAGAATTTCTCTCTCTTTCACTGTCTTTGTTTCATGGGTGTTTCAAAGTAATTTATTTTTATAATGGGGTTTAGCTGCTTTTCACTGCTGTGTTTATGCCGCTTTACACCCACTTGACACACTAACAGAGAGATATCAGTACATAGGTTTTAAGATTATTACTAGTCAGATATATTCTTGTGCGGTGAATAGGGCGTGTTGAGTCCAGTTCTCTGAGCAAGGAGTAGGTCTTGTCTATTACATATTGGGTTTATGGAACGGTATCTGAGCTAATTTGAAACCCTTGTTTTATGTATCACCCCACCTCACCTTTCCCGTTAATCAGCCATAGTGTGTTTTCTGCATGTGTGACTCTGTTCTGTTTTGTAATTCAGTGCAAGTGTAACGGTTTTTACATTCCCTCTATAAGTGATACCTTATGAGAAGTGTCCTTTTCTGTGTGACTTATTTCACTTAGAATCGTCGTACCTAAATCCACTCATCATGCTGCTACTAACCTCATGACATTGATTTCATGGCTGAGTGATATTCCATTGTACATAAAGACCACAACTTTATTATCCATTTTTCTCTTTCCTGGGATATTTAAGGTGGAATGAATTGGAGGTCCTTATCAACAGAGCAGCCCTCAACTTTGGGGTGCTTGTGTCTTGCTGATTTTTAATTTTCCCAATTTATACACCCATGAGTGGAAGTGCCCTATGCTCTCTAAGCTGTGTTTTTCAGATGTTTCAGGACACACCGTACACTTCTCCAGAGTGGCTGTTGGCAATTTACATTCCGCCCATCAGTGTAGCAAGGCTCCCATTTCTCCATGGCCTGTACTGCATTTCTGGTTTTGACACTTTTTTCAGCATGGCCCTTTTGACCGATGGGAAGCGAGACTTCTCTGTAGCGCTGATTTGCCTTTCCAGGTTGCTTGGTTGGCCAAAAAGGGCGTATGCGTTTTTTCCTGAATATATTCAGGAAAAAACGCATACGCCCTTTTTGGCCAAGGGCATCATTGTCAACGTTTTGCCGCTTTTCATGTGCTTTAAAGGCGATTCGAATCTACCTCCTGAAATCTGTTTCGTGCAATTCTGCCTTAATTTCAAATCCTCTTCTTTGCCTTCCCACAATATATTTGTGGAAGAGAGTTATGATTTATAACTCTGCAGGTTTGTGAATTGCAGTGCCCTGAACCTCCATTTTACAACTCGCTTTTTTGGTAGCTGGCCGCAAAAGTGCAGGATGGCTTCAGGCCCTGTTCTGGTTCCGGGGGGCAGGCTGAGCCTGTGGTTAATTCTTCTTCCTGATGGGAAAATAGAGTGACCAGTGCCTGTCCCGACACCAAGAGCTAGTCTCTCATTGGTTCCCTGTCTTCCCGTTCATCCTCAGGACAAATTGCAAACTGTACGGAACAGGAGGTTAAAGGTGCTGATGTTCCAAGTAGGGAGATTGCTAGTAAAGCGGCTGGAATGGCGAACCCGGGCACAAGGAGATGAGAAATGAGGTGCGTTTTAGAAACCTTTCCCCATCACACGGTGTACCATCTTCTTGGTTTCTCATGCATGTTTTCGATGTAGGAAGATGCCCTTGAACCTGGAGATTTGGGACCCATGCGATGGGTACCACGCAGTATTACTTTAAAGGGTCTGCATTTGCTCACCCAACCTCACCAAACCTCTCAGCCCCAAGAGTGTCCACCCTTATGTCTCATCCAGCTGTGGGTCTAGATATGGTCAATCCAGGTTGCATCACAGCCCCTGAACTCATTGTGTAAGAATTTCTATCTCTTTCACTGTCGTTGTTTCATGGGTTTTTCAAAGTAATTTATTTTCATAATGGGAATTTAGCTGCTTTTCACGGCTGTGTTTATGCCGCTTTACACCCACTTGACACACTAACAGAGAGATATCAATACATAGGTTTTAAGATTATTACTAGTCAGGTATATTCTTGTGCGGTGAATAGGGCGTGTTGAGTCCAGTTCTCTGAGCAAGGAGTAGGTCTTGTCTACTACATATTGGGTTTATGGAACGGTATCTGAGCTAATTTGATACCCTTGTTTTATGTATCACCCCACCTCCCCTTTCCCGTTAAGCAGCCATAGTGTGTTTTCTGCATGTGTGACTCTGTTCTGTTTTGTAATTCAGTTCAAGTGTAACGGTTTTTACATTCCCTCTAAAAGTGATACCTTATGAGAAGTGTCCTTTTCTGTGTGACTTATTTCACGTAGAATCGTCGTACCTAAATCCACTCATCATGCTGCTACTAACCTTATGACATTGATTTCATGGCTAAGTGATATTCCATTGTACATAAGGACCACAACTTCTTTATCCATTTTTCTCTTTCCTGGGATATTTAAGGTGGAATGAAGTGGAGGTCCTTGTCAACAGAGCAGCCCTCAACTTTGGGGTGCTTGTGTCTTGCTGATTTTTCATTTTCCCAATTTATACCCCCATGAGTGGAAGTGCCCTATGCTCTCTAAGCTGTGTTTTTCAGATGTTTCAGGACACACCGTACACTTCTCCAGAGTGGCTGTTGGCAATTTACATCCCGCCCATCAGTGTAGCAAGGCTCCCATTTCTCCATGGCCTGTCCTGCATTTCTGGTTTTGACACTTTTTTCAGCATGGCCCTTTTGACCGATGGGAAGCGAGACTTCTTTGTAGCGCTGATTTGCCTTTCCAGGTTGCTTGGTTGGCCAAAAAGGGCGTATGCGTTTTTTCCTGAATATATTCAGGAAAAAACGCATACGCCCTTTTTGGCCAAGGGCATCATTGTCAACGTTTTGCCGCTTTTCATGTGCTTTAAAGGCGATTCGAATCTACCTCCTGAAATCTGTTTCCTGCAATTCTGCCTTGATTTCAAATCCTCTTCTTTGCCTTCCCTCAATTTATTTGTGGACGAGAGTTATCATTTATAACTCTGCAGGTTTGTGAATTGCAGTGCCCTGAACCTCCATTTTACAACTCGTTTTTATGGGAGCTGGCGGCAAAATCGCAGAATGGCTTCAGGCCCTGTTCTGGTTCCGGGGGGCAGGCTGAGCCTGTGGTTAATTCTTCTTTCTGATGGGAAAATAGAGTGACCTGTGCCTGTCCCAACACCAAGAGCTAGTCTCTCGTTGGTTCCACGTCTTCCCGTTTATCCTCAGGACAAATTGCAACCTGTATGGAACAGGAGGTTAAAGGTGCTGATGCTCCAAGTAGGGAGCTTGCTAGTAAAGCGGCTGGAATGGCGAACCCGGGCACAAGGAGATGAGAAATGAGGTGCGTTTTAGAAACCTTTCCCCATCACACGGTGTACCATCTTCTGTGTTTCTCATTCATGTTTTTGATGTAGGAAGATGCCCTTGAACCTGGAGATTTGGGACCCATGCGATGGGTACCACGCAGTATTACTTTAAAGGGTCTGCGTTTGCTCACCCAACCTCACCAAACCTCTCAGCCCCAAGAGTGTCCACCCTTATGTCTCATCCAGCTGTGGGTCTAGATATGGTCAATCCAGGTTGCATCACAGCCCCTGAACGCATTGTGTAAGAATTTCTCTCTCTTTCACTGTCTTTGTTTCATGGGTGTTTCAAAGTAATTTATTTTTATAATGGGGTTTAGCTGCTTTTCACTGCTGTGTTTATGCCGCTTTACACCCACTTGACACACTAACAGAGAGATATCAATACATAGGTTTTACGATTATTATTAGTCAGATATATTCTTGTGCGGTGAATAGGGCGTGTTGAGTCCAGTTCTCTGAGCAAGGAGTAGGTCTTGTCTATTACATATTGGGTTTATGGAACGGTATCTGAGCTAATTTGATACCCTTGTTTTATGTATCACCCCACCTCACCTTTCCCGTTAATCAGCCATAGTGTGTTTTCTGCATGTGTGACTCTGTTCTGTTTTGTAATTCAGTTCAAGTGTAACGGTTTTTACATTCCCTCTATCAGTGATACCTTATGAGAAGTGTCCTTTTCTGTGTGACTTATTTCACTTAGAATCGTCGTACCTAAATCCACTCATCATGCTGCTACTAACCTTACGACATTAATTTCATGGCTGTGTGATATTCCATTGTACATAAGGGCCACAACTTCTTTATCCATTTTTCTCTTTCCTGGGATATTTAAGGTGGAATGAAGTGGAGGTCCTGGTCAACAGAGCAGCCCTAAACTTTGGGGTGCTTGTGTCTTGCTGATTTTTAATTTTCCCAATTTATACCCCCATGAGTGGAAGTGTCCTATGCTCTCTAAGCTGTGTTTTTCAGATGTTTCAGGACTCACCGGACACTTCTCCGGAGTCGCTCTTGGCAATTTACATCCCGCCCATCAGTGTAGCAAGGCTCCCATTTCTGCATGGCCTGTCCTGCATTTCTGGTTTTGACACTTTTTTCAGCATGGCCCTTTTGACCGATGGGAAGCGAGACTTCTTTGTAGCGCTGATTTGCCTTTCCAGGTTGCTTGGTTGGCCAAAAAGGGCGTATGCGTTTTTTCCTGAATATATTCAGGAAAAAACGCATACGCCCTTTTTGGCCAAGGGCATCATTGTCAACGTTTTGCCGCTTTTCATGTGCTCTAAAGGCGATTCGTATCTACCTCCTGAAATCTGTTTCCTGCAATTCTGCCTTGATTTCAAATCCTCTTCTTTGCCTTCCCTCAATATATTTGTGGACGAGAGTTATCATTTATAACTCTGCAGGTTTGTGAATTGCAGTGCCCTGAACCTCCATTTTACAACTCGTTTTTATGGGAGCTGGCCGCAAAATCGCAGAATGGCTTCAGGCCCTGTTCTGGTTCCGGGGGGCAGGCTGAGCCTGTGGTTAATTCTTCTTTCTGATGGGAAAATAGAGTGACCTGTGCCTGTCCCAACACCAAGAGCTAGTCTCTCGTTGGTTCCACGTCTTCCCGTTTATCCTCAGGACAAATTGCAACCTGTATGGAACAGGAGGTTAAAGGTGCTGATGCTCCAAGTAGGGAGCTTGCTAGTAAAGCGGCTGGAATGGCGAACCCGGGCACAAGGAGATGAGAAATGAGGTGCGTTTTAGAAACCTTTCCCCATCACACGGTGTACCATCTTCTGGGTTTCTCATGCATGTTTTTGATGTAGGAAGATGCCCTTGAACCTGGAGATTTGGGACCCATGCGATGGGTACCACGCAGTATTACTTTAAAGGGTCTGCGTTTGCTCACCCAACCTCACCAAACCTCTCAGCCCCAAGAGTGTCCACCCTTATGTCTCATCCAGCTGTGCATCTAGATATGGTCAATCCAGGTTGCATCACAGCCCCTGAACGCATTGTGTAAGAATTTCTCTCTCTTTCACTGTCTTTGTTTCATGGGTGTTTCAAAGTAATTTATTTTTATAATGGGGTTTAGCTGCTTTTCACTGCTGTGTTTATGCCGCTTTACACCCACTTGACACACTAACAGAGAGATATCAGTACATAGGTTTTAAGATTATTACTAGTCAGATATATTCTTGTGCGGTGAATAGGGCGTGTTGAGTCCAGTTCTCTGAGCAAGGAGTAGGTCTTGTCTATTACATATTGGGTTTATGGAACGGTATCTGAGCTAATTTGAAACCCTTGTTTTATGTATCACCCCACCTCACCTTTCCCGTTAATCAGCCATAGTGTGTTTTCTGCATGTGTGACTCTGTTCTGTTTTGTAATTCAGTGCAAGTGTAACGGTTTTTACATTCCCTCTATAAGTGATACCTTATGAGAAGTGTCCTTTTCTGTGTGACTTATTTCACTTAGAATCGTCGTACCTAAATCCACTCATCATGCTGCTACTAACCTCATGACATTGATTTCATGGCTGAGTGATATTCCATTGTACATAAAGACCACAACTTTATTATCCATTTTTCTCTTTCCTGGGATATTTAAGGTGGAATGAATTGGAGGTCCTTGTCAACAGAGCAGCCCTCAACTTTGGGGTGCTTGTGTCTTGCTGATTTTTAATTTTCCCAATTTATACACCCATGAGTGGAAGTGCCCTATGCTCTCTAAGCTGTGTTTTTCAGATGTTTCAGGACACACCGTACACTTCTCCAGAGTGGCTGTTGGCAATTTACATTCCGCCCATCAGTGTAGCAAGGCTCCCATTTCTCCATGGCCTGTACTGCATTTCTGGTTTTGACACTTTTTTCAGCATGGCCCTTTTGACCGATGGGAAGCGAGACTTCTCTGTAGCGCTGATTTGCCTTTCCAGGTTGCTTGGTTGGCCAAAAAGGGCGTATGCGTTTTTTCCTGAATATATTCAGGAAAAAACGCATACGCCCTTTTTGGCCAAGGGCATCATTGTCAACGTTTTGCCGCTTTTCATGTGCTTTAAAGGCGATTCGAATCTACCTCCTGAAATCTGTTTCGTGCAATTCTGCCTTAATTTCAAATCCTCTTCTTTGCCTTCCCACAATATATTTGTGGAAGAGAGTTATCATTTATAACTCTGCAGGTTTGTGAATTGCAGTGCCCTGAACCTCCATTTTACAACTCGCTTTTTTGGTAGCTGGCCGCAAAAGTGCAGGATGGCTTCAGGCCCTGTTCTGGTTCCGGGGGGCAGGCTGAGCCTGTGGTTAATTCTTCTTCCTGATGGGAAAATAGAGTGACCAGTGCCTGTCCCGACACCAAGAGCTAGTCTCTCATTGGTTCCCTGTCTTCCCGTTCATCCTCAGGACAAATTGCAAACTGTACGGAACAGGAGGTTAAAGGTGCTGATGTTCCAAGTAGGGAGATTGCTAGTAAAGCGGCTGGAATGGCGAACCCGGGCACAAGGAGATGAGAAATGAGGTGCGTTTTAGAAACCTTTCCCCATCACACGGTGTACCATCTTCTGTGTTTCTCATGCATGTTTTCGATGTAGGAAGATGCCCTTGAACCTGGAGATTTGGGACCCATGCGATGGGTACCACGCAGTATTACTTTAAAGGGTCTGCATTTGCTCACCCAACCTCACCAAACCTCTCAGCCCCAAGAGTGTCCACCCTTATGTCTCATCCAGCTGTGCATCTAGATATGGTCAATCCAGGTTGCATCACAGCCCCTGAACGCATTGTGTAAGAATTTCTCTCTCTTTCACTGTCTTTGTTTCATGGGTGTTTCAAAGTAATTTATTTTTATAATGGGGTTTAGCTGCTTTTCACTGCTGTGTTTATGCCGCTTTACACCCACTTGACACACTAACAGAGAGATATCAGTACATAGGTTTTAAGATTATTACTAGTCAGATATATTCTTGTGCGGTGAATAGGGCGTGTTGAGTCCAGTTCTCTGAGCAAGGAGTAGGTCTTGTCTATTACATATTGGGTTTATGGAACGGTATCTGAGCTAATTTGAAACCCTTGTTTTATGTATCACCCCACCTCACCTTTCCCGTTAATCAGCCATAGTGTGTTTTCTGCATGTGTGACTCTGTTCTGTTTTGTAATTCAGTGCAAGTGTAACGGTTTTTACATTCCCTCTATAAGTGATACCTTATGAGAAGTGTCCTTTTCTGTGTGACTTATTTCACTTAGAATCGTCGTACCTAAATCCACTCATCATGCTGCTACTAACCTCATGACATTGATTTCATGGCTGAGTGATATTCCATTGTACATAAAGACCACAACTTTATTATCCATTTTTCTCTTTCCTGGGATATTTAAGGTGGAATGAATTGGAGGTCCTTGTCAACAGAGCAGCCCTCAACTTTGGGGTGCTTGTGTCTTGCTGATTTTTAATTTTCCCAATTTATACACCCATGAGTGGAAGTGCCCTATGCTCTCTAAGCTGTGTTTTTCAGATGTTTCAGGACACACCGTACACTTCTCCAGAGTGGCTGTTGGCAATTTACATTCCGCCCATCAGTGTAGCAAGGCTCCCATTTCTCCATGGCCTGTACTGCATTTCTGGTTTTGACACTTTTTTCAGCATGGCCCTTTTGACCGATGGGAAGCGAGACTTCTCTGTAGCGCTGATTTGCCTTTCCAGGTTGCTTGGTTGGCCAAAAAGGGCGTATGCGTTTTTTCCTGAATATATTCAGGAAAAAACGCATACGCCCTTTTTGGCCAAGGGCATCATTGTCAACGTTTTGCCGCTTTTCATGTGCTTTAAAGGCGATTCGAATCTACCTCCTGAAATCTGTTTCCTGCAATTCTGCCTTGATTTCAAATCCTCTTCTTTGCCTTCCCTCAATTTATTTGTGGACGAGAGTTATCATTTATAACTCTGCAGGTTTGTGAATTGCAGTGCCCTGAACCTCCATTTTACAACTCGTTTTTATGGGAGCTGGCGGCAAAATCGCAGAATGGCTTCAGGCCCTGTTCTGGTTCCGGGGGGCAGGCTGAGCCTGTGGTTAATTCTTCTTTCTGATGGGAAAATAGAGTGACCTGTGCCTGTCCCAACACCAAGAGCTAGTCTCTCGTTGGTTCCACGTCTTCCCGTTTATCCTCAGGACAAATTGCAACCTGTATGGAACAGGAGGTTAAAGGTGCTGATGCTCCAAGTAGGGAGCTTGCTAGTAAAGCGGCTGGAATGGCGAACCCGGGCACAAGGAGATGAGAAATGAGGTGCGTTTTAGAAACCTTTCCCCATCACACGGTGTACCATCTTCTGTGTTTCTCATTCATGTTTTTGATGTAGGAAGATGCCCTTGAACCTGGAGATTTGGGACCCATGCGATGGGTACCACGCAGTATTACTTTAAAGGGTCTGCGTTTGCTCACCCAACCTCACCAAACCTCTCAGCCCCAAGAGTGTCCACCCTTATGTCTCATCCAGCTGTGGGTCTAGATATGGTCAATCCAGGTTGCATCACAGCCCCTGAACGCATTGTGTAAGAATTTCTCTCTCTTTCACTGTCTTTGTTTCATGGGTGTTTCAAAGTAATTTATTTTTATAATGGGGTTTAGCTGCTTTTCACTGCTGTGTTTATGCCGCTTTACACCCACTTGACACACTAACAGAGAGATATCAATACATAGGTTTTACGATTATTATTAGTCAGATATATTCTTGTGCGGTGAATAGGGCGTGTTGAGTCCAGTTCTCTGAGCAAGGAGTAGGTCTTGTCTATTACATATTGGGTTTATGGAACGGTATCTGAGCTAATTTGATACCCTTGTTTTATGTATCACCCCACCTCACCTTTCCCGTTAATCAGCCATAGTGTGTTTTCTGCATGTGTGACTCTGTTCTGTTTTGTAATTCAGTTCAAGTGTAACGGTTTTTACATTCCCTCTATCAGTGATACCTTATGAGAAGTGTCCTTTTCTGTGTGACTTATTTCACTTAGAATCGTCGTACCTAAATCCACTCATCATGCTGCTACTAACCTTACGACATTAATTTCATGGCTGTGTGATATTCCATTGTACATAAGGGCCACAACTTCTTTATCCATTTTTCTCTTTCCTGGGATATTTAAGGTGGAATGAAGTGGAGGTCCTGGTCAACAGAGCAGCCCTAAACTTTGGGGTGCTTGTGTCTTGCTGATTTTTAATTTTCCCAATTTATACCCCCATGAGTGGAAGTGTCCTATGCTCTCTAAGCTGTGTTTTTCAGATGTTTCAGGACTCACCGGACACTTCTCCGGAGTCGCTCTTGGCAATTTACATCCCGCCCATCAGTGTAGCAAGGCTCCCATTTCTGCATGGCCTGTCCTGCATTTCTGGTTTTGACACTTTTTTCAGCATGGCCCTTTTGACCGATGGGAAGCGAGACTTCTTTGTAGCGCTGATTTGCCTTTCCAGGTTGCTTGGTTGGCCAAAAAGGGCGTATGCGTTTTTTCCTGAATATATTCAGGAAAAAACGCATACGCCCTTTTTGGCCAAGGGCATCATTGTCAACGTTTTGCCGCTTTTCATGTGCTCTAAAGGCGATTCGTATCTACCTCCTGAAATCTGTTTCCTGCAATTCTGCCTTGATTTCAAATCCTCTTCTTTGCCTTCCCTCAATATATTTGTGGACGAGAGTTATCATTTATAACTCTGCAGGTTTGTGAATTGCAGTGCCCTGAACCTCCATTTTACAACTCGTTTTTATGGGAGCTGGCCGCAAAATCGCAGAATGGCTTCAGGCCCTGTTCTGGTTCCGGGGGGCAGGCTGAGCCTGTGGTTAATTCTTCTTTCTGATGGGAAAATAGAGTGACCTGTGCCTGTCCCAACACCAAGAGCTAGTCTCTCGTTGGTTCCACGTCTTCCCGTTTATCCTCAGGACAAATTGCAACCTGTATGGAACAGGAGGTTAAAGGTGCTGATGCTCCAAGTAGGGAGCTTGCTAGTAAAGCGGCTGGAATGGCGAACCCGGGCACAAGGAGATGAGAAATGAGGTGCGTTTTAGAAACCTTTCCCCATCACACGGTGTACCATCTTCTGGGTTTCTCATGCATGTTTTTGATGTAGGAAGATGCCCTTGAACCTGGAGATTTGGGACCCATGCGATGGGTACCACGCAGTATTACTTTAAAGGGTCTGCGTTTGCTCACCCAACCTCACCAAACCTCTCAGCCCCAAGAGTGTCCACCCTTATGTCTCATCCAGCTGTGCATCTAGATATGGTCAATCCAGGTTGCATCACAGCCCCTGAACGCATTGTGTAAGAATTTCTCTCTCTTTCACTGTCTTTGTTTCATGGGTGTTTCAAAGTAATTTATTTTTATAATGGGGTTTAGCTGCTTTTCACTGCTGTGTTTATGCCGCTTTACACCCACTTGACACACTAACAGAGAGATATCAGTACATAGGTTTTAAGATTATTACTAGTCAGATATATTCTTGTGCGGTGAATAGGGCGTGTTGAGTCCAGTTCTCTGAGCAAGGAGTAGGTCTTGTCTATTACATATTGGGTTTATGGAACGGTATCTGAGCTAATTTGAAACCCTTGTTTTATGTATCACCCCACCTCACCTTTCCCGTTAATCAGCCATAGTGTGTTTTCTGCATGTGTGACTCTGTTCTGTTTTGTAATTCAGTGCAAGTGTAACGGTTTTTACATTCCCTCTATAAGTGATACCTTATGAGAAGTGTCCTTTTCTGTGTGACTTATTTCACTTAGAATCGTCGTACCTAAATCCACTCATCATGCTGCTACTAACCTCATGACATTGATTTCATGGCTGAGTGATATTCCATTGTACATAAAGACCACAACTTTATTATCCATTTTTCTCTTTCCTGGGATATTTAAGGTGGAATGAATTGGAGGTCCTTGTCAACAGAGCAGCCCTCAACTTTGGGGTGCTTGTGTCTTGCTGATTTTTAATTTTCCCAATTTATACACCCATGAGTGGAAGTGCCCTATGCTCTCTAAGCTGTGTTTTTCAGATGTTTCAGGACACACCGTACACTTCTCCAGAGTGGCTGTTGGCAATTTACATTCCGCCCATCAGTGTAGCAAGGCTCCCATTTCTCCATGGCCTGTACTGCATTTCTGGTTTTGACACTTTTTTCAGCATGGCCCTTTTGACCGATGGGAAGCGAGACTTCTCTGTAGCGCTGATTTGCCTTTCCAGGTTGCTTGGTTGGCCAAAAAGGGCGTATGCGTTTTTTCCTGAATATATTCAGGAAAAAACGCATACGCCCTTTTTGGCCAAGGGCATCATTGTCAACGTTTTGCCGCTTTTCATGTGCTTTAAAGGCGATTCGAATCTACCTCCTGAAATCTGTTTCGTGCAATTCTGCCTTAATTTCAAATCCTCTTCTTTGCCTTCCCACAATATATTTGTGGAAGAGAGTTATCATTTATAACTCTGCAGGTTTGTGAATTGCAGTGCCCTGAACCTCCATTTTACAACTCGCTTTTTTGGTAGCTGGCCGCAAAAGTGCAGGATGGCTTCAGGCCCTGTTCTGGTTCCGGGGGGCAGGCTGAGCCTGTGGTTAATTCTTCTTCCTGATGGGAAAATAGAGTGACCAGTGCCTGTCCCGACACCAAGAGCTAGTCTCTCATTGGTTCCCTGTCTTCCCGTTCATCCTCAGGACAAATTGCAAACTGTACGGAACAGGAGGTTAAAGGTGCTGATGTTCCAAGTAGGGAGATTGCTAGTAAAGCGGCTGGAATGGCGAACCCGGGCACAAGGAGATGAGAAATGAGGTGCGTTTTAGAAACCTTTCCCCATCACACGGTGTACCATCTTCTGGGTTTCTCATGCATGTTTTCGATGTAGGAAGATGCCCTTGAACCTGGAGATTTGGGACCCATGTGATGGGTACCACGCAGTATTACTTTAAAGGGTCTGCATTTGCTCACCCAACCTCACCAAACCTCTCAGCCCCAAGAGTGTCCACCCTTATGTCTCATCCAGCTGTGGGTCTAGATATGGTCAATCCAGGTTGCATCACAGCCCCTGAACTCATTGTGTAAGAATTTCTATCTCTTTCACTGTTGTTGTTTCATGGGTTTTTCAAAGTAATTTATTTTCATAATGGGAATTTAGCTGCTTTTCACGGCTGTGTTTATGCCGCTTTACACCCACTTGACACACTAACAGAGAGATATCAATACATAGGTTTTAAGATTATTACTAGTCAGGTATATTCTTGTGCGGTGAATAGGGCGTGTTGAGTCCAGTTCTCTGAGCAAGGAGTAGGTCTTGTCTACTACATATTGGGTTTATGGAACGGTATCTGAGCTAATTTGATACCCTTGTTTTATGTATCACCCCACCTCCCCTTTCCCGTTAAGCAGCCATAGTGTGTTTTCTGCATGTGTGACTCTGTTCTGTTTTGTAATTCAGTTCAAGTGTAACGGTTTTTACATTCCCTCTAAAAGTGATACCTTATGAGAAGTGTCCTTTTCTGTGTGACTTATTTCACGTAGAATCGTCGTACCTAAATCCACTCATCATGCTGCTACTAACCTTATGACATTGATTTCATGGCTGAGTGATATTCCATTGTACATAAGGACCACAACTTCTTTATCCATTTTTCTCTTTCCTGGGATATTTAAGGTGGAATGAAGTGGAGGTCCTTGTCAACAGAGCAGCCCTCAACTTTGGGGTGCTTGTGTCTTGCTGATTTTTCATTTTCCCAATTTATACCCCCATGAGTGGAAGTGCCCTATGCTCTCTAAGCTGTGTTTTTCAGATGTTTCAGGACACACCGTACACTTCTCCAGAGTGGCTGTTGGCAATTTACATCCCGCCCATCAGTGTAGCAAGGCTCCCATTTCTCCATGGCCTGTCCTGCATTTCTGGTTTTGACACTTTTTTCAGCATGGCCCTTTTGACCGATGGGAAGCGAGACTTCTTTGTAGCGCTGATTTGCCTTTCCAGGTTGCTTGGTTGGCCAAAAAGGGCGTATGCGTTTTTTCCTGAATATATTCAGGAAAAAACGCATACGCCCTTTTTGGCCAAGGGCATCATTGTCAACGTTTTGCCGCTTTTCATGTGCTTTAAAGGCGATTCGAATCTACCTCCTGAAATCTGTTTCCTGCAATTCTGCCTTGATTTCAAATCCTCTTCTTTGCCTTCCCTCAATTTATTTGTGGACGAGAGTTATCATTTATAACTCTGCAGGTTTGTGAATTGCAGTGCCCTGAACCTCCATTTTACAACTCGTTTTTATGGGAGCTGGCGGCAAAATCGCAGAATGGCTTCAGGCCCTGTTCTGGTTCCGGGGGGCAGGCTGAGCCTGTGGTTAATTCTTCTTTCTGATGGGAAAATAGAGTGACCTGTGCCTGTCCCAACACCAAGAGCTAGTCTCTCGTTGGTTCCACGTCTTCCCGTTTATCCTCAGGACAAATTGCAACCTGTATGGAACAGGAGGTTAAAGGTGCTGATGCTCCAAGTAGGGAGCTTGCTAGTAAAGCGGCTGGAATGGCGAACCCGGGCACAAGGAGATGAGAAATGAGGTGCGTTTTAGAAACCTTTCCCCATCACACGGTGTACCATCTTCTGTGTTTCTCATTCATGTTTTTTTATGTAGGAAGATGCCCTTGAACGTGGAGATTTGGGACCCATGCGATGGGTACCACGCAGTATTACTTTAAAGGGTCTGCGTTTGCTCACCCAACCTCACCAAACCTCTCAGCCCCAAGAGTGTCCACCCTTATGTCTCATCCAGCTGTGGGTCTAGATATGGTCAATCCAGGTTGCATCACAGCCCCTGAACGCATTGTGTAAGAATTTCTCTCTCTTTCACTGTCTTTGTTTCATGGGTGTTTCAAAGTAATTTATTTTTATAATGGGGTTTAGCTGCTTTTCACTGCTGTGTTTATGCCGCTTTATACCCACTTGACACACTAACAGAGAGATATCAATACATAGGTTTTACGATTATTATTATTCAGATATATTCTTGTGCGGTGAATAGGGCGTGTTGAGTCCAGTTCTCTGAGCAAGGAGTAGGTCTTGTCTATTACATATTGGGTTTATGGAACGATATCTGAGCTAATTTGATACCCTTGTTTTATGTATCACCCCAACTCACCTTTCCCGTTAAGCAGCCATAGTGTGTTTTCTGCATGTGTGACTCTGTTCTGTTTTGTAATTCAGTTCAAGTGTAACGGTTTTTACATTCCCTCTATCAGTGATACCTTATGAGAAGTGTCCTTTTCTGTGTGACTTATTTCACTTAGAATCGTCATACCTAAATCCACTCATCATGCTGCTACTAACCTTACGACATTGATTTCATGGTTGAGTGATATTCCATTGTACATAAGGACCACAACTTCTTTATCCATTATTCTCTTTCCTGGGATATTTAAGGTGGAATGAAGTGGAGGTCCTGGTCAACAGAGCAGCCCTAAACTTTGGGGTGCTTGTGTCTTGCTGATTTTTAATTTTCCCAATTTATACCCCCATGAGTGGAAGTGTCCTATGCTCTCTAAGCTGTGTTTTTCAGATGTTTCAGGACTCACCGGACACTTCTCCGGAGTCGCTCTTGGCAATTTACATCCCGCCCATCAGTGTAGCAAGGCTCCCATTTCTGCATGGCCTGTCCTGCATTTCTGGTTTTGACACTTTTTTCAGCATGGCCCTTTTGACCGATGGGAAGCGAGACTTCTTTGTAGCGCTGATTTGCCTTTCCAGGTTGCTTGGTTGGCCAAAAAGGGCGTATGCGTTTTTTCCTGAATATATTCAGGAAAAAACGCATACGCCCTTTTTGGCCAAGGGCATCATTGTCAACGTTTTGCCGCTTTTCATGTGCTCTAAAGGCGATTCGTATCTACCTCCTGAAATCTGTTTCCTGCAATTCTGCCTTGATTTCAAATCCTCTTCTTTGCCTTCCCTCAATATATTTGTGGACGAGAGTTATCATTTATAACTCTGCAGGTTTGTGAATTGCAGTGCCCTGAACCTCCATTTTACAACTCGTTTTTATGGGAGCTGGCCGCAAAATCGCAGAATGGCTTCAGGCCCTGTTCTGGTTCCGGGGGGCAGGCTGAGCCTGTGGTTAATTCTTCTTTCTGATGGGAAAATAGAGTGACCTGTGCCTGTCCCAACACCGAGAGCTAGTCTCTCGTTGGTTCCACGTCTTCCCGTTTATCCTCAGGACAAATTGCAACCTGTATGGAACAGGAGGTTAAAGGTGCTGATGCTCCAAGTAGGGAGCTTGCTAGTAAAGCGGCTGGAATGGCGAACCCGGGCACAAGGAGATGAGAAATGAGGTGCGTTTTAGAAACCTTTCCCCATCACACGGTGTACCATCTTCTGGGTTTCTCATGCATGTTTTTGATGTAGGAAGATGCCCTTGAACCTGGAGATTTGGGACCCATGCGATGGGTACCACGCAGTATTACTTTAAAGGGTCTGCGTTTGCTCACCCAACCTCACCAAACCTCTCAGCCCCAAGAGTGTCCACCCTTATGTCTCATCCAGCTGTGCATCTAGATATGGTCAATCCAGGTTGCATCACAGCCCCTGAACGCATTGTGTAAGAATTTCTCTCTCTTTCACTGTCTTTGTTTCATGGGTGTTTCAAAGTAATTTATTTTTATAATGGGGTTTAGCTGCTTTTCACTGCTGTGTTTATGCCGCTTTACACCCACTTGACACACTAACAGAGAGATATCAGTACATAGGTTTTAAGATTATTACTAGTCAGATATATTCTTGTGCGGTGAATAGGGCGTGTTGAGTCCAGTTCTCTGAGCAAGGAGTAGGTCTTGTCTATTACATATTGGGTTTATGGAACGGTATCTGAGCTAATTTGAAACCCTTGTTTTAAGTATCACCCCACCTCACCTTTCCCGTTAATCAGCCATAGTGTGTTTTCTGCATGTGTGACTCTGTTCTGTTTTGTAATTCAGTGCAAGTGTAACGGTTTTTACATTCCCTCTATAAGTGATACCTTATGAGAAGTGTCCTTTTCTGTGTGACTTATTTCACTTAGAATCGTCGTACCTAAATCCACTCATCATGCTGCTACTAACCTCATGACATTGATTTCATGGCTGAGTGATATTCCATTGTACATAAAGACCACAACTTTATTATCCATTTTTCTCTTTCCTGGGATATTTAAGGTGGAATGAATTGGAGGTCCTTGTCAACAGAGCAGCCCTCAACTTTGGGGTGCTTGTGTCTTGCTGATTTTTAATTTTCCCAATTTATACACCCATGAGTGGAAGTGCCCTATGCTCTCTAAGCTGTGTTTTTCAGATGTTTCAGGACACACCGTACACTTCTCCAGAGTGGCTGTTGGCAATTTACATTCCGCCCATCAGTGTAGCAAGGCTCCCATTTCTCCATGGCCTGTACTGCATTTCTGGTTTTGACACTTTTTTCAGCATGGCCCTTTTGACCGATGGGAAGCGAGACTTCTCTGTAGCGCTGATTTGCCTTTCCAGGTTGCTTGGTTGGCCAAAAAGGGCGTATGCGTTTTTTCCTGAATATATTCAGGAAAAAACGCATACGCCCTTTTTGGCCAAGGGCATCATTGTCAACGTTTTGCCGCTTTTCATGTGCTTTAAAGGCGATTCGAATCTACCTCCTGAAATCTGTTTCGTGCAATTCTGCCTTAATTTCAAATCCTCTTCTTTGCCTTCCCACAATATATTTGTGGAAGAGAGTTATCATTTATAACTCTGCAGGTTTGTGAATTGCAGTGCCCTGAACCTCCATTTTACAACTCGCTTTTTTGGTAGCTGGCCGCAAAAGTGCAGGATGGCTTCAGGCCCTGTTCTGGTTCCGGGGGGCAGGCTGAGCCTGTGGTTAATTCTTCTTCCTGATGGGAAAATAGAGTGACCAGTGCCTGTCCCGACACCAAGAGCTAGTCTCTCATTGGTTCCCTGTCTTCCCGTTCATCCTCAGGACAAATTGCAAACTGTACGGAACAGGAGGTTAAAGGTGCTGATGTTCCAAGTAGGGAGATTGCTAGTAAAGCGGCTGGAATGGCGAACCCGGGCACAAGGAGATGAGAAATGAGGTGCGTTTTAGAAACCTTTCCCCATCACACGGTGTACCATCTTCTGGGTTTCTCATGCATGTTTTCGATGTAGGAAGATGCCCTTGAACCTGGAGATTTGGGACCCATGTGATGGGTACCACGCAGTATTACTTTAAAGGGTCTGCATTTGCTCACCCAACCTCACCAAACCTCTCAGCCCCAAGAGTGTCCACCCTTATGTCTCATCCAGCTGTGGGTCTAGATATGGTCAATCCAGGTTGCATCACAGCCCCTGAACTCATTGTGTAAGAATTTCTATCTCTTTCACTGTTGTTGTTTCATGGGTTTTTCAAAGTAATTTATTTTCATAATGGGAATTTAGCTGCTTTTCACGGCTGTGTTTATGCCGCTTTACACCCACTTGACACACTAACAGAGAGATATCAATACATAGGTTTTAAGATTATTACTAGTCAGGTATATTCTTGTGCGGTGAATAGGGCGTGTTGAGTCCAGTTCTCTGAGCAAGGAGTAGGTCTTGTCTACTACATATTGGGTTTATGGAACGGTATCTGAGCTAATTTGATACCCTTGTTTTATGTATCACCCCACCTCCCCTTTCCCGTTAAGCAGCCATAGTGTGTTTTCTGCATGTGTGACTCTGTTCTGTTTTGTAATTCAGTTCAAGTGTAACGGTTTTTACATTCCCTCTAAAAGTGATACCTTATGAGAAGTGTCCTTTTCTGTGTGACTTATTTCACGTAGAATCGTCGTACCTAAATCCACTCATCATGCTGCTACTAACCTTATGACATTGATTTCATGGCTGAGTGATATTCCATTGTACATAAGGACCACAACTTCTTTATCCATTTTTCTCTTTCCTGGGATATTTAAGGTGGAATGAAGTGGAGGTCCTTGTCAACAGAGCAGCCCTCAACTTTGGGGTGCTTGTGTCTTGCTGATTTTTCATTTTCCCAATTTATACCCCCATGAGTGGAAGTGCCCTATGCTCTCTAAGCTGTGTTTTTCAGATGTTTCAGGACACACCGTACACTTCTCCAGAGTGGCTGTTGGCAATTTACATCCCGCCCATCAGTGTAGCAAGGCTCCCATTTCTCCATGGCCTGTCCTGCATTTCTGGTTTTGACACTTTTTTCAGCATGGCCCTTTTGACCGATGGGAAGCGAGACTTCTTTGTAGCGCTGATTTGCCTTTCCAGGTTGCTTGGTTGGCCAAAAAGGGCGTATGCGTTTTTTCCTGAATATATTCAGGAAAAAACGCATACGCCCTTTTTGGCCAAGGGCATCATTGTCAACGTTTTGCCGCTTTTCATGTGCTTTAAAGGCGATTCGAATCTACCTCCTGAAATCTGTTTCCTGCAATTCTGCCTTGATTTCAAATCCTCTTCTTTGCCTTCCCTCAATTTATTTGTGGACGAGAGTTATCATTTATAACTCTGCAGGTTTGTGAATTGCAGTGCCCTGAACCTCCATTTTACAACTCGTTTTTATGGGAGCTGGCGGCAAAATCGCAGAATGGCTTCAGGCCCTGTTCTGGTTCCGGGGGGCAGGCTGAGCCTGTGGTTAATTCTTCTTTCTGATGGGAAAATAGAGTGACCTGTGCCTGTCCCAACACCAAGAGCTAGTCTCTCGTTGGTTCCACGTCTTCCCGTTTATCCTCAGGACAAATTGCAACCTGTATGGAACAGGAGGTTAAAGGTGCTGATGCTCCAAGTAGGGAGCTTGCTAGTAAAGCGGCTGGAATGGCGAACCCGGGCACAAGGAGATGAGAAATGAGGTGCGTTTTAGAAACCTTTCCCCATCACACGGTGTACCATCTTCTGTGTTTCTCATTCATGTTTTTTTATGTAGGAAGATGCCCTTGAACGTGGAGATTTGGGACCCATGCGATGGGTACCACGCAGTATTACTTTAAAGGGTCTGCGTTTGCTCACCCAACCTCACCAAACCTCTCAGCCCCAAGAGTGTCCACCCTTATGTCTCATCCAGCTGTGGGTCTAGATATGGTCAATCCAGGTTGCATCACAGCCCCTGAACGCATTGTGTAAGAATTTCTCTCTCTTTCACTGTCTTTGTTTCATGGGTGTTTCAAAGTAATTTATTTTTATAATGGGGTTTAGCTGCTTTTCACTGCTGTGTTTATGCCGCTTTATACCCACTTGACACACTAACAGAGAGATATCAATACATAGGTTTTACGATTATTATTATTCAGATATATTCTTGTGCGGTGAATAGGGCGTGTTGAGTCCAGTTCTCTGAGCAAGGAGTAGGTCTTGTCTATTACATATTGGGTTTATGGAACGATATCTGAGCTAATTTGATACCCTTGTTTTATGTATCACCCCACCTCACCTTTCCCGTTAAGCAGCCATAGTGTGTTTTCTGCATGTGTGACTCTGTTCTGTTTTGTAATTCAGTTCAAGTGTAACGGTTTTTACATTCCCTCTATCAGTGATACCTTATGAGAAGTGTCCTTTTCTGTGTGACTTATTTCACTTAGAATCGTCATACCTAAATCCACTCATCATGCTGCTACTAACCTTACGACATTGATTTCATGGTTGAGTGATATTCCATTGTACATAAGGACCACAACTTCTTTATCCATTATTCTCTTTCCTGGGATATTTAAGGTGGAATGAAGTGGAGGTCCTGGTCAACAGAGCAGCCCTAAACTTTGGGGTGCTTGTGTCTTGCTGATTTTTAATTTTCCCAATTTATACCCCCATGAGTGGAAGTGCCCTATGCTCTCTAAGCTGTGTTTTTCAGATGTTTCAGGACTCACCGGACACTTCTCCAGAGTGGCTCTTGGCAATTTACATCCCGCCGATCAGTGTAGCAAGGCTCCCATTTCTCCATGGCCTGTCCTGCATTTCTGGTTTTCACACTTTTTTCAGCATGGCCCTTTTGGCCGATGGGAAGCGAGACTTCTTTGTAGCGCTGATTTGCCTTTCCAGGTTGCTTGGTTGGCCAAAAAGGGCGCATGCGTTTTTTCCTGAATATATTCAGGAAAAAACGCATGCGCCCTTTTTGGCCAAGGGCATCATTGTCAACGTTTTGCCGCTTTTCATGTGCTTTAAAGGCGATTCGTATCTACCTCTTGAAATCTGTTTCCTGCAATTCTGCCTTGACTTCAAATCCTTTTCTTTGCCTTCCCTCAATATATTTGTGGACGAGAGTTATCATTAATAACTCTGCAGGTTTGTGAATTGCAGTGCCCTGAACCTCCATTTTACAACTCGTTTTTATGGGAGCTGGCCGCAAAATCGCAGAATGTCTTCAGGCCCTGTTCTGGTTTCGGGGGGCAGGCTGAGCCTGTGGTTAATTCTTCTTTCTGATGGGAAAATAGAGTGACCTGTGCCTGTCCCAACACCAAGAGCTAGTCTCTCGTTGGTTCCACGTCTTCCCGTTTATCCTCAGGACAAATTGCAACCTGTATGGAACAGGAGGTTAAAGGTGCTGATGCTCCAAGTAGGGAGCTTGCTAGTAAAGCGGCTGGAATGGCGAACCCGGGCACAAGGAGATGAGAAATGAGGTGCGTTTTAGAAACCTTTCCCCATCACATGGTGTACCATCTTCTGGGTTTCTCATGCATGTTTTTGATGTAGGAAGATGCCCTTGAACCTGGAGATTTGGGACCCATGCGATGGGTACCACGCAGTATTACTTTAAAGGGTCTGCGTTTGCTCACCCAACCTCACCAAACCTCTCAGCCCCAAGAGTGTCCACCCTTATGTCTCATCCAGCTGTGGGTCTAGATATGGTCAATCCAGGTTGCATCACAGCCCCTGAACGCATTGTGTAAGAATTACTCTCTCTTTCACTGTCTTTGTTTCATGGGTGTTTCAAAGTAATTTATTTTTATAATGGGGTTTAGCTGCTTTTCACTGCTGTGTTTATGCCGCTTTACACCCACTTGACACACTAACAGAGAGATATCAATTCATAGGTTTTACGATTATTATTAGTCAGATATATTCTTGTGCGGTGAATAGGGCGTGTTGAGTCCAGTTCTCTGAGCAAGGAGTAGGTCTTGTCTATTACATATTGGGTTTATGGAACGGTATCTGAGCTAATTTGATACCCTTGTTTTATGTATCACCCCACCTCACCTTTCCCGTTAAGCAGCCATAGTGTGTTTTCTGCATGTGTGACTCTGTTCTGTTTTGTAATTCAGTTCAAGTGTAACGGTTTTTACATTCCCTCTATCAGTGATACCTTATGAGAAGTGTCCTTTTCTGTGTGACTTATTTCACTTAGAATCGTCGTACCTAAATCCACTCATCATGCTGCTACTAACCTTACGACATTGATTTCATGGCTGAGTGATATTCCATTGTACATAAGGACCACAACTTCTTTATCCATTTTTCTCTTTCCTGGGATATTGAAGGTGGAATGAAGTGGAGGTCCTGGTCAACAGAGCAGCCCTAAACTTTGGGGTGCTTGTGTCTTGCTGATTTTTAATTTTCCCAATTTATACCCCCATGAGTGGAAGTGCCCTATGCTCTCTAAGCTGTGTTTTTCAGATGTTTCAGGACTCACCGGACACTTCTCCGGAGTGGCTCTTGGCAATTTACATCCCGCCCATCAGTGTAGCAAGGCTCCCATTTCTCCATGGCCTTTCCTGCATTTCTGGTTTTGACACTTTTTTCAGCATGGCCCTTTTGGCCGATGGGAAGCGAGACTTCTTTGTAGCGCTGATTTGCCTTTCCAGGTTGCTTGGTTGGCCAAAAAGGGCGTATGCGTTTTTTCCTGAATATATTCAGGAAAAAACGCATACGCCCTTTTTGGCCAAGGGCATCATTGTCAACGTTTTGCCGCTTTTCATGTGCTTTAAAGGCGATTCGAATCTACCTCCTGAAATCTGTTTCCTGCAATTCTGCCTTGATTTCAAATCCTCTTCTTTGCCTTCCCTCAATATATTTGTGGACGAGAGTTATCATTTATAACTCTGCAGGTTTGTGAATTGCAATGCCCTGAACCTCCATTTTACAACTCGTTTTTATGGGAGCTGGCCGCAAAATCGCAGAATGGCTTCAGGCCCTGTTCTGTTTCCAGGAGGCAGGCTGAGCCTGTGGTTAATTCTTCTTCCTAATGGGAAAATAGAGTGCCCTGTGCCTGTCCCAACACCAAGAGCTAGTCTCTCGTTGGTTCCACGTCTTCCCGTTTATCCTCAGGACAAATTGCAACCTGTATGGAACAGGAGGTTAAAGGTGCTGATGCTCCAAGTAGGGAGCTTGCTAGTAAAGCGGCTGGAATGGCGAACCCGGGCACAAGGAGATGAGAAATTAGGTGCGTTTTAGAAACCTTTCCCCATCACACGGTGTACCATCTTCTGGGTTTCTCATGCATGTTTTTGATGTAGGAAGATGCCCTTGAACCTGGAGATTTGGGACCCATGCGATGGGTACCACGCAGTATTACTTTAAAGGGTCTGCGTTTGCTCACCCAACCTCACCAAACCTCTCAGCCCCAAGAGTGTCCACCCTTATGTCTCATCCAGCTGTGCATCTAGATATGGTCAATCCAGGTTGCATCACAGCCCCTGAACGCATTGTGTAAGAATTTCTCTCTCTTTCACTGTCTTTGTTTCATGGGTGTTTCAAAGTAATTTATTTTTATAATGGGGTTTAGCTGCTTTTCACTGCTGTGTTTATGCCGCTTTACACCCACTTGACACACTAACAGAGAGATATCAGTACATAGGTTTTAAGATTATTACTAGTCAGATATATTCTTGTGCGGTGAATAGGGCGTGTTGAGTCCAGTTCTCTGAGCAAGGAGTAGGTCTTGTCTATTACATATTGGGTTTATGGAACGGTATCTGAGCTAATTTGAAACCCTTGTTTTATGTATCACCCCACCTCACCTTTCCCGTTAATCAGCCATAGTGTGTTTTCTGCATGTGTGACTCTGTTCTGTTTTGTAATTCAGTGCAAGTGTAACGGTTTTTACATTCCCTCTATCAGTGATACCTTATGAGAAGTGTCCTTTTCTGTGTGACTTATTTCACTTAGAATCGTCGTACCTAAATCCACTCATCATGCTGCTACTAACCTTACGACATTGATTTCATGGCTGAGTGATATTCCATTGTACATAAGGACCACAACTTCTTTATCCATTTTTCTCTTTCCTGGGATATTGAAGGTGGAATGAAGTGGAGGTCCTGGTCAACAGAGCAGCCCTAAACTTTGGGGTGCTTGTGTCTTGCTGATTTTTAATTTTCCCAATTTATACCCCCATGAGTGGAAGTGCCCTATGCTCTCTAAGCTGTGTTTTTCAGATGTTTCAGGACTCACCGGACACTTCTCCGGAGTGGCTCTTGGCAATTTACATCCCGCCCATCAGTGTAGCAAGGCTCCCATTTCTCCATGGCCTTTCCTGCATTTCTGGTTTTGACACTTTTTTCAGCATGGCCCTTTTGGCCGATGGGAAGCGAGACTTCTTTGTAGCGCTGATTTGCCTTTCCAGGTTGCTTGGTTGGCCAAAAAGGGCGTATGCGTTTTTTCCTGAATATATTCAGGAAAAAACGCATACGCCCTTTTTGGCCAAGGGCATCATTGTCAACGTTTTGCCGCTTTTCATGTGCTTTAAAGGCGATTCGAATCTACCTCCTGAAATCTGTTTCCTGCAATTCTGCCTTGATTTCAAATCCTCTTCTTTGCCTTCCCTCAATATATTTGTGGACGAGAGTTATCATTTATAACTCTGCAGGTTTGTGAATTGCAATGCCCTGAACCTCCATTTTACAACTCGTTTTTATGGGAGCTGGCCGCAAAATCGCAGAATGGCTTCAGGCCCTGTTCTGTTTCCAGGAGGCAGGCTGAGCCTGTGGTTAATTCTTCTTCCTAATGGGAAAATAGAGTGCCCTGTGCCTGTCCCAACACCAAGAGCTAGTCTCTCGTTGGTTCCACGTCTTCCCGTTTATCCTCAGGACAAATTGCAACCTGTATGGAACAGGAGGTTAAAGGTGCTGATGCTCCAAGTAGGGAGCTTGCTAGTAAAGCGGCTGGAATGGCGAACCCGGGCACAAGGAGATGAGAAATTAGGTGCGTTTTAGAAACCTTTCCCCATCACACGGTGTACCATCTTCTGGGTTTCTCATGCATGTTTTTGATGTAGGAAGATGCCCTTGAACCTGGAGATTTGGGACCCATGCGATGGGTACCACGCAGTATTACTTTAAAGGGTCTGCGTTTGCTCACCCAACCTCACCAAACCTCTCAGCCCCAAGAGTGTCCACCCTTATGTCTCATCCAGCTGTGCATCTAGATATGGTCAATCCAGGTTGCATCACAGCCCCTGAACGCATTGTGTAAGAATTTCTCTCTCTTTCACTGTCTTTGTTTCATGGGTGTTTCAAAGTAATTTATTTTTATAATGGGGTTTAGCTGCTTTTCACTGCTGTGTTTATGCCGCTTTACACCCACTTGACACACTAACAGAGAGATATCAGTACATAGGTTTTAAGATTATTACTAGTCAGATATATTCTTGTGCGGTGAATAGGGCGTGTTGAGTCCAGTTCTCTGAGCAAGGAGTAGGTCTTGTCTATTACATATTGGGTTTATGGAACGGTATCTGAGCTAATTTGAAACCCTTGTTTTATGTATCACCCCACCTCACCTTTCCCGTTAATCAGCCATAGTGTGTTTTCTGCATGTGTGACTCTGTTCTGTTTTGTAATTCAGTGCAAGTGTAACGGTTTTTACATTCCCTCTATCAGTGATACCTTATGAGAAGTGTCCTTTTCTGTGTGACTTATTTCACTTAGAATCGTCGTACCTAAATCCACTCATCATGCTGCTACTAACCTTACGACATTGATTTCATGGCTGAGTGATATTCCATTGTACATAAGGACCACAACTTCTTTATCCATTTTTCTCTTTCCTGGGATATTGAAGGTGGAATGAAGTGGAGGTCCTGGTCAACAGAGCAGCCCTAAACTTTGGGGTGCTTGTGTCTTGCTGATTTTTAATTTTCCCAATTTATACCCCCATGAGTGGAAGTGCCCTATGCTCTCTAAGCTGTGTTTTTCAGATGTTTCAGGACTCACCGGACACTTCTCCGGAGTGGCTCTTGGCAATTTACATCCCGCCCATCAGTGTAGCAAGGCTCCCATTTCTCCATGGCCTTTCCTGCATTTCTGGTTTTGACACTTTTTTCAGCATGGCCCTTTTGGCCGATGGGAAGCGAGACTTCTTTGTAGCGCTGATTTGCCTTTCCAGGTTGCTTGGTTGGCCAAAAAGGGCGTATGCGTTTTTTCCTGAATATATTCAGGAAAAAACGCATACGCCCTTTTTGGCCAAGGGCATCATTGTCAACGTTTTGCCGCTTTTCATGTGCTTTAAAGGCGATTCGAATCTACCTCCTGAAATCTGTTTCCTGCAATTCTGCCTTGATTTCAAATCCTCTTCTTTGCCTTCCCTCAATATATTTGTGGACGAGAGT